>NW_027286292.1:1005000-1692500 GCF_022747635.1 Hetaerina americana | reverse complement strand
CCCACCAGTGGAACCCTTCCCTACATGCTGATACGAAAATACTAGCACTTAGTTCTTTTGGCCTGGGTATTGACCTTTGATGGAGATTTTAGCCCCTGGAGCCATCCATTATTAATAAGGCAAACATAAAAAAGAAGTGAATCACTACGTATCATCTAGGTACTTATATTAATTATATACAAAAGTGTATGTGCACTCTCCAAACATGGTTAGTCTAATAATTTTCATAACAAAGCTATTTTTCCACCTTGCTCTCATTTACCCATCCAAAAAAATGCTTTAAATGGCAACAATCTTTTCACCTATCACTCTCTAGAGAGTGAGGAGATTAATAAGATTCCCCATGATGATTTCCATTGTTGGGAATAATAAAGCCATCTCTGACCAACAATATAAATGTCCTTTGGTTATGTTCTACCCCCAACCTAAGAGATATCAAGTGTAAAGCTGGGAAGCGGAGAGGTAAATTATTTAAATTTAAGGCCCAAAGCTCTTGAAACCAACTTAAGTTACAAGAACCTTCTATTTACCATATTACCTATGTACTTCTTCTTCAAGAATACGCTAAAACGTAGCCATTGATATAATTGAAAATGTTAACTTGTAAATATGCTTTGCAAATTAATTGGTGCTTCTCATCATATAACTGCAATAGCAACCTTTAGTTACAAGTGCAAATAGTATAATTAACAAAATTTAACATGCTACAATTGAATTATTACACATTCAAAATGCCTAAAAGACCCATTTAACTCCTCATGAACCATCAATGCTGTTTGCTGTCTATGAAATTCTGCAATAGGTGAGATTTTTAATGTGCTCGGCTCACTGAGAAATGATTGATTAAAAAGGTCAAACAGATAAATATAAAAATGTCAACAGGTCATTAACCTCCAAAAGAGATCATCTCTTCATTGAGTCATCATTATCCTGCAAGTTTATGTCACCTTCATCACCACACACTCACATGGAATGTAATACTCCAGCCTTTTACAAATTATTTTAGCCGTCCATTGGCTGCAACTAAGTTTTTCTAATGAAACTCATTTTTATAAGATGAGTCCTCACTTGGTTCACTGGCTGGAAATATTGCATTACTTACATATTTAAATCATTCCTAAACAATCTCATCCATTTTCTCAGCATTCGTCTTAATTTCTTTTCATTCCAAAATTATTTTCTCCAGACCTTCAGAAATATCACTCTCATATTTTAGGGTGTCACTTATGTGTGTCCTTCCACACTTTTCCTCTCCAATTTGCAATTTTATTGTGAGCCAACTGGATAATGAGGAATTCTCAGAAACAATTGGCGCTGACACACAGAGGACTAGCACCTGTTCTGTGCCACCCAAAAGTTTCACTTCAAGCATAAAGGGGCAATTAGGACTGGCACATAGATAATGTTCCAGCATGCTATGCTCTATACAATTGCTTTCTGCGAGAGTGCTCGCATCAGGAAAGCATTCGAGTCTGTCGCAAAAATAAGTATATGTATAATATCATAATATCATCTTTTTAGACTCAAAGGGTCTGATCCAAAAAGAGTTTGTCCCTCAGGGACATAGGATTTACAGTAAGTTTTAAGTGGGAGTCCTGGAAAAAAAAACAGCAGAAAAGAGTGCAATTCACCAGGAAGGAGATCTTTGCTAACAGGAGGCTGCACCACGACAACACACCATTCTACACCACCTTCCTCATGACCTGGCCAAGTACAAAGCAACAATGATGCCCCGGGTACCCTACAGCCCCAATGTGACACCGAGAGACTTCTTTTTGTTCCCAAGAATAAAATAAGCTAGCTAGACAGGCAACCATTTTGGAAAACTGGATAATGCCGAAGAGGTTGTGATGAGGTGCCTGAATAAGGTTCCCGTTAATGCCATCCAGGGAGTGTACCGCGACTGGCAGAGGCACTGGTATCAATGTATCAATGCACAAGGGGGCTATTTTGAAGAATTTTAGTGATTTGTACTTTTATCTTCAATAAGTTTTTCTTCTTATTTTTGGGACAAACTGTGTAGTTCTTTTAAAGGGTGTAGGCATATAAGACTCTCTTCCACTACAAACCAAGCAAGGGGGATATTTTGGCCAGCATATTAAACATAAGTAAGGATGCTTAAGCATGTTCCAGCACAATTAAAATCCCTGAGATACTTTTAGTGGCATCTTGTCAAGAGCATTTTCATGCAGGTGAGAAGGCATTTAAACCCTTCAAATGAAGTAAGTTAAGCTCACAGCTGAATTGGTGGCTGCCAGAAAAAAATAGAATACCTGTTAGCATCTGAAGGAATAGACTACTAAAAGGCTGTGAAATTTACATTTTTAATGCAAATGATATGTTTAGCTCTGGAAAGAAGTAGTTCAATGCGGAGACCACCTAATGGCACACATCATTTAGGCAGATTTCACAGAATTTAGAAAAAAAATTCTCATTTGTATGTAATTTTTAGAAGTCATGCTTAATGGTTGGCACATGAACAGCATGGATGTGTATAAGCATTGGGCATTGGGTGAGCATTGAGTTCACAAATCCCTATTCACCCAGATAAATTCTAGAGCTAAAGGCACAATGTCATGAAACACAACAATTTTGAATGCATGTACATATTCCATTTTAACTATTAAAACATCCACCTGCTGGTATGATTTTTATGCAAATATGGTAACATTCCACCACTATTAATGTAAATTAGAAATGGGAAGCAGCAGGAAATAATTGCTCTTAATGGCTCATCACAGGCAGGAATTCAGGTATCTTACTCTAACTTGGATGTGAATTTAAAGTAATTGCTCTTAATGGATCATCACAGGCAGGAATTCAGGTATCTTACTCTAACTTGGATGTGAATTTAATGCAAAAAACCAGTTAAACTTTACGAACAAATACTGTGTAATTTAAATGGGGAGATCAAGAGACAAAGTAGGCACATGGAGAGAGAATATGCCATAGCTGTATGTGCCTAACAACAAACAGATACATAAAATGAAAACAAAAGGTGTAGTCACAAACTAGGATGGATCCAAATCAGCATCTTTCAACATGCATTACATTTTCAAGCTTCACTGCCACCTCTGATCTTAACTGGATAAAACATGTATGGAAAATCAGGAGGGTTCTCTGGAACTTGGATTTATCCAGTTTGTATGTAATAAGAGAAATGTTATAAACAAGTTAAGGAAACAGTGTTTTATGATGAAAATGAGTAACATGTTTGCGATAGCATTACACAAGTAATGAGCAATTAGTAGGTAAAGAGTTAACAACAAAATAAGATAGAACTCACTGAAGGTAAGCAAAGCAGGACATGCCCTTCCTGAACTGAGAGCTAAAAATTGATTCTCTCCAATAAAACCCAAATACATCAGTAATATCATTTTTTATGAAAAGTAAATATCATAAAATAAATATCATTATGCGTTTTGGTAACTTAATTTTAATTCTATAATTTGTTCACCAAATAAATAAAATCCCAATGGGGGATTTCATATTCACCATAAAAATAGACACCACTTTAATAAAAAATATATTAATAATAATTATTATTGGTAATCTACCAGTTGAGGTAGGTTTTCTATGGACACAAGCCACCAAATGGTACAGCGGCAATTCTCTTGTCTCTCTCTAAGCAAAACACAGCCAAACATCCAACTCTACAACAATATCCTCTTCATCTCTGTATACTTCCTCCCTTCATCCCGTACAGCATCCCTATCGTATTCTATTTCTGCCACTTCCTTGCTTGCCTTAAATTCTCTTCCACAGTATTTAATATACCACTCAATATCTCTACTCCTATTTTCTGCAATACATTCATTAACTTTTCCCAATTCACTGTATCAAATGCCTTTTCCAAATCTACAAGACTGGCAAATATGTCCACATTGTATACGATATTCCTCTCTATCGGTGACCTTACTACAATGGCATCACGTGTGCCTCTCCCCTTTCTGAACCCAAACTGATCATCCCTTAAGTAATCATTTACCCTGCTCTCCATACTTTTATTGATGAACCTGAAAACTACTTACACCGCATCCAAAATCAAACTCATTGTTCTATAGTCCTCACATGATTTAGCCTTTACCTTTTTCACAATAGGAACTAACACTGATCTAACAAAGTCTTCCAGCAAAATTTCTCTCTCATAAATACCACAAATTAGTCGACTTCCTCACCCATTCTCCTAACCTTTAAATAGATCCATAAGATTTTTGTCAACCCCCACAGCCTTATTTGATTTCTCCCTTAATGTCCTTTCTATCTCACTCTCAACCATGGACATAAGCTATCTTCATCTACGTCATATTCTCTTTCTACATCTAACTTTGCTGGCCTAATGTTTTACAGTGCAAATGCAACAATTTTGAAGCGTAAAAATCATTCACCTAATCCTTCGATGTCCGACTGAGAGCTTTAGCCAGTTAAACTCCTTAGACATCCCCTTATACTCTGAAATTTTGGGGGCCTTAAAGGAACAAGATGTTATGACAGAATATCATACAACCAATGTCACAGATATTTGCAGTTGGGCTCATATGAGGGTTGCTATTTATATTTTCAGCCTAACAAGAAAAGACGTATTTATTGTAGAAAATGGCTTTGTTGTTTTTTGAAGTATTCTCCATGATAATCAATACACTTTTGCATGTGCTCGAACCAACTTTTACAACACTTTTTCCATTCTAATTGAGGCACCTCCAAAAAAAAAATCATCGCACGAAAGTGTTCACAAGTTAGCTGAGACAAAATTTTCAAGTCACTGCAAACAACACAAGTTACCATCAACTGCCAAGTGTTCTAAAAAAAGTTAGCGTTAAAAGGGTCAAACTTTCAGAAGGAAACATTAGATGGCGCCTAAAGCACTTAGCATTGTCCAGGCTCAAAATATAAATAGCAACCCTCGTAGGTCCACAGTCCACCAAGTTAAAGCCAATGTTTTAAACACAAGGTGTTTCCCTTAGACAAATGAAAAGAACTGCCGGAGATGCGACAACATTATCTTTGAACAGAATCATCTGCTTATATGCAATAAAAGTTACTGTTGTGGCATCTCTCACAGCTCTTTGAATTCCCACACGGTTCATGTATACTACATCCATCCATCTCTCTTGGAAATTTTCTGGCTCAACTAATGTTTTCACAACTTATCTCAGATCGTAAACACAAATTTTCCCTTCTTGCTTTCCGACTTAATGATAATGTTTAATAATAATACCAATTTATTTAATTAATTCCTGAAATCATCTTTGAAGTTTTAAATTTTGAAACCGAGAGCACATTTTACACACATTTTTTCTATCATTTTCTGGGGTTTTAACACTGCGTTTAGTGTTGATATTGATATGACAAGTTACTTAGGGGCATAAAGTGAAAATATATGGTCAGCTCTTTGCTAAACATTGATTTTATCCTCTAATGATATTCATTTTATCTAATATTTGTTTGCCATTTTAAATTGACTTTCATCACTCCCGTAATCATTAATTTTACACTTGTAAATAAAAAATTGGAAGAACTAAGCACGCAATATGAATAGCAAAATTGCTTGAAGTATGGGAAATAGTAAGGAGAGAGATCACCACAGTTTAAGAGCATGAGAGTTAACGGCACAGCAGTTTCAACCATTTAATTTTCACATTCACCTTCATGAAAAGGAAGTACTGGCAACATTTGGCCAAATAAAATCTTATTAAAATCTTCATGATATTTATTATATTTTAAATGTTTATGCACCGTTCTATGAAATGGTCCCATAAAAAAGCAATTCCAATTGCAACTGCTATGAAATTTGCCATACTTATTTCTCATGTTATGATAGCACTACCATCAAATGAAGAAATGTTTTCTTTGGGAAATCAAACAAAACAACATTCATGTTTTAAGTTTAAGCTTACGTGTTATCGTATTTATTATGTATATCCATACAACTACAGCTCGTTTATCATTTGATTTGTGTAAAGTACACCAGCCACCACCTTGATTCTCATCAACTGCTGCAAATTATGGGATATTTAAAAATTTAAGAGCGTAATAGCTCTCAATGGATATGATTAGATTACAAGGACTCAGAAATTGTGGGAACCTAAAGAAAGTGTCACAAATCAAGGGAAAACAAATTCCAAGGACGTAAAAGCAATATTTCAATGTAAATTTGTCTATCTCAACATTGTCCTTAACACTTCATGAATCTCATTTTTGCTTCATATCTTCAAAAATATCAAGGAAGCCTGTTGGCAGCTGAAAGCATTTTGGCATATCTATTCTCATTGTTAAAAATAGTGAGCTGGGTTATGGGTTGAATTTTCAAAGGAAAGCAATTAGTAACTAGATTAAACTGTGATTAGCATAAGCTGAAAGAAATATCTGGGCATACTAAATCATTTAGCATTAGAGGTTATATTTCTACTTTCAAAAAAGAGACTTCTAGTGAAATATTAAGAGTTGGTAATGCATATAGCATTTCTAATGCAGTTTTGGATATTCAATTTGTGAGAGCTACATTTAATTAAACAAGGACTATCTGGTTGACTTTTGGTAGAGTGATTTTTTAGCATGCTAGGTCATGAAATGTATTTAGCTTAAGTTTTTACCACTGCATAATGATAACCTACCTGTGCCATTTACCAACTTTAATCAAACACTCATTAATACTAAACAATGGGCATGTTAATTAAACTCAAGGTTCCTCCAAAGGGAGTCTTATACATATGCATGTGGAAGCTTGTTAAGATTTTGAAAGTTTTAATTTTTGTCAGTTTATAAGTCTAATGATTTGCTTGGAAGCATTCCTTTAAATATTTCTTACATTTCTTAATGCTGTCATATCAAATTTCCATGTCCAACCTTCCCTACTATCTATATTTCTTAGTGTGATGTTTATAAAAATAGCCATAAATATCATATTAATATGCAAACAAACTGAAAACTAACGAGTGCACATAAGCAAATTAAATGTGCATAACATTTCAGTCACTTAGATCCTAACTTAATATTTCCATCATTACTGCCATTTACCAAGGTACTTTTTAAATGCCATCTGATATCCAGTGATGGTCAAAGATCAGACACAAACAGAGAAATAAATTGTTACTTCATCTTATTATCAATTTCCTTCAAGCGTAAATGTAAATATAAATCCAAAGATGGGAGGCAGAATGCGCTTCTTCCATGTCAAAATATTCCTCTACATCCTACCACCTTTTGGCGACACGTTATCAAGGAAAATTTTGAGCAGGAAAGATATTGAAGAACATTTCTCTTCTATAAAAACTATTGATGTTATTTAGTCGAATATCCTCTTTTGAATAGGGTCAGACTTAGTAAACAAACCATACTTTTCTATTGCCCAAATTAAGGCTATCTGAACATTTTGTTTGTCCCTGATGCACTGACTCTTGCATTATTTAGAGGTTAATTTACACCGCAGGCACTGAAAACCTTTTCTAGCTTCTTATATACACTAAAAAGATCAGTTGAAAAGGGCAGATTAATTGACACCCAGATTTTTAATTAGAATCCTTTCACAAGCAATGATGGTGCCAACGTCGAACTGATATGCTGTTATTCAGAAAACATAACAGCCACAAAATGTTCATTCCCCCAGGAATTATGACCTGAGATAGATGAAATTGTGTTCATTTGGCCTACTATTAAGGACAATTGTACAATTCCAATACTCACGCAGATGGTGAATCACTTGTAATATTATGGAATATTCAACTTAGGGTGCCATGTATAGGCCCCACTTTTACTGATACATTTTACAAATAAATCATAAGAGTAATCAATTGTGGCTTGAGTACTACTTTAATACCAAGATTCTCATGATTTGTAGCATTCGTTATACTCCCACTGTATTGCTAATCTTGCTCTAAACCACCTGAAACTGAAAATATATTCCAGAATCTCATAAATCTAGCATCTGTTTGGCATAAAATGACAGAGCACTTATATATCAATCGTCACAAAGTGACATGTTATATCAGAAAATTGTAAACTTCGGTTGATGTTTGATACAGGGTAAGAATAGGATTGTCCCAAAACTGGAAGTCTGGACTAAGAGTTAAATGTTGTTTTAACATTGAAGTTCCAGTATTTGATGATATGAAGAGAATACTTAGACAATATTGATCATGATAAATGAGGTGCCTTGTCTGTTAAAACTGATACTTGAAATATGCCCATGGTATATTTCAGAGAGTAAATACATACCCTCCATTTTCAAATTCATGCTCTCAACTGAAAAATATTTTTAAACAGGCAGAGGTAATATCTTCAATGCATTTCCTACACTATAGAATATAAAAATGAGATTATGACATGATGACAATTTCGGAGCTTGGTTACGTAAAAATGTACCCATTTAGCAATTTATTCCATGTTGAAAAAGGAATTAAATTAATACTCATTTTGCAGGGGATTTATAAAACTGAGATGTTGCATTTTAAATGTTGGGATTATGATATGGATCCTAATTAAAAGTAATGTTACAAAGTGCAAAGTGGATATTGAAGAGACAAAATGGGATCAATTTCATATAAAATTTACAATGTGAATCTGGAGGTCTAAGGACTATTTCAATCATGATACTCTGTTAATTGATTTCAGCAATACTTTTAATTCACTGAAGTAAAAAAAAAATACCAAAGTATCTTTCCTCTAAATTTTTATTCGGTACAACTAGTTTTGACATATTGGCATCATCCTCAGACACTCGTAACTAGTTTTACGGAATGATAATTTAGTGGAAAGATAAATTGGTATTTTTATTTCAGTGATATTAGATTTCCAGAAAGTTAAGCCTGAAAACATCGAATAATCCTTTCAATATTTTTGCTCCAAATTTCTTCACAACATTTAATGAATATTAAAAAGTACTCTGAAAGTGTTTATCTATTCTGAGGGATGTACTGAAATCCTTCTTAAAATATTTGTAAATATTTCTTTTAATTCAAAATGTTAATGAAAATTAACATCCTTTGTTCGACTGTATTGACATGGTATCAGATGAGCTGATTGCAAATGCAATGTAACCTTGGCAAGTCCCTAATTTGGGTGATCACATTGATTATTTTTTACTAATATGTAGCTAAGACAGACCATAAACAAAACTAAATGTATAGATTCCAAATAGTAGTTATTACTGTCAAAATAATGAACTATCAGAGTGCCTCAAGAAATATGTGCGACTTCCCCATCAGGAATAAGGAATAATGTAAACTGAATTTCGAAAAGCCATTTATAGTTCCAAATTAGATGGTAACAGTGTAAATACAATGTTAAAACTTAATCATCAAGAGTCAATGCTGGTGGCATCCAAAAAACATGATAAAACTCATTGGTTCCTCAGGGATAGAGCTAGGTCTTACATAATGTAATGGCAAATGGTAAAGCTGTCTATGCAGAGGGAGATATGTGCCATCTTGAGCTAACATATTTAATCATACCAGAGACTGCAAATTTTAAGTCCTTTTGCATAATAATTTTCATTAATACAAATTAATGAGTGCTTCAACCAGAAAGATGTGACTTTATGAAATATGAAAGATATGAAAACATGAGAGTTTAAATAGCAGTGCATTTTGAAATGCTAGATTTTTGAGGCCCTAGAACATTCAAAAATAACATTTTTAACCACCTACAGCCAGTTCTGAAATTACTCCAAGGATTAAAATTAACCTTTTAAATAACCTTTCTTAATTAAAGTTTCAGGAAATAATCATAAAACAATAAATATGGAATAGCAAAGAAGATTTGGAATGGAAAAAATTTGAATACCTTTAATTCCACCCCAGCAGGAACGACAATAGGCCGAAATGATAATGAGTGCGGGCAGATGGGAGTAACCATGATTGCCGGGACACTAGGGTGGATCATGGAAGCCCCTGCCGCAACAGCATATGCTGTACTGCCAGTTGGAGTTGAAACAATTAAACCTGAGGAATTATGGAACAAATCCATCATTTCACCAAAAAAAAGAAAGACATAATTCCTTCACAATGATTAGAAATATGACCGTTCCTAACATGAGCTAGTAAAACTGGAATTAACCTGTCTATATAATAATTCATGACCAATGGGATAAATAAAACTTTTCCTTTTACCCACATAATTAAATCAATAAATTGTTCATAAGTTGCCATGGAATCACAGCATTGGGTTCAAAAAGACAAATTTCCAAAAGGAAAACCAATAGAAGGCTGATAGTGAGGCAGGGAAAAAGACTGACTACATTCTTTTTACCTAATATTTGAATATTTTGCAATGCAGAAGAAAATATGAAGCATGACAACAGGATTGCATTAACTTGGAAGCCTCTAACTATATCAATTGTGAAATAATGAAGATAAAAATTTTCCTCGATTAAAATTAGTTTAAAAGTTAATGTTTACATTTGAACCTAATAAAAGATGCATTAAGCTGACCATTGAGGGTCTAGCGATGCCTCAGAAACAAGGGCACCTTTAAACTGAAGAATGCATCATCCAAATAGAATCAAATTATAGGTTGCGGGAAATAATGCTTGAAAAATATGCTGGATATCACTCGAAATTATTGTTCTCTTCAGCACCTGGATCGCAAAGCACAATCCTATGAATGTGCATAGGGCATTTACAATATCCCTAAAGATCACTTGGGGACCAAGATTCAATCCTCCTTTGGCAGGATAGAGCAACAATACATTACTGTTTTTGGGCAATTGAAAAAGTTTTTCAACTTAAACAAAGAACCAATGAGAGATATTTCCAAAACGGGTAATCTTCATGGTAAAAAATGCCATTAAGGGAAAAATTTCCTTCTCAGGACTCATTGTTTTATATTTTCATTACAATTATGTGGTATATTGTGCAAGTAAATGGCTCAAATTCTGAGAAATGATCTCCATAAACATTTTTCATTCGTTACCATCTCCTTGAACGGAAGTGATGTGTTTCCCATCCAAGAAGAGATCTATATTGGAGAGGTATGGCGATGGGCCTCTGTCAATCACCACTTCATTCAAGACGAGAAGGTTTGTAGGTGGAGGCAGTCCCTGACGCTGCTGCCCCTTCCCTCCAACTCCACTCCCTGAGCTGCTCGATGAAGATGAGCTACTGGTGAGGAGGTTGCTGCCACACTCATCTCCTTTACGCATTATTATGCACCTCAGTCGGGACCTCAGAGTCAGGGCTGCATGACCTGAAGCACAGAGAGTACTTGTCAACTATGGAATCAACAGGTTAATTTTTTTTCAAATTATTATGACATTTATTTTTACAAGTGAATAACAATTTTTTTACAATCATCCCCATACACACATGTAAGTCATAAAATGTGCAATGAAACACAAAAAATTGCTGTGACTCTTTAGAGTAAATCAAATGTCACAAGGCTCTTTCTTTTTTGTTGTACAAGATCAAATTTTATGCGGCAAGTATCTCTCCAACCAAGCAACAGCAGTACACAACCGCATGGCACACGGTGGGTTTCAAATATTAAATTGGTTAACATGGATACTCGCTTCAAGAATTACCATTTGACAAGACTATATTACTGCAAAATACAAAAATAAAATGAAGGAATGAATGCCATCTAATATAAAAATGGGATAGTATAAATATTCATGGGGAATTCTTCCCATTAATATTTGTACTACCCATAATGTGAACCAAAATGAGTTTGCTAAAGATGATGAGTCACGAATTTTATCATTTGATTATTCTCCCTCGCTTTTTCCATTGCTATGTACTATGACTGAATAAAACTAGTAAACTTATTATTACTATTATTAATATGTAAGAAGAAGTAAGTACATGAGGGCTCATACTAATATATTTTACTTAATACGAGTACACATAAACAAAGTGAAAAAGCTAGATCAAAATTTCAATAAAACAATGAGATTGGAAAAAAACAAATTGTTTGAACTGGTTATTTTGTTTTTTTAGTTGCTTCTTACAATTTGATGAAAGATTAAAACAAATCATAAAAGGTAAAGATAGGTGTATCCATCACCAAATAAAGTACATATGCATATTAGAAATACAATTTATAAATGTACATCCACCAGAGTTGAAAGAGAAGAATGTCGCATAAAGCAAACCTCTGGTAATGGAAGCAGAGTTTTTCCAAGAAATCAGTTCAATCAATATTTGATTGTGTTTTCATCTTATAAATACGTATTAATACAGGGCTGAAATCCATTAAAGCCTTTCATAAGTAGGAATGGACTGCCTAGTTGTCAGCAGATATGAATCCATGACAACAGAAATTTGAATACTACAGTTATCAACCTAAAGGTAGATTTGATAGGCAAGGGTAGACTCACCTATCAAACTGCCTCTATGCTACTTAACCTAATAGCATGTGAAATTCACTCATGAGGGTAGAGGGGCAATTACTTTCCCCGCGCCACCTAAGGTTTCCGCGGATGCTCTGGCACCAAAAAGGCTAGGGTGAAGCCCAACAAAACATGTTTTTATCATTCTTGCAAATGAAGTCAACAGGCATTAACTTTGGATGAAAAAGTAATGTGGACAACTAAGATATGTACCACTGATAAGTATTTAAAGAGTGGAATCATTTGAAAGCATTAATTACTGTTGGCTGCATTAGAGAGTAAACATATGCATAATTAAAATATTGAGCAGTAATCTACCTGGAATGATGTCTGGCATGAAAAAGGTGACAAAATCGGAAAAAAAGGGCTTCTGTTATATCTAGACATTCATCATATAAATTTTTGGGAGGCATTAAGCTTAAATTTATTAGTTATAAAAACACAGTTATTTACCCAAAGATTGGTTCGGTAGATGATGGTATAGCCCACCCAATTCTAAGCCCGACGGCGTTTGAAATTCACGCATCAGGGTAGGAGGGTGAGTTCCTTTCCCTGTGCCAGTTATGGTTTCCCAGGAAGATCTGGCACCCAAAAAATCACACAGGGCGGAGCTAAAGGTGCCCAGAAAGGCATGCCCGGGAATCAAACCCAGGCCCTCCGGTCATAGGTCCAACGCTCTACCCCTGGACTACCACTTCCCCGTATACCAAGTATATATGCAATATTTAAATTAAAAGCTCATAACCTAGTACTGAAACATAAAACCACTGCATTGATAAATTCATTATTAGGTTATCTACCGGTTGAGGTAGGTTTTTGGATGGACCAAATTACTAATTCAACAATTTGTGACCCCCAGCAAAACACAACATCCCCCTCTACATCAGGTCCCTCTTCAGCTCTGAGTACTTTCTTCCTCCCTTCATCCCGTCCAACATCCCTATCCTGTTCCTTCCCTTTCCTTGTTTGCCTAACATTCTCCCCTCTATTACAGTCTTCAACATCCCACTGCCAGTCAATACCCCCTTCATCCACTTTTCCTGCCTCCATAGGATTTCTCCCAACAAACCCCTCTCTTCACCCAACATACCAAGTACTTCCTCATTTGTTTTATTCTCTGTCCATTTCACCTTCTCCATTCTTCTCCACACCCACATTTCAAAAGCCTCCAATCTACATATATCCTCCTGCTTCAATGACCACCTGGCTTCCCACCCTGAGGGCGCGGGTTCAAATCCCGGCGGTGTTGAATATTTTTCAGAGGTATCTCGATCCCTACTTGAGGTGCTTTGTGGAGGGCACTTTGAGTGAGTACGCCGTCCGTCGGATGGGACGTTAAACTGCGGACCCCTTGGCGCCTTTCGTAAAGAGCAGGCTAATGCCGACGCCGGGTTTCTCTCCACCCTTCATCCTTTCCTATCCATCCCCTATGGCGCAAATGACCTTAGCTGTCGGTCGCCTCCCCTTAAAACTACTACTACTTCAATGACCACATTTCCGCGCCGTACATAGCTATGCTCCTTATCAAAGTTTTTACGAGTCTTTTCTTAACATCCTTACTCAACGTCCCTCTCATCAACTCCCTCCTCCTTGTGAAATCCTCTTTGCCTAGCGCAATTCTTCTCCTTGTGTCCCTACTACTTTGACCGTGTTGGTCCAAAACACTACCGAGATACATAAACTGTTCTACCTGCTCTAGTTTTTGCCCTCTTATTTTAATGTTTAGCTTAGTATTTTTCTTTCTAGAAAATCGCATAACCTTTGTTTTATTGATATGCATTGATAAATATAATACTAATATGAAGATGAATGAGTCACATGAATTCAAATTTTCGTCTCAAAAATTGTTATGGAAAAAATGAAAGTTTCTAGGAGATCCTGTGAGAAATAAGGTTTTGCACATGTTTTGTTCTGGTATTTATATCCTTAGTTTAACAACAACAGCTTTGATTCCATTTGGCACAGAACCATGAGCAGTAAAATATTTTCGAGGAGAGTAAAAACTAAAGAATCAAGGACAAACCTTCTAAAACATTTGTTACTTGCTCTTGGAAATTTTCGAATTCAAATGGTGTGAGGAAACCCAATGACCCAAGATGAAAAGCCATAACAGGAGGTACAGATTGCTGGAAATAAATTCAAAATCATTCCATTAATATGCAATTTCTGCAAAATGTAAGAGTTTTAGGAATCTTTAAAAAATATTTTGTAGAAAGTGCTTACCTGAAATAATAAACTTGCATACAAAAGTGTTCCATCACCTCCCAAACAAATAATAAAATCTATTTTATCTGTCAAATCATCCTTCCCATCCCTAAATGTCATCAACTTTTCTTTCACAACTGAGAAGCCTGAATTATTTAACAGGAGGGGGTCATCCATCACAGATTGTTCCACAAACACAACCATTCTCTTTTCCTGCAAAGGAAAGAATATATCAAGTGAGTGTTACATACAAGCACAGGAAGACACAATACGTACTTATGCCCTTCACTAAAATATTTGTACAATTAATGGACACAGAGTTTGAATTACTAACTATCTGTGGTATAACATATGTGCTATTTACATTTATCAATTATTTTTAAATTAGCCAATATATTGGAGATTAAGCAAGTTTTACACATTCATTATTACACAATGAGTCTAAATTTGACACCCTGCATATTCTTTTGATGTCCCCCCATTTAATTATTAAAAAAATTATTGTAAGCTTCTAAACAATCATGAATGGCCTGGATAACTGCAAAGGCCAATATGGCCTTTGTGGTCAAAATGCATTTACTATTAATAAAAAGTGGTTAGTTCTCTGCATGATATATGGATGAGTTATTGGAGTTATAATCATCATTAAAACCATTAGTGTCATGAATACTATTAGGGACACAAATTCATTGAATATTATTGATTGATAAAACACTGAATAGCATCACATTTCCTAAAACACTGAAATAAATATATCATGAACTCATTGATTCTTTAAAGCCATAGCTATTGATTGGATTGTCAAGGGAATGCCAAAAGTCAATTGGAGGAAAAACATCATTGCAAATTCCATTAATAAGACCAATGTACAGCAATTAGCAGTAGTGCTGTAGTAAAGGTTAAGTTTTTGAAGAGCCCCGACATTATGTTTTCCAATGGGGCAGAGTAACGTTAGGAAAGAGAAGGAGACAAACACTGGGGTACAAGGATGAGAAAAGGATAAGGTGAGCCTTGAAGACATATCAAATTTCATATACAAGTTTCATTTAAACTTGCAAAAGACTAGAGTGACAACCAAGTTACCAAATACATAGGGGTATTAACTAATTGGTGAGGGAGTAGGTCTCGACGTCCAAAACTCAAACTCACCTCCCTCACTACACCAACACTAAGATTAGTTTTGATAGATGAAGGCTGAGCCTTCATGAATGAATTAAAACATAATTGGAAATGGGCTCTTAGAAACACTACAACCTCTTTTCACCCATCACCCATGTCTCGGTCCTGTCCATCACCCTCATCCTCAGTTTTCTTCCTTTCATTTAGAAAGGCAGTCGGGTTGCCAAAATAATAAAATTAATATAAAATTTAATGGCTCTACTTTGAATTTTTGTCAGGTTTACTTAATTTGCACTTAAAACACAGTATATGTTTACATATATTTGTATACTTATATTACTATTATTAGGTTATCTACCCATTGAGGTAGGTTTTGAATGGACACAAAAACCAAATAAATATTGTTTCTCCTAACAAAACACAATCCAACATCCCACTCTATCACAAGTCCCTCTTCATCTCTGTATACTTCCTTCCTCCCTTCATCCCATCCAAAATTCTTATTATATTCCTGCCATTTTCTCATTTGGCTAACATTCTTCCCTCTATCACACTCTTTCTCTACAGTCCGCGGACACTCCTTCCTTGCCAATCCAGTTATTGCTTCTACATTCCGTTTCCTATCGGCGCCATCTGACTTTTCCATCTGAAAGTGTGACCCTTTTAACGCTAACTTTCTTCAAAACATTTTGTCGTTGGATGATACATTGTACTTTTTACAGTGACTCTAAAATTTTGTCTCAGCGATAAAATTGAGTCAACTCGTGAACACTTCCGTGACACGCTGGTATAACGAATACCATCATGGCCGCCGTTCGCTCAGCTCAGTCGTGAATGTCGTCAAAAATCAGTTGTTGTGCCAGAATACATTGATACTGTGCAAAACTATAAAATAAATGTCATCATGTGACTTATCGTGTGATTTAAACATCCTTGAGGATTAGTATGATGAGCATCAATTAGATATTCCATGAACATTTAGCTGTGAAAAAATTAGTTGTTGGATCCCGTATAATTTGACAAAAGCTCAAAAAGATGCTCGTGTCAATTGAAGCAAAGAAATGCTCAAGAAATACAATCGCGGTGCATCAAAAGCTGTGTATAACATCTACACAGGTGATGAATCTTGTATCTATGCGTATGAACCCGAAACAAAACATTAATCCACTGTATTAGTCTTCCAAGATGAGCCAAACCCGACAAAAGTGATTCGCGCACGAAGCACATTGAAGCAAATGATCGCCTGTTTCTTCAAAAAAACTGGGCATGTAGCAACCGTATCGTTAGATCAACGTAGAACCGTGAATTATGAATGGTACACGAGCATTTGTTTGCCAGAAGTACTCGGTGAAATACGGAAAAAGAAACGGTAACAAAGGATCATTCTTCATCATGACAATGCAAGCTCTCACATATGGGCTGCAACAACTACCTGTTTTACTGGCCAAAACGTCGACTTGATGGGCAAACCTCCTTACAGACCTGATTTAGCACCAAATTAAATCTTTTAATTCCCGTTTATCAAGAAAACATTGCGTGGCCTACGTTTGTCGGCGCCTGAAGAAGCCGTTGATGCATTCAAAAACCATGTTTTGGAGGTACCTCAATCGGAGTGGAAAAAAGTGTTACAAAAATTGATTCAAGCGCATACAAAAGTGTATTGATTATCAAGGAGAATAATTTGAAAAGCAATAAATTACTGTCTTTTCATTAGGCTGAAAATATAAATAGCAACCCTCGTATTTTGTCCTTTCAATTGAATAAAAACGAATAGCAGACTACATTTCGTCGTTTTGTGGAATTATCAGGTACTGCCTGCGGAAGAATACCAATTATACTACTTAAGAATATTTAAAACATAACCAAAGTTAAGTGTAAAGAAGTCAATTCCATTCATAAAAGAAATCTCTCAATCTATTGATCCTGCATCAGCTTCTTTAACTCTCACTTGTCGGATAGAAAAATTAATGAGACTCGCGAGTAATGAATCCAACTTGATGTGTGAATCCAACATTATTACTCGTAAATGCACTCGATCAGTATTTGAAGGTCTGAGTATGGTTTTCCGTTACCTGCATAACATGACTTTTGTGGCACTTCATGCATTTAATGGACTGGAATGCAACAGAGGTGCCCACCAGCCCCTGACTCCATGATTCTCCCCCCGACCCCCAATAAAATAAAATCCACACCTCGAAAACCTCTCCAAAAAAATTGGACCCGGCCTTATTACACCTCTAATCTTTTTAACCATTATTTATTATTATATTTTAAATGAATAATAAATTGTAGGGTAAAATGAATCTCTATCTACCCGTATTTGGCAAAACGTATTACCATATTAGGAGCTGCAAGCTAATAATAATATAGATCATCATTTGTAATTTGCTGATAAAAATGTGGTCAACAATAATAATCAATCAAACTTCGTCCACTAAACTTCCAACAATACGGTATTTTATCAAATTATCCCATGCCTCACAGCGTTTTAGCGGAAAAAATAAAGATACAATACTTTTCGGAGTACTATGGAGTCATCTGAAAATACTTGCGAATGCAATTTATAATAATTCTTAGTTTTTAAAACTTCCTTGAAGATTAGTCATTTTTCCTTCGACCCCTGGCTATCAAGTGTACGTATGTACAGGATATATATATATATATATATATATATATATATATATATATATATATATACACAGGATATACATATATAGAGTGCATACATACAATGTATGTACAAATGCATTCCGTATGTCTTCCAAGTATACCTTGTCTGTATATCCTGTATTGCCGTCTTAAGCTTGTGGACCCGAGATCTTCACATCGCGCCCTTGGCAAGCGTCTATTTAACTATAATTGAGTCATTCTACAGCAATCTCTTGTTAGAGAATCAAGTAATTTTATCCCTCCCCGAGAAATAAACACGCCTATTCAAATTGAAATCATCATCAAGCATAAACTTAATAAAAACCACAAGAAATCCATGGCCTCCTGGCAGGTTCCCTGGAAACCGAATTAAATATTTGGGATAGTTAACGGAATATTAGAATAACGAAAGGTACCGCTTTCCCTCTCGCTTTGAGGAAGAAGTATTACTAGTGTGGGCACGTAGGGTTCACACAGCTTCGCGCATCACTTAAATAAACTAAACTAAATAGAATTAAAATAAATCGTATTCGCTTAAATAAATTGCACTTAGCATCGATCACCACCGCTGTCACGTGCTCGTGGTTCCAATTCTTACCACTGCGTTAATTTGAGTGTGAATTAGCGATCCTCAAAACTCCTGATCACCTGATATCATCCTCATTTTGAGATCAGCAACCCCAGTTCAAGAGAGCATTGGTTTGGTTTCCCATTTCAGTAGACATCGATTTTCACACGGAATGGCAGCTAGGAGGGTAGAGAGCTTGGTGAACGATCCTTGGCTAAAGGGTTCAAATTCTGGCTGATACCTCTGAATACTATGCATGGTTTGTATAAAAAGTATCGGAAAAGTCTATGACAAATAGCTTTCCTTCAGATAATACTACAATGCCTCAAAATTCTTCAAAGTACACCCTATGAGCATCGACAGAATTTTGCCAGAGCGGTTTTTCCACGACTCGAAGGCTCCCTGGTAGGCGTATTCCAGAAGGTCCTTAAGGGTACGCGCGCAAGCATCTTTGACGGCACTTAAGGTGCCGTCCTTTTAGGGATGATTACACTTTAGAGAATCAGAAATAGTCTGCTGATGACAAGTTGGGACTGTAAAGGGTTTGGGGAATCGTAGCGATGACGTTGCAGAAGGTCTTCGCAAGCAGACACTCGACTCTGCTCTTGGTCGTCCGTCAAGACCTCCGGGACGAGCTTAGCGCGGATCTTTCGCATCGCCAATTTTTTTGCAAAAGTAATGGCGTACACTGTCATCTTATCAATGCCAATACAATCTGCGATCATGCGCACACTTAACCGACGGTCTGAATTCAGCACTTCACGCATGCGTCAGGAAAAAATCATGGCAGATATTTTATAAAAACCTTATATGTAAGCTTAATCCAATACATGTGTTTTCATGGATGCCATTGGCAGGGACCTTGAATATCGATGTGAAAAAAATCGCGAAAACTTTTAAATGGAGCGCGCTTTTGTTCGGCTCGGACACATAGTCATTAAAGCAAGAGCATAAGTGTATGCGGGAGGGAGGAAGAAGAATGGAAACGGTGAAATGAATGGGAGGTAAAGCCAAGCTCCAAGGAAATTCTACATTCCTCCAGGGGTCTGAACTCCGACGTGAAGCGAGCGGGTGGCGTCAAGGGGGTTCCTGCGACGCTCGCGATCTGCAGCCTTGTCCCGATAACTGCTCTTGGCCATTTGGTCTGGAACCGAGTGGAAGTTGCGTCATTTCTGCAGGGATATCGGGGCCGCCTCCGTCAACCTTCAGCCGGCAACCAAATCGCGAGGGAGCCATATGAATCGCTCCAGGGTTCAATACGCATCCGAGGCCACCAGTTAAGTAGCGAGTAAGATATTCGGGTACTGTAGGGCTGTTTCATATTGGAGCGTAGAACAGTGTGTAGGTCGTAGCGGGTCTCTAAAGTCCTAATTGACAAATAATTTAGCTTTAAATGATGTGAGTATCAGAGCTAGAGACGCATATAATTGGCCAAAGAACGTGAATCATATTGTAAGAGTATCGAAGGGAAAGTATTTTCGATACTGATTCGATTATAAAAAGAAAACGAAGCTCGTTAAATATTTGAGCAAACTTAATGTCGAGGAAAGTATTACTGTACTAGTACTTCCCATTTCAATAAAATAACTGATTGTCATCACTTTATCGAAAGCACATAATCAGACATAATTGGATACGAAGTAATGGGAGTTGGAGCTGAAAGCTAGTTATCCACTAAATCAGCCGGACAGTGAAATTTTGCCAATAATTTAACCTGCGTTCACCGACTGGGAACACCGGAGCGTTAAAACCGCTCGCTCATTTTGGATAAAATAGTTATTTCGAGCTCCATACAGGATGAAGTACGTTCGGCTGGGTGAGGCAGCACAGCACCAAAAATGCTGGTGCTATCAGGTGACGACATACGTGTTCTAAGAAACAAATAAATACCAATAAAATCTCGGATGGTGAAATTAAATGAAATTATTGACTTTGCAATTCCACGCACTCCATTTAAAAACGCGACCCAGCTTTCGACGTCGAACGTCACCATCAGGTGGCCCTTATAGAAGCAGACTTGGTGTACATTTCTTCTGAGCGGCGGGAGGGGGGTTTGGTGAGAGAGGGAGAGGGCAAGGGAGGGTTTAGGGGTAAAAAGTTAAAATGAAGCTGGGAGGAAAAAAGAATAACATCTTTCGGTGGCAATCATTGACTTGGAAGAGTGGTAGGTGAAAAAGTTACATTCTCCTCAGCTCACCCTCTCATTAATTATGTATTTTGTTGATTTAGATAGCAGGCGATGTCTTCTGTGTGGGGGCAAGTTCCGATAGGCAACTACATCAATATCTAGCACATTTAAATTCTGTCAATTCTCAAGTACAATTCACGTGTGAAAAAGAGGAAAAAGGATCACTGAATTTCGTCGACCTATTTATTTGTAAAAACAAAGACGGGTTGCAGTACTCCATTTTTTGGAAGGAAATGTAAACAATCCAATGAATTACTATAATTCCTCTTCAAGGCACTGCTTTGCCCAAAAGCTTTCGGCATTTCATGCAATGATCCGCCGATTAGCCTCTATCCCTAAGTCAAAACTCAATATAAATAAGGAACTTAATAAAATTAAAACGATAGCAGTTAACAATAGCTATTCAGCAGATCTAATTAATAAACTGTATCGGAAAAAACTTAGGAAAATAGCCTTTATCCACATTTAACACCCAGAATACTTTAAAGATCCTATCGCCAAATGGCGACGAATACTCTATCTAGGGATTATTTCTCAAAAAGCAATAAAAATTTTCGCTAAATATATAATTAAATGTGCCTTTTACAGTGGTTCATACCTTAAGAACCTGATATCTTACACTACAGAAAAAGTTTCCAAAAGCAAGAGGAGTGTAGTGTGTGAATTGAAGTGCTCTGAGTGTAACACGAAGTATATTGGGCAAACAGAACGAAAATTTAAAGAAAGGATAAAAGAACACCAAACACATGTAAAAAATAAGAATATCACATACCTATTTGGGAAGCATCTCATCGAAAGTGACCACAAAAGTGACTTTGTGATTAAAATTCTTCATTTTGAAAATAAAGGTCAAGGGCTCGATGCTTTGGAGAGGTTGGAAATTTTGAAATGTGTCCATTGTAAGGATGAACATGCCAACGAAATTTTGTACCCCTTCCACTCCCCACTCCTAGATTTATCACTCTTCTAAGTCAACAATTGGCCGGGAACGATGCAATTCTCTTTCCTCCCACCAATATTTTAACCTTTTCCGTTCCACCCTCCTTTTCCCTCCCTATCTGACCAACCCCCCTCCCTCGATCCGAAGACACGATATATACTACCTTGATCAAAAAGTTCCCGGAATAACCACCGTGTGGCGCTCCCATCGTTCCGATTTGAGTTCTGTTTTTTTTGTTAAATTGGTACATCTGTTGTTGATATTCCCTTTAAATCTTAGTGTCATAATTTGACATTTGCAAACGTTACGTAGCCAAGAGTACATCTATCTCTGTGTGTGTTGGCGATTTTTTACAATTGCAGAAATGGATTTAAATTTGCAACAACGAACTTGTATTAAATTTTGCGTAAAAAACGGATTTAGTGGCGCACGGACGTTGGAAATGTTGGAAAAGTGTTTCGGCAACGATTCTCTAAAAAAAACGGTCGTTTACCAGTGGCACGAGCGGTTCAGAAGTGGTCGTGAGTCAATCGAAGATGATGAACGCAGTGGCAGACCATCGACATCGAAAGTCGGTGAAAAAATTGATAAAGTAAAAGAAATGTTGGTCAATAACCGCAAATTAACCATCAGAGAAATAGCGGAGGACTTGAACATTGCCTATGGATCCGCCCAAGACATTGTGGTTAATGATTTGGGTTTCCGTCGTGTAGCATGCCAAAAGACCTCAATTTCATGCAAAAAAGAGACCGTGTTGACGTCGCAAAAGACATGATTTGCGAGGCTGAATCCGATCCCACATTCATCAAAAGGATCATTACTGGAGACGAGACGTGGGTTTATGAGTACGACACGCAATCCAGACATCAGGCAAGTGAATGGCGTTCACCAAATGAGCCGAGACCAAAAAAACCACGTCGTTTTCAGTCAAAAAAGAAGGCAATGCTGACGGTTTT
Source organism: Hetaerina americana (assembly GCF_022747635.1). Lineage (NCBI taxonomy): Eukaryota > Metazoa > Arthropoda > Insecta > Odonata > Calopterygidae > Hetaerina > Hetaerina americana. The sequence goes on along the minus strand of NW_027286292.1, from coordinate 1,669,553 downwards.
CATGGATTACAACGGTGTAGTGCATCATGGATTTTTGCCAGACAGTAAACAAAGAGTATTATTTGGGCGTTATGAGACGTTTGCGTGAAGCAATTCGCCGAAAGAGACCAGAAATGTGGGCAGAAAACTCGTGGATTTTGCACCATGATAACGCACCGTCGCACAGTGCTATCATTATTCGTAATTTTTTGACGAAAAATGCAACAAATACCATCCAACAGCCACCGAATTCACCTGATTTGGCTCCCTGTGACTTCTTTCTGTTCAATCGAGTTAAAAAACCATTACGGGGAACGCGTTTTAGCAGCCGAGAGGAAGTAATGGAAAAATCGCAGGAAGCACTGATGGACATACCGAAAACCGAATATAAAAAATGTTTCGAGGATTGGATCAAGCGCTGGCATAAGTGTGTTGCAGTCGATGGGGATTACTTTGAAGGGGACAATATAGATTTAGATGAATAAACTTGTATTTTTAATTTTCTGAATAAATTCCGGGAAATTTTTGATCAAGGTAGTACATTTCATCCTTTGAAAATTGCGATATAATGAAGAAGCGTCTGACATGATTATTTGCTCAGAAAAACTTTACGCTTAAGTCGAATTTCGTAGAAACAATTTTTTAAATGAAAATTCTTGACAAAAAGTGTCTTATTACTGGTGTCATAATTTATCGTAGATTTAATAAAAAATGTTTCGAGGATTGGATCAAGCGCTGGCATAAGTGTGTTGCAGTCGATGGGGATTACTTTGAAGGGGACAATATAGATTTAGATGAATAAACTTGTATTTTTAATTTTCTGAATAAATTCCGGGAAATTTTTGATCAAGGTAGTATATATATATATATATATATATATATATAATATTAGGTAATCTACCGGTTAAGGTAGGTTTTTGGATGGACATAATTACCAATTAAATAATTTGTGACCCCTAGCAAAACACAACATCCTACTTTACATCAGGTCTCTCTTCAGCTCTGAGTACTTTCTTCCTCCCTTCATCCCGTCCAACATCCCTATCCTGTTCCTTCCCCTTCCTTGCTAGCCTAACATTCCCCCCTCAATTACAGTCTTCAACATCCCGCTGCCGGTCAATAACCCCTTCAGTCACTTTTCCTGCCTCCATAGGATTTCTCCCAACAAACCCCTCTCTTCGCCCACCATACCAAGATATATATATATATATATATATATATATATATATATATATATATATATATATATATATATATATATATATATATATATATATAGTATATATAGTCGCGGTAGTCCAGTGGGTAGAGCGTTGGACTGCTGACTGCAGAGGGTCCCGGGTTCGATTCCCGGGCAAGGCACTCTGGGCACCTGTAGCTCCACCCAAGCTATGTGATTTTTCGGGTACCAGGTCTTCCTGGGAAACCATAACCGGCACAGGGAAAGGAACTGGCCCCCTTACCCTGATGTGTGAATTTCACACGCCGTTTAGGGCTTAGTACTGGGTGAACTCTACCATCACCTACTAAACCGACCTTCGGGTTGATTACTGTGTTTATGGTTATGGTTATATATATATATATATATATATATATATATATATATATATATATATATATATATATATATACACACATATACACATATGCATATATAAACACACGCAAACACTAATATGCATATTAAGAATACACATCAATTCACTAAATCATTGAATGATTGTTGATTGTCTTTGAGTAGGTGATGCGTGTTTGACTAAATCATGACATTTTACATTCAACAGATTCAGGCGAGATGCCATATACATAGGTGGAGAAAAACATATTTGCGCTTTACCAAAGGTTTACTTGTAAAACTTGTGGAAAAGTGCAAATTGGTTTTTATCATCATTACATGTTGATCTTTATGTAAATATATTGGATGGTTGGATTTAATTTTGCCATCGTATTGTACGAGCGAGGAAGAGATTGGAATCTGCGAATCAGCCCCGTTATTTTACCTCGGTCAAATCTAACGATATTTTTCGAGGCCATGATAACTCCCTTTGTCGAAAGAAAACTCAGTTTTCATAGAGAAATTTCTCTGAACCTTGTCAAGAGCCTAAATTAAAATTTTCTCTCAAGTGTCCCATTTACTTTCTGTATATTCCAAATGTCTAACGTAGGGTAACACCACTTTCTTCATTTCTCATTACATTAGCCCGCAACCTGTCCAATGAAACCTGGCTTCTAGACACGCCAACCTCCATATTCTTCAGATGTTTGCACATTATTTGATCGATGACCAAATTCCCTAATTCATCACCAACTATAGTAACAGTTGTTTATTTGCAGTCGCAGGTGACTTCAATATGCCGGATATTGATTGGAATAACTATTTCGTACGAAAACCGGGAATTAATTGCGAATCATGTAAAAAAAACTCCTGAACATATTCTCCAACTTCTGAGTCAAGTTTCTGACACGAGACAGGAAGCATTCTGAACACATTTGCGAATAATAACCAGAGTGATTATAAATATGGACATAACTGAAAATATCAGCGAACATAAAGCTTTATTAGTGGACATGAAAAATAAGTTCATGGAAATGATTTAGGAAAAAGCGTAAAGCATGTATTCAATAAAAGGAACTTCAATGGGCTTCGAGATAAATTAAAATGAGAACTGGTAACGTTCAGATTAGAAATTGACAGCACTGGCACAGAACACTCTAGGAAAATGTTTTTAAATACGATTCATGTTCGGTTAAACAAGTTAATAACATACAAATTCCAACGTGATAATAAGAAGTCAAAATGGCGGTGTGGAAAGTTCACATTGGCGCTCAAGAGGCAAAGAAAAATTCACTTACATTTTGAAATCATAGTACAAAGTAATGACGAAGCCCTAATAAAGGAGCCAGAAGGCAATGGAAGGAAAGGTAAATATTTTCGAAACAAAAATGAAGCTTCAGATCCGGAAGAAATCCACATTACAGCACTCAAGAGACTTGCGACAGACATCGCACCTCCTAAAAAAACAATTTTTTTACAAGCACATAGAAAAAAGTTCAATACCTTGCCACTAGTGCATACGTAAACTCCGTCCACAAAAGCGGCAATATGTAGGACCCCAGTAATTACAAACCGATTTATTTAACATCAAAATCCCGTAAAATCTTAGAAAATAACATTGTTAAATATAAAATGATTTTACTCCGCAATAATTACATACCCTGCCGTAACAAGCACGGCTTTGGGAAGAGCAGACCACGCGAAACATAAAACGAGTCTTTTATTCGTTAAAACCTCAAATCCGAGGACAGGAATGCCCAAGCGGGTACCGTATTTTTGGTTTTCAAAAAAGTCTTCGACAAGATCCCACACAAGAAACTGATTCACTAACTGAGATACTATTGTACCAACGGGAAAGTGACTTCCCGGATTAGGGACTTCTAATCTAACCGTAAACAAATTTAGTCGTTGGCGCAATTAGTTCATTAGAGGGAGACGTAACCTCGGGAGTGCCGCAGGGTGTGTCATTGGGCCTCTCCTCTTCTTGATATACATTAACGACCCAAGCCGCCTTTTTTGTAGCAATCTAAGTTTTTTGTAGACGACACAGTGATTTCGAGAGAAGTAAGAACACGCGCTGATTGCGTGCTACTCTCATGAATACTTACACCTGATATCGATGTGGCGTGAAGAATGGGGGGTCAGAATTAAATGTCAGAAAATGTACAGTACTGAAGTTTTGTAATAAAAGAAAAAAATACGTAAATTATAAAATAGATGGGCTGGAGGTAAGCATTTCGGCACAGATGGAATACCTTTTTTAGATTCATACAAACAGATGAAATATGGTTTTACATTAATATGAAACCTTTCATAGGGTGCACACATAAGAAAAATATGTGGGTAAACCTTAAGGAGGCCAATTGACATTAAACCCATTGTTGGATAAAGTAGAGAAAGGTGGTAGAAAGATGTTACCATTCAATCGGGACGCACTACTTCAGTAGCTAGGACGCTGGGATGCTCGCCAGAAGGCCCAGGCTCGATTCTTGGAGACGCGTCTGGGCAAACTCGCCTTCACCCGAGCTGTGCGATTTTTTTCAGTGTCACATCTTCCAGGGAAACCGTGGGTAACACAAATTGCTCAGGGAAAGGAAATGACTCTCTACCCTGACGCGTAAATTAAACACGCCGTTGGCCTTGATACCAGGCGGGTTCTACCTTCACTTATCAAACCGACCTCCGGGTCACACCTGTGGTATGAGTGTGGCATACTACTCCTTAGTTCGGCCACATTTGGGTAACGCGGCAATTATCTGGGATCCATGGAATAAAACGTTAAGTAACACATTGGATATGTTTCCGAGAAAATCCGTTAGGTTTGTTACAAATTGGTACAGCAACACCATAAACGTGAACCGGAGGAATGAGGTTGAGAGCTTCTTGATAATCGAAAACAGAAGGCAAGTTTTAGACTTTTCGAAAGGCACAGATGACCTGAGTTTTCTCGCGACGCCGACAAATTATTCTGGGATCTAATGATTTCGATAGATGCGACCAGCGGGGTAAAATAACCGAGATTTAGGCACCGTCAGAGACAAAGTCAAGCACTCGTCCTTCCCACGCACGATACCCAGTCACAAAGAAATCGAGTCCGAACGCCAGTAAAAATTAACTTAAGACGCTCAAATGTTAAAAATTTAGTCAAGCACAACGAGTATTGGATGATTTTTATAGGCATGAGTGGGTTTTTGTGCAATAGTGTTTTCGTACATTAGGTTATATATATTCAAATGAGTGTGTGAACTAATATTTCTGAATGCATGGCTAGTGCCCAAAGACTCCTGCCACACGCCCCTGCGGAGACATGGAAAGCATTGTAGAGATATCCCAAGAAAAGGTTTGATGCCAGGGTAACACCAAAGTATTTGACTCGTTTTAAGTTGCTCAATTCGATCGCTTCTATTTCACGATTAATGCCTCACTCTCTTCTTTAATTCAGCAATTTTAGTGCTCTACATTCTCTGATATACAATTCTAACTCTTGATTCTTTGGACCACGCCGATGCATAGCCTAAATTGCTAGAGAGTGGCCCGTCCTTATTTTCCGGTAAACCACGGTCTTCTGCAAATAATCTAAGGCTACTGAAAGCGTGGGAACTTCGGTCGTTCGTGCATATCAGGTTGGGCCCAACAGCACCTTCCCATGGTAATTCTGAAATTGCGTCAGCCTCTAATAAGCCCAAACCATTGAAAATTGCACACTTTCTGTTTTACGGTCAGATACAAATTCCCTTTTCCAGGTGGTCACCTTCTCAGTACAGTATTACCATAATATCTTATTTTCGACTCGGCATCACGCCATAAGGTTTTGAAGATGTAATCGTATAGGAAGATATCAGAGCCTTTTACAACCGGCATTCTGCGTGCCAAAATACACGTATTAATACATGTAATTACAAGCAAGGAAAAATATAAATCTTTTCAACATTGACGAGAGAACAAGACAGTGATCCAGAACACCTAAGAACAGTTCCTCATGTCGCCTCTCTAAGTTCACACAGGGATACTTTCTGAATTGTTATCATCGTTAATATACCGGTTATGTAAGGTTTTGGATGGACACAAACTGCCAAACGCTACAGAGACAATGCTCTTGTCCCTCCCGACGAAACACAACCTGACGAAACACTATGAGCATTAAGCCCCTCTTCATCTCCGTGTACTTTCCTTCCTGCCGCAATTCCGTCCAACGTCCCAAGCCTATTCCTGCCCTTTCCTTGCTTGCCTAACATCCCCCTCGATTTCAACACTCTTCAACATCCCATTGCCGATCAATATGCTTTGCATCCATTTTTCCTACCTCCTTATGATTTCTCCCAACTATCCTCTCACACAATACACAGCACTTTCTCATATTTTTTTCCTTTCTGTCCAGTTCATCTTTTCAATACTTCTCCACGCTCACATTTCAAAAGCCTCCAATCCACTCCCTTCACCTCGCTTCAACGACCATGTTTCCGCGCCGCCCAAAACTACGCCCCACATTAAAGTTTTGGCGAGCCTTTTCTTAACATCCTTACTGAACGGTCCTGTCATCAACTCTCCCTCCCTCTAATCATTGAAAAACCACACTCATTATTGTAGCAACCACATTAACCTGCACAAAACATTTTTCATTGGGAAGATTCGTTTCCTGGATTATGATATCGTGAAACGGCGAAACGCTCCAATCATTATAAATAATTGTTAATACGTAATAGTACGACTGCAATTTTTCAATGAATATTCAAAATTTCCACGGGGTGAAGCCTGACATACAACAGTTTCCTCTCAATGATTATGGAGCTTAAAGGACACGATTTTACGACACTGTTCCCACGGCTTGGTCATTGCTCAAGGACATAGTCGGATATTTAAAATTAGCCTGAACATAAATGTACAGGCTTCAATGCGTCAACAACGTTCTAATCTTTAACACCACTTAAGAAATAGCATTAATATAATTGTATGAAGTCATATATTATTTAACAGGTGCTAGCCTAACAATAGTAGATTCTGTCACTCGATTAGCAACTTCACGAAGCAAGATTTTTAAAATAAGATGCCGACGTGACCATATGTAAGGTCGCAGCGCCGGCAACGGAAGGTACCTTGGCGTACGACGGCGAAGTCACTCGGCAAGGTGGAGCTAAACACAGGCGGGAAAATCGAATGGAGAACCATGTCAAATCAATATCTGGATGATTGTATTATTTATCAGGATACATCGATTGGTTTAAACGGGGGAGCCAATTCTCCCATTGACTCTGAAATCGAAGAAATGCAAAATTAAGTATCTCTTTGTCGAAGTTCAACTTCCGCCTGGCCAAGTTGACACGCCATCGCTCAAAGAATACGAGTTTCTCGGTCCAAGAAAGCTGACGTACCCCACTGTGACCATCATACGAATACGTAAAACTAAGGCAGAAGCTAAAATTATCTCAAAAGTCTCACTGATTTTACAAATTAGTTGCGTAAAGATTAGTATCTGCAGCTTGCTGAAACAGGAACTAGTACACTTTTAATGAGTCCTCATCTTAAATGGCCCATATCATCATAGAAACCGATTAAAATCGATTTGCAGGTATGATGTGGATTGGAACGCCCGGAAACCCAGAAAAAATCCGGCCATGACTAATAAGTCGAAAATTTAAAACCTGAAGATAGGAGCGGTGTCTTCAAACTAGCGCGGGACAATTCGCAACTCTTGTTATAAACCCGCTCATAGCATGACGTAACTTCAAAGTTATGGAGATACATATATTTTTTAACTTATTTCAAATAAGCTCGAGAGCATCCTCGGCAGTCTCATCTAAATTCATCAACACACAGAGAAAAGGACTGTGTATATTGCCTAACGAAACGGGCACTATTTTGTTTGGCAATATGGCGTATTAGGCGTAATGAACGACGGAAAAGCGTCACACGATAATTTGAAAGTCTGCCAAGGGAAATATCTGAGTCACCAAGATAATACACGAATTAATCTACTGGGAGGAAATAAATCGCATGAGTGGAAGGCTCACAGAGAGAGAATAATTCCAGCCCCGGTTTGCGCTGGTTGGAAAATTGACGACAAGTCAAGGGAAAGTGAATGCTGAATAAACCGATGCAGGAAATCCCTTCTCATTCAAAAATCTTTCGATCCAAAGAGTAGAAATCGCTGCGTCTGAAAATATTAACTGGCCGAAAATAATATGTTACCTTCGCTTGATAAAATAGCTAATTAATAATGGCTCACCCAACACCCCCTAACGTATATCCTAGTATCGGCCTGAAGGGTTTAATTATAGATGAACATCTTACCACCGGCAATGTCATGAAATCCACATAATATATCTATTCACATCTGACAAGCGGTGGCAAGCAACGCAACAATCCACGCAATTAAGTTCACATCCGGGGTGCACACTCACGTGATCCGTATTGTTTGGGAAAGGTTTCCCGAAATACGTAGATAGATTCCAAAGATTTTCACTTATTAGCGTGCTCACACCCACTATGAACTGGGGGATTACAAGAATGTCTTCGGCGCTGAAGATACAAGTCTAACAATGAGTGTACATCACGCTAAGAACAGCACCAATAACTATCTTCCTACTCTTTAGAGAATCATGTCACGAGTGTCTAACGTCAACATTTCCGCTTACTCTTACTCCTACTTCCACTCCGAAATTGAGAGCACGCCTCGGTAGCTTAACTGGCTAAAGTCAAATTTTCCAACGCCATTTTTGATTTAGGGGACTCGCACTCGATTATGATTGAGAGCATAAGTCATTCACGTACTCTTCATGCCATTAGTAACACCCACCCTGGAGTTTTTTGATAGCCAAGTGGCACTTTCTGATTGCTAGCAGCGATTTAAACGAATCTACATCAAATCTAGTTTACGCAATACACCGCAAAGCGCCACAAGTGCGAGTGACGTGCGGTGTAAGGACAGTGGGAGTACATGCACAAGTATCAGACCATTCATTTGAATATATATTAGCTAATGTACAAAAACACTCGTACATGCCCACAAATAGATGGTCAATCAATAATTGTTGCTCGATTAAATCAACAAAATTTGTTCATTTCATTTTTACGGGAGCCTGGTTCCCATTTTGCTATGATTGCGTATCGCGTGTGTCCGCTGCATTCTGTCTTATCAAGGGGTCAAATACTACTGCAATCATTTTCATGCGAGGGATCAATATTCTAGATGAGGTTCGATTTCAATTAAATAGTTTTTCTTTTAAAATTTCCCCCGTGTTCTGCGTCTGTTTAAATGCCACATTTATTTTAATTTTCCACGAGCAACTAAATCAGCCGTGTCCGGTGTGAGACGTGGTGGCACAGCATTTAATAACTGTGTGTCCAATGCTCTTGTTCATTTACAGGTATGCAGCATAAGAAGCGATTCTCAACGTCTAGGCGACACCATCATGATAACTTCTTGGCTATCTGTCCAAATATTTTCTCTGAGAAGTTTGCTTGCTGAAGATTCCCAAAAGTAGAAAAGCGCGTTGTATATTCCACCCATAACGGCTCCACTATAGAAGTAATGCGCATTCAATGGGAAAAAAATAGATTTATTGATCGTACTTGTACAAATGCTTAAAATTCTTCAAAATACTCTCCCCCCGCATCAATACACTTGCGGAGATGTGTATGCCACGCGTGGAAGGCACCCTGAAACTCATCGACGGGAATGTCTCTCAGGAACGTTGTAACATTTTTTTGGACGTTTTCCACGGTCTCCCAATGCTTTTCTTTCAGCTCTCTCTTCAGCCAGGGAGACAAAAAAAGTCGCATGGAGCCAAATCGTGACTCAAAGGGGACTGGGGGACCTCCTGGTACTCCAGGCAAGGAAATTAGTCAAGATGAAGGACGTGTGGCTGGGGGCAATTGGCGAGTGGCTGGTCGCTCCATCGCACCGCGTTACAAAGTAAAAAAACACACTTCACGCGGAAGCACGTCATTCCGCTCATACTGCCCGGAGCACCCTGGCGACCGGCTACGCTAGAAGGGCAGACCCCCCACAACATTTCCCGACTGGTTTTACCACGCTGCCATGGATAGTCGAGTCACAATACAATCATGCGCATTCCTCTAATATTCGACGATGTAAAAAATTGCACGGTACAAAATGTGTTTATAGTTATACTGCCATCGTTATATTAGCTCTAGACATTCACTTCAAAATCAGCGTCGCATTGGCTCAGGTAGAGAATAATGGGGATAACCATAAATCATCCATTATATTGTCCAAGAATAATACCCAGAGCAGGTTGATACGTAATGTCCAAACTTAAAAGCATCACATGTCACTTCGTGAGAATGATGGACAAAAAAAAATTTGGAATTTTCCACCCAGATAGGTGGCGCAAAGCTTTTCACTACGCTGTGGCAAATCATCTGCGATGCCTTTGCCTGTATATACAGAGGTGGGTAGAGTTAATTACAGTTGCAAGAAACTACAGGAACTTATTCTCCCAACAATGGGTTTGAAATTTGACGTGCCAAAGATAAAAGTGGGGCATAGTGTACATTGACCACACCGGAAGACCAACAGTAACGATGACAGCAATGTTAAAGCAATCGGAATGTAACTACTGTGGTCATCCCCATCAACGTCTTCGCAGAGGGGAGTTATGTGAGCTAGCTTCCAATTGCGAGGTAATTCACTCAATTTGGCAGAAGATTCAAGCATACTCAATGGGCGGGACTATGCAGTATTACGAACGGATTTATTTAGCATCAAATTCCCGTATAATCTTAGAAAATTACATTGTTAAATATAAAATGATTTTACTCCGCAATTATTACATACCCTGCCGTAACAAGCACGGCTTTGGGAAGAGCAGACCACGCGAAACATAAAACGAGTCTTTTATACGTTAAAACCTCAAATCTGAGGAAGAGAATGTCCAAGCGGGTACCGTATCTTTGGTTTTCAAAAACGTCTTCCACAAGATCCCTCACAAGAAACTGATTCACTAACTGAGATACTATTGTACCAACGGGAACGTGACTTCCCGGATTAGGGACTTCTAATCTAACCGTAAACAAATTTAGTCGTTGGCGTAATTAGTTCATTAGAGGGAGACGTAACCTCGGGAGTGCCGCAGGGTGTGTCATTGGGCCTCTCCTCTTCTTGATATACATTAACGACCCAAGCCGCCTTTTTTGTAGCAGTCTAAGTTTTTTGTAGACGACACAATGATTTCGAGAGAAATAAGAACACGCGCTGATTGCGTGCTACTCTCATGAATACTTACGGATTGTAAAATGTTCAGAAAAAAATCCGCCAGATTCAAAAAAAGATTGCAATGAGCAGACAGTAAGACTGACTGTTGGATTCGTAGATTCTTGAAAACAACAGAAAAGACATACTTTCAGAAATGTGCAGGACACCTGGGTTTTATTGTGACACAGGAGAAAAATATTATGGCCGTAAGTTATACTGGTATATTTGACCACGTGACAGTCAGGGTTGATTACTACTCCTTCCCATATTCGATACTGAGTCATAATAATATAGAGCCCAAGCACCTGAAAAAATTAACTTAATAACTAACATTCAATGAATTAGTCAAACGCAATAATTACTGCATGATTTGTATTTGCACGTGAATGTGCACTATTATTTTAATCCATTAGCTAGTATACATATATTCAAACGAAAGAAGGAACTAATATAAACTTAAGTATCTGTTCGAGGACGACCACAGCAGTAATTTTACGCCGGAGATATTGCACAATGCGGAGAAAGTAGGAAAATGGACTCCGAGCGGATGAAATCGCCATCCATGGCGACCAAAAATGTGCACCGTCTAAAGGCTTTGGTTTTAAAAAACCTATCACCCTCATTGTCCAAAAGTTAACTCCAGTACCTGCACTCTCCCCCCTCTCCGCTCTCACTTACGCCTTTACCTCCCCGTTAGGCCCCGCTAAGAACAATCCTCTCTCTCCCTTTCCCCGCGGACCCAACGCTTAAGCACTTGGAGTGCAGATGAGGGAACCCAAGCCACTCTCTCCTCTTCAAGATCTGCACTCCTTTCCCACCTTTTCTCCTCCCCTTCTCCCTCCCAAGGGTTATATAAACGGCGATTTCCAATAACTGTGCACCGCATGAATATGCTACAACGCAGCGATACACACAGTGTAATTAAAACGTACAAAATACAACAATACTTTTTATCATGAAGATCAAAACTTATTCTTGGGACACTCCAATCAACATAATCATAATGTATGCAGATGATAACGAAGCCAAACTGTGGGAGAAATACGTAGTTAGACCTGGCATTTGTACCCACCTCTATAAGCCACTTCACCAGCTGGACGAAAGGCTGAAGAACGGAGGCATCCCTCACCTTCTTGATGACCAACACGGTGAGCGGGGGCTTGTACCACGTGAGCCGCTGGCTGGCTGGGTCTTGGATAGTCCTGCACAGGGAAAATATCCGCGAAAGGACGAAACGAAGTCAGAATAGGGACAACGTGATACCCTGTCTTTAAAACTCGCCCGGCATATTATGCATTCAAAGAAAAATAGATTTTAACAACGAGAGGATAGATTAATCACTTAGTAATTTGTAACAACTAATCAAAACTGTTAGTTCCCATTAAACGCGAAGTATTCCCTCAGGCAGGGGCACATTTGCAGGGAGCTCAAGACGCGAAATTGGTTGCAGAGAGAGCATTATGTGATAATTAAGGTTGAAAAACTCCACTCCACCTGAAAACGTTTTATTAGAAGGCTCTCTAGACGATGGATCCTGCAATTCGGCAAACGAATTACACTATCACACAGTGAAGCCATTCGGTCGGGAATCAAATTCCAATTCTCGCGTGCCAACCACGCGGGGCAAGGCGCTGACCAAAAAGGGGGCGCTTCTGCCAAGAAGACTATTTAATACATTAATAAATGAGGCGAGCAATTATTTTAATTCTTTTATAATGGATTTCCATTCCGGAATGCCCGGAAGTGGAGTCATTTGGAGAGGACAGGAGTTTATCAGGTGTGCATTTTTGAGCCAATTAACGGAGAGATTTTAAGTGAAGCCAATTCAGGCTCTTGGCATTCACACTGGCAGGTTTAATTCGTTTTCCATGCCACAAACTCTAATTTCAATATTTGAGCCCAGCATTTCGGGAGAAGAAGGGAGGACATATTATTAAGCCTCGCAAACGAGAAAATGAGTCCACCGTGATATTTTTCTTTCAGACTAGATACTTATTAAGTTGTCGACGCGAAACAGTTTGTCCGTTTCAGTAAAATTAAGTTTCCATTGAGCAACAAAGGCGGTCCACAGAGGCAAGAGGCGTCACTGGGAAAACTACAAGAATATTTTGTCTAAACCTATAGTTTTTAAACATTTAGAGCGATGACTAATTAATATTGTTATTTGCAGACTTCATAGGTTTCAAAATACAGAGTGCGGGCATTGCATTTATAGATTACGGAGAGTCGTTGCATTTTGAATTGAAAATCGGCGACCATTTTAGTTTGAGATTACATCTGTAAGCGGGATGGGGGGTAAATATAACGTTACCTATATAAGAACCTCGTGCAACTGAAGTTGACGCTTATCCAAGGCGGTGACACAACCAGGTAACTGCAATACATCACGGCATATTCGGTCAAAATCTTTTGGCTGGCAAATAATACTAATGACTACTGTTTAATAATGATCAACAAACGCTAAGTTTTATCCAGCATAATCACGGCACTCTTATTCCCCTTAATGTTTTCGGACACGAAGTTGGCAGACGTGACTAGTTTAGTGTAAGTCTAGGGAAAATCTGGCATGAACGGACCGACGTAGATTTAATTCCAGATTCATGCGGAAGCGTTGACTATTACTGCGAAGGAGGCGAAAGCATTTGCCAAACACATATAATGAATCACCTTTCGCAATTCCATCATCTCATTTGGATCACTTGCGTTAGGGGGGATCACGAGGACGAGTCATGGTTTTGCCCCACGTGACGGCGTGCACATGTCCGTGCGGGACCAAGAGCACACACGCGACGGATTGGAATGGGTCACGTTCAACTCCCGTGCACAAAATCGTACATATACTTACATCACCATGGCCGAGTTCTTCATGATACGCCCGCATGGTCCAAACTGCTGTATCGGGCTTGGCGCGTTGAGTGATCTTGTTCGCCTGGAAAGTAGAGAAGAGAGGCCTTGAGAATAGAACATCCACGCGGTCGGTTGCATTGGCGGAGCTCTCTCCGGCGCGTGAAATGCGCACGCGCTACGCTTCACAACGCACGCGGACACCGAGAAACATTCCAATATGTCCACATCAATAAATAATTCCAACCTAATGCGGAGGACAACGATCGCAAAATCATGCGAGCAGACTCGTGGCCATGGAAAGCATCAACACGAAAGAGTAGTCGTAGGGGGAGGTGAATCGTAGCTGTGGTCATTTTCGCTCCAGCTGAAGAACGGGCAAACATGGCCCCGGGTCGGATTTTTAAGGGGAAACATGACGACGACGTCTTAACGTAACGTCGGATTAATCCAACACCGAGCACTGAGAGAGAACGATACGCCAAGGGATGGATATGAGACAACAATAATCGGAGTTGGGCCGAAGAACGCATCGTTCAATGGGCCGGCGTAATTTCAAACAAAAGAAGTTAGAGAGCGGGAAAATATTTTAAATATTCAGAGAGTACCCAAATGTGATACGCCGACGTTTCGACTGCGCGATATGAGGATTTACTATACACACAGACACCATCTTGATATTTTTACATTGACTAGGTTGATAAGGATCGTGAGTTACATGAAACAAAAACACCGAGAGTTTTAATACACTCACGCAGTCCTCGATATGAAGACGTGAACGATTTAACGAGGCGGCGAGTACGAGACTACTTCCTCCGGACGATACTTCCTCGTACAAAACACTGAAAGATATGAATTTCTAAGATTTATTTATCATTTCTAAGAGTCTTGAGGCAGTCATCAGGGCGTCGAGAATTGGAAGGCATTTCATATTATTATTGCGTGGTTTTACAAACCACGTTTACAATGCACCGGCTTTAAAACCGAAATGCTTCGGGTTCGAATCCCCCTTTGGATATGGATGCGGTATCTTTCCTAGGGTTGTTTGTTTAGCAATCTTAGGGACACGGATTGAAATCGATCATTATGCTACGTTAGATAGATAGATAGTAGTCTTTATTTTGGGGCGAGATTGAGACTATGGAGTCTCTTCTACCACCTAACCCCTCGTCATGAATTTACAAGATTAAACTCAGAGATATATTTCACGAAGTATACATAAATAGCAATGAAATTAATGCATACCGTTTCTTAGGGCTAACATGCAGCAACACAATACATTAGTTGCCTAGTTTAATTAATAACCATGACACAATATATACAACATACACACATACTATACATACACAAACCAATACGTGGAAACAATACTTGTAAAACAATATTCCTGGTTATATTTACACATGCCAATAAGAAGTATGATGCTCCTGCGAAGTAAATAGGAAGAATCTCGAAGTCTGTTTACAGCTAGATTTTTACTCGTTGGTTTTCTGTGAAATTAGTGATTTATGAAATGCGCGCTTGAATGATGCGAGAGATGGCGTATTAGTTATAACGGATGACAGCTCATTCCACTGACGACATGCTGCGACAGCAAATTACATGTTTTATTAAGCTGTTCTGTGATGAGGGTTAACGAGTTTGAGATTTCCTCCGATATTTAATTTATGTATTCTATAAAGGCTATTGAATTCAATGGCAAAATACTGAGGGGTTTTATAATTTAGTATTTGATAGAGTAAGGACGGCATGTGAAGTTTCCTGCGAGACTCTAAAAATAGCCAGTTTAGTATGTTAAAATATCTTGTAATTTGATCTGAAATTTTTGCAGATCAAATTACTGAATATTTAAACGCCAATAAAACAGACAGATCGTTTGAAAGTTCTAGACCTTGACAGTTCTGCAAGTTTTAAAAACTTGTGAAGACCATGAAAAATTTCCATCAATAAGGAGGCCTAGATTCGTAACAGCATTCTTAAATGGAATGAGTGTACCTTGAAGATACAAGTTGAGTGGTTGGAATACAGCGATCGATTTTAGCAGTTTAGGATGTCCAATTACTATAGCTTGCGTTTTATGTGAATTTAGGCTAATGAAGGCTAATTTAGGCTAGGCTAGGCTAATGCATCCTCCATCTTGTTATTTCATTGAGGGCAGCATTAATTTGTTTAATAGCGAGAGGAAGTTTATTCACTGTGGTACTTAAATATATCTGGAGGACGTCTGCATCCAGGTGATATTTTGAGTATTGAAGAGATGGAGAAATGTCATTAATGAACAACGATAATAGTAATGGCCCCAAGACTGAGCCCTCTGGAACACCGCACAATATATATGAAGCCATGAAGAGTAAGTGTCACCAGCCGCCACTCTTTGTCGGCGACCTTATTCTGCCACCTGAGATCGCAGTCAGCCGATGACGGCATCTCGGAGTACCTCGTGGAGACGACCACAAAACATGTAGTAGCTTGACCATTCAGTCGTGTTTCCGTGCAACCGAGTCGTAGAACTCTGTGGACAGATTTCAGATATCGCACAACGCAGGTTTTCACTAATTGTTTGGGGATCGAGTTGGTGCGGAGGCGAACGTACAGGCTTCCCAACCAGAGGGTATGGGTTCGAATCCCGGCGGCGGCGGTCGTTTTTCAGTGGTATCCCGATCCATACTTGAGGTACTTTGTGGAGGGCACTTGAGTGAGTACGCGGTCCGTTGGATGGGACGTTAAGCTGCGGACCCCTTGGCGCCTTTCGTAAAGAGTAGGCTAATGCCGACGCCGAGTTTCCCTCCACCCTTCATCCTTTCCTGTCTATCCCTAATGGTGCAAATGACCTTAGCAGTCGGTCGCCTCCCCAAAACACTGCTGTAATAACGAGATGACCCTAGAGAGGGGATGAGGGTACGCATGCATGTATACACCGATACTGACACCCGAAACCAAGGACGCAAAATAAGATCAGAACGCGGAATTAAGACCAGTTTCGACTTTTAGAGTAACTATATATACTTAACTGTCGATAGAAGACACATATTACCACTTTACCTACGATCGCCTTTTCACTCGCAAACCTTTTTCGCTGTGCATAAACAACAATACTGACACCATTTAAAATAAATCTTTGAGAAAAATTAAAGTCCTCATAGCGTTAAACAGGCGCATACTCGTGCGTTTCCTACCACGCTTTGCAAACGTTCCACCCTCAGTCTCCAACATTCCATCTTAAGGGTCAGTTTGTATTACAAGAATATCAAATGAGTTTACGCTACGTGAAAGACTCGTCGTCAAAATATGGTCTAGGTCAATGGACGTTCACTACGTTTACCTCGAAGGTGATGAGTCAGGTAAACTCGAATCAAGTTTCGACTAGAAGCCATAAATCCCTCGAGAGCCGCCCGAGGAAGACCTTGACCACCACGTCGAACGGTGTGGATTGCCTTCTCTTGATGCATGCTCACGATGTCAAGTGCGGTGTCACTCCCGTTTCCGGCGGTTGCCGCGGGGCAGGCCTGCAATCGGAAGAGCCATGGAACTCGTCCCTTCACTGACTGAGACGCGCTTCTCCAAAACGATGGCGAGATGCTCCCACGCCACGACGATCCGATTCCACGAAAAATATTAATCAATCCAGGCTCGGCTCTTGATGGGGTGACAAATCACACTTTGGCATATTATGCACGATTTTGGATTGGCCAATGAGAGAATTGGACAGAACCTGCCCACCGTCGCCCATAAGTGCAAATAGACATGAGAGTTAATGCGCCTCACCTGCAACACAATAGCCATCCTGCTTAACTTAAACGTATCACCAGTGAAATATATCCACAAAATAAACATCATTATATTTTCTGTTATATAAGGCGCAGGGTCATAGAGGACGCTCCCTTACACATTGAATTTTGGAGATATATTTTATGTATAGCACATAAAAAAGTCTTCACGCTCTTAACTTCCCAAGCAAATGAATTGGTAATTATTAGTAAAATTAGAACTCTCCTCCAAACAATTGAGACCAGGTAAATCAAAACAATTGACCATTTACTAGGACGTCTGCCTCAACAACACAAGGGACGCAAAAGTGAAAGAGGACGACGCGGTGTCTCCTTAAATAGCAAAGCAGTGTCGAGTGCAAGTCCTAAGAGGAGACGAAATCAACGGGTTCAAACAGTGGCGCTAGCGAAAAAGCATTGTATTTCTAGAACGATTGTGAAGAGCTCAAAGTATTCGAATGAATACTTGAACTCTTGAATCACAGAAAGTCAAGACTGAGGTGCTTTCTCCCTTAATCCATGCATAACAATATTGCCAATTTTATTATAATACTTAAAACTAACCTTAACCATTACCTCTCTTTTCAATATCCTTACAGCCACCTCGCGAAGTGCAAGCAGATGCAAATAGAATTCTCGGTACGACTTTAATGTAAGCAAAAAACGATTTAAGCATACCTTTTATTTTTTCTAATTATCTGCGCTGAAATTCAATGTATTGCTATCAGTGCCTGGGTAAATATCTATAAGCATGGTTTTTTTATCAGTATTGAATTTTTAACGGCTATTTCAGGACTTTTAATTGCTTTTTGGACGCTCTTACTAATGAACTAAGAAGGCAAGAAAATACTTTTTGTTTTCAAACAAATTAAATGAAACTGCCAAAACAACGAATTCCACTGAGGAACAAGTGTGCTTGATGAAATTGGCGACATTGGCAACATTTTGAGATTTCACTACTGAATAGTCTACAATTAATTTTCTAACAAATAGCAAGCCTATTTGCTGGAAGACGTCATCCCTATTGCTAGCTTAATTCCGCACTCATTATATCTTTTGCGTTGCAATGTGTATCGAAGTTTTACATAGTATAAATGGCGGATGCATTCCCGAGCAATGAATCTTTTCTCAGTTAAGGACAATGCACTGAGGAACATTCATTCTCTTTGTTTAATATTATATTTATTCGTACATCTTAACCATTTCGAAAATGTAGTGAAATTCCACACAAGCTTCGACCAAGCGACTTGCATCATGCATGTCAAAATAAGGAATATAAATGACACCCTGTTGATAAATTATGAAATATACTTCAAAAGATTCAGACGAGATGTCGTGGAAGTTTGTCATTATGAGAAAAACAAAATATGCACTTTTCTACAGATTTAATAACTCTGTGGAAAAGTGCAAATTTGGTTTTTCTCATAATGAAATATACTTCTTTGTATGGATAAAATAACTTAGAAAGGATTTTTTGGGTGATATTCAATTTTATGACGCTAAAATGTTTGCATTTGATATTGGTCAACGTCATTTACCGATGAGAATGCCATAGCTATTATGAGATAACGAAATATCTCTCACGAAATATTTTCACAAATTTGCAAGGTTTGTAATCACGTCGAAAAGATTATTTACACCAATATTTTTTTGCCCTCCTTTATTTGCCTCCTCCAACAATATTGTAGAAATATCGATGGAGGAGGTAAATATGCATTGCACTGAGTAGGTCGGAATTATGATGGCATCGAAATGAAAACGAAGTAATGACTCGAGTTCTGACCCGAGAAGATGAAACAGGTGAAATTTTTAGATCAAGTTACCTTGTAATTTTCACGCGTCAACAGTCCTCCTGCGCCATTAATTTTCTTTTCCAAATTGAACCATAAGTGATTGGTCAATCATAACCACTGACTAGCAACATTCTGCGGGAAACATGTTACAGTGAATTCCGGATGCCAAATAGGAAGGGGGGACTGATTTCCATTTATCCTCCTATCAATCCTGTAGGATGGCATAACATATAATTGATCGTGGGTAGATACGCCCAGTTGATCCCAAAATTCAAAATTTATTGACACATACTGATATTTTACATTTTTAGACGATAATGATTACATTATATTGAAACCTACGCAAATGATACCCACTTAACATCTCGTCACGAAATCTAAAATTATTTAATATTGAAAGTCGGGTGTTACTTAAAAAACATTTCTGAACCAAGCTATGCAAATCGATTGAATTTAAACTAAAAAAAAACGATAAGTGCTAAATAAATATGTTCATTTTCACGACAACTTAAATGCCATTTTGGAAGAAAAATGAAGTACGCAATGGACGAGTTACAAAAATCCTTGGGAGATACTCTAAAGGAAATAGTTATCTCAAAGATAATTTATAAATTGCATTCCTAGCAGTAGTAGCATAAGGGGAGGCGATCGACAGCTGAGATCATTTGCGCCCTTAGGGATGGATAGGAAAGGATGAAGGGTGGAGAGAAACTCGGCGTCGGTATTAGCCTACTCTTATCGAAAGGCGCCAAGGGGTCCGCAATTGAATGTCCAATCCAACTGACGTCGTACTCATCCAAAGAGCTCTCCACGAAGAACCTCAAGTGGGGATCGGGATGCCACTGAAAAATATCTGCCGCCTGCGGGATTCGAACCCGAGCCCTATGGGTGGAAGCCAGCACGTAAGCTACCGCTCCATCCCGACCCCTAATTGCATTCCTCTATACAGTGTATGAGAGTTCTTCAATAAGCAGTGTCTCAATATTACGCTTTCCCGATATCATTGTCACCTCCATAGTAGAGATGGTTATTGCATAATTAAATGGGGTGGTGTTCACTCATCGATAAACAAGGGCCTCCTTCACCAAAAAACGTATTTCAAAGGGTAACGTTAAATTTAACATCTCATGCATCCTGCAGCTCGCAATTCACTCAGCAAAATCTTTGCCATAACTCAGTGCATGCATGATTCAATTAATTCACTTTATAAGTTAGAACATACACTTAGTAGACACTAATTCTCATGCTCATTATCATCTTACAGAAAGATGAAACGACTTACAACTAAAACATTACTGCAGAACCCTTGGCAGAGATAAATACGTAGATGGAGATGGATGGATAGAGGTCTTTATTTGGGCGAAGTTGAGACCACAGGGCCCCTTCTCCCATTTAAAACATCGTCGTATAAACTTGTGTAAGTTAGCATAGATAGCTAACTTACATAAGCGTATAAAAGCTGTACAACCAGTTACCGAATGAGCAAAAATATGATTCCATGCTCAACCTCTTAAAAAAATTTGACATGCTACTTCTTACGTAAACCCTATTTTAGAGTTACAATTACCTTGACATGTATCATTTTCCCAAGGCTGATGGATGTTTCTTTTATAAAAATAAGTATCACTGACGTGTCTTACAAGGTCTGTCCTGAAAATAAGTTTCTCTTTGCTCATCGTCTTTTTCGACTCAATTGGTGCTATCCACAAGAGTTTGTGATTCAGGTACGGAGAGTGAACAGGACGTTTTGCGTGTAAGTCCTCGAAAGGCCGCGAAAAAGAGTGCAACGCTTCAGGACGGTGATCTTCGCCAATCGGAAGCTGCACCACGACAACGCACCACCAGAAGAATTTCAGCAATTTGTGTTATGATCTACATTTTTCCCCCTACTACTTGTTTTGGGCACAAAACTTACATGCCTTGTATTTTTATATCTTGCTCTCTTGATTGAAAAATATCAATTGAAGAGTGAGGTATAAGAAAGAAAATGTGGATTTGAACATGAGTACATATAATGGCTGGCGCTCGTGCATACTTATTTATGAAGAATGTCCATGCATAAATATAGAAAATGTTCCAAATATACCGGCAAGGAATCAAAATCAATGTTTCCATACCCATAGAACTATGCATACCTATCATGTGTCGATTCGCGACCGAAGAATTCCTCAAAATGGCGGCAAACACCCGCTTACAATGCGTTCGTGAACTTCATTTCGCTAAGAGTTTCAATCTGATCCGCCGAGGGCTGAACGATGCCACTTCAGATTTTCAGTCGGCCATTGTTTCCGTTAACATGGAAATCCATTGAAAGGAGTCAAACGCACATCAAAACTTCCAACCTTGACCACGCATTCGAATTGCGCCTTAAAAGGTGTGCGGGGGCTTGTGTTAACTGCTCACTCACGCTAATGTATACTCATAGTCGAAGACACTTAAATCATGTTATCTATGGAGGGGGGAAGAAACAAGCAAAAGTGCGATTTGGGAAGACATGCGCGACGTCTGTCGCTTGCGTGCGTGAACAAAATATCGGACAATGAAATCCTTGTGAATGATAAGTAGAGAGGACGTGATGGCATAGACCATTTAATCCTCATTTTATGCACTCTTAAAATGCAATGACGTAACTATGAAATACATGCAGCAATAAAACAAGGGATGCGACGTTTTCGCAAGGCTATAAAATATAATGAATTCAAAGAACTGTGGGATATGCCGCGAAATATACTTCAACGGGATCATTATCTAACGTGCACAGAAATGCATGAATTTAAAAGGGTAACAGGAATTTGTCTCGGCCAGGATTCGAACTCGAATCTCCTCGCTATTAATCCGAGTATTTCAACCGATTTAGCTACCGAGGTCTCCATTTAAACTGTGAATTCCTACGAGCTTTAGAAGTATAAGCTATTGTGACGATTACCGAACCGTCCGTTACACCTTTAACCTTGAAGGTCCATTCATATTGTAGAGAATGTCTCGTTAGCTTAACTGGCTGAAGTACTCGGCGATACATCCAGGATATTCGGATTCGGTCAAGGCTGATGAAATTTACCCTGCGAAATTCCTGCATTCCTGTGTATTAATGCTAATTTCACCTGTTTCAATTTTCGCTATAAATAAACAAGACCCCCTTACTCTATCGTAATTAAAAACGGCGACGATCGCAATGTATTTCACATAAAGACGCTGAGTACTCTTCTCACTATCCGATTGAAACTGATTAAGAATTGCAAATAAGAGAGACTAAAAAGACATAATTTATGAAACAGCACTGGAGTGAATTGGACAAATTATCCCAAAGGTGAGATGTAATCCCTTCTCGACACAATCGATAAGAATGAATGAAATTCACCATTTAAGATTGCCTGTGTTTGTTCCTCTTCCTCACTCGTGTTATTTACTCAGCCCGTCTTTATATCATCCCTCCCATCATATCTATCGTCCTCGACGTCAATGCCAACTGATAACGTGGGAAGAAGTTGAAAGTCATCACATGACAACACGACAAATATACTCACAATCCCATAAGGACTATGGTTACTTCCAACGTAGGTACACAAGATAGCAAGTATAACGTGGATTTTGACAATAGAATGTAGACTTCTAAAATAAAATTTAAAAACATTAATATAACTGAAATTAAAACGACACGATTCACATAAAACGAGAGCAATTTGAGAAAAATTTCAATTTCAAGCCGCTAAATCGACGGGAATAACAAAGACAACCTCGAACCGTAATTCACTTTTAGTGAGGGGAGTCGGAAAGATGTAAAACTGTCAGCCAAAATGCACAGGAAAGGAAGAATTTCACACCGATAACTGACTTATCCTAGAGCCAAATCATACCCATGATATTCGTTCGAATTTTTTAATATTTGTTTTCAACGGTTCCAGAAATACTTCCTAATTGAGAAAATACATATGTAGAGTACAAGTACAAAGCAGCGCTCCGACGGAAATAATTGAGCATTCGTCAATTCACTCGCGACTGCACGAGATCAACCCACGCGTCGTCGCAGCTTTGGTGCAGACATGGAATCGAATGAACATCGAGTAGACAACGAGGCAGCATCCCGTACAACCAATGTGGCACGCCCTCAGTCGTACAGGATGAGACGAGACCGACGGAATTTCTCAAGGTGTGATGGCAACCACTCCCACACGCTCCACGACCCCTAACCTGCGTGACCTCGTGGAACTACGCGAATGGAAGTCAGACGGATTGGAGGTACGGTCGGCGACGCATAGCACGAGACCTCAAAAGAACACGGCACGGATCTCAATTACTCCGCGACGCGAGGACACACATCAACCCTTCTCACCTCAGTATCCTCGCCGCGCGATTCCTAGCGATGAGGTCATCGGTCATGCTGTTGCCCCGGATGGGCAGCGTCGACGTCTTCGTGAGACGTGGGATCTTCACGGCGGCGCGGCACACACCTCGTCCTCCGACGCACGAGAGAGCGCCAAGCAACGAGCGCGACACTCCCGCTGCGCTTTACGACGATGCGCCCACGTCGCCCCGCCGCGATATTGCCGCA
Organism: Hetaerina americana; assembly: GCF_022747635.1. Lineage (NCBI taxonomy): Eukaryota > Metazoa > Arthropoda > Insecta > Odonata > Calopterygidae > Hetaerina > Hetaerina americana. The sequence continues at coordinate 1,645,852 of NW_027286292.1, read as the reverse complement.
CGCCCTGCGGCGGCACCCGCTGAAGGCGGCGACCAGAGCGACCCGAGGCATTGTGACCACTCGTCTGGAGGGCGTCGCAAACCCAAGCAAGAGCCACCCTCAAACTCATGTGCGGTGGAGGAGATGGCGCGAGGGATCGGAGGCACGGCACCTGAATCAAATCTAAAGCGGCGTGGGAAAATTTTTGTTACTTTTCCAAGAGGAGCGGTGAACTCGCGATCGCATCGCAACCCGGCTTCCCTCCCGCGCATGCGCCTCGGACGGAGGCGGCGACGATTGCAATGAAGTTCGGCAGAATACCTCCGCGTGTCGCTGAAATTACCAAGGGGACGTATGTGGCACATTTTGCAGTCCTGCAATCCGGCAAAGCGGCAAAAAAACTCGTCCGTTTCGCGACGACAGGATCGCTTCGCAATCCGAACACGGAATCGGATTACGAAACGTTGTCGGCCACAGGCATCACCATTCATTAAAATACGCGACATCTTGGGCAGAAATTAATTCACTTCTCGAGCCGCGACGTGAGATCATAAAAAGGAATATACGATTGAGACAAAATCAAATCGCAAGGTTCATAATGTGCAATCGTTTCGAGAGTCGGAGAGTGCCATCCGCGGCGGACTTCTAAGAAGGGAGCTTCGAAGAAGAATAGTCGATTGATCATGGAGGGAGTCGGTTCCCGAGAGTACGGGGCAATTGCGCGAGCTAATTTCTTCCTGAGATGGCAAGAGTTTTCCGAAGGTCACAGGAGAGGGTTAACGCTTCGCATTGGCGAACGTTTAAGGTCTACTACGGATGAGAGGGAGATTCTCGGGCTTTCCTAAGAAGCCTCCCTTTTCCCAAAGAGAGCCATTCGGCCAAAGGCGACGTCTGTATTTGATCACGATGATCACAGCATAAATGACAGGATTATTACATTGCACAGCATTATTAATTTCCCTGTATAAAGCCAGGGAATTGAAATTCGACTCCTCTCCGCCCCAGAACACACCGGAAGGACTTTTGCGGAACCCAAAATGTTAGCGAGTACTTGAAGCATCCCCGTTTCCGGCATTTCACTCTACTGGGGCGCAATTAACGACCTTGCTCGGCGTTAGAAAAATATAAAAATATTCCCCCAGAGCCATGCAAAAAGGAAGCAACCGGGAGCCTTGCAAAACGCCGTCCTATGACCGTGCGATGCTCACTGGCAGATTAGCCAGTTCTCACCTTTTCCGGAAACGCAGTCCCCTTAAATAGGGTGAGACTGGCGAGAGGTGAGGAAACATTGGGTCAAGCAACTCGGTCAACCGAGATAGCACCGGAAGGGTAGGACCCGACCGCCGCGCGTGAGGGCCGCGCGGAATGGAAGGGCGATATACGCAACGGGCCCACGAGATTGCGGACACTTGGGCCTCGGCGAAGCAGGATCGGTGGCGGCGACGCCACTCTCATGACAACCGAGCTGATAGGGCTGATTACTTGATGAAACCTATATCACTATCGAGGGTCCATTATATGATATTACACATTATGCTCGATAAGAATCAAGATGAATAGTCCAAGTGATACGAGAATCTTTCCTTGCGAATCTTTGCTTGCAAAAATGAACACTTGAAGATTTATTTACGATTACACTCTGTATAGTAGTTTTCAGATCGAGTAACTATCATAAGAATCAAGATGAATAGTCCAAGTGATACGAGAATCTTTCCTTGCGAATCTTTGCTTGCAAAAATGAACACTTGAAGATTTATTTACGATTACATTCTGTATAGTAGTTTTCAGATCGAGTGACTATCATATCGAGATGATGTCAACACCGTCCCACTATTTCTTTTACATAACTGATAGACAATGAGACATGAATTTTGACGTTTTCTTGTTTCTATGGGTACTCTTCGAGGCAGCGATCAGGGTGTGTGGCAGGGGGTTACTCCACACCAGGCATATGTACACTGTACACATTTCATATTACTAAAAGGTAGGGGACAAAAACTTTGAAGGCATATAATTTAATTGGCGCAAAAATTCTTACAATCAATTTTGCATGCACTGAATTATCTGCCCTTCAACGAATATTGTCCGCGTGCGGAGAGATCTGCTACATTTCCATAAGAGTCAAATGGCATGCATATCGTAAACTATGTCTATAGGAAAATAAAAAATATTTCCTTTACGAATTCAGTAGTAGATCTCAATTACTTAAGATCTTCAAAACGTACACATGCTATTGATATCATGGTTGAGCGATGGATAGCCATTATTCTTTCACTATTCTTTTGATTCACGCGTTGCGCCACAGAACCCGATGTACTGCGATCCCTGTCGATACCACCAATCATTGAAGTTGGCACTCACGATAATGATCGTTAATTGCGCCACTACCGGTCTACAGTCAACCCATTATGCTCATTTCCATAATCCTACCGTAGTACGATGGCGTCTGGTTCTTTTAATGAGCAACTCTTGCTGGTGTCTCGTCAAAATATAATATTAAATATCCATACCCTCGTCTCTGCACTCCATCTAATTTGAAATTCAAACCGGCCTTGTTAAGTCTCCCTTCGCAGCAACTTAACAAGCGAGGCCTTCAGGGCCGGCTGGACGAGAACGACATGACACTACTCCACGGGGTCCACAGAGAGACCAAGAATATAGCAGCGTATTCGATATTTTACCGGGGATATATTCATAAAATGGATACGTCACTCGACAAGGAATCGATTTGTAACCCAATTTTCGATATTAACATTCACTAATTTTGGATATGCACAAAAGAATTCCAAATTTATATTCTTCGAGATGGCTTTGTTTAAATGCATTAATAGCCAAAGGAAAGGAAAACTGCAGCTCTAGCTTGCGTAATCCACATCCCCTTCCAGCATTTCTAAGACGTGAGCGGGTTCTTTTGATGTTAATGACCTATCCGCAAGCATAGAATTTTCATACTACGCGCACGAAACGTCCTCTATTAAGCCCACGAGAACAAATGCGGGTTCGTCTAAGGAAGAAACATCAAAGCTTGACTCGGAATAATAATTAACTGGGTGTCAGAGAAGAAGGCCAGAGAACCGCGAGCCGAGGACGTCCCTGGGGTGAGGCATCCCCTTGAAATAGCACCAAAACGATGAAAAAAAGGGTTCTGAGGTTTGCGGTTAACATTGAAGTGACCTCAGGATGATGCATGCACCACGACAGTTTTGACGCTTCCAAAGCCGCCAAGTGAAAACGATTTTCATGGACAGTAAGATTTGGAATATCGATTTTATTACCTGTAGACATCCTATTCGTCGAAAATGCGACGACATCTTTTGTTCGAGGTAAAATATACCAATCTATCGGTAGTGGACAGGCATCCCAAATTTCGGCAACCATCATTAATTGACAGCAGTGACAAATTTTCCTGTACCAAATTAACCACAAAGATGGAAGCCGATTTACTGGCTAAATGTCGAAGAACCCTTTAATTCTATTTGTCCACTAAAAGTCGAAAGTGTAGTGGCATGCTACCAAATTGTAAATGCGTGCTTTTCAGTTAGTAATATGCGTCACGCCTTATCCAACTGTCTTCTTAAACTCTTATCTTAAAGAAATGGATTTTGATGACAAAAAATAGTGTATGTGTATATATGTGTGTATATAACATATATATATATATATATATATATATATATATATATATATATATATATATATACACAGGCACTGTGATCTCAATTAGAGCAAGCTCTTGAATATTAATGTGAATGGGCTTAGAAATTAATTTAATATCCTTAATCCCAATAATAAATAAAAACAATACACCATACGAAAGAGAATCCTCAATGAAGTATTTCTTAGTACAAGCATTAGCATCCACCATCTTATTAACATCTGTAATATTATCAAACTTGTTTGAAGAAAGAATTAAAATAACAGAATTAACACTTAAGTAAGTACTAGCTCGCCGGTAGTCCATTTAAAAAGCGTCGGACCTCATCACCTGACATTTTGATACCAGCATCCTGTTGCCCATGAAGGCCTGGGAACAAATGTGTTTTCTCGTTGTTTTTACATTATTATCAAGGAAGTACTGGAACCACACATGAAACCAACCACTCCATTCATTTACGCATTGGCTTACGGTAATATTGTAACATGGGGGGGGGGGGGTGTTTCAAGAGCGCAACCAACGAACTAATCTCCGCATCAAACGTATCGTTTTGATGAATTTACCGTGCTCTACTCCGAGTATTATGCATATTTTCGTCCCGAAAACACACAAAAAACCGAGGAAACAACAAAAGCATAAAAGATATTCAATAAATAGTCACCCTTTATGCATTTAATCGCCAATTTTGGTCAACGCTGCGTGCGATTCCGTGGCATACCTAATGCGAACTCGTATCAATCGATACTAAATAATGAAACGGGAAAAAGTATTAAACCACGTAGATTATGGGGTGATTGAAAACCCATTCAAAGCATGCCAAGCTAATTAATTATTTTATAATGCAAAGAATGCATCGTTAAAAACGTCAGTGATTTCCGGGACCGTTAGGCCTACAGGTTGACCCGAGCAACGTTAAGTTTCCAAGCACCATGAGAGCGTGCGGCGCCACGGACGGCGCAGCCTCCGAGGACGCAGCTCTCCGCCGCAGGCACGGCAGGAGTTGCTTGCTCCGCTTGCTCCACTTTCACCTCGGGATGCGGGGCTTAAGTTGCGCTCCGCCACGCACACGCCTCATCACGGGTCATCGCCGTCCGCCCTGTTTCCTACAGTCGCTGCCGTGGAAACTCCGCGCGACGGCGACGCACAAGCGAAAAGCGAGAGAACGCCCGCACGAGTACTTCTGATCTCCGGCGGCGGCGAAGACCGAGGACTAAGTGGAGGGGGGCGAAAGAGGAGAGGCGTCATCGTCCACCCGCGCACTCGGCGGTCCACTCCCGCGGCAGCTGTATTCAAATCGGCGGCCCACCGACGGGGATGCCCGACGCCGCCCACGCCCCACCACCTCGGATGGTGCCTGCTCATTATCACCCATCACCACCCTCCGCCCCACTCACTCTCCTTCACGCTCGTCCGCGAATTTCATGGGAAGTGATTTTGCCCTATTCCTTTCGCATGTATTCCGACAGAACGTGCCGGCTACTGCCAATGCGACAGCCGATCGCCCGCGACCCGAGACGCGGCGCGTGTCCCTCTCCCTCGTCTCTAGGGGTCAGGGGAGGCGACAAAGGCGGTGCCGACACAACGCACACATCGAGAGTCGATAATGCAAAGGCGGGAGGATATGGAAAAACAATAAAAGAACTTTTTATGGAGCTTTGCGACACGACCGTGCCTGACGTCATCCTAGTGCCCAGGGCAGAGCAACCGCGACCCTTCATTCTCCTTATTACTATTTCCCACTGACTGGCGATTGAATTATTTGATTTCATAATGTATGCCCCGGAGGAGTATTTTGAGCTTTTCATGATCACTACCGCCCGTGCATAGAAGACTCAAGTTGGTGAGTCAAACAAAAATATTAATATTTCATGACGTGAGAGTTTATGTGATATTTGATAATATCCTAAAATACCCCAAAAGCCCGTTAAGCTAACCACGAAACCAGATGGCGGCTGACTACTAACTTACGACCAGTGATTATTGTTTTTTTCATTACAACAAACGAGATATTCATTCTAAACATCATTCAATTGACAATATAAGTTGGTTCATCCTCGCAGTTGTAGTTTTTTTTGGGGAGGCGACTGACAGCCGAGGTCATTTGCGCCATTAGGGATAGATGGGAAAGGATGAAGCGTGGAGAGAAACCCGGCGTCGGCATTAGCCTACTCTTGACGAAAGGCGCCAAGGGGTCCGCAGCTTAACGTCCCATCCGACGGACGGCGTACTCACTCTCTCTAAGGGCTCTCCACAAAGAACCTCAAGTAGGGATCGGGATACCACTGAAAAATATATGTTGGCTCCAGGATTTGAACCCTGGCCCTCTCGGTGGGAAGCCTGTACGTTAGCCACCGCACCATCCCGTCCTCTTAAGTGTGGAAAGCACACCTTAAATTCTCAAGGGGCATAGGAGCAGTAACGTGGAATTGCTTAGTCGGTAAATATGGTTTAAGCGTATTAATAGGTGTGGGTTGGTCCCAGATTGATAGAAATCAATGTCGTTGTGGTTAAATGAAGAACTAAACTTCCAAAAGTGCTCCAGGGGGCACTCAAAGTGGGGATGAGAATGAAAAATCAGCCGCCTCCAGGGCTCCAACCGCGGCAGTGGCTCCACCACAGCAGAAGAGATGCATTAGCTCCTGAAAAGTTCCAAGAAGCTCTTGCCGGACTTGGTTTGCAGCCACCACCTCACCAATGAGTCTACGAAGCCCAGGTGTCGGTGAAACATTCTTTGGGACACACAAAATCTTTGCTCCGGACGTGAAATCAACTCGGGGCTTAAAATGCAAGCGGAAGAACCGCTCAAAAACGTTCATACAAACTGATACATTTGTGAACAGCTGGCCAACTCAAAATACGACTGTCATATATTTTGCTTCAGTTTCATAGGGCGCGACAAAAAATTGAGTCACTTCTCGAAATAACTAAACTCGCCACATAATATCACAAAAACTGTCGTTTGATCTTAAGAGCACACACGTCTTCAGGGCACTGAAAATCGGCTCATCGTTCATTCGCCTGACAGACCCCATTTATCATATCATTTGTTGCTCTGTTGCACCGCCAGCGTCATTTATCATCTGATCTCGTTTGAACCCCTTAATGCTGCGAATACCCTGAGTCGATCCCCTTTCGCCACCTCACCCTCCCGGGCAGATTCATTGAGGAATCCCATGATGACACCCCGCCCCAACAATCCTGACCTTCCCGCCAACCCAAATCTCCGCCCCAGCCGTGGTTTTCCCCAACGGCGAACACCCTCACCCCCCCCCCTTGAGCGAAACGGCGATCAGACGGCCGAGAATTGCGCAGCGAAGGCCCGTGGTGCAACGCCGGGATGCGCAGTGATTTGGCAGGGAGGGCGATCGGAATCGAATGTTGACGCCAGGCGGGCGTGGAGAGGGGGGATCGAGAGAAGGGGGCGCATCGGACGCATCCCTCGCGCGGCGGGATAAGGCGTGGCGGCGAGAGGGACGGAGAGGTACTCTCGAGGAATGGTGCCCGACGAGTGCCGTCGTGGCACGGGAGCCCAGCGGAGAGTAGCCAGCTCGGCCACCAAACCGGCGTCCCAGGCTACAATCCGGACTCTGCCAAACGCAGTAATCAAACTGGAAGGTTGGTTTGATTTGCGAGGGTAGAGCCCACCTCGTGCTAAGTCCTCTCCGGGGTGTGAAACTGACACATCAGGGTACGGGGCCAGCTCCTTTCTCTATCTCGCCCGTGACGCTCAGAGTTCCGCGGCGTGCACGCGTCTCAATACCCGCATTCAACTAAATCCGAGCAGCCCGTCTGCATCCGTCTCCACGCGGGGGAGACACAGATCCAATGAGCCATCATACAATTGGCAATATATATATAATTTTGCTTTCGTTTTTTTCAGACTTCTCGTTGACTAGATAAGACAAGGATGACTTTAACCGACGCACTGCATAGCTATTGAAAGTATATGCACAAATGGGAAAATATCTCCCAAAAACTAAGGCTTTCGACCGATCGAGTACAAAGACCTTGGAAATAATAATGGCTTTTTCAACGATTTAGAATTCATTAAACTGGAATCAAGAGATAAGACCAGTAACTGAACGTTCACAGTGACGAATAAATGTCGGAGCAACATAAGCACGTCGCGTCCTCTTATTGCTTAGTTTGCGAAAAATTATGTCCCGAAAGGAGGTAAAGTTGCCGTTTTCCTTGGCTGAAACAGTGTCTGCAACACTATGGAATCCATATCAATAAGCTTTTCTGGGCGTCATCAGAACTTTCCGTTGAACGGGAAGAGACAAAGGGCAGGGAGCTCGACCTCTTGTCCCGAATAAATTGAATTTCACCGGCAGCAAAGTGTCAAGTGAGCTGCAAAACCTCACCCATCAAGCTTCCTTCGGTATTCGGATTTTGATCGACAGCAAATGACGAAAGATTAGATGATAATGTCGACCATTTTACCACAGGTGTTTTAATATTATGGCGTGTGGAAAGAGCTTTCGGATGCTCATTATCGATTGACAACCACTTTCGACCAAACGCGATTCAGCTTTCGGTTTAATGAAAAGTTATTTCGCCCACGCAGTTTCGGAAGTAATCGATATCCGTCACCGATGAGTCACCAGATCGCAGACATGATTTGCATCAGTATTGTTAAGTCGAGTGAATATGTTTTCTGATAGGCCAGTAAAAATTTGTCATGTCAAATGTGCTGATTCCAGGGGAGAGCTTCGAATTTTCTTGTTTGAATTTGATAGGGAGAGCATTCAATTTCGGGAAATCTCTACTTTTTCGACAAATTGAAATGGTTTGTTCTTCGAATTTCACAATAGGGTATAACACATCACAAATGTTTGCATGAAACGTCTCACTCGTTGAGAATTAGTTTAAACTCACAAATTGATTTTGAACTTGAAATATTGCCGTCTATCATAAACACTACATTTTTCCGCTGTTGTTTAATAGCTTTGTCATTTTTTACACACATTCAGAGTACTTTTGAAAAGAAGTATAGGAGGGTGAACCCTAATCATGCATTTTTGTCATTTCGTGACGGTGGCCAAATTACAATTGTCCTGTTTGAAAGCTGAGGAAGACCGAAAACTGCAGTTGGCCCTCCAAATAATTTTCAAGCTATCTTCCAGTTACTGATTTCAAATAATATAAATATATCAGCTCCAATTTCAATAGGCGGTGTTTGAATATCAGTGTTAAAAATATGGAATATATTTCATATATTCACGTATCACAAGTTGAGATATCTATTAATTTATAAGATTCCACGATCAAATTAACGATATTCCCGACCAAATCTTTTAACTCTGCCGTTACTTGCCCTCGGTATCGATAATAATCAATAGGAAATTTTAGTCACATTAGTAGAAACACAACTAAGTACTCACATGCATTGGAATATTCAATAGCATTACAGAACACACTGACCAAAGCCGCACGTGCCACTCTTGTAATTGAGTCCACTGAGTTCTTCCAACGGATGCAACAATGAAAACAAAAACATCCTTTTTCTGATTTTTCCGTTCCTGCTCAAGAAACTAAGTCATAACATGAGGATGTTTTCAACAATCACATTCACCAGCACGGTAATCGCACTGAAGCACTGGACTTAGGCCAGACAGGAGGCCTCACGAAATGTACCCTTGATTATGCTACGGAAGATCGGTTTCTTTCCCGTCTTGAGGGATCTCAGGATGGCTGCAGGGAATTTTCCCCTAACTCCATGGATCGCCACGGCGAGTAATCCAGAGAAAGCAGGCTTATTCACGGAAGTCTGGACCGACAAATCTGTTCTCAATCGTCTACATCTGCATTCCACTCTGAAATCCCGACTCGCGCTAAACACTTCGGCCGATGACAAGAGATTCAATGGACCAGATTACCATTCACATCGACGGGAATTGTGTGATTAGCATGAAGAGTAGTCGACTGGGTCTCGCGTGAAGATGCTGCTGAGACCGACTTTGACGCAATCGCGACCGTAAAACAGTGACATGTGCGGGGTATTTAGTTCGAGGGCACGCTGTCAGCACTTGTGTGCTCACTTGCGATTGCGTGGCGTGCGACACATCAGAGAGAAATAAGCGGCATGCGGGCGTTCCATTTGGGCAGGCGACGTCGTCCTTCGACAAGGAAAGCAGATTATTACCGGATGGTTTTCGCCATTTTGGAAGGATTTGTCTGTGGAGACCACTCAAAAAAGGACACAGAACCTAAAACTCCTCGTTACGTGGAGTTGGGGGAGGGAGAAAGGTTTCAATGCTAAGACCACATCCACAGAAGACTTCCCAATTTTGTCTCTGTCCGGGTTGAGTTAATGACGGGCTAAAAAGGAGTCTTCTCCAAGACATCGGATTCAAGGCCGTCGTTTTCAGTTTTTGCGAGACGAGTCATCCAAAACTTGGGTTGACAAATTATGATCGGCACAAGGGATACCTGTCTCGAGTCAACAGGCCGGGATTACGGACAAATTTAAATACTTCAACACCCACCCATCCCTGGAACAATGAACACGCTCCCCTCGGAGAGAAAGTCCGCAGTTCAGTGTCAAAGTGATGGAAGATCTGACGGAATTTTTACGATCCCGACGGAAACCTCATCCGGTGAACACTTGAAGGACACACACTTTCTGAAGAGCCAAAAAACACCTCGACCCCTCCACGTTAGCCATCAACAGCCTATGCCTGCGAGATTCTAAACTTAGGCAACTCTAGCCTATCAACATTAATATGAGGGTGAAACAAGTGTTATACTCGCAAGTGTCACCAGAGAGAAGAGGCCGAAATCGATGCACTAGTTCTACCTATATCCTTGGACGGACGTGTTCTGTCTACGACTATCAACTGGCAAAAATTAAGGTGTTTAACAACTTACATTGAATAAATTTACTGCCTACGACTAGCAACCGAGAATAATTCAACCAACCCTTGTAATCAATGCATTATTCGAAAAGGTTAAATATGGCTTGCGGATACAGCCCACCACTTAAACTTTGATAACTGGATGCATTTTTCTATCACAACACCTACCAGACCATAATGAGTGTGATTTGATTGGTTGACCTACCCTTCGTGTTGTGCAGGTCAACTACAAGTGAAAGATATGACAGACATCGTTTGCATGTATACTTATGGATTTAAGCTTCATGTTTCGGCCTTTCAAACATTTACGTAGATAGCGAAAACTGATTTCCGGGATATTTCGCGTTTCCTTCGTTGATGTGCGGAAATCGTCGCCGATTAGATTGATGAATTTGTCTTCGGACACCACGCACAAACGGCCCATCCAATCCATCAATAGAGCCACGATTGAATGTTCATCCACAACCGTGGCAATTGACCTGATTTCTGATGAAGTAGCAACATTTTCAGGCGCAATGAGCCCTTGAAAATGGACATGGAACATTAGAATAAATCAAAAAGCCAGAATATAATTATATTAATAAACAACTCGCAACTTCCGTCAACAATCCACGTTTACCTAGTTCATATAACAGTGCAGTAATGTGAAACAATAATACAATATCGTACATCAATAGCAAGAAAAGTTTATTGCACAAACCAATTTGTATAGTAATTATAACGACGAGTATCAAAAAATCGCAGACCAGCATCACTGCAAATTCAAATTTTTTCATTCATATAAAAGATTAGAATATAAAAATGCTGCCAGTGCAGCAAAGCAATTGTTGAGGCTGGCAAATCATGCTGCAAAATCACTTAAAAGAGGACACTTGATTTTGAGCCCAACAAATAGAATTATCAGCGCTGTCATTTCATGGCTGACTACCAAACAAACGTCTTATTTTTTACGCCGTTCAGGATATTAAAGGAAAATATTTTCATTGAAGAAATTTCAATCCTCCTCCTTTTCCCTATTCGACCACGTGAATAGGCATATCTAAACGTTAACGAAAGTTTGAATTGCCCTACACATAATAATAATTTTATTGGACCCTTGGAAGGAATTGTATTATTTCCGATAATTCCAAGAAATGAAATGAATCCAGCGTCAATATGTACTTGAAACTTCTACCTACTATTCCCAATCTTCGACATGCAAATCATACCCTCCAGGGCACCTGTAAGGGAGTGCGGTAGGGGTCACAAGCCATTGGTCTAATCGTTGATAGTGATTTCGATTTTTCGGACACTTTTCTTCCTACAAACGTGGTCTATTATTGTGCTATGGGAGCGAGGTCCCACGTGTTGATCCATCCGCTCAGCAGTCAAATTTGCCGTAATTATCTTCCCTCGCACGTGGTTCGTATAATGACTCTTCAGAAAATCCCAGATGAGATAGATGCCTACTTTAAGGACCTCCAGAAATCCCACTTTTTTGACGGCTTTAAAATGCTGCGGGAACGCTGGGAAAAGTGTATCGAGCTAAAAGGGAATCATGTTGAAGAATTAAAAAAAAATCTTCCCAAAAATGTTTAACGTTTTTAATGTTAATGTTTTTCTACTTTTTCCTAGTGCCTTATAAACGAACCGCGTAATGTCGGTGATCCGGGGACGTAATGATGCCGGCGTCACTTTCAGCGATCCAAAGAAGCCCGAACGTTTTCACTCAAGCGAGAGTGGGAAATAGAAAATGGGACACAAAGGCAGCCGCAAGTTACGCCGAGGGCACAACACGCTGCCGGGTGATGGGAGAAGGAACACTGCGGTCGGGCCGCCTGCGAACACCAATCGAACGTGTTCACTCTCAGCGAGCCGGAAAATTCCCTCGCCCACCCCTTAAACATTTATTGCATTCGCCTAAATAATGTACTTAGTTCCATTTAATAAACAAATTAACCCGGTCAGCTCAATGATTCCGACACAGCACTCCGACACTATGTTTCAAGTGAACTCAACCCATTACGGAACCATCGAATTTGTTTCGCAATCGTCAGAGGCCAACCAAAATTTTCGACATTTACTTCCTGTGGCATCGATTCTCCCGTTTCTTGCGGACCTTTTGACGCACCTGACGTTCTTAGACGAAGTCTTCAAGAAAAAGAGTCTAGTTATGCTTTCGAAGCGAATCTGTGGATGGATTCCACCAGAAAAATTATACATTATGCTTCGAAAATACAGCGTTCAGCACCTACTCTCGATGTGACCTCACGCACTCATAAGCATTTTCATCCGAAAGGAATAAGTTTCACTTTTCCCAAAAAAAACTCCGTTCCAAGGCCTCAAAGGACGTAAACGTCAAACTCTTCTCCTAAGCTGCAATGCCCACTCCATGCTAAGAGTAGCCCTATTTTTGGCCAATTAAAATGTGATTAAAGTTATTAATCGATGATATTTCACGATTTTATCATTTAAATTCGTTCAAATAACGCAATTCTTAAGTTCATGGATATGAATTGGACAACGATAATGAAGTATGGAAAAAACCCTCATACATTGTAGGATAAATATGAAGTTATAATGAACTAAATAATTTTTCACTACGTAAATACTTATTTTAAAACTATCAATACAATGGAGTACGCGGAAAAACTGTTTTCGAATCGAGAATTGAAGATTTCGAATCCATTAGCAAAAATATATCTGTCGTTGGCTTCGTTGGGGTCATTAGAATAGATGAACTTCTAAGGTTGAAAGCCACGATTGGTACGCACTCGAGGCTACATATAAGTGTCGTACGTAAACTATGGTACATTCAACATTAAGTATGGATTATAACAAAGAAAACTTTTTCTTTCGCTTCTTCTTTCGAAAAACGGCTTTCCACCTTTCCCTTCGCCGCGTAATCCCTCACCGACCCACCTCTCCGAGCAATGCATCCCCCCTCCAACCACATCTCACCCCCCACCCCTAGGTCACCTACATACATGAAGATGAACGGTTGAGAGAGTAAACACCCGATGATGAGTTGAAACATCGAAGCCCGGTTTGTGTCTTCATGAAACAACGTGGAATTACAAAGTTAATGCGTAGTTTTTTATTGTAAAATGAATCGGCACCAACAACCAATTATTCAAGCATGGAATACCGACTTTCAGCACATGCGCGCGCTATCCCTCAAGCGCAACAGGGACAGTTTCGTGGAAACCTGGATGATAAACATATCATCACGACACCTCACCCATTGCCGCGACACTAAGACGCGGGCTCCTCATCAGCTCACGGTTCCGAAGCACGGCATGCGTCGGACGAAAACATGACTCCATGTGTAGACATGGAAGCCAGGGGATGAGTGACCACACAGAGCATCGTGAAAGGGACGGATGGCACCGCGTATTCTCTCGAATGCCACGACGAAGGACATTTACCACTCACCTTCTGGCTGCCATTGCGCGCCGAGCGGTGGACTTCCCCCCCCCCCTCCCCAGCGGCCGCTGCGCGAAGAGACCTTCCGGCGAGAGCCGAGTTCAATGGCGGGTACGGTACCACGAACGCGAAGACTAAGGGCGTGGGCATGGACCAAAGATGGCTCCCGAAACACCTCCAGCTGAGCTCCGTCGATATTCGAAGGAGGAAAGACGGACGGAGTGACGGCAGTGGGGGGGGGGGCACACAGCGATCAGATACCGGAACTCGCGGAAGAATTCAAGGCCTCACGGAAATATTAGTTTTGCTGCACGTCACATAAATTCTCCGTTACAACTCCCATCCCTCTCACTTCCTCTCGCTCCCATCCGCCTCCCTCCCCTTCCGCCATTGCCTCATCCTTCCCCTCCCCGCCTTCCCGCTGCCAACACTCCCCACGTGCCTTGGCCGCTTTCCTTCCCACCAAAACCACTTGTGACCGGTTCAGTAGTAAGACTCCCCATCTTGAACGTGCGTGCGTGTGCAAGAATATAGTCATGCTCATGTATCAGAGAATAATTATGAGTGAACGAGCTGGTGCAGTAGCTAGCATTGCTCCCTCGTCAAAACCTAGCGGCGGTTCGCGGGGTATCGTGTGCTCCTCACACGGGGAGACCCCACGGCACCATCACCGCGGTCTAAGGAGGCGGATGCGCGCCGACCTCACGGGAAAGAGAAACTTCCTTTTGGAGTGATTTGAGGCCTCGCCGGCGGAGAACAAAAGGAAGGCACAAGGAGTGATACCCATCGATACCTCGCGGACGAGGCGCCTCCCAAAACTCACATCAAGGCTCGGGTAGGGATCAGGTCGACCTTGCGGAACATGGCTGACTTCTGATGACCTCGAACGTGAGTCGCGCGCCGTTTTCTTTAGAGTCGAACGAAAAAAATGCACCCAGACGTGATGATCCCATTACATGATCAAAACAAACGGAGGAATTAAATTCAAATGCTCTCGGCAGAATGAAGATGCTCATGATAAAAAAAGGCAAATGAAAACTATGTATAGTGGAAAAGTCACGTCATTAATTCATAATGGATGGCTCCATTTACTCTAAAATAAGATTAAAGCATTGGATTCACACACGCAAACACAGACATACACACATATGGTCGCGGTAGTCTGGGTTATAGCGTTGGTAGTCCAGGGGTAAGCGTTGGTGTTGGACTATTGACAGGAGGGCCCGGGTTCCATTCCCGCACAAGCCTCTGGGCACCTGCAGCTCTACACAAGCTATGTGACTTTTCGAGTACCGAAACCATAACCGGCACAGGGAAAGGAACTGTCTCCCCTACTCTGATGTGTGAATTTCACATGCTGTCGTGCTTAGTACTGGGTGGACTCTACCGTCACCTATCAAACCGACCTTCGGGTTGATTACTGTGTTTATGGTTTATAAATATATATATATATATATATATATATATATATATATATATATATATATATATATATATATATATTTATATATATATTTATTTATTTATATACACAAACATATATGCACTATATATATATATATATATATATATTCCTGTATGCATATAGGAATATACTTACACATACCAATATATGTAAATACAGGGCTGTCCAGAAAGTAACCTCCGTTTTCGTTTGGCGTGCGAATTAGTGGAGGGAACCGATTGGTCGCTATATTGACGCCCACATTAGGTCAGTAAGCCTCGAGCTGCACAGTGGAAGGAAGTTCGGGCCGCTTGTCGTTTGCTAAGAATAGCGAGTCGAATGAACAATACAATTGAAATACCCGCCTATTTGTGAAGTCCGTTCAGTGATAAGGTTTTTAATGATAAAAAACTGCAAAGCTGCTCACATTCATTGGAAAAGTTTTACTCTGTACGGACCAAATGTGATGAATGACAAGAGTTGTGCGTCAGTGTTGTCGTTCATTTAAGAGCGAACATTAGTGTCCATGATGATGACAGGAGTGGCCGGCCGTCCGTATACAGCACCTCCTCATTTGTTTTCTATTCCGTCCACTTCACCTTCGCCATTCTTCTCCACACCCACAAGCCTCCAATCTAGGTCCATCATCCTGCTTCAATTACCATGTTTCCATGCAACACAAAACCACACTCCATATTTAAGTTTCAACGAGCCTTTTCTTAATATTTTTACTCAACGTCCCTGCCATCAATTCCCTCCTTGTTAAAGCTTCTTTGCCTGAAGCAACTCTTCTCCATATGTCCCTACTACCTAGACTATTTTGGCCCAAAACATGACAGGTAAAATATGCCACAAGCTCTAACTCTTTCCCTACCATTTGATGTTCAACCTAGCCGTTTTCCATCTCGCAAACCGCATAAACCGAATTCCACACGCCCATGGGTTTAACTATCAATGAACCCTTCCTTCACCTACGAAACCGACCGTCAGGTGTATAACTGAGTTTATGATTGCTTTTATGTATATTTCAATCGAATCATGTACTAATTCCTTCCGTTGACCTGCCTATCAAGTATAAAACCAAGAACATGAGTCTTGGTTTGTTCCATTGACGTCGCCGACTGATAGTAAAACAGATTTTTACAAGAGGATTCAATTGGATATCGCCGGAGAGGGTGATCCGGCGCCCTGACGAATGAAAACATCCAAATCGGGTTCTCTAAGAGATTGCATCAATTCCATCTAATGTGAAAAAGGATCAGAGTGGGGGCTTGAATAAGGGAGGGAGCACATCATTACAGTAAACATTATGAATTACAGTCCCAGATATCAAATTTAGGTGAACCAAAATGCCTCTGCTTAAGGTAGGGTCACCTCAAATGACTGTAATAGAACAGGTTACATTAATCCTAATTACACGGACGCTGCGCAATTGGTAAATACAAAACCACAAGAGAAAAGCATATATGTACGTAAATCTTATTCATGAATAAATTTCACCACAGACATACAAATCAATTTTTAGCATTGGATGTAAACTGTAAAACATCCCGATTTAATAAAGGAAAATATAATGCTAATGTAAGGCAAAAATAATAATTCACCAAGTGAATATGCACAGCAAATACTCTGACAGTTATCAAAATTTATACGATTAAGTGGCAACCAGCTAAAATTGTACGCTTCCTAAGGTGAAATCATCGCGGGGGAGAAGAGAAACAACAACTCCCACGATGGCTTTCATAAGGGCGACAGTTAATCACTCATCTCGTTAATTCGCATCTCGTCCGGGATATCCCCGGTAGATTCTGCGGCGAGGATTGAAAACCACTAAAATAATAACGGCAGGATTATTTACATGATATATTACGTCTGTTTTTATTTCAACTAATACTCAGCGTATTTAAAAAAATGTTCTCTGCTCAGTCGCGAATTTAGATCGGCAAAAACCTGATAGTTCCAAAATCTAAAGTATACTCGTGTCAATGGCAATAAAGTATATTTTTATGCGAATACAGTCTTCCATCAACTGAATTAATCATCCAAATGTAACTTCTGATTTTAAGAAGGATGCAAAGAATGTGTGTATCCTTGTTTATATTTTCCGTTCGATAATTTAAACGACATGCAAGGAGAGGGATCTTGCACGTTTTAATCAAATACTTTCTTTCATACAAGTTTGCGCTGCCAAAAAAAGAGTATAATTAGGCTGTAACTGGCCGGAATATCCTACTTCAAATGTTCTTGATTGTCTCATTGCTAGTGATTCTGGTTCCAAATAAGAACAGCCGTCATACCTTTACTTTATACCTTACCACGACGATTTCATTTACTATGTTTTTGATGGTCTTACCTCGAGGCCGAAGGGTGGTGGAGGAGACTCCATGGTCTCAAATCTTACCCCAAAATAAATACGACTATCTATCTCTCTATCTACCTGTCTAACATGACTTCGCTCTGAACGTTGGCCGTGCAATCATTTCCAAAAGTCTGCAAGCAGTCACCAGGACGCCAAGAGTTGCAGAACGGGGAAAACGTTTGTTATCCTGGCATTCAACGGCCGGCAAGAACTTGAACTTCGCTAGTCTTACGTCACTCTCAAAGGCAGAATTGCCTGACGACCATTAAACACCAACTTAATTAACGTTTTCACCTTTCCCCATTTCTCAGTGCCCACGAACTTTTATGAGTGATGGTACCTTGCAATACGCATTGGTGGCAATCGGCTGAGCCAGCCCAGCCTGCCCCCCCTCCCCCCGAGCTTTCGCAACGGGAAAATCGCGTGGTTGAGTTGGTCACGGGTGTCGGATGTATGAGGGGGGGAGGAGGGGAGGGTTGCACACAGAGGGTCTCGCAGGGAGGGGAGGGTAGGAGAGGAGAGGGAGGAAGGGAGAGGGGGCCGAATTCCCGCGGCACCCGCTCGACACGCCGCCGCCGAACGTGGGTCACCGGGATCGTACTCCGGGATCGATCACCGAAGGCGTGACCTCGACACTGCGGCGCGGAGGCCCGAGGGCCGAACCCGATATGTTTGGGACAGACTTTGGGGCCGGAGCTCAATTGGACAACCTCCGGTGGGCCTTCTCCGGAGTTTCGAAAAGTGCATACTAATTTACTCTCACGACGCCATCCGTAAAGTCGTGTGCAGGATTCACAACAATGCTCGAAAGAATTTGGACAGCACTAGTTTCAAAGTAATATCAAGTCTTGAAGCAGTGAGTCATGAATGGATCTTCAGCAATACCTAATTTATAACGGAGTCCTGTATTCGGGTCAAAATTAGTCTGGCGTGTATTCACTCCCTGCCACAAACCCTAGCGGTGGTTTTCAGAGTAATAAAATATCAAACCTACTGACCGTGGGGAGAGGTTATCGCTAGAGGGGGAAATGAATATTTTCAGCCAGGCTACAGTCTAGATACACTACAAGAGATTTAGCGATTTGATCAAATTATTTTTAATTAGATTTAAGTTGTGTTATACTTTTGGATATCAGCCAACAAGAACATAAATAAAAGGCGGCAATATGTTTGTTATAATTTTGAAAAAATCGTTAGCAAAATATAAATTTCCATCAACTGAGGATTGATATCGTGGAAGTTCAACTATATCCATTATCATGAATTATCAATGTGCCTTTCCAAAATTCGCTTATTTTTTATTCAATACGCCATTATAATATATAGCATCAAACATATTTATACCATATCCGCGTGAACGATTATATGTGCAGAACGTCATTCACCGAGCGATATACGACTATATAGCGACTATACGATTGAACATAATCGCACAATCGAAAAATCACCGACAGCACGGATATCAAATATAAATTAGTTGTGCTGTTTTGGTTAATTGAATACATTTATTATACGTGTGACTCCCGCGATAATTCCCGCTCATGACGATAGAATAAAGGATCATTTAGCGAAGGGAAGAAGGTGGAAATAACAGTGAGGTCACTCCAACTCCTCATGAAGGGCGCAGGGCCAACAGGATGCCATGGAGGCAATTTGGTGGAAACGAAGCAGGATAAGGAAGTAAAGGAAGTTGAGAGGATGGAGGATTCTCACTAAGTGTTGCTCAACCAAATTTACGACCAAAGGAAGATATTTTGCCACGATCAACTAGGACACCATTGCAACAGGATTTAGCTCTCATCTCTGAAGATGGATAATAAACTGAAAATTTAAGCGTGAAGGACGCGTGGTCATATGTAGTTCCAAACAACGATAATGTTAGTAGGTCATGGTCAGTAGGATTGGATATCGCAGGAGAGATTACTTGGTAGAAAGAGAATACAACTTTTAAAAGAGAAAACTCTAGATTTCCGTGGCAAACACCAAAATCCATCTCATGTATCAGGAATCTTATGTGATTAAGTGTCATCAAGTATTCATATTCTTACAATGCATTAGTTGTCTAGTTTCTGAATATGGTATTCATTGGGCATTTGCTGTGAGAGAAATGCGAGAAATTGTAGGAGGGATGAGCATTAAATAGGAGAAATTATATGATTGCTGTACTCCACATTCGGACTGAAAACTAATGATTACGTTGTCATTTAACGCCATCAAATTAAATCAAATAAATTAATGAACTTGTTTTGAATGGATGCCATCTTTGAATGGTTTACTATGGACTACGTCTATTCAACTTGTGATTCACGCAAATTTGGCATTCTCATCTACGTTAAGTTAGGCGTGAGTGTCGTAATTATTCGCTAGACCTGCGGATGTATTGACTACGAGAAGTCTGCATCGTTGATTATAACTTTGCGAGCAAACATTTTTCAAGCCACTTTATTTCATGTAGATAACGTTCAAACACAGCTCGAACGATCGAATGGTTGTGAATGGGAATTCGCTTTACTGAATTAGCGAATAAATCGAAAGAATCGAATGGCCTTTTTTCCGTTTTTGAATTTTTTTACTAAATCTCTGATGTTTTTTCCTGAATCTTACTGCTCTCTCTCTCTCTCAAACACACATACAGGCAAACATACAAAGAGTGCATTTCTGAAGAAATTAGCCCACCTCATCATTGCGAAGTGCAACCATCAATCTGTTGGTGCGAACGGCAGCACCATCTCAAGCTAAAAGGTTCGACTCGTGGGAACAATGACATTCTTCAGGTGACCATTTGGAAGAGCTGGATATCTGATGTCTTGCATGGTTGGGTCTCCACCGGTATGTGAGGGCTTGCATACGGAATGATAGACACGGAGAGAAGCCAGACTTCCCGCTCAGTGACGCCCGGGGGTCGGACTTCTAATGGTGTCCACATCCGACGGACGGGACGTGTCATGGCGTCGGGATGTCAGGTGGGTCGCTCGGGAGCACGAAAACTTGTCCGCCCTCCGCACCAACGGACGCGAAGCCGCTCGCTCAGTAAGCAGAACGCATTCGAACATTTCGATATACTCGATGTTTTCGTGTAGGAAATGTGTGCTGTAGTGTATATTTTTTCTTTCCTGCTTCACTAAAGAATACCTTCGAGTAATATCAGAAAAGTAAACTCAAATAATACTCAGTAGAGTTTCGATCGACGTCCTCGAGATCACAATAGGTTTTTCAGGGTAGATTCAACGCTCATTCAAAACATTTCTCACAAGAGCAGCTTAAAATTATGGTAAAATTATAAATAAGTAAAAAGACTATGGTAAAACAAATTAATTTCAAAAGGTATTTAGGGATTTTAAGGTTTTTCGCGTACCTCCAGAGATATACCTGTACAAGGGATATGTGATAGCTCAAGCGCAATATGCTCCCTCGAAATAATTACTGTTTTATACCCTACGACGCATTTTACGTTCCCTCAACCGAGAATGCTCCATTTTTACGTAACTGCATGATCTAGGTCTCCGCCGGGGTTTTATAACAATGAAGTATATACTTAAAAAAAACAACCTTTATGCTGGTGATTTGTCGAAAACGAAATAATTGGTTATTTAATTACTATCACTGCCTATCTGATAAAAAGGACTAATCTTCGAGTATGGTTTTTGTATTTCCCTATCAAAATTGTACGCATATCCTACACAGACTCTATAAATTGTGTTCAATTCATACAGTTTACATCAAATGTGTTCACAATGTAATACAAGCGTAGAAAAACGTATACCTTGTGCAACACACATTCCTGTACTCATAAAATGTATACAGTTTTATAAAGAGTCATAGACAAATTCAAAGAAACTGGGGGAGAAGCCGTGACAGTAACTTGTAACCGAGTCATACCCTAGTGCCAATTAAAATGCAATAAGTTCATCGTGTAAAAGTCGTTGGCCTTGACCAGGATTCGAATCCGGATCCCCCGACGTCCGGCCGAGGGACCTGGGTTCGAATCCCGGTCAAGGCGAATGATTTTACACTTTGAAATCGTTGCACAGTCAGAGATATTAGAAAAATGAGTAACTGAGCAAAACATGTGCAACTCATACATTTATAAGCAGTTTAGTACATCTGCAGGTGCCGTGAAAATGAATTTTACCATTTTATTTGATTTTATAATCTTTCAGCATGGGGAGAAATTCAAGTAAAAACGTCTTGACGAAACGTGAAACTGGTTCATCGATTAAGGGCCGCGTACCTTCACCAGTCTGGTCATGACATGGCATCCTCTTGAACTGTGCATTTCTAAAGCAATCAACTACTCAGGGCTTTCGTCGTATTCTTTCATTGGAATATGGAGCTAATTTGAAAAAATCCTGGGTGGGAGTTACTGGAAAAATTACTATTTGTGTTACTTAAATGTTGGATTCAGGCCCATGGACTTCATGCATCATAATCCAACGAACCAAGTCATATCGTACGGCACGGTCACAGCGATAATCACTGAGCCTGATCAAGTTTTGTCATGGTGATCAACCTGATTAAACCTCTATCCCGTTGGCGAACGGACGACTGTGTTCCGAAGTACCTACTTATGCTAAAAGTCTCTCAATGTTGCCTCTTTTGATAGGTTGCAATGAATACGGCAAGCGTCGGGTTCCCATAGGGACGTGCTCACCCGAAGATCTCAAGCGGCAGTCTCGACAATGTCTCCGTATTGCTCTGGACCCACCCTATGGCGGCACTAACGTAACATGGAGGTAACGCGTTAGATATAGTATATCAAAGGGCTTTGCAAACAAAGGAATTCATCGGACATTTGGATTTGAAGCAGAGAGGATGCTAGAATTAAAAACCCAAGGAGAGGAATGTTTTCGAATTGCCTAGATATCACTTTGAGTGCGTGCCGAGGATTCGGGAACCGGGCCAGAATGGCATGAGTTCCGAATTGAACGGAATTCGGAGTAAAGATCCCAATCAAAAAATCATTACGAACTGATGGAAAACGATGACGAAAAAATTCCCGGGTTGGGAGTTACTGGAAGCAGTAAGATTGCATGCATACTACCAGTGAAATTCAAAACGCACGAAATAATGTATATGAAACTCAAATGTAGAGGAGGTAATTCCATTCGCGCATTAAACTGGCATGGAAATCACGCGACGAGAAATGGCTGGACAAGCAGATAAAAGGAATCCATTTGTGATAGAAAATAGCATGCACAGCAATTCTAAATATCCTAAATGGTCAGCTATGATAAAAAAATTACTAATCAAGTTGATTATTGGTGGCCGAGAATCCTCTGCCATGTATCCTTGAGGCGGCTTGCACGCTATGATGTAGACATTATCATCATAATTTCGTAGCTTGGAACAATACTGCAAGAATATTTTCCGCCGGACAAGCTCGTGCAACCCGCCAGTCAGTCATCACAGAGGAAAGGCTCGAGTTGAACCCAGCAAACGCAGCTACGGCGGGGTCGGTACCGGTGACCCTCGGACGGGAAAGGCGGGAAAGTTGCCGCCCCTCTACAGCCTGCCTGGCCACTGGAAAACTGACTTTTCATAATCGACGAGCACCCGTTGGGCGTCGCTCCATCCGTGGAGATGGCCCTCTTGCCGGAGATCCGATAGGCTCTAGCCGAGTCCGTCACACTCACGGCTGTTTCAGTTGATACAATGCGAGAGACGGAATACGTTTTCCGCTCTAATATACTCCGAGCCTCGGATATATAGCTTTCATCATCTATATCAATACTGGGTCTCGATATAAAACTCATCGACGGCACGAAATCAGGAATTTGATTCGTCAGGCATTGCAATGCTACAGGTTTTCGTAGCACTACTACATCCCCCGATACTGAACACAAAGTGGCAGAATCATCGTAAAACCATATTATGTTCTTCGCTTAGTACCCAATTCCAGACTTTCACCGCTTCTCAGCACATCCAATTGTTAAATGCTTATACCTAAAGCAGAGGAGATATAAATCACAGGTCTGATCGCACGCATTCCACCTTCTCAAAGTTGACTTTAGACGGTCCCTAACGACTATTATTTCCCACGCATCACGATATTTCATCTGCTTGCCTTACATTTTTTCCTTCTTCCTCTATTTGTAACTTCGATCTCTCCTGAACAGCTCGAAGCAGCTCTTTCTTGCCCTCAACTCCGCCCCGCTTACTCCACATTCTCCCATCGAGCACAGCCTCCACCTCCTCCCAATATTTCCTCCATCCGATTCCTCTGCCTTTTCCGAACCTCCCACGGCTTCTTCCTCTCTTCGTCCTCCCTATTGAACACCTTCGTTCTTGTTCGCCTTCCTTTCTGTCCAATTTAATTCCTCCTCTCTCTCTGCCACACCCACATCTCAAAACCCTTTTAATCTCCGCTACTAGCCTCCAAGACCACGCCTCGCAGCCACAAAGCACATCCGCTCCGCTGTTGAAGTCTCTTACTTATCTCTTCAACGCATACTTACACTTACTTATGATATCGGGAGATGGCCGAGGCCCGGATTGATTTTGCCTCGTTAAGTCCAATCGTTAGTTAATGTCAACGTTCATATTTAACTCGGAGATCACCGACAAATCTGATTTTATAAAACGAATAAGATTGCTTATTAGAGAACGCGAGCATAGTAACCGGGGTAGCATTGTCTGTAGGTTATTTAGCGGTCGGTTTTGAAGTTAACTAGCGGTCTAAGTAATGAGTTATGGCCTTAACCGGAGGATTAACTTAAATTTCAGTTTAACATGACGTTATAAAATCTGGCCAAAATCTCACAGGATCGACACAATTTTACGTCTCTTCCGAAAAGCGTTGAGATCCGTGCGAGACATCACCTTGATTCAGCGACCGGCAGAGTTGGGCATTCTGCCTTCGGGGACAAGCCACCGTGGAAACCGTTTCCCCACCATCTGCTGCCACGCATTACCTTTGAGATGGATGGCGTGAGCGCCATGGCCCAGCCACTCATTTCGCACCCGACTTATCCCTTCATAAATCTTATTTTAATGTGGATAATTTCATCCAACGTCACGCTCACAGGAAATACAATGAGCGAGGTGGAATGGAGGCCATCCCTAACGACGAGTTGCAAAATGAGGAGCACACTCGAGTGATGCACATTTATTGGACCAGTTATTTCTCCATTCGCACATACTTAATTCACGGATGTTTTTATTTCACGGTTGTTTCGATATAATTGGTTATTTACTCTTCTCAAAGTGACCGGTGCGCAAATCATAATCTTCGCCCTGCATCTGAGGAAGAGAAAAATATCTTGGAACGTGGAATTATCGGGCATCATTTTCTCTCTGCCTATATGACGCAAATGAAACTCCAAATGGAAACCAATTACTTATTTTTTCGCATTTCTTCCCACCGAGCCCCCCAAGGATCACACCACGGATGCTTTTTCAAATGCAGTCCGTCGTTGGCTCATTTCTATGGCTCTCCGCGGGTCGCAATTACGGCGAATTACGCGTAGAAGAATTTCGAAAGTTGCCATTCAAATTCACGGTCTCGCAAGAGCTGAAGCAAGTGCTCGCTTCGACCTGAAAACATTTATTCCTGCTCGCGTGGAAGCATGGGGATCAGCGGGGCGGACTTTTGCAGGGCTGCCAGCGAGAGAAGAATAAGGATTTCGCACTCCGAGATGAGAAGTGAGGAGGGAAGGGGGAGAAGAAATGCATGACGCTCAATACCGAAGTCTGAAATGTTATGGTGTTATCAATCGGGGCAATGTGAACGAGCACGTGACCTACATACTGCTGCCAAGTCGTCGTCTTTCTCTATCCAGTCAGTATAATTGCACAAGATTTTCATCAGTATTATGGCAAACAGTTACATATAAATAATAAGGAGGTTTAGATGGATCCTTCGATCTATTTCGTAACTTCACACGGTCTTCCAATAAGAATTAAATACCCATATGCACTATACTTCCCGGGAAACCAGACGGCAAAGGGAAAAGAACTACAGTACTGAATTTCATTCATTCCGTTGGGCTGATCACCTACCAAACCGAACCGACCTTCGTGTTGATACATTAATGCACGTATTAAATCACTCGTCGGATCCAAATACCAACTTCATGCTTGGTATCTAATGCGTCTATGACTTTCCTTCTGCACTGCTCATCCAAATTACTTCCTGTTACAACAGGCTATAAAATCCAATCGTCTTTCAAATAACCATCCACCCACTTTTGCAGTGTACTTGGAAATGCGCTTCTCATTTAAAGGGGGAGCATTTCCAAATACATTTCGCGTGAAAATAGTGGGCGCTCACAGCTCAAAAAAGTGACATTCAAATTAAAAATATTGGACTTTTATGAGCGGCAGGTTAACGCTGAACACGTTCGGATAGCCTAAGTCTTCGGAAATTGCCAGAACTTTTCGGATATGAACCTTTAATTCTAAGCCTTTGAATATCCAAATTGGCGTCAAAAGTCATAGTTAATGCTAGGTTAATCATTATTTTAGACATTAAAAAGTTTAAATTAAAAACATAAAAGATTCTTCTTTTTTTCTCCTTTGTGGGCGACCCTATGTCTTCGTAAATTTTCTACGATCGCTTCAGAAATTCTGGAAACAGTCCTCTGAGGGGAGCTTAAGTAAAATATCATACCAAAATTCGAGGATCCACAGATATCATACGGTATTGATTTTAAGATATCCTGTAAAAATTCCAATAGTAATTGCATTGCAGTTCATTCATGAAATGTCGAGATGCTTCACAGCCGTCAACACGCCGAAAATTTTTATTAAACCTCCCGCGTTCCATACGATCAAATCATTCCGTCTGAATTATCCCTTAGTTCAAATGCTACAAACAGAATAGAGTAATAATAATCAAACATATAAAAATCACATTTCAAAATGTATTTACATTCTTTGGACAGAACAAGGGAGTTGAGAAATGGCGGGGATCGGGATGGTACAGTAGCTAACGCACTGGCTTCCCACCCAGAGGGTCCGGGTTCAAATCCCGATGGTGCCCGGATTTTCAAGTGGTATCCCGATCCCTACTTAAGGTGCTTTGTGGAGAGCACTTTGATTGAGTAGGACGTCCGTCGGATGGGACGTTAGACTGCGGTCCCCTTGGCGCCTTTCGTTCAGAGTAGGCCAATGCCGACGCCGGGTTTCTCTTCACCATTCCTCCATTCCCAGAAACACCCTACCCCCTATCCCTTCTGGTGCAAATTGCCTCTGCCGTCGGTCACCTCTACCAATATAACTACTGCTACTAATACATGGCGAGAGGTATCAATCAGTCTCGCGTCTAATACATTATCTATTGCACCTCTTACGGAGGAAGTCATTGAGTTAGATAAATATAAAAGAGAATGGACAAAGAGCGATGTAGGAAGAGGTACTTCGACGAGTGGAGGAAGAGAGATGCCCATCGAGAGCTTTGGCAAGGAGAAGAGAAAGGGAACTAATTGGATAAATATTAATGCGCTATAGTTTACCGGAGAGCGTAATTGAAGGAACCGCAGAGAGAAGAAACTAAGGAGAAAGCTGAAGAATGATTTACGAGACGCATTTGACAGAAGCCAACAGCGAAAGGAACCATCAAGGAATGAAAACGTTGGCGGGCCAAGAGGATAGCTCGGAGGGAGGGGTGGCCCAAATTAATCTTGGGATTGACAACTTATGATGATGATATGGTGATGAAGGGGAAGTCAGAGGGAGGAACAAAGGTGAGGCTTTCTACTTCCGCGCACAGGGCGTGAGGGCTCACACTCGAATGGGAGAGAGTCCCCACACCTCGAATTGTGGCGCTCGGGTGATGAATACTCGAGAAGAAAATGATTTGACGACTTTCAATCAACTAAAGCGCGAGGATGAAGACCAAGATTTATCTCAATCGGCCTCTCGGTGCATGAATGGGTGGAAAGGGGCATCTTACGAGCGAGATACCTCCATCCTCCGGATAATCCGTGAGCTCAAGTTTGTGTTTCAGCAAACGGGAACATAAAACGGCACCATTATAAGACTAACATCCTCTATAAGTAGGGTAGGAAAGAAGGAGTATTTCTTCTCTTTCTTTCATACGCACAAATAATCGCAAAATTATCCCTTTCGTTCTTTTAGGGTTGTAATCATATGTCTCCGCCAAATTTCTCACTATGGGTGGGTAGGATTTAAAATGATGGAGAGAAAGAGAATTCAGCCTTTATTATCCATAACATATTCCTCTTTCAAGATCTCCATACTTTCACTGGAGTAAATATTTGCGAGCGAATCCGACAACGAGATACACACTGGAATACGGTCACGTCTACCATAATATCACTACTTGACATGCTATTGCAAAATAAAAAGAGTGCAATGTATTTCCGTTTCGCAGATTTGAGATGTAGTAACATTGAGTTTAGGCGAAATCGACGGCGTAAGTTATTCATTCATGTCATTTGCAAATGTGTGCCAATTAGATAGAAACCAATATTGAAAAGAAATGAAAAAAAATAGTTTGATGGTTTTAAAAATATCCCAAGTAGCAGTAAAAAAGAGTTCCTGAACATTTAGCAACGGGATTAGCATATAGATCCCACTCGAAGTGATACTGCGGCATTGCAACATCCTGACCATCAATCGGCCACGGGCGTCAATGTCAGGCGCAGCTAACGCAGCCCCTAATTCTCGATCGATCGAGACCCATTTACTCCATTTAAATACTATTTTAGATGGAAGAGAAATACGAATGAGAATCACAATTCATAAAATTATACCTCCAAATGAGCATATTCGTATCATGTTAATCAATAGATTTCAAGTAATTTAGGAAAAGTAATATTCTTTCTTTTTTTAATTGCGTGATCGGCGATGGTTTCACTGCCGTTTAAGTTCACCTTCGATTTCCGATTAAAACGCTGATTTTATGAGATAACGTTTTCTTTAATTATATATATATATATATATATATATATATATATATATATGTGTGTGTGTGTGTGTGTGTGTGTATACACACACAAACAAAAACTTTTGTGTAAGTCTCACGGACGTGAATAATAATATATATAAATTTAGCACTAATGGACAAAGACAAAACACAGAAAAACACAAAAAAAGAAAAGAAACTCACTGGGTTTCGAATTTTCGGTGGTCCACGCCACCTTCCTCCGGAAAGAGAAGGAGAGGACTGAGATCTGACCTTCTCTGTGAGTAAGTTGGCGTGGACCACCGAAAATTCGAAACCCAGTGAGTTTCTTTTCTTTTTTTGTGTTTTTGTCTTTGCTCACTGGTGCTAATTTCATATGTATAAATATTCGTAAATGTATATTAACTTGAATCCGTCACGACGAGATTACACGCGACGAGTATTATTTATTTCACAAATTAGATCTTTTACGCAGCATGAAAGAGGGCCGTCCAATTGAATCAATTCAGCGGGGAAGGGAGAGGCGCGGTGACTAGGTTTCCCATTCCCATTACTCCATTGCAATTACCATCCGTAGCAAGTGTTGCCGGCGGTATCACGGTCTACTTCTGGGTTGATTAGACATTTACTTGTGGGGCCTCGAGTACAATTCGCGAAGAGTAGGCTACGGCGAAGGCGAGTTTCTTCCCCCAGCATTCCTCCTCTCCTTATTTATAATGACAATTGAGCGCATTGCTTTCCCAGCAAGCATTTTCGCAGTTTCATTATTTTTCCGCAAGTTTTCTATTTTTCCTCCGCCTCGCCACTTTCAACACTGGAAACTTATCCGCACTCGTCGAGGCAAAGTGATTGACGCACACCCATAGCTCACGTAATCACATAGATTTATTTTCAGATTCCACTACGCGGGGAAATTTCCCAATCCCTCAACTTTATGCACATTACTCATTTCATAAGCGGCCGCAAAGATACTTCGCGGGAATGACGTGCGAGTCGCATCGACCTTAGCCCATCACATCCAATAGTTATTCACTTAAGTATGTGCCCATGCCTCTGCAAGTATAAATAAAGTCTTCCTGATGCCATTGGGAAGATAATGGTATCCCCGAAACGACGTAAATGAATGAGAATTGCAGCGACCGATTCCAACCGTCCTTGAGTGAAGTGAATGAAAGTGCTCTCATCAGGCACCGGTGCGATGCCTAGACAGTGCCGTCACCACTTCAAATAAGCGGCTGCCGCTACTGGTAGAGAGGGGCCTCGTCGCTCCGGCTGGGCGGCGAGACCCCTGCGCGGACGGAACGCGGTGCACTGCAAAGCCTTTTCCTGAGATGCCGGCGGCGGCAGGACGACCCAAGCGCACCTCTCCTCTTCCACAGTCAAATCCTGGTCAATGACGGACAACGGCCAAATCGTGCGGTGTCCATGAACTACCCCACATGTCACTTACGTAGTTTTCACCCGGGAAAATATATGCGGCGAAAAATTGTCCTAAAACTCCTTCCCAATTACATGATAGCGAAAGATATCCCCAATTTGGCGATGTGTGCCTCATTGCCTATGTCGGCATCGACAATTTCACGTCGGCATCAAATCAGAATCCCATATCCGAATTTCGCACATAATGAGTACATTTCAAAACAGTAAACTTTAATCATTTCTTTAAAAAAATTCGTTATGGATGGGCTGTGAAATATGCCACAACTTTCATGTATAATGGATTGACATTTTTATTAAAAAAATTAATCCCGCAATATTATCTATCTTCAGGGAAAGAATGCAAAATATGTGAACTGCCATCATTAATTACAAAAGCTAAGGTAACGGAAGCGAAATTTCTTCCCCAGTCGATTGCTTCGAGCGATAATTCCTAGGGAGTCTACGCTGGCTTGGTCATGTTGAGAGAATGGCCTCAAAGAACAAGAAATCCGCTAAGGAAGCCTTTGGCGATTGGGATGAGAGGGAAGACGACGCTTATTAGTAACCTTAGAAAGAGAAGTGCAGGCAGGAAACAGTGAGCGAATGCAATAGAGGCGAGAGCGAGGGTAGGGAAATACGGAAGAAATTACCAGAAGAGAGTAAATTTCCCTATCGAACCCAAAGCGTAGATCTTTTATTTGACAGTGCTGAGTGAAGGAAGGGCATCAATGACTGGCAATCTCTTGATTGGATGAATTCGAAATGGAGTCACCTTACGGGAAAAGAATTTGGGCAATGAGATCGAAATGGCATGGCCATCCATTTAAACTTCGCTTTCTGTTCGTTGAACCTCCAAAATTCTTAATTAACGAGCGAATAAAATGCGATATCAATGCAAATAGGCGGTGGAAAAACCACTAGACGACATGACTCACTCAAGATGCTAGCCGTTTCGGCTACGACCTAGCTTCGAGAAGGGTCACGAAGCCCACGCTATTTCAGATTTTGATCACATTTTCGTCTCCTTTTATTTTCATTTGATCCCTTTCTCTTATTTTTCTCCGCCTATAGAATTCAATGCGAATTTCTTATAAAAATTAATCTGATCAGGGAAAGACTCAAATTTTTTCCATCGTCCATTTTTACGTATTTCATTAGAATTATGAATGTCATGTGTATAATTGTGTGCATCATCCTAGTTATAACTAATTCTGCCTTGTTTTACTAGTGAATGAACGTATCCAGCATCAAAATGGGTCTGGCACAGAAAAAAATGCTGGAAATCCATGTGGGTACTCCAATAACGTTAACTTGCATCAATTATTGCGCAATACGAAATATTATGGAGAAAAAAGTACAGAGTTCGTAGTTAATGGCCAAAAGCAAATAAAGTTGCTTTGATTTATTTTATGAAACTTGTCAATGTCAAAAAAAAGTGCATCTCAAAAGGAAAAACTTGTAAGATTTAAAACTTCTCACCGAAATGTACGGCATTTTAACAATATTTGGAAACAATATTAAGGGAAAATTTGCTCAATTTTTAACAGGAAACATTGTTACGGCAACAGAATATTATTTGTTTACTGACAAGCAGCATACATGACCAGATAAAAAATACAACATGAAAACGTCCGTGGGTATGCTTATCACGATACATCCTTAATTTCATGGAATAAATGTTTTCTAAAATGATTTACATCACTCAATATTAACTTTGTGTGTACATGAAGTTCTCACGAGTTCATCAATAATTCCTTATAAATAAAACTTAGCTAAATACTATATTACGTGTCCGATGACGAGCTGTGACCACAAAGTGCGTTCAAATTAGAAGTCAACCAATCTTTTTCTCAGGACTGGGGGTAAAGATGGGGTTGAGATTAACATACGCGGGCAGCATTTATTAATGCAAGACATAGATGGCTGCTCCGTACATTTCATAAGATTCGTACAACTGCAACTTCGAGTTAGAAGCGCATTCAATACCCAAAATGGTATCGTGTAATGCACAAGAACCGTGATCATCCGTTCTTTAAACTTACGCCGTTTCATTACCACTCACATTCATCGTCATTTTAGCGAGGTATGGGGTGATGAATTTATAGATTGGAAAAATGCGCTCTCGGGTGAGGGACAATTCAAAGAAGGCTGAACTTCGTGCGACAACAAACCAAAGAAGCTTCTACGACGAACCAGTCAGTTTTTCCAGTGGGCAAAAGAGACCCCTACAGATGCATTCTCCGCGGTCATGGAATCATAGCGTCGAGGTTGTGAAAAATGTGGATCGCACAGGGAGAGTACTTTGAGAAGAAACAAGTGTCAACTTTCCGGTGTTTATCCGAAAAATTGAGTAAACCTTAGACCTATGTAGAAAGTACATCGCACATCCGCAAATACGTGGTTATAAATACAATATAATTCCTAGTTCATACTCACAATTGACCGCTGCTCGATACACAATCAGATCGCATTCCATCATCTACGAATGACACACAAAAGTTCTTCGGAATTATAATCCGAAAATCGGCTAATTGTTCTCCATTCAGCCCTTCTAGTACCAACTCTTTGACGCTCTCATAGCTTTTATATTCGGAAAAATATATCTCTTCCTTCGTGAACCCAATCTCTTCCTTCGTGAAACCTTGCCATCAATAATGCGATCACAAGTACAGGTGTACTTGTATTGGTTTTCAAGGTGTTCCTCGATCCATCTGGCCCTCTTTTTATTATTTCCGCTAATACTGCCGTGTCATCTTCTACCCTTCAGCGGACTTCCTCACTTTATCTACCCATCTGATCCCGACTCCAGCACCAGGTTTTAAAAGGATACAGGGACTTTATTGTGAGTGCGCCAAGAACGGGGACGACTTCCAGCCCCTTTTCTCTGGGGCAGTTTCCTTGACACCATTGGATTGACGCGCGCACACCCCGGCTTCATCCGGTCGATCATCGGTGACCTCTGACGACGCGATCAAGGCCTCCGCGTTCACGCGGCTAACACTTCACTTCCTCCGCGGCCGTGATCAACTTCCAAACCTTTGCGGCAGGGACACCCGGCCCTGTTCATCGAGAGCACTGGGACGCCACGGAGCTCCCACTTTCACCCGGAAGGGATGCCAGAGACGTCG
The DNA here is from genome assembly GCF_022747635.1 of Hetaerina americana. Lineage (NCBI taxonomy): Eukaryota > Metazoa > Arthropoda > Insecta > Odonata > Calopterygidae > Hetaerina > Hetaerina americana. The sequence continues at coordinate 1,612,739 of NW_027286292.1, read as the reverse complement.
ACGTGCGAGCCTCTGTCGAATGGCGCGCGGACGCGGCTCCCTCGAAGAGCCCCACTCGCTGGAGAGAGAAACTCGCGGCTGTGTGGGAATGTGCGCCCGCTTCGGGTAATTAATATGGGCCATGAGGAAGACGAGGGGGCAGGGGGGTGTCTGATCCGAGCCTTCGACACTCACGCGCCGGTTCTGAAACACGAGAGGGAGCCAACATTCCCGTGGGGTATGAAGACCCGTGCTAAGCTGAGTTACAAATGATTATTATTATTTCTCATTGACCACTAATCCGAAAACAGCCAAGTTTTTGACTTCCTAAGTTGGAATGCACACACAAATTACGATAAGCGCAATCATAATCACCCAAAGTCCGATGTTAGGGGAAATGCACATAGTCGAGATTAAAACCCAAGACCTCTCGGTTAGCAGTCGAGGCATTACCCTTGAGGCACCATTGGTTCTATCACGTCTATTGCACACTATCCACCGGCGCAATGTAGGCAAATTTCTGGCAATTGATGCAAAAGACGCACAGGAGATCTTCTAGTGACCTTACATGGAAAAATATAGGAAGCTGTCGTAATTTAAGTTGAAGCGGATTGATTTTTTGGCAAAAAGTTGAAAAGATTTTCAGTATAGCATGTGACACCAAAGGAAAATATTTTCCACGCAAGTTAAAATTCAGCAAGAGCTGCGAGAGGTTTTGCGAATATTTTGTGCACGTGCCAACAGCAGTTTTGGATATATTTAAAGGGAAAGGAAAGCAGAAAATCAGTGGGAGCTCCAAGAAAACTCACTCTAGCACATATAAGTATATTACGGATCAATTTGAAAATTCTGATAGTTCACTGTAGTTGACCAGTTAAGGTAAATCTTGGATGGCCACAGACTAAACACCGCTGTGTTTTTTGACTCCACCGTACACAAAGCAACGCAACAAACACCCTACTCTACATTAAACCCTTCTTCAATCCCACATACTTTCTGCGTCCCTTTATTCCATCCAGCCTATTCACTTCCTCCCCTTCCTCGTTTTTCTAACGTTCTCCCACCTCTATCACGGTATACAACCTGTCATCTCCCATCGAATTGCCGGGCATCCAATTTTCTTGCCTCCTTTGAATTACTCTCAATAGCATACGCTACTCGTCTACCATTCCTAGGCACCCATTACGGTGGTGATGAAGACGAGACTACTAAAAAGCGAAGAAGTGCGTAGGCTCGAGTTAGCTACAGTGCTCTTACGGCCTACCCCTGGACTATCGCGACCGACACACACACATACATACAGGTACCTGTACACATACCTGTACGTATGTATATATATTATATATAACATATATATTATATATATACTATATTTTATATATATATACTACCTTGATCAAAAATTTCCCGGAATTTATTCAGAAAATTAAAAATACAAGTTTATTCATCTAAATCTATATTGTCCCCTTCAAAGTAATCCCCATCGACTGCAACACACTTATGCCAGCGCTTGATCCAATCCTCGAAACATTTTTTATATTCGGTTTTCGGTATGTCCATCAGTGCTTCCTGCGATTTTTCCATTACTTCCTCTCGGCTGCTAAAACGCGTTCCCCGTAATGGTTTTTTAACTCGATTGAACAGAAAGAAGTCACAGGGAGCCAAATCAGGTGAATTCGGTGGCTGTTGGATGGTATTTGTTGCATTTTTCGTCAAAAAATTACGAATAATGATAGCACTGTGCGACGGTGCGTTATCATGGTGCAAAATCCACGAGTTTTCTGCCCACCTTTCTGGTCTCTTTCGGCGAATTGCTTCACGCAAACGTCTCATAACGCCCAAATAATACTCTTTGTTTACTGTCTGGCCTTCTGGCAAAAATTCATGATGCACTACACCGTTGTAATCCATGAAAACCGTCAGCATTGCCTTCTTTTTTGACTGAAAACGACGTGGTTTTTTTGGTCTCGGCTCATTTGGTGAACGCCATTCACTTGCCTGATGTCTGGATTGCGTGTCGTACTCATAAACCCACGTCTCGTCTCCAGTAATGATCCTTTTGATGAATGTGGGATCGGATTCAGCCTCGCAAATCATGTCTTTTGCGACGTCAACACGGTCTCTTTTTTGCATGAAATTGAGGTACTTTGCTGCTACACGACGGAAACCCAAATCATTAACCACAATGTCTTGGGCGGATCCATAGGCAATGTTCAAGTCCTCCGCTATTTCTCTGATGGTTAATTTGCGGTTATTGACCAACATTTCTTTTACTTTATCAATTTTTTCACCGACTTTCGATGTCGATGGTCTGCCACTGCGTTCATCATCTTCGATTGACTCACGACCACTTCTGAACCGCTCGTGCCACTGGTAAACGACCGTTTTTTTTAGAGAATCGTTGCCGAAACACTTTTCCAACATTTCCAACGTCCGTGCGCCACTAAATCCGTTTTTTACGCAAAATTTAATACAAGTTCGTTGTTGCAAATTTAAATCCATTTCTGCAATTGTAAAAAATCGCCAACACACACAGAGATAGATGTACTCTTGGCTACGTAACTTTTGCAAATGTCAAGTTATGACACTAAGATTTAAAGGGAATATCAACAACAGATGTACCAATTTAACAAAAAAAACAGAACTCAAATCGGAACGATGGGAGCGCCACACGGTGGTTATTCCGGGAACGTTTTGATCAAGGTAGTATATATATACTCATTCACATAGAAATTGGCATTCGAACCCGATCCATATCGGCGCCTTTGCTTAAAGGTTTAAGCCATCTCCCGAAAAATCTCACCTAAGTTTTATGGAAACAGTGGGGAGTTCTTTCGTGAGGATTGAGTTTAAAACATCGCGGGGCGAAAGACCTGGAGGCAATTAGGAGGAGTGGAGCCGTAGCGATGAGTTAGGTGACGGCTCGAACGAGGAAGGACATCAGAGAGGCATGGAGTATGATTGATTGCCATCACCGGTCGGTGTCCATTTGTAGTATTATTTCTTTTAAGTTCTCGCACGACTTCCGTGGGATAACGGTTCACTTCCCCGACTGGCTGGTATTCAACAGTCACATTCCATCGACATTTCTGGAATATGATTTGAATTCCAAATGTATTGCTGACTAACTCAAATAATGCGAGGTGAATGAGCATTGGGTTGCGAAAATTTTCTTTTCTTCAGCTGATAACTCCGCGTTATGTCCACAGTACACATGGATATTCAGTCGTGGCCTTGCCATTCTCAGAAATTGGAATTCGTTAATAAGAATAAAATATCGTCAAGAAAATGTCATTATGGAAGTATATTTTCAGTGTAATTAATTTGATTTTTGTTTCATCGTCAGTAATTTTGAGAGGTCATACTATCGATCAAGTTGGATAAAAATATTTATATAAAAATGTTTGCAGCAGTCAATCGTTATGCGAATGGAGGTGGACAAAAATCCGTTATAATCGGTGCCAAAGAAAAAATATTTACGTCATTTTTGGCTTCCTGAAAGGTCAATTTCATGCTAAATTGTTTTTTTGCTACATATCACAATATACATCAACACATCAGTTTTAAAAATCTTGTGGTAAGTACTTATTGATACTATTCATGAGAGAGGGGATGCGTATGCTTCTAATGTGGTTTTTCTTGAAACAATTAACACCAGCCCATCATCACCAATAACATTGGTTATTTTACTGAATCGCATAATAAAGTAGATTTTTAATTGGAAGAAATGGAAGTAACAAAAGATAGGATGGCGTTACAGCGACTGAGCACAAGGTTAGCGGGGAGGGTGGAAAGATGTCCACTTCGAACAGAAAAGTGTTACGTGAATAGAGAATGGAATCAATTCGCCTTTGAAAAATTTAAATTAAAAATACCATTTGGTCAGCGTGTCCATTGGTTCCGTTCATTTCATTTTCATTCGTTCTTCAACGTGCCATGGCTGGAATCGTATGGCGTGTGCGAAGATACTTCATGACTGCCCAGAATATTTTTATGGAGGAAAATTTACTTCATCACCCATATAGGAGAGAAAGATTGTTTACAATTGCATGGATCAATAGCATACGCTTAAATATATTGCAATTTCAATATACCTTTAACGTAATTACGTCGATATCCGTTCACCGTTAGATAACCATGGTAAGTATCAGATGCCTTTGTTGATGTATAACATTAATAGTGAATCTGCATTAGTTGAACTGAGAGAAAAAGAGGCCTTTATATTTCCCAGCAACCGTATTATTGAAGCTTGCAAAGCAGGCTTCACCCACCGAAATGCACACGACCACAAAACGTGAACGAAAATGTAGTCCCCATGTTAACAAGCACGAAAATATGGCCTAAACGTTACAAAAATAAGGTTGCTTTTGAACGACCTCTTGCCAATTTGCGAGCGGCATACAAGTATACGAATAAACGAAGAAAAAGATAAGAAATTATAACTATGTAGCTTATTTGTATGAAAGAAACATGACATTTCCATGCGTGTATACCCTGGACTCTTTAATGGGAGACAAGACTGTACCCGGCGTCAAGTCCATTTCTTGCGATTTGAGAGTTCTCTGGGTGCTTCCAGCGTGGTCTGATCAAATAGCGTAAATATTAAGCGTAAAACCTCAAGTACAAGTGGTCAGTCAGTCAGTCAGACTTACGCAACGTTACCTAAATGACATTCAACGCCCACAACCTCCTTACACGATTCGATGTCACCCAAAATGAACCATACGCAAACCATGAGGGAAGTAATGCTTCGAATAAAACTGGATTTGGAGTCTCGGTTCACGGCATGCGACACGAGTCGAATGGAAGGAGTAATCTGCGGAATTGGATGAATCATTGCAGGCCAACATTTAGGATGGGACTCCACAAAGTTGACTGAAATCCGTCAAAGGAGGGTACACCAGACCGCAGGATGTCTACGGCAAGACAAGTCGCCAAACTTGATTCGGCGTACGCGGAACGGTGAAAGTGAGAATTGTATTTCCATGTACGCATACATATTGCTTCCGCCGCTGCGCCACACATTTACGGCCGTAGCCGCTAAGTTCAAATCTCCATTCCGCTCCGGGGGCAAAGTGAAGGGTGATGTCGGAATCAGCTCGGCTCTTTTATCACCAACGTTCTCGAAGAAAGCTTGAAGAAAGGCCTCAAAATGGCTTTCCAAGGTGGACAATGCTCCGTGAGCGTATGAAAACTGGCAGTCGGAATTCCCGTAGGCCTTCACACGTATCGGACTCATCCGACATCACTCCTGAATTTCTCAGAGAAAGTTCAGTGTGAATGGGAACGGCATGCGATGAGAACTATTTTCTCCACAACAGCTGAGCGCACAAACACGGGGCGGAAATAGCTGGCGGGAAAATCCAAGCGAGGGGGCACAATGAGGGGAGGATCTGTGGAGGGACATGAACGTCAAATATACGACTAAATTATACACGAGGCAGTCGGCTTTTACTCGTCGAGATAACGTCGAGGAAAAAAAAGAAAAGTTGCTCAGAACGGAACTCAAATACAGTCCCAATAGAGCTGGCTCTTCATGAAGACTTTCACATGAACGAACGCTTAACAAATTCACCGAATTCGATAGATTCAGCATTCCTCGGGCCGAGGAATTATTTCCGAATACATAACATGTGCTCCGCAAAAGTTTCCCTTAATGATAATTAATATCTTTGCTATGAAATTCAAATTTCGGGATACCTTTTTCTGGTGGCGCATTATACAAAGCTCTCTCCACGGCAAAGCTATGTTCCGGGAAATTAAATACCGACGATAACAAATGTCTGGCCTCGTAATTTCATTTCGGAGCCTTCACCATCACCGAGAAAGCTCATGTAATGGCAATATTTCACATCGATTCATTCAAAATATTTTCAATTGCACATTAATTAGCATGGGAAAAGGTAAATTAAATCTTGCGATCAAAATGAAGCAACATTTTGAAGATATCCATAACCAACAACGGTCATGGGTCGCTTGATATTTCACTTACTCAGAACGCGGAGCTATGAGCCACGAATTACAGTCTGAATGAGGAACTGCGTTTCGTCATAACATAAATTTAAAACCAGATTAACATTGAAAGGAAAAGAAACTAAAAATGAATACCTTAACAAGAAATACTACCTTGATCAAAAAGTTCCCGGAATAACCACCGTGTGGCGCTCCCATCGTTCCGATTTGAGTTCTGTTTTTTTTTGTTAAATTGGTACATCTGTTGTTGATATTCCCTTTAAATCTTAGTGTCATAACTTGACATTTGCAAAAGTTACGTAGCCAAGAGTACATCTATCTCTGTGTGTGTTGGCGATTTTTTACAATTTCAGAAATGGATTTAAATTTGCAACAACGAACTTGTATTAAATTTTGCGTAAAAAACGGATTTAGTGGCGCACGGACGTTGGAAATGTTGGAAAAGTGTTTCGGCAACGATTCTCTAAAAAAAACGGTCGTTTACCAGTGGCACGAGCGGTTCAGAAGTAGTCGTGAGTCAATCGAAGATGATGAACGCAGTGGCAGACCATCGACATCGAAAGTCGGTGAAAAAATTGATAAAGTAAAAGAAATGTTGGTCAATAACCGCAAATTAACCATCAGAGAAATAGCGGAGGACTTGAACATTGCCTATGGATCCGCCCAAGACATTGTGGTTAATGATTTGGGTTTCCGTCGTGTAGCAGCAAAGTTGGTGCCAAAAGACCTCAATTTCATGCAAAAAAGAGACCGTGTTGACGTCGCAAAAGACATGATTTGCGAGGCTGAATCCGATCCCACATTCATCAAAAGGATCATTACTGGAGACGAGACGTGGGTTTAAGAGTACGACACGCAATCCAGACATCAGGCAAGTGAATGGCGTTCACCAAATGAGCCGAGACCAAAAAAACCACGTCGTTTTCAGTCAAAAAAGAAGGCAATGCTGACGGTTTTCATGGATTACAACGGTGTAGTGCATCATGAATTTTTGCCAGAAGGCCAGACAGTAAACAAAGAGTATTATTTGGGCGTTATGAGACGTTTGCGTGAAGCCATTCGCCGAAAGAGACCAGAAATGTGGGCAGAAAACTCGTGGATTTTGCACCATGATAACGCACCGTCGCACAGTGCTATCATTATTCGTAATTTTTTGACGAAAAATGCAACAAATACCATCCAACAGCCACCGAATTCACCTGATTTGGCTCCCTGTGACTTCTTTCTGTTCAATCGAGTTAAAAAACCATTACGGGGAACGCGTTTTAGCAGCCGAGAGGAAGTAATGGAAAAATCGCAGGAAGCACTGATGGACATACCGAAAACCGAATATAAAAAATGTTTCGAGGATTGGATCAAGCGCTGGCATAAGTGTGTTGCAGTCGATGGGGATTACTTTGAAGGGGACAATATAGATTTAGATGAATAAACTTGTATTTTTAATTTTCTGAATAAATTCCGGGAAATTTTTGATCAAGGTAGTAGACATCCACTGATATTTTAGTTTGAGCCTGAAGGTATTGGATAATGTTTATGAATTTAACTGATTGCACCATTCTGATTAATGAACGACTCGGCGGTGTTTTCTGTTCACCGAGCAGAAAATATTAAACAGTTACATAATCAAATGAAAAATTATGTTATGTACATTATTCATAAAACTTATGTCTTAATGAGTGCGATGGAAAGTAATTATCGTGCATCTTATTCACACATAAATCAAAATTATATATCAAATCTAAACAAAAATGATTCATATTCCGAAATACCAATACAAAATATATGAGAAAAGAGTCCAAAAGTGAGCCTCAATTAATGACGATAGCCTAATTTCACTGAATAGCCAGGGGGGGCTTTCCACATGTCTGCTAGAAACTACAGAGGGAGGCTGCTGCTGTAGTATTTAAAAATGACCTTCAATTAAATAAGGGCCATGTAAAACAATTCGCTCGCTAGAGTAATGATGGGTCAGCGATGAGATGAAAGAACGCATATCGGAATCTAACCTATTTCGCGGTGTACGTAAACGCCAAGTAAAGAATTTTGACGGTATGACCTTACGGTGAAGATTGGCTTCGTGGATAAACCTGACTTGTTTGTATGTTGTAGCACGTAGACTGTTCAAACACCTTCGAACGGCATTCTTGGCATGCGACTTCATCCCTACTTTTGCCCAGAGTGGAACACCTTTCAGAGTTCTAGCTGTACCAATTCCACCGAAGATTTAAAGAAAATGACGACAAATAGCTGCCGTGCCAAGATAAATGCGAAGTGCTTTAACACCCCGTGAGAAGGTTTAATCGGTGCGGATGATTCATATTTCAAATATTGAATATAATATAAAATTATTTAGACTAATCGTGCCAATATTATATTTGCCTTTTGGTTCAACACCACTCTGAGGAAGTCAATAAAAATGCACACTTTCGAGACAAATGCCAAAGCTCGGGGGCACACTTCACTCCCCGCAGAGGATATTGCGGGGACGACATCCCACACTAATGCACCACACCATCGGACAGGAGGCCTTCGTCAAGCCCACGAAGCGATTTCCCATGAGGCCACGTGCGCTTTCAAATCGGCCGGCGGATCCACGAGGAAAGCCCCGTCCCGATTGGCAGTCCGTCGCTGGCGCCTCCCGAGCTAGGGGGCGATGGGCAAAAGGTTGGGCGATTGGGAGCAAGGAACACGCGCCAGGCCCTCCTGAGGGAGAGGAAACGCCTCCTCGCGAGGGAGAGGAAGACCGGCCGAGCGGGTGGAAGGAGAAACATATCCTCTCCTCTCTTCCCAGAGAACGCCATTCTGATGACGGCCGTGCCGTCGAAACGTCAAAACAACATATTTGAGTGTCCTTTCTTTGTGTTTCTTTGGTTTAAAAATCTACATCTGTGTTTTTATATAATTGTGAGTCGACGAAGAGCGTTCAATTTCGAAGATATATATATATATATATATATATATATATATATATATATATATATATATATATATACATATATATCTACATATATATACATACATATATATACATATATATATTCATATATACATGTATATATACATATATATATATACATATATATACATATATATATATATATACACATGCATATATACATACATTTATCAATATTTGATATTATTAAGCAATATACTGGTTAAGTTAAGTTTTGGATGGACACAACTACCAAATAAATATTTTGTGACCTCTAACAAAACTCAATCCAGCAATCTACTCTACATCAGGTCCCTCTTCACCTCGGTGTACTTCCTTCCTTTATCCCGTCCAACATCCCTATTCTGTTCCTGCCCTTTCCTCGTTTGCCTAACATTCTCCTCTCTATTACAATCTTCAACATCCCACTGCCGAAAAATTCGCATTTCATCCATCCTTCCCGCCTCCCTAGGCTTCCTCCCAACAAACCGCTCTCCTCACCCTCCATACCTAGTACTTCCTCATTTGATTTCCTTTCGGTCCATTTCACCTAATCGATGCTTCGCGCCCATATTTCAAAAGTCTCTTCCCAATTTTCCCAAACCCAATCCACTTCTATCATTCTGCTGCAGTGACCACGTTTCCGATCCGTACGCTCCATATCAAAGTTTTAACCAGTCCTATCTTAGCATCTACACTCAACGTCCCTGTCTCAACTCTCTCTTCCTTGTATATATATATATATATATATATATATATATAGGTATATACATATATATATACACACACACACACATATATATACATATATATATATATATATATGGGTATATACATATATATATATATATATATATATACATATACTACCTTGATCAAAATGTTCCCGGAATAACCACCGTGTGGCGCTCCCATCGTTTCGATTTGAGTTCTGTTTTTTTTGTTAAATTGGTACATCTGTTGTTGATATTCCCTTTAAATCTTAGTGTCATAACTTGACATTTGCAAAAGTTACGTAGCCAAGAGTACATCTATCTCTGTGTGTGTTGGCGATTTTTTACAATTGCAGAAATGGATTTAAATTTGCAACAACGAACTTGTATTAAATTTTGCGTAAAAAACGGATTTAGTGGCGCACGGACGTTGGAAATGTTGGAAAAGTGTTTCGGCAACGATTCTCTAAAAAAAACGGTCGTTTACCAGTGGCACGAGCGGTTCAGAAGTGGTCGTGAGTCAATCGAAGATGATGAACGCAGTGGCAGACCATCGACATCGAAAGTCGGTGAAAAAATTGATAAAGTAAAAGAAATGTTGGTCAATAACCGCAAATTAACCATCAGAGAAATAGCGGAGGACTTGAACATTGCCTATGGATCCGCCCAAGACATTGTGGTTAATGATTTGGGTTTCCGTCGTGTAGCAGCAAAGTTGGTGCCAAAAGACCTCAATTTCATGCAAAAAAGAGACCGTGTTGACGTCGCAAAAGACATGATTTGCGAGGCTGAATCCGATCCCACATTCATCAAAAGGATCATTACTGGAGACGAGACGTGGGTTTATGAGTACGACACGCAATCCAGACATCAGGCAAGTGAATGGCGTTCACCAAATGAGCCGAGACCAAAAAAACCACGTCGTTTTCAGTCAAAAAAGAAGGCAATGCTGACGGTTTTCATGGATTACAACGGTGTAGTGCATCATGAATTTTTGCCAGAAGGCCAGACAGTAAACAAAGAGTATTATTTGGGCGTTATGAGACGTTTGCGTGAAGCCATTCGCCGAAAGAGACCAGAAATGTGGGCAGAAAACTCGTGGATTTTGCACCAATGATAACGCACCGTCGCACAGTGCTATCATTATTCGTAATTTTTTGACGAAAAATGCAACAAATACCATCCAACAGCCACCGAATTCACCTGATTTGGCTCCCTGTGACTTCTTTCTGTTCAATCGAGTTAAAAAACCATTACGGGGAACGCGAATTCAAATAAAGCCATCGGGGTAGATCACATTCCCGCGGAACTTCTAAAAGGTTTAGGGAAATGTGTGAGGAAAAGTGGACTAATGCGTTGCATCTATGAGAAGGACTCTGGCCGGAAGGCTCTGTGAGATCTGTGTTAGCTCCTATTCCAAAAAGGATAAGGGCTACTTCACGTGACAACTACAGAAAAAGAACCAATTTCGCACGTAGCTAAGGTATTTTTCAGGATTATCAACAACAGGTTGGAAAGCAGGACATATAAATACTTTGGAGATGACCAGTTTGGGTTCCGGAGGTGGAGAGTCATAACTGTTTCAGGCTAAACTCAGTGAAATTCCTTCATGATGAGGGTAGAAAAACAAACTTTGCAGTTCCACAAAAAGTGTTTATGTGGAAGTGCAAAGTTTGTTTTTCTCCCCCCATAAGAGGGAGGCATTGCTGTAATGGCATCCATTGCAGCAATGGGATCACAAATCGTGAGGAATAGAGATTAATATCAGGACGTATTTGCTTGTTTCGTAGATTTGGAAAAGGCGTTTGATTGAATAGGAAAAAACTAATGAGTATATTGCAGAAAATAGGAATAGATTGGAGGGACAGGATGCTAATCTGCGACCTGTACATGTCTCAGATTGCTCAGGTGGGAGTGAGGCCCGGAGAGTCCGGATGGGCAGTGTTAGGAAGAGGTGTAAGGCAGGGTTGTCCATTTTCAACGGTGCTGTTCAACGTGCATACGAAGTAAATGATTAAAGAGGCATGGGAAGAACTAGAGGTAGGAATGAAAGTAGGAGGGGATAAACAGTATATTTTAAGATTTACTTTTTCACCGAAGGTAACGAAAACAATGATTTCCGTCGACGGTTAATGATGGAAATGGGCAATTGGCGATTAGATCTGCATCCGGTGCCATACCGATCGTAGCAGAGCTACTGAATCCATCCCCGAATACCAGAACCGAGGAGGTTCACTCTTAAAGTAAAACTAGTTGAATTTAACAATTTTAACGCGGATCGATTCAAAATGTAAATTCCGTAAAATTAGTATCAAATAATAGAACCAGGGTTTCCTTTTTTATGAAATTCACAGGGTAAATTTAACAGGAGTGCTTTTGCTCCCACAAAACCCACGCCTTATAATTTACCCATCCGTCAATCATTAAAGAAGCGGAAGAAAAATTTATATTCCTCTTCATAATAAAAAAATGGTGAAGAGCCTTTCTGAAGTTGAAGACTTTTCCTTGACTCCCCTTTCACCTCGAATTGATACGAAGCAAAATTATTCCTACGAGAATCCAATTCTGTCTGACGAGTTACCTTATAGCGTGCGAAGCAACGCGTTGTTTTCATGCAAAATAAACAGGGTACGTTAAAATGTTAAGAGGAAAATGAACTACCGAGTTAAAATATTAGTTATACAAATCTTCGTATTTTAAATTAGCCGGTAAAGTTTAGAGCGTTAGCACCCTAAGTTTGCTCTCTACATACACACTCCGCATAACATTTGACATAGAATGACAGGGGATGCAACAATCACCGACAATGAAAGATGAGTGGGAAAGGGATAGCATAAATTTGTGAGATAGTGCGACTAATCATGAAATAATGGAATTTCACGTCAATTTATCTTTGCATTCATTAGAAAAATGGTCCCATGATCGTTATATTTGTTATTAAATATTTTTCTAAGGAAAAAAGTTTCTCTATCTTTTGCCTTCGTAAAATTTGCCCCTTATTTTAAATTTTAGGTAGACGACGAGAGAGACCTACGGAAAAGAGCTCTCATTCCAATAGCTCATTCACAGTTCAAATGGCTATTCATTACTCTCGTATTTTCAACCTATCTTAAATACGCTTTCCTTCATAAACTCTGAAGAACCAGGCCTGCACACAAGGCGGTCGCCCGAGCATAATCACGCTCAACTAATCGGAGTGCCGCACACAAAGACACTTACGGCCAAGTCCCCGACCTGTTCCACTGCTGTTTCTCCCCGCGGGCGAGCGCCTTCTCCTCCCGGCACTTCCACTCGCTCCAATCGCCGGCCCTTCCCATCAGGGCCTTCTCCGCCGGCCCCGACCATCCCGCCGCGGCCGGACAGTGATACTGCCCGGACGCAGACGACGTCGTGTTGACGGCGGCAGCCGCCGCGTCCACCCAGTGCCGTCTTAAACGGCTGAGGTCCTCGTCGGACCCCAACAGGGGTCCGCGCGAACCTTTGAGGTCCGTCGCCCGGACCATCGGGAAGGGGGGCCTTTCACTCAATAAACGGCAACGTCCGGAGCACCACTCTCGACGCGGTGCACACACTTCCCGCGCACAAATGAGCCGATGAGTCAGCTGGGGAGACGGCGATCACCGTAGAGAGACGGCGGGGCGGAGCGGCGCCGACCTGGGGTTGAGGCCCGAGGACCCCGGCGACCTCTCACGCTTCCCTCGCGCCCCCCGACGGCGGTGCGGGCCTCGCGGCGGCGACTCGAGGTGTCCGTGGGGAGTGCACGGCGGCCAGAGCGTGCGCCCACGTGCACATAGCTACGAGCCCGCGCAAGCTACTCCTCCCTCTTCGGGAGGCACGGAGAGAATGTCGATGGCGAACCAGATATTCGAGGTATTTATAAGGTGGAGGAGGAGGGGGGCTTTGGCGAAGGGAGGGGGGAGCGACCGAGGCGCCCGTCACGCGAGAAGGGGCGGGCGCGGTCTGACCTCCGGACTTGCCCTCTCCCTCGAATGCCCATTCCTTCAACAAATCACCACCGCACTCCCTCCGGGGGGTGGTCAGCGCTTAAAAATATTGAAAACGGGGGGGGGGGGGGCGAAGAATTTCGTCACTTTCGGCGATAACGGCAGGTATTTTCGCGCCCTTGGGTTTGATGGCGAAAAATAGCCTCGGATCACCAGATATACTACATGTTCGTAATGCTGCCTTAAAGGAAATTTCCCCTGGTGTACTCGTTTGTTATTTATTGGGTAAATGCGTACCTGGCGGAGGAATTAGAAAGAACTACGCGTAAGGAAATGCTGCTTGGTATTTGGAAATGGTATTTTTTTCAATTAAAAGCTTTCACAGCACCCCACAATATCTTAACACAATCGCATTACCAATGCTGAAGTATCATCGTCAGTCAAAGTGTCTTCAACGTCCGTGTCCTCGGCAATCCTTGCAGATTTAACGCTAATGATTCTTCAAGTTGAAATCAAGATCGCGTGTAATTTAACCAAAGCTATATTTTAAAATCTTTTTAATGGATAAAAAAGAACTTTTATGGTCTGATTCCGTGATCATCTGATGCTCAAGCGGTTTGCAAGGGTGTGCTATGCCTACTTGTAAATGAGAGGGACCCCCATGGGGATCATTGATATGTTTAAGGTGAAGATGAGCAGGTGGAGAAAACAGGGGTGGTCGACAACATTTATCGGCGACAACTCGGGAGCTCGTGGGGCAGTTGGCCCAAAGACGTATCGCGTGGGGGATGGAACGTTAAAAGACGGGAATCACCGATGGAATTTACTGATCTCGGGTAGGCTTCGGGTTTCCCTCCCTCCAATCGTCCCCCCTTGTAGTAATACGGGTAAACTGCCCACCTGCTTCTATAAAAGGGCAAAAGGATGCATTGACGGATTTCCAAAATAATAACAAATAGATTTCTCCGATTGGCCACGACGATCGTGAGGGATGCAGACGAGTAAATGCTCCACAATATCCTCACATGGCCATGGTCTCTTCGCATGTGTATGTGTGGGAGGTGTACCGCCGATGAAGTCAATTGCTCCACTCAGGTGCTGCGGCAAAGAAATCCCATGAAATTCAAATGATGGGAAGAAGTGTGTACGGAAAGCATCGCCATCGGCTGACTCTTAATGAAAAAAAATCCAAGGGGACAACAGTGGGACAATCCCCTCGACACACAGCGTGTTGCAATCGCAATGCTGGTCTCACGGCATGAAGTTACGACGTGAACGTTGATAATTATGTAATAACCGCAGTAAGTAGGATAAAGAACATATATTTTTATTTGCCCAAGTAGGGTAAGTAATATTTTAATGCAGCCCCTAGGTGTTATTCAAGATGAACGAAAATTAGAAATTTTTCATATCATGAATCAAAGAGTTGATCAATATTGCCCGATGGCTGGTGGCTCATCAGCATGACGGTCTGAGCGGTTACTCATCTGATGGACTTCATATTTGATCGACACTCTTCCATTTCAGACTCGTACTATCGTGCTTCGGTGTGTGAGATCTTTTTTTATCGACTCAGTTCAATTACTTTGGGGACAAACCTTTTTTGTGTATATGTATGTATGTATATATATATATATATATATATATATATATATATATATATATATATTTATATTTATATGTATATATAATTATATGTATATGTATTTATATGTATATTATGGGTATATGTATATATATTTACATATATGTATATGTATGCATATTAGCAGTGGGATGTTGAATACTGTAATAGAGGGGAGAATGTTAGGCAAATGAGGAAATGGTAGAAAAAGGATACAGATGTTCGACGGGATGAAGGGAGGAAGGAAGTACACCGAGGTGTGGAGGGACTTGATGTAGATGAGATTGCTGGACTGTGCTTTGTAAGGATTCGGAAAAAATTTATTTAGTAGTTGTGTCCATCCAAAACCTACCTTAACTGCTAGATTACTAATAAAAGGTATGCATTTATACATACATACATATATATATATATATATATATATATATATATATATATATACACATACCTTTTATTACATAAGGTGTGTGTGTATATATATATATATACACAGATTTAAATGATGGACAATAAAGAGATTTTGAGTCCTGGCAACTACGGGGCTCGGCCCAATCGGCCGTGTGTCGTGCCCGGCAGCGGGGAAGGCAAGGCTTCCGCGGTCGTCATCCCACGAAACCCTTGCAAGGGAAAACCAGTAGCAGCAGGACAGAGGATGCAGGAGAAGAAGATCAAATTAGTTAGAATAGGGACGAGGAACCTTAGGACAATGATGAGGGCAGGGAAATTGGAAAATGTTAAGCAAGAGATGGAAAGGGGAAATATAGATATTTTAGGTCTAAGCGAGGTGAGATGTAAGGATAGCGGGGATTACTGGAGTGATAATTATAGAATAGTATACAGCGGCGGGGACGAGAGCCAACGAGGGGTTACCATAGTATTAAAAGAAGAGGTAGGAAGAAGCGTAGTCAACATAGAGCAGGTAACGGATAGATTATTACTAGTAGAGATAAAAGCAGAACCGACGAACTTGGTTATTATTCAGGTATACATGCCACCGAGCAACCATAAGGAAGAAGAGGTGGATGGGATATACGATCAGTGAAGAGGACATAATCGCGTGTTCCTGCAGGGAAACATTTGATAGTGATGGGGAATTGGAATGCGACGGTAGGCGAAGGAAGAGATGGTGATGAGGTCGGGGACAACGGTTTAGGTACGAGGAATGACCGCGGGGAGGAAGCAGTTGAGTTCTGCAGGAGACAGGGGTTAGTCATCACCAACACTTGGTTTAGACACCACAAAAGACGCAGGTATAGATGGAAAATCAGAAGGGTATCAGCTAGATTATATCCTGGTTAGACACAGGTTTAGTAACAGTGGGAAAAATTCACACAGCTTCCCGGGAGCGGATGCGGACTCTGACCACAATTTAGTTGTTATGAAATGTAGCGTCCGTTTCAAAAAGATACGGCAGGGACAGCGAGTTAGAAAATGGAATGTAGAAGCATTAAATGGTTTGAAAAGGAAGGAATACAAACAGGCGGTAGAGGAAATCATAGAGGATGGTAAAGAGCTAAGTACTATCGAAGAAAAATAGGAAAGGATCAAGAAAGGGTTATCGAATGCCGCAAAAGAGACTACTGGAACCGTTAACGCCAAAGGGACTAGGAAAACCATGGATCACGGATGAGATGATTAAAAGATGGATGAGCGGAGAAAATGGAAGAATGTAAATACAGAGATAGGCAAAATGAAGTACAAAGACTAGAACAATAAATTGAGGCGGGCAACAAATAAAGCAAAAGAATAATGGTGGAAGACGCAGTGCGAGGATATGGAAAGTCTGCAGAGGAAGGGTGAAATCGGTGCGCTGTACAGCAAAGTGAAATCGTTATCGGGAAGTAAGAAAGGAAGAGCTATGCTAAGAGTTAGAGATACGGCGGGTAAGGTAATAGTTGACGCAGGAAAGATCCAAGAGAGATGGAAGGAGTATATAGAAGAACTGTATTGTAAAGAACTCAGACCAACAAAGTTAGACATTGAAAAAGAAAATGACGTAGAGGAAGACAGCTTAGGTCCAGGCATACTAGACAATGAGATAGAAAGGGCATTAAGGGAGATGAAACTAAATAAGGCCGTGGGGGTAGATAACATTCCCGTGGAACTTTTAAAATGCTTAGGAAAATGTGGGAGGAAGAGGCTATATGGGCTGATTCGTAGTATCTATGAGGAAGGAATCTGGCCGGAAGAGTTTGTGAGATCAGTTTTAGTTCCTATTCCGAAAAAGGTAAAGGCTACATCATGTGAGGACTACAGGACGATAAGTTGGATATCCCACGCAGCTAAAGTTGTTCTCAGGATAATAAACAAAAGGATAGAGAGTAGGGCAAATGATTACTTAGGGGAGGATCAGTTTGGGTTTAGGAAGGGGAGAGGTATGCGTGAGGCCATTGCAGTAATAAAATTATTCATCGAGAGGAATATTGAATACAAGCAGGAGGTATTTTCCTGTTTCGTAGATTTCGGAAAAGCGTTTGATAGAGTGAATTGGGAAAAACTAATGAGTATATTGCAGAAAATAGGAATAGATTGGAGGGAAAGGAGGCTAATCCGCAACCTGCACATGTCTCAGACTGCTCAGGTGCGGGTGGGAAACGGGGAGTCCGGATGAGTAGTGTTAAGAAGGGGTGTAAGGCAGGGTTGCCCATTATCACCGTTGCTGTTCAACCTGTATGCAGAGGAAATGATCAAAGAGGCATGGGAACAACTGGAGGTAGGAATAAAAGTGGGCGGGGAATTCGTAAAATCAGTTAGGTTTACTGATGACCAAGCTTTAGTTTGTCAGTCAGCCAAGGGGTTGCAAACATTGCGGTGTGAATTGGAAATTCAGTGCAACAGGTATGGGATAAAAATCAATATTAATAAAACAAAGGTAATGCGATTTTCTAGAAAGAAAAAGGCTAAGCTTAACATTAAAAAAGGAGGGTAAAAACTAGAGCAGGTAGAACAGTTTACGTATCTCTGTAATGTTTTGGACCAACACGGTCAAAGTAGTAAGGAGGTAAGGAGAGGAATTGCGCTAGGCAAAGCGGCTTTCACAAGGAGGAAGGAGTTGATGAGAGGGACGTTTAGTAAGGATGTTACGAAAAGACTCGTAAAAACTTTGATATGGAGCGTAGTTATGAACGGCGCGGAAACGTGGTCATTGAAGCAGGACGATAGACGTAGACTGGAGGCTTTTGAAATGTGGGTGTGGAGAAGAATGGAGAAGGTGAAATGGACAGAGAAGAAAACAAATGAGGAAGTACTTGGTATGGTGGGCGAAAAGAGGGGTTTGTTGGGAGAAATCCTATGGAGGTAGGAAAAGTGGATGAAGGGAGTATTGACCGGCAGCGGCATGTTGAAGACTGTAATTGAGGATAGGGATGTTGGACGGGATGAAGGGAGGAAGAAAGTACTCGGAGCTGAAGAGGGACCTGATGTAGGGGGGGATGCTGTGGTTTGCTCGGGGTCAAAAATTGTTGAATTAGTAATTTTTTCCATCCAAAATCCTACCTTAACTGGTAGATTACCTAATAATAAATACGGTCAACGTTAGGACAACGTTATTCTGATTCCCTATCGTTCGTGGGAAAAATGACATCTTAAATATATTTGTTCTACACTTAATCTCTCCAATTTTATTTGACGCTATCTCTCCTACCGCAGTACGATGGACTGGCGTTGACTAGGCAGGAAAAGGCTCGTCATGGAGTCATACTTAAGAATTCCTCCCCCCCCCTTTTCCTCCCCAAGGCAGTGTATAACAAAAACGTTTCCGCACAGTCATAAAAGGATGGCTATATACCAAATGGAAACCTGGATGAGGAATAAAAATAATACATTTTAAACGGAAACATCAATTCTCTCAACTTTGCTGGTATGCATGCAAATCTCAGAGTAGGGTAAGCGATCAGGGACAAGTTGCAAAAGACCCTAGTGGCCCAATGAGAAGACGAAGAACAGTAATAAAATCAATTAAATGCTGAAATTTTGAAATTATGCTCTAAAATAATAGCCGTGAGTAAATGAATGCAAAAATTCTAAGTATAAAAATCATTCTCCTTGACTAGGATTCGGAGCCGGACCCCTCGATATCCGACCGAGAGCTTTGGACGGATATTGAAAAATATTGACATTGATGTTAAACTATTTAATTGATATTACACTGATACTGAAATTGTCGAATTTTATTGCACATTATCGGATGACTCCGTTAAAGGTACTGCCGCGGCATCTCCCGCAGTTTCTATAAATGTTCATACCTGTAAGTAAACAAATCGAAAACAAGATATAATTTTCGAATCGCTGATGCGTAATTACATATTATTTGCAAATTTTAATCACAAAAATGCTAGAAACTCAAGGTAGGTTAATCAATTCCACTAAATTTCTAGGTTTTGAAGGCCTATTATTTAACTTTTGATACTCTTCCATTTTTTTCTATTTTCCTGTCTCGTGTCAATCATTAGTGTGAGAGGGTGACGATGAAATGAAAGGGGATAGCGGGTGATGATATGAGGGCCGCCATGAGAGCCGGGGGAAGGCGAAAGAGGTCACGAGAGAGAGAGAGAGAGAGAGAGAGAGAGAGAGAGAGAGAGAGGAAGGGACTAGCGAGATATTTGATGTTTTACCCAAGACACGCTGCCCTCGAAACACTAACGCAATTAGTCAGGTCAACACAGGCAATGCAATTTGCAAGCGTATAAAATCGTAATAAAACGAACTTCGGCAGTACCGTACCGCTGGAGAAAGGTTGTGCAAGGCAGAGAGAAGTTGTTACAGTGGAACAAGTTCCCGGTCGGACGCAACATCACCCGTAATACCATATCGTGTGCTTCGGACATTCTTTCTCTTCGGTAAGTGTGCGAACGACAAGCCTCCTACGAAAGTGAATTGAAGTCAATGGACTTGATTTTCCTCCTTTAGCTGTGAGGTTTTTATTGGATGACAAACAATTATTATGAAAAAATTGATTTCCACCGCAAACGAACATCTCCCATCCATTTCAACAATGAAACAAATCTTCGCACATGTTCTTAAACGCAAACTCAAATAACTTTGCAGGTATTAGGATATGGACGGCATGACCTCATCACTCATTCAGGTCTCTCCCAACCAAATGGAAACCATTGGCCGGATCTAATTTCCATCTTACGGCATTGGAAACGATGCGAAGAAAAAAATTAATCTAACTCGCCACTTTAATTACAAACTGACGCTGCCCACCATCTAATGGATGGATATCTTATGAAGACGTTTCAAAGAGGGTACGTGACATTTGCCGTCGTAGGAATTGAATTGATGGTCATTCACATCTGAAAGATGACATGGGCAAGGAGAAATGAGGATAAGAAGAAAACCGACGTTGGAATCGAATTAATCTTCACGATTTGAAATCACGCCACGGATTAATAACAATGTCGGAGGCCTCTGATGTGGTCTAACGGGAAGACTTGATGTTGATCACAAGAACAATAGTGTTGCACATCTCACGATGATCCCGACGTATCGTGATTTCGATGCAACAGTAAATGGAGAGAAACTTCCGTGTCGTCATCATCCATTTTCATCCCGGGGACCTGAAAATGTCAACGCCCGATTCCGACAATCGAATCACCCGAAATACACGACACCCACGGAGAACCGGAACATCATCGCCTGTAGTTCTCGCCCGAAATTCTTCCCGAAAACGACCTGAACTTTCCGCGGCAAGCAATATGACGACTCGGCACTCAATCCGATTCACAATTATCGACTTCCACCGAGATTGATGCAATGAAAAACTTGAAAGTAGCCCGGGCGAAAAGGGGCAAGCGCCACGCTAATGTTATAAAGAATCGAATAAATTAATTATTCAAAAGGTTCGTACATTTGTGCGGAGAATATAAACAAAAGCGACGTTGTTAAAATAAAAGTGTAGAATTATTGAAACAAAGTTGGGAAAACTAGTTCCTACATACATTTAGCGAAATTAAGTGCCAATGGTTTAGGCGTGTAGTAAAGTTAATCAATTGAAAAGTTCGCACAGTACCTACGGTAGACCAACCGATTCCAAAACAATCGTTTCTCACTCCTTTAGTTTTGAGTACTAAAATTAGATTTTTATTTAAGGTATTTGCGATACATAAAATTACATTAATGGCAATTTACTCAGCGATACGAATTAGAACAAAATTGTACAAAAAAAACAGAATTTATAGGTTGTGGGGGCAGAGGAGTCGAATTTGAGGGCGAAGAAAAGCGTGGAACCAACGAGGAGTGTGGTTCGCCTCGCTCGCTTACGGCTGAGTCGACTCCGACGCACGCGTATTATTGACGACAAAACTTAAGTCACGGAATCACTTCTGCTCGCGAGCATGAGAGCATGGCCGACGAGAAGGAAGTATCGGGGGCTAAAAGGGGGAGGGCGGCACAAACTGCACTGGACCCAGCGGGTCAAGTCGAGGGCAAAATAAGACCGACGGATATAGCTTGCTATGACAATTGGAGACAGTATCGCTTGATGATAGCATGCCTTGGTTCGGTAAAGCATGTCGGGAATAGAAACTTTGAAAACCAAACCAGTGAATGAAAGCTACCGAAGAAGTTGGAAGCCCTCGAACAGTAGACGATAGAGACTAACAAACATGCGCATAAAATCAAAATGAAAATTACCAAAAGAATGTCACCGTTTTGGAAACGGAATTTTCCCAGATCAACATGCGGTCTATTCCTTCTCTTCACAATATAGATTTACAGTTTTCGTAGATTTTTTTTAAATCGCACAAACACTTTTGTGAATTTTTAAGTTACCAGGGCAGTAAAGGCAATTTCAAACAATAAAAGATTCCTTACAACATTATGCTACAGTTAAGTGATTAATTGGTCCTGGTGAACACTCTATGGCTCAGTAAATTACTGGTAATATTGCTAGCCAATTGATCGGTTATGCCCGGCACAAATACGACGGTAGGCTGAAAACTTATGAACACATGCTTGTACCCCACAAACAAAATTACCTTCAGAAGTACTTCTGGTGGCATGTGGAAGTAATATTCCCCCTCAATATGCATCCGCAGGTTTGAGGCCGTTTCATTCATCCAGTGTATTTCGAGCAGCGGAAGTATGGAGGCATGTTTTAGGGCTATGCCAACGCGAGTTAAACAGCGTGCTGTTATCGCATTTTTTATTGCTGAAAAAGTGACTCATACTGAGATTCATCGTCGTTCAAAGGTTTTCGTCGTTATGGTGATGATGCTGTTGGTAGGTCAATTGTAAATCGATGGGTAGTAAAATTTCGTGGTTGCGAGCCTGGAAAAGCCATAATTATTGATGAAACACGCAGCGGGCGTCCGATCACTGCCACATACGATAAACATCGCAAACTCGTCGAAGATTTGGTCCAAAATGATCGGCGAATCACCCAAAAGCGTATCGAAAACCATACTGGAATATCCAAGGAAGAAGTTTGTCATCTTAAAGGTAGCCTGGTGTCAGTAATCTTGCAATATGACGACGCTCGACCACACACCTCACGCACAACTGAATAGGCTCTGTGAAACCAGAAATTGGAACCGATTCCACACCCTCCTTGTTCCCACGATTTGTTTTCTCACCTCAAGAGACACCTCAAGGGTAATCATTACACCTCGGACGATGAGGTGAAGGTAGCTGCCAAGTCCTGGATTCGAGAAAAGTCGGAAGTTTTTCAGTGACGAAATGAAAAAACTTGTTGCACATTCGGAGAAATGTGTTAGCCTTAACGGTGGCTATGTTGAAATTTAAATATATGAGTTTGAAACTGAAGAATTGTACTCTGATGTACTTTTTTCCCGATTTGGTAATTTGTTTTTGTTCGCGCTCTCCAAGCACGTGTGCAATACGAGGGTAGACTGAAAGGTAACTTTCAGCCTACCCTCGTATTTAGGTAATGTTTCAGCCACACTTGCCGTTTCAATGGATGAGAAGTCACCGCAGAACGGGCCAAAATCACAGACGGAGTCGGCACCTGGCCGAAGCAACGACGAAATGGAGAGTTTTTACGAGAGACAGGTGGAACGGCGGAAGGAAAGGGGAGGCGGTGGTGAATCGGTTTCGTCACGGTGAATCAAAGGCCAGGTCACTCCGGAGACAGGAGAGAGAGATGCACGCACGAGGTACAAATTTCTCCATAACTGCAAGGCGAAAACCCAGTTGTGATTCTAGCGAAATATAAGAAAGTGTGACGTACAAAAATAAACTGCGAAAGATTCGTTCATAGTCCCCTCCGGCATTTCCGGACAATTTAAGTTTTGAATGTGCTAACATTAATTTCAAAATGGCACACTGATTGAAAAATGGGTGTGACATTCAGGAGGCGACTCCTGATCGATTGACTAGGTCAGACAACCGCATAATAGAAGTAAAATTGCTGGAAGTTCATAAACGATCTTTGGCGATCCTTTCTTCTATAATTAACCGTTTCGGGCGTAACTTCGTGGAATTGTTCCACGACTCATCCTTTTTTCTACATGCACATTTATTTATTTATTTACACAATTACGTTGCAATTAGGCAAATTTCCTGGTGGCAACGGTCAGGTTAGGTCAAAGATAACTACTAACAACGAAAATTACATTCGAACACATAAAAACAGATAAGAGACAAAATATTTTTACATAATGACACTTCCACATCACATACAAACAAACTTCCACACCACATACAAAATGCCGACCACATCACACACAAACAATATTTTCAAAACTACAGTGAAGTTTATTACCCAGTGGCTACTTTACATTTAAACTTAAAACTTCTAAAATTGGATGGAAAGGGCTCAAACAAACCTCCAGGCAGCTGGTTCCAATCAATAATGGTTCTATTTAAAAAAGAGTATTTTTTCTTATTGGTTTTTTGAGTCCTTATATTTATATTTAGTTTATTTAGTCCTTATATACACATGATAATACTACAACGATTTCATGACGACTGCCATTAGTTAAAACTGCAGTGCTTAACTAACTTATCTTGCTCCCACGTGACGTTTCAACCTAGAAGGGCACACAAGGGCTTGAACAATTGGCAAAATTTGGGGAAGCTTTAGTTAATTCAAGTGATTCTGTCCTCATGATTCCTAGTAACTGGATATAACATGAGGTCAAAAGACTTCCTATTACTCAAAAATTTTATTTCTACTCACGTTTTCTCACTCTAAAATTATGTATTCCAAAATTCACAACAACTTTCATCCCGAGCATCACGAATACTACTCGAAGTACACACACACACACACACATATATATGTGTGTGTGTATATATATATATATATATATATATATATATGTATATGATGCCATAAACACAGTAATCAACCCGAAGGTCGGTTTAGTAGGTGATGGTAGAGATCACCTAGTACTATATGGCGCAGGACCTTCACACATCAGGGTAGGGGGGCCAGTTCCTTCCCAGGTTAGGGGGGCCGGTTATGGTTTCCCAGGAAGACCTGGTACCCGAAAAATCACTTTAGCTTGGGTGGAGCTGTGGGTGCCCAGAGTGCCTTGCCCGGGAATCGAACCCGGGACCCTCCGGTCAGCAGTCCAACGCTCTACCCACTGGACTACCGCAACCCACATAAAATATATATATATATATATATATATATATATATATACATAACATATATATATAACATATATATATACACTTCTATATATATATATATATAACAACCTTGACGGTTAACACATGAAAGTCTTTTAAAAAATTGCGGGTTTCAAGGATCCATGTTTTTGAAACGCAATTTGACAGTGTACTCCGCATAGAACTTGGGCGAGAAACTGAAAATAACTGAAATATCTAAATTTGGTACAATTCATTTGTTTTGGTTGATATTTTGATGCAAGCAATCAAACAAAAAAATTGCGGCTTCTTTGTCATGGTATATTCCCCACGACACTATTTGGCTTGAAGTTTGCGCATTGCTACGGCTACGCCTATTAGTAGGCTCATGAAATCCTCAATCACTGAGCCATCCTACATCGTTTGAATAAAAAGTATCGGAAAAGTTTGTGAAAAATATCTTTCTTTCAGATAATGCTACAATACCTCTAAATTCTTCAAAGTACACCCTATGAGCATCGACACAATTTTGCCAGAGCGGCTTTTCCACGACTCGAAGGTTCCCTGGTAGGCGTATTCCAGAAGGTCCTTAAGGGTAAGAGTGCAAGCTTCTTTGACGGCACTTAGGGTCCCATGGAGGCGTCCTTTGAGGGAGGATTTCAATTTTGGGAATAGGAAATAGTCTGCTGGTACCAAGTCGGGACTGTAAGGGGGTTGGGGAATCGTCGCGATGCCATTGCAGAAGGTCTTCGCAAGCAGACCCTCGACTCTGCTCTTGGTTGTCCGTCAGGACCTTCAGGATGAGTTTAGCGCAGATCTTTCGCATCGCCAAATTTTTAGTAATAATGGAGTGCCCTGTCATTTTATCAATGCCAATACGATCCGCGATCATGCGCACACTTAACCGACGGTCTGAATTCTACACTTAATGCACACGTCAGAAAAATATTATTACCAATTCATTTCATACAAACCTTATAAATGTGCCATTCTCATTACGAGATACACTGAATTATTTGCGCATAGCTGAAAGTCGTCGCCGCAGTGCCGCGCATGAAAACCATTGGTCATTACGAATGAAGGTAATATCAATAAGCCAAGGCGGAATTGTAATGAACAATAACCACAATCTTACATAAATCTCCTCTCGCTTCAATCAAAATCAAAGAGAGAGCAATGCCTCACGCAATCGGTGACTAATTCTCCCTTCCACCTCTTTTCAGTCAACCGCGTATATCGTTCGCGTTTATCATATTTCATTCGATTCCCATAGTCTAGACACAATCTCTGAAGATGCACACATCAAAGTAAATAACTCATTTGAACCATTCGTCGCTGGTTATCCATTGACTGCACATACTGTTTCGAAGGCTCACCTCCGCGATTTTTTTGATTTCGGATGTCTTTCTGCAAATCCCTCACTCCTACTCACTTTCACTAGCATATGCACAAGGAGTAAGATCTGGTGCTTTCCCGGCGTATTTGCTACGTGGAGTTTTCCTGGGTCTTCCACCGGGTCAGGGGTTCAATATTGGCCGACGTTTCGATGCCCGACTCGTGCATCGCCCTCAGGGTGGATCTACCCTGAGGACGATGCACGAGTCGGGCATCGAAACGTCGGCCAATATTGAACCCCTGACCCGGTGGAAGACCCAGGAAAACATCATGAACAAAAAAAGGAAAAGGACATCAAATGCCCCTAGTAAATATTTACGAATGCCTAAAATTAGAACACAATCGCGAGGAAAGAGTGAAGACGGTAAACGGAGAGACTTTTAGCGGCTGGCCCTTGAAAAAATCAACCACGAGGAAGATTTTCGCTGAAGCCTACACAAAAGGCAATACGCCAAGTGGAGATAATTATTTCTTCGAATGAGACCTACAGTGAAATTAATGACCTTAGGTGACTTGTTGTGAAATGAACGACTTTTTAATAACTTAGTACAAAAAATGGCCAATCATTAAAGCAATCACATATTGGGGAAATGAAACGACTGGAGCTCGACTTCCTGGAAGGGCAGTCGGGGAATAATGACGAGCTGATTAAGACTTGTTTCATGTCAGATACCTCTTCCTTTCTCGCTCACACGGACCAAAGGCCACAGGTTCGAGCCCCACGTTAGGAATGGTTCTAGAAAGATTCCTGGAGCCTTGGTTCCTTATATTTCTCATTAGAAATCAAAATAAACTTGTAGGGACCACCGGAAGCACAGAGAACATCAGACGTACGTATGGGCAAAGAAGAGGAATATTGAATGTTCCCGCGGCCCACCCTATCGACTGGGCCCCACTTTTTTTCTGGCCTAAGCTCGAACTCACTTCGGCCAGTTCAGCATGCGAAAACTCTTTGTGTATGTTGTGTATTTCCAAATGAAAATTAACATCGCCAATGCCTAAATTAAAGAAAGAAGATTTTACGAGTGATATTTGATCAACTTTAACATGACTTCCCAAGAACTCAAAATATTTTGAGGAAAATTAACAGAACGTGTTTGTCACCGTTAGATCACGCGGTAGCAACAAAAAAGAAATTTTACGTATCGGGATACCACAAAAACTTTCGATAAAAAACCTATACGGAGGAAATATTTTTATTTCGCTATTTTCCCAATGTTTGTTGACCTCGTGTTCTTTCTGGATTTTTTTCACTGAGCCGCTAGAATATTTGGACGTCTTATATAAGCGTCTTTTCCATCACCAAAAAATAAACCTGCGAGGAATCCTCTGAGTAAGAACAATTATGAGCGACGGTTGACCCGGGTTCGACGTGAGCAAACTCCCTCCAAGCCGGTCATCCGGACGCACCTTGGTGCCGCGAACTTGGTGCGAGCGAGCTCTCGGAGGGGTGCGTCGCAACGAGGAAGTGCGCGCCACGAGGAAGTGCACCAGGGGGGTTGGCCGAAGC
Organism: Hetaerina americana; assembly: GCF_022747635.1. Lineage (NCBI taxonomy): Eukaryota > Metazoa > Arthropoda > Insecta > Odonata > Calopterygidae > Hetaerina > Hetaerina americana. The sequence goes on along the minus strand of NW_027286292.1, from coordinate 1,585,105 downwards.
GGGAGGTGGGTGCAACGGCAACTGCACGCCGCCGTTGACCAACCGACGTCCGTTGCGGTAAGGCTCGCCGCGGTAGGGGGATTCGCATGACTCGGCGGGGGCGGCGGTGGAGGCGGGGGCGACCGCAAGCGCCGTCTCGCGTCGTTGCCAAACTGCCCGGCTCCGAAAGGCGAGGCCCCCGCCTCCGCGAATGAAGGGGAATATCAACATCGCCAATATGGTGAGAAATACTTTCATATACTAAAAGGATTTTTAGAAAAGGTTCGTTAGAACTTTGATATAGAGCGTGGTTTTATACGACGCAGAAAAATGGAGGTTGAAACGAGGCGACAGCCGTAGGTTTGGGGATTTTTGAAATGAGAGTGTAGAGCCGAGGCGTGGAGGGGCGGACGGGGGATCGTTTGAAGAAATCCAAAGGAGGCAGGGGGAAGATGGTTTCGGAGCATTTGAAGTGGCGCTGTGAGGTTGAAAAGTGTTGAAGATAGAGGGGAGAATGTAAGGCAAGCGAGGAGGGGGTAGGGAGAGGATAGCCATGTCGGATGGAATTAAGGGAGGAATGAAGTACTTGTATGCGGAATTAAACAGGCGGTTATTGCATTGTCGGACGTCAGGTTTTATTTCTTTAGGAGAGGCAGGAACATGCACCGTTATACTGTTTGGCCTGCATAGACTGCGTCCTTCCAAAACCTACCTCAAATGGTCGCATACCAACAATAACTTAACCTTTACTGACAACTGTCCTTTTCTATGTTCATATGACTAGATGACTAGCTTCCTATGTAACTCGTTACGTGCCTAAGAGTCGGCAATCTGAATAGTGGTTAGCGTTAAAAATTGTATTGTTTCTATACATGTAGTTGTTCATGCTCTATTTATCACACCACTTAGTATATCTTCGACAAATTTTGGAAATATTATAGATCGAAATAGGCATGATAGTATGAACATTAGGAGAACACATGCTCCCGCTAAACACGATTTCGCAAAGAAGATGATGAGTAAGGACTAGAGTAAGGGCATGGAGAAATGATTTATGAAAACTTCAACATGAATGAAGGCTAGTTTTTTATGGATCCGAAACTTGGTTGTTGAAACGAGAGGATAATTATGCATAAAATGGATTTCTGAGAGGGGTGAAGAGTGGAGAAAATAAAATGACCCGAAAAGAAAACAAAGGCAGAAGTGCCATGCATCTCAAGGGAAGGGGAGAAGGCGCCGGGGAAAATGCAAATAAGGCAGAAGAGATATACTACCTTGATCAAAAAGTTCCCGGAATAACCACCGTGTGGCGCTCCCATCGTTCCGATTTGAGTTCTGTTTTTTTTTGTTAAATTGGTACATCTGTTGTTGATATTCCCTTTAAATCTTAGTGTCATAACTTGACATTTGCAAAAGTTACGTAGCCAAGAGTACATCTATCTCTGTGTGTGTTGGCGATTTTTTACAATTGCAGAAATGGATTTAAATTTGCAACAACGAACTTGTATTAAATTTTGCGTAAAAAACGGATTTAGTGGCGCACGGACGTTGGAAATGTTGGAAAAGTGTTTCGGCAACGATTCTCTAAAAAAAACGGTCGTTTACCAGTGGCACGAGCGGTTCAGAAGTGGTCGTGAGTCAATCGAAGATGATGAACGCAGTGGCAGACCATCGACATCGAAAGTCGGTGAAAAAATTGATAAAGTAAAAGAAATGTTGGTCAATAACCGCAAATTAACCATCAGAGAAATAGCGGAGGACTTGAACATTGCCTATGGATCCGCCCAAGACATTGTGGTTAATGATTTGGGTTTCCGTCGTGTAGCAGCAAAGTTGGTGCCAAAAGACCTCAATTTCATGCAAAAAAGAGACCGTGTTGACGTCGCAAAAGACATGATTTGCGAGGCTGAATCCGATCCCACATTCATCAAAAGGATCATTACTGGAGACGAGACGTGGGTTTATGAGTACGACACGCAATCCAGACATCAGGCAAGTGAATGGCGTTCACCAAATGAGCCGAGACCAAAAAAACCACGTCGTTTTCAGTCAAAAAAGAAGGCAATGCTGACGGTTTTCATGGATTACAACGGTGTAGTGCATCATGAATTTTTGCCAGAAGGCCAGACAGTAAACAAAGAGTATTATTTGGGCGTTATGAGACGTTTGCGTGAAGCAATTCGCCGAAAGAGACCAGAAAGGTGGGCAGAAAACTCGTGGATTTTGCACCATGATAACGCACCGTCGCACAGTGCTATCATTATTCGTAATTTTTTGACGAAAAATGCAACAAATACCATCCAACAGCCACCGAATTCACCTGATTTGGCTCCCTGTGACTTCTTTCTGTTCAATCGAGTTAAAAAACCATTACGGGGAACGCGTTTTAGCAGCCGAGAGGAAGTAATGGAAAAATCGCAGGAAGCACTGATGGACATACCGAAAACCGAATATAAAAAATGTTTCGAGGATTGGATCAAGCGCTGGCATAAGTGTGTTGCAGTCGATGGGGATTACTTTGAAGGGGACAATATAGATTTAGATGAATAAACTTGTATTTTTAATTTTCTGAATAAATTCCGGGAAATTTTTGATCAAGGTAGTATGTAGAACATATTGAGCGGCAATGGGATGCTGAAGAGAGTGGCAGAGGGGAGGATTTCGGATTTAACGTGCGCGGTAGTCACTTTGGCACGCTGGCCGGAATGAATGGTGGCAGGAAATATGTGCAGCTAAAAATTTATTTATTTCAACGCTGAGCGTTTGGTGTTCAGGGTGGTGTTACGCGAGGCTCGGAAGAGTGTCTACCCCAATGTGCAGTATTTTTTCAACATCTTCAAAATCTACAGAAAAAACCTAAACCGGGTCGGGCTAGTGCATAAACACAACACAATAAAACCCGGGCCCGTTCATTTCAAAGGAAAGTCTTCCAAGTACATATTAATTTAAAATTATCACAATAACGCGAATAAAAGACAGATATGCCATTTATTGGTGTATACTTCGAGTATTAGTAGTAGTATTTAGGGGAGGTGCCGACAGCTGAGGTCATTTGCACTGTTAGGGATGGACAGGAAAGGATGAAGGGTGGAGAGAAACCCGGCGTCGGCATTAGCCTGCTCTTTACGAAAGGCTCCACGGGATCCGCAGCTTAACGTCCCATCCGACGGACGGCGTACTCACTCAAAGTGCCCTCCACAAAACACCTCCAGTAGGGATCGAGATACCACTGTAAAATTAATACCCTTCGATCATATGTCAATTACAAATTATATTACTGCAAAAATTCATTTCCACAAATTTTACATCAATTTATGTATATATATATATATATATATATATATATATATATATATATATATATATATATATATATATATATATATATATAGATGATTTCGTCGGCGTAACACGGAAGTGCCGAATAGTACATTACACAGTAACAAACAATATAGAAACACAAAAAAAGATCACTTACACGCTTTTTCTTGATAATTTCGACGGAATTCTACTCCGTCTTCATCGGAAGATAGAGAAGTAATGACTGCTGATATACATATATATATATATATATATATATATATATATATACACACATATACATAAATACAATCTACTTTATATATTTACACTCAAGATTAAATTCGGTGCTTCAAATTAAGAAAAACTTTCCCATCTAATTTGCTAAAATAATCACACTTTAAAAACGTAAATTACAAGCCAAACTTCCTATATTACGCAAATATGAAAAATATAGAAATTTTTCGCGGCTTAAAAAATACCGTTATTGTCATTACTTAATCCCTTTTTATTAAAAAATACATACTATTTTTTTAATTTCACACAAGTTGAATCAAAATCCCAAAGACAAACCCTCAAGTGACCACAATTCCATCCACGGATTTTTCATCCAATTACATCCACGTACCAGGAGACTTTTCCACACGACTCTCACATGAAGCTTCGGAAGACGCGCAAAATATTCTCCGCTTAAAAGACCGTATGTGAGTCACCGCAATCTTTTTCTGATCCACTGATTGATGATGATCCATAAATCTAGAGATGAGTATTCAATGGTGATCAAGGAATAATGCTATTGCAGTTTTTACATCTTTGATGATTTTTTATGGTCCACTGATACGTCAGATGCCACTCGAAATGAGTCAATTTACTTCAGCCTACGCTTACAAAACGGCGAAATATCCCGGAGCCAGTGAAAGTAGCATGATATTATTCGAAGTGAAATATTTAAGACTTACTGGATAGAATTAAAATACTAGTCAAGTCAAGGCACCGGGTTTTGATGTCATAGTCACAGAATATTTGAATACAAGCGGGGGCGAACCTAATGTCAGAGTCGAGGCAGAAATATCAGTCTCTCCTATAAAATATATCCCGCGAATACACGGTACATGGTTGCACCATCTTCCCTTGAAATTCAACACGAATGCAACGCACAAATGCCACTTGACACTGTTTCGTATGCTACTGGGTTATGGGCGATTCCAGAGCAAGGGTAGGAAAAATCACGAGGCTTACTAGGCCAATACTATGCTTATTCGCGATAAGCATATTTAGGATTCCATTTGGTGCTAACCCGGTTTGTTTTTTGGAATATCGCGCAACAACAAAACCATGACCAAGGTAATAAAGTTTATGGCGAAAAAGTTAAACGCATTCCATGCCCTCAAATCACTTCTTTTTGGCGCTAAAAAGGATGAGATATTCCCAAGTATCTCACGATGACAGTGGCGTCATGAGCCCTATGATTTCACATGCAAAATATCTGCGACTATTTGATGAATAATAAAAAAGGACTACATTGATGCAGCGAACGTCGCGCCTAGAACAAAAACCTCGGAGCTTTCCAAGCGGAATAAAATCGCAATCACAATCTAGAACAGGGTTTCACAATCGCAAACCGGATTTCCACAGTTTCACAGAAATTGATCGGGAAATAAAATCTAGTTTCGCAACGAAATTGTATATTTTGCAACAGGTAAAGTTAACGTCGACCGCTTCGTGCTCCATCGCCCCTTCTCATTCAAAAGGTGATATTGGAAACATCCTGTACTTGGTCAGCAAAAAACTGTAATATCATTATTCCTTGATCACCATTGAATAGTCATCTTTAGTATTTCATTTGCATTTCTTCCCTGATTCATATTCAAAGGATTTGAAAATGCAAAACATGCCTGCATTTCCTGCGCTGGGGTGACCTTGACCTCCGCCTTCGAATAATGGAACCGTATGGTAGACTATTACTGACGATCACTGATTGGACGCGGAGATGTGTTCCTCGGAAGCAAGCTCGCAAGCGGAGGTCGGAAAAGAGAAGTGAAATGATCGAATATCAATTGAATGAAGAGATCAAAAAACCTTCACAGTCAATTATTTCCGTTACACCATGACCTTTAATTCTGTTACCACGCAGCTCAATCCACAACAGAAATATTATGGGTGATAATAAACTTCTTGTCCTACAACATCGCAAGGAAATCTATCACAAATCTTTTCATGTTACAGCATGCCGTCTGTGGCACTCTCTCCCAGGTGACATAAAAAACCCTCCATCCACAAAAGCATTCAAGAGAGCGCTTCACAAGTTCATTTTCCTCAGGTACAAAGCTTAACCAGTATACCCTCCCTCATTCAACTCAGCTGCAATGCAGATCACTGTTTCTCCTTTTATTTTGTCATCTCAAGCAGTGCGATTTTGCATCATTATTTTTAGTTAAGTTTCTCATTACTTCGCATGTTTTGTCAATATAATTCATGTCTTCATTTCAATTCAAGTAACTTAATAATATGTATGTAATAATAGTATGTACAAATGATTGTCACAATGTATACATATCTTTCCTCTAATTAATTTGGTATTCGCAGGTTTTTCACCCACCCTTCCTCTTCGTGGGCGTTTTCCCGCGTGGGTTTTCACCAGGTAGGTAAGGCCACGCTCTCCCTAGCTTTTCCCACAAACCTCATTCTTTGCTTAGACTTTCCTTATTTTATTGCTCTCTTTCTTCACTGTTATTTACTTTGAGTATGTGTGTATGCGTACGTGTATCCTTAATTTATAATGTATATGTATGTAAGTATGGGTGTATGTATGTCTAATTATATATATATATATATATATATATATATATATATGGTTATATTTATATATATATTCATATAAATATTTTCCCCCCTTTTCTTGTCGATGGGCAAATCTGTGCTAAATGAATTTGTGTCTGTCTATATGTATTTATGTGTACGTATGAATGTAACTATAAGTTTTATGCCTAATATAATATGTATCCAACGATGAATTAAATGGAAGAAGGGACCATTAGGTCTCCATTTCGCCCGAATAAAGACTTCCACCTATTTTTAAAAGCGGGCGGGGCTTACAGGTTTCGACCGCTGGCGGCGTAATTCTCCGCCATAAAACTGAAGTAACTCTTCCCCACCAAAGTCAATTTGATAATGAATAATGGCACAGTGGAAGGAAAAAAGAATAAGGCGTGGTTTAATTGTATTCAATCAGGCTTTTATTCGAAAAGAATAAATTCACGTTCATTAACTACGATACATATATTCTCTCGGGTTTTACTCTTATGGTACTGTTGTGCTCTATACCTGCGGAGAGAGAAGGAGAGGAATACGTGCTTATAATCAACCAAAATGCGTAGATTAATGCCATGACACGATGGACCGGGGTCTCATCAGGAGCGGAGTTGAGGAGAGGAAGTGAGATGCTCACTCGCCTACGCATACGCACTTCGAAAAGAAATTAACATTCCAAAAAATCACTAATGCCAATTGAACTCACCAAGGAAATTTGAGCATATATTTTGAAAAAAATAAATGTACAGTTTACATACATGTATTGGGAAGATTTTTGGGAAGATTTGCGGGAAGAATTCGCAAAAAATGACAGAAAATTCCGTGCAAAATTGCGAAAAAATACTTCACTTTTATCCGTATAATTTTTTTCGCGGGTGATTAAAGCATAAGCATCACATCAGAGTTTAATATTGAAATAGATCACATCAAGAGATCACTAATACGCTATCCATAAGGGTGTGGCTTACAATAGGAAGTTATAAAAAACTGAAGATGAAATAAATTGCATTAAAATACAAATTGTTTGGCAGGAATTACAATGCTAAAATCAATGGATTACAATTAGAATAATTTAAATGTGGAAACGCAACTAGATGCCATTGCAAGTACCAGAGCAAATCTTCAAATAAGTCATGCGGAATTCGTATTTTTCCTCGCCGAATGATATTTTTGCCGAGGTTTCATTTGCCAATAACACGCAGTATTTCAGTGGAAAAATTCAATTCGCCGCGAGTCTGAAAATTTTCTTTTTCTAAAAGAAATATTGGTAGCTATTTTTCACGGTGCCTTAATTCGCAATCCCATACAAACGCAACAAGCAGTTTCCAAAGCCCTTATTCTTGCCCATCCATGAGGAAGGGTGATTTTCGAGAAGTTCGCTTCGGAAAAAATCACTACGATTTCCAATGGAAAAACCAGCCGACCCGAAATAAATACGGGGAAATACAACGGAAAGTTCGAGCAAAGATAATGCTTGGCCCCATAAAATAAAAGTAAAAGTTATCAATTGTTAATATCAACCTTAACACGCCTAAAAGGTATCGCATTAGGGTTTCATCAAAATGTATATCTGTCGCGCTCATTGAAGTCAGCCGAAGACGTGTTCAATTATTCCAAATGACCAGAAGATCAACAAACAACGGGAAAACCTCCGTGCATTCGCATCCAGTGTCCTTGCTGTAATGTATACACATTTGCCGTGGATCATGTGCACGACAAACTTAGATTTACTTGCTGTCGTATTCCCAGAGCTTGCGAAAACTTTGGTTATTCCAATTTTTTAAAGACTCATCGGCAATCTGTTTTGGAAAAATAAGTAAATATTGAAGGAAAAAGACAACCAACCGACTAATTAGGCTAAATAACTCAAAGTTTATTGGCCAGCCTCTTCATATGACACCAATAATGTATGGCAGTTTTGAGAAAAAAATACTCAGGGCATGCGCTAAATCAATTAATTTTTGTTAGCTCCTGTATCAAAGTTCAATTAAGTCAAAAAATAATATATTGCCTACAATAAATTACTCAGTGCTGACCAAGATCGCGACGTAAGGGATCAAACTCAACATACTCGCACTTTCGAGGGCAATTCGGAAGGGAGATGCACCCGTTCGTCAGCAATTAGAAGGCTGCGTGCTCCATCGGGCATGGATGCTGGAAAAACGGTGTGCTTGACGTATTTACGGCGTGAAAAATTCAACGTAAGAGACTACTTCAGGCACCAATTCAGTCAATTTTTATATCCTCCAAATTCTCAGAGGAAGTAGCAAATTATGGGATTCCAGACGAAGTAGGGACTATGATAGTCTTATGAGTAGTCTGATTACGAGTAGCCTGTCAGCTTAGGATAAGTTTTTGATAGACCCTAAGGTTGCACACTACGATACTTCTAAGACCTAACCAACAGGAGCAAAATATCCTCAGAACCCATTCTTAATCTCACAACAACGCATTTTAGCTCTGAGTCATTTCTACTTCACTTAATTCCATCCGAAATACCTTTTCCTTTCCTCTCTCTGCTCTAGGCTTCCCATATACACCAGTACCCCCTTCGGCCTCCCATTGCCAAGGACTAATCGGGAAAAATAATGAGAACACCTTCGCAGTGCACATTTTATAATCGTGACTCGACCTCAACACCAACTGCACAATACCCGACAGTCGGGGAATGCGTTCGCATACGGGGGGTACGCATGACAGGGAATGTGCCCATTCACTTACGTCGCCTAAGTGAACGGAACAATGCAACAAAACTTTCATTCATTTTTTAATAAATTTTGCTCCCCTGAGTCTCGAATACTCTTTCGGTGGGTACGTAATTTCGAAAAACCTGTTCGAGGTATAATCGGAGAGGGGGGCAGACGGGAAAAACGTAAAAAGTTTGTGACGCATGAATCTTTGGCAAAAGCAAACAAATTGTACTATCCTCCGGGAGCATAACCATCATCGAAACAATAGAGTTATTAAGTGTTTACTTTTATAACTATTTTGGACTCTTTTTATCCATGCGAAAACATGTACATAGTATATTTTCGGAAGGCCTCAAATTCCAAGGACCAGAAGGTCACACATCATTCAGAGCCTGTGCAGAGATGCAGCGGGGTCCTCCTCCTCTTGAATCCCTTCACTTCAATTGGCATTGTTTGGACTGGAGGTCAGACGAGCCATTAACGAGTCCACGTTTCGGTGAGAGCATTCTTCACCTGTTGCATTCGCTAGTTCTCCGAGTGAATCCGTCTTCTCGTCCTCTATGAAACTAACTCGCAAGCTCCAGGAATTTACGACAGCTTTAAGCTTTGATATCATGGTTTTGTGGCAGCCGGGCTCGAGAAAAAAGGGGAGACTGAAAGTGCCAACATGATAGGAAGACCATTTTTGCAGGAAATAAAACCACCGCACCAAAACTTTGCGATCACGATACTCGGCATTAACTTTTACGGCCTCAGGTTTAAACTTTTTCTTCGGCTTTACGTCCGGTCTCTCGGACTGGAAGAGAAGATAAAAACAGAATGCAGGAAACCGATATAACAAACGTTGAATAAGTAATATATTTGGGAGTAAAGATAACTAAAGGAGTGCTCTGGAGAAAAAATCATTCTCGAAATTTTCGGTATGGCATATAAAAATTTAGGAGTCATTTCGTTTTGAAAACTACTGAATACGCTGGGAGATCCTGATAAGCAGGTTCGGAACATGAATAAAAACGAAAAAAGAGGCTCATTGAGTTAATGGATGATATTCCGCGGAGAGGATTCTATCACACATACCCAACAGAAATTTCATATTAAACAATTTAAACACTTATATGTCACGGAATTATTTTTCATGGTTGTAAGGCGCTAGATCTATTCCATTTTAATCAGAAATGCGCATGCAGTCCTACCACTCCTAATGATTCCGATTCTAAAGCATAGCTAATTCATATGCAAGTGAATCGATTCAACTTATTCCAGTACATTAGAAATGGATAAATAACCGTGAGTTTCTTGAAAAAGTATTAGCTGGGAAATGCAAAGCATTCCCGGGATAGTGGGAAACTCGCCGATACACTAGTCACAAGCTCGCGTTTTAACCGCTGCGGTTTAGTAGGGAACCCTAGATCCTCAGTCCTTGAGAGAGCGCATGGCGAGCAGAGGTTGGTTCACTCGGGCGAGTGACGTGAACCAAGCGAACACTATTGCAATCAAAACAATGCACAGAAACGCACGACCTGCATTGAGTGACTCCATCGGTTTGACGCCCCAGGCACTTCGATGTCTAAACTGAATACGGGTGGAAATCACGACCGTGAAAAGGATTTGTACGAAAAGCAATCGATTGCGAGAGCGACGCCGGCTTCGCGAGACTCCCGTGCACGATTGACCTTCGGCGGCTCCAGATTAGTGGAGACTTCAACTCAAACTTTCTTAACGTAGCAAGTATCGAAACGCCGCTCCTTGTGCAATTACTGCCGTGGAACAAACGAGCGCGGTCGTTGTGTTTGCGAATTTATTTTTTTCCGGTGGGAATCGTCGGAGTGGGCGGTGGGGCCCAGTCACCGCGAAGGCGCCCTCGCCATTCCATCGGGCCCCGCACATACAGGGTCTCCTATAAAAGCAATGCGCATTCTCTGGGAAAAAATATTTATTAATCGCAATTGTGCAAATACTTAAAATTCTTCACAATACTCTCCCCCTGCATCAATACACTAGTGGAGGCGTGTCTGATACGCCTGGAAGGCACCCTGAAATACCTGGACGGAAATGTCTCTCAGGGACGTTGTAACATGCTTTTAGATGTTATGCACGGTCTCCCAATGCTATCCTTTCAGCTCTCTCTTCCGTCGGAGAAGCAAAAAATAATTGGAAGTAGTCAAGTCGGGACTCTGAGGGGACTGGGGGACCTCCTGGTGTTCCGGGCAAGGAAATTAGTCAATATGAAGGACGTGTGGCTGGGGGCATTTGGCGAGTGGCTGGGCGCTCCATCGCACCGTATTACAAAGTAAAAACACACTTCACTCGGAGGCACGTCTTTCCGCTCAGACTGCTCGAAGCAAACTGGCGACCGGCTGCGCTGGAAGGGCAGACCCCCCACCACATTTCCCGACTGGTTTTACCGCGCTGCAATTGATAGTCACGCCACAATAAAATCATACGCATACCTTTCATAATCGAACATATATGGTCTAAACACACGAATCGACCAGAGCGAAGGTCGGTTAGATAGGTGATGGTAGAAGAGTTTACTCAATACTCAGCCCGACGGCGTGTGAAATTCATATACGAACCGGGCAGGGGGGCCTGTTCATTTCATTCTCATGAGAAAATTACAACCTGATAATTAGTGACTACGTTGCTAGTGATCCAGCTCTGTTTTGGTGGGTTTCCTTTATTTTCCTATTAATGTAGTCCGTGGAGTAGTTACTATCAGTATAGTAATTATAATGTTTATCACGAATATTGCATGTATCGTGCGTTCAGTCACCCCCTTCCACTTTCCTTTTGGGTGGATCCGCGGGGTGCCAAGCGGTTGTGGAAGTGTTGGAATGGATGTAGCTTGGCTGGGGACCTCAAACCCCCTGCCATGCGTCTTGTAGCGTACGTGTAGATGTAGACGTGTGCGAGACAGAACCGTGCCGCTGTTTAGAAGTTGGGGGCACGGAGGACTGATGAAATCGCATACGGCGTGGAGGAATGGCGAGATCCGAGCCCCCGTGCTCCAGCGACCCCCCCGGGGGTGCCCCACGCCACACTCCCCCGGGACTTCTATCGCGCACTCAAGCATGCGGGCGCAGATCATCCTGTGACTTCGAGCAACCGACGAAGCGCCACGCGCACACTTTGGCAAATGAAACACGAGTACGTCTCCGCGACGAGCACCTTCGCCGGAATCAATGGAGGGCAGTGAAGCAAACCTGCCTCCGTCACGTCCTCCACCGAGGATTCATTAGTTCAGCCCGTCTTGTAATCAGCACTCAGCGCAGGCGTGAGAATTATCGCAGTCCCTTGGCGACTACAAGACTAGGCAATGCGATAGCATCAATTATAACAAATTGTTTGACTGTAATCCGAGGGTTTTAAAGCGGCTGATTATTTTTCTTACACATTGGAAGTCTAACGTATTTGACTCATCCCGATGATATTACTTCTGACTCAACAATCGTACCAAGAGAACTGAAAATGGTGGCAAATAACAAAAAGTGCGAATTAATGCATGCGTCACCGTGGTGCATTGAGAGCATATTAAATTATCAATATGACTTTACCCATTTTCAGCTTATTACTTCCAAGTTCGAAAATAATGAACTCACGATTTTTGGCCCAAAGATGGTCAATTGCTTTGATTCGTATCTAGTTTCTTACCTTTAAAGGAATCGCATTGCTATTCTTGATGGACAAAATATCGGCATCGTGGCGCCGTAACCATCTCCAAAGATGCAAAGAGGACAACATTGACCAGTCCAATAAAAGGATATAACCTTCTTTCATTTTTTTTTCGTGTCCGTGTGTACATTTTTCAACGTATATTACGTGAAATCGGTGCCACGAACGGAAGTCAGCAACCAGCAGGAAGGATTTGAACCCTCACGAAGCACGCACTTGACTGTTGTTGGGCAGAGGCTGGATGATGGTAGGACGGAGGGGAGGAATATATATCACCGTTCAATGAGAAGAAGCGGCGCCGCGGACCCTGCGAAGCTCTGACGGGGATGACGTCGGCGGAGGCGTCATCTGGAGAAAGTACATACACCAGGTGGGGATCTTGATTCCCACTTTCATAATCTTGATGGAAAAACGCTCAGTTACCTACGAGAATAGCATTTATTTAATAATCGCCAATTTACTCTACAACGCGGGGTCGGTGAAGTGCGTGGAAAATAGACAGCTCATATACTCAAAAAATCCCGTTAAAGAACCAAAAAGTCCAATCGATGCGAAATTTGGCTTTTTATTTAACTCCTAGATACGAATCTATTTCATATTTTTCTAACATTTCCGAATCCCACAAAAAATATAGTATGCCACAAGAGTCCTTTCAACAGCCGTTATAAATCACTCTTCCAAGTGATCCTCGCTTGCATATCCGAAGAGCATACATTAAAGGCTATTATCATTCTCATAAGTCTGTATGAAGTCACCGTCGCGTTAATCATTGGAGAAAGGTGAAAACATTTACGATGTTGCATTCAATGGCTGGCACCTCACTTGGGCTGCGACAGTTTTACGCCACTTTAATAAGAGTCCGGAGAGCCAGCTAGCCATTGAATGCCAACGCAACGAACGTGTTCACCCTTCACCTATTTCCTCTGTGGGCTGTTAACATACTTTTGGAACTTATACCATGTATGAAATAACTTTGGACGTGGACGATGCCATTGGCAAATGTCAAAACGCAGCTGCCCCATTCCCAGAAGATACTTATGGAACAACAAAATGCCCATAACCACTGCTAGATATGAACCGTAGGGCTTTATATTATGAGGTCAATATACTAAGTAAACTAGGTCGGGGTCATCAAATTAATATGTTGCTTACGAGTGGTAAACAAAGGGTTCTTTTTACTTCGAAATGACATCGCATCGGAACCTCAGCCGATCCAAAATCTATCATAAGACGCTCCAACGTCCAAGTCCGGGGCAGCATTCAAAATTTCGACCTTCGGTTTGGCGACACTGGGATTTACCCATCAAGATATCGCGTCAGCGAGCACCTCCTTTTCCGATGGCACAAAGCCAGTTACTGAGACGAGCGAAACGTCGCAGAGCGAAGCGTCGAGGCGCCGCTTCGCGCGAGGGGTCGAGCGAGGCTCGCCGATCGGGGGAATGCGGATCCAAACTTGGGAATCCCCGCGGACATAAGACTGCCCATCCCGCGGCTCTGACGTCACCTTTTTAATCCACGACCACGCGAATGATGGTGAATACACCAGATGCGTTGGCAATCAACGAATCTGAGAACTCTTGGCGCAAGGATGTGTTTCCCCAACGCCTACTGCCCGCGAAACTAATCGAAATCTTTTCCAAAATTTGATTCTCAGTTTGTCGTTCCTCTCGATCTCCTCCTTAAACCCACCGCGCCGGATAATCTTTTCAATACATCCACTGCTGAAATTATATACTCCACCTACCCAGTTGCTATGTCAGCTCTCCAGTTTGAGGACATAACTGCGAAATCTTTATTGATTTTAGCCCAACATGCAACACCTCCCAAGATATTAAAATCACCCACAGAAAGTACAGGGTCTTGTGGCGAGGGCATTAACACACCAGCATTTCATTATACATTTGCGACACTCTACGGCTTTTTGCATGATCATGTTTATTAGACATGCATTTGTTACAAAGTAAGGGTAAATGAGATGGTCCCCACGTCATTAGGCTCGTGAGAAAGCCGCATCGCTCAGTGGAGCTACGTCCACGCGCCCAGTCTCTTGGTTCTCCAGACGGTGTGACGGTGGTCCGCGTGCCGCTGGGGTTCTCATAAGCCTCCTTCGGCCCAAAGTCCGGCGGGTGTGTCCCGGGGGCCGAAACGCCATAGCCGAGACAACAATCATGCCCGAGGCGGGACTCGAATCTGAGACCTTTGAGCTAGCAAGCAAGCGTTTTACCGACCGAGAAAAACAGATCGGGGTGGGTGATTTGTTCGTCTCACAAAGGTTAGCGTGTGTCGAAATATTGTGTGCCATCATTGTGTCGGCGACACGATGAAGCAACCTAAATTACTAATATCACGATACTACTGTAATTTCATTTTATCTTTTTCCATTATTTTTTATTTCAGAGAGGTAAAGATATTGGAACGAATAATGATATTCATCATTGTGCGGGCCTGTTCCCCAGATTTTATCCAGGTGGTCCAAACTCCCGATTTCAACGACACAGAGGGGGAAGTGTCTATTCCACGACTTCTAGGGAAAGATATAATTTCCTCATTTGGGCCAGGGGTTCGTCAATTTGCGTCGCCTGACTGATTGACGGACAAATCGAACGGAGAATCATAGCATGAAGAATTAGAACTTCACGATCGCCGATCTGGAGAGTTCTGTCAATGGATGCTCCTCGGCTGACGTATAGGTCGCCATATATCAATGGCTTCAGGACCGTGAAAGGTCTGGTGCTCTCTCCCGGGGTATCTTTTGAGCGAACTCCTTTGGTTCTTCCGCTTGTTCAGTGTCTCTAAGTGCGCTGGCCCGCAGCAGTGAAGTGGGCAGCACACTTATGGACACTAACCCCGTGGCAGAACCGAAGGATTTCGCTTCGGGACAATCTACCAATAGTGTCAAAACCAGCCAACAGCTTGCCTACCCACATGCAGAGTCGAATCCGGGAATGATTGGCCATCACCGGCGGGCCGCAATCTCTGCATCCTACGGCACCGTGCTTCATTTTCGATGTGGCCTTGGATGACGACTCGGCGATCGCCGAACCGCGCGCCGACAAACGCGTTTCCGAGGGCACACTTCCATTTGCTTGCCATTCGCACACGTCTCCCCTCCCAATGGAGATCGAAAAAATATATCTTCATTGTCCAGCATAAAGGGCTGGAATGAAGCAAAATTATGTAGGGGAGGGACAGAGAATGGACGAGGTGGGGAGGCGAGGACAGAACGCAAAACGTGCGGTACGACACACGAACGGCCCTCAGCGAACAATGGCTCCCCGTATGCCTCTTGGGTGCTTTCGACTCGGCGGATACTGCCCATGGAATTCTCCGTTATGATAAACACAAAATATTTGTAGTTAGATCGCTGAATAACCTCAAGTTTAGAAGACGCACGCGAAGTCGGGTGCAATCGTCCAAAGTGGCTGGGGAGTTGATAGGGAGGCCTTTGCCGGGAGGGCACCAGAATCCGTGTGTCCAGTCCAGTGTCCAGATTCACTGGCATTTGGCACCGTGGGCATCCGGGCAGCCACGGAACCCTCTAACCACCGCGTGTCCAATACCTTTCACGGTGCTACATTAAAAACAACACATTTGCCATGGAAACCTTCCGGCGAACCCAGGCGAGCATTTAGAACTACTCTGGACCGCAAGAATTCCGTGAGCAAGACGGCGACCCGAAGAAAACTCGCGCCGTCCCGACACGACGGAATCCACGAGGACCCGCCCCCGCCTAGCAATCGCCCCGAGCCCATCGGAACCCCTCGGCCGCCCGTCCACTCACCATGCAGAGAGCATCACCCCGGGCCAACTGCTCGCTTCCATCGGCTTCCGAGGGGCTGAAGAGGCGCGGTGCAACCAAAGACGGGACGAGACCCTCTCTCTCCTAACTCCGCACTAGGAGGAGCGCTTCGTTCTCTTATGATAAACAAGAGGCCAATGACGAGGCCAATAAAAGGGCTGAGCTCTACATTGTGGAAGCATCCGCAACGAGATACGGACCGAGTCTCAGATAGAGCGTCAACATGTGCCTCGGAACTTTTGAAGCCACAATGCTGAATGGCCCAGCTCACATCGCGCTCTTTTATTACTCCTCCCAGTAATGTCTACGAAACAAAGTAGACCATATATTTTCCTTTTCCTCGGATGTATCTCGCAATCATCACACGACTTCACAATATCACACCCTCCAGTTGAAAGCATAATAGCTGTGAAAATATTAAAGGGGCGACTACATTTTTCCATTTCTAAAATGGCTTATCTTTTGCCTGCCGGACCGCCGGGCGCTACCATCCCTTCGAATTTCTTTTAGTCTACATGCTATTGGAAGCATGCAATTAAGTCGACCACACGATTCCAAGGAATACTCATCTTTTAGTCATCAATGCATCAAGATTAACAGCAATGAAAGTTAACACTGAAAGAGCCTTTTTGTCACGATCTTCCCAAATGAGAAGAATGATTGAGCATGCAATATTTTCAGAGCAATTTTCAGATTTTATGAAGAGCGTTCGATGAAGTAAGATGCAAACAATAAAGAATGGGCTTGAATCACGACTGGTGGAAAAACCTCTGAAAATAATTTGAGTCAGACTGACTGATATTGCACAATAATGGCAATGGCAGAACTTTTCCAGATAAATCTTTAATATTGATGAGAAAAAAATCATGCAAAAAGTTCGTTGCATAGAATTTGGACGGAGGTAAATCGGCGTGAAAATGGAATCAGCTAAAACACACTCACATGCCTCGGATGAAATTATATTTGCGATAAAAATTAATTTCGCATACAGAAACCAAAGGTTAACCGGGGAAACTGATGACGATAAACTTGAATATTATTATTGGCATTAAAGCTTTAAAAATTAATAAAACCATCGAATCCCTTTTACCTCTTAAGAGCAAGATATTTTGAAATGACAGCAAGTGAAGACTATTTTATAAAAATAAGACCAATGTTATTGAGTGGCAATATAGAACTAATAGCATTAGAAATAATCCATTATTCGGCATTGGATCCCTGAACTTGGATAAAAATATAATTCATAAGACTAACTTCGAGACCCACCGCTGATTTCCATTAAACTTGACGACTACATTTTAGGTTATCAAGTTATTTACTTACTTTCCTTAGTAACCACTTCTAGTCAACAGTATAAGAAAATTATTTCTCCTAGTGAATCATAGAATGGCCTCAACTAAACCAGATGCCCAGCATGCGTACACAAAAAAGGGAGGAAGTACAATAGCTCACGGAACATAGGACACACGCCCAGCAGGAAGACAATTAGGCTTTGCATCACCAATTACAAATTTAAGCATCCGCGGATAGAGGCGTCGGCATGCGCACGTCCACATGCATACCTACTTATGGGATAAAAACCAATAAATAAGCCGCCAATAGTTCGCAGCATTATTATCATTAATATTCCTTAAGAAGAATAGTTGATCAATAAATAAATGAAATATGTTGCCTATGACACCGTTAACCTAACATCAATGTCAGATTTACGACAGTAAATTATTACCAAGCGGATTAAGCTCTATCTTTTTTATTAATTCGGTAATAACATCATTTGTGATTACGCCAAGGCTTTATTTTTCTGCTGGAACTGCATTTAGTTAGCTGTATAAAATAGCATGCATTATCGATAGCATTTACAGCTCAACAATACTGATTTTATAAGAGATTTTCTTACAGACTTTCAACGGAGAAAAATATGCGCACAACCGTACCAATATTCTTAAGTGTGAACCGTTCTAAAACAACACCTGATTTATTTGTAAGCATAATATGTGCACTAAATTAATCGCTGTTGATACTGTAAGTAATCCCTGAGGGATTTCCTTCATTCCCGTCATTTCATAAGCGTTTTTAATAAATTTAAATAGATTTATATTTTTATCTTTTTCGTTTTCGCATAGATTTCGCGTCGTTTGTGGCGGAACTGCCATACCCATTACTGACCCTAGTACTGAAAGGAGTTTCCAAATACGTGCCTACGTACCAAAGAGTCTCGTCACCTGATCGTAATTCTGCCTTTAAGTTCATCATCTTACACTTAAAATACCACCTTAACGCTTATTCCTCCATGCCGAGACGTTTTTCCCCAGTCAAATAAAACTACAGTGTGCTCCGTAACAAATCCACGTTTTGAGTTCACTTCACTTGTTATACATTAATGAAATATACGAGTCTTAGTTACAAGTATTATTTTGGGGTACAAAAATGAAAATTAATGAAAATTTGTATGACAAAGAAAGGTATGGAAATGAAAGTGTCGACATTCCTCGACGCGATTCATAAATCGTTTGGTACTTTACAATTGCACTGAATTCAACTTTACAAAATACATGCCTTCTCTTTTCTAATCTTCTCTCTTTCACTGTAACCATGGTTTCTCTATAGCATACTAGATTATGCAGACACGGAAATTACCATGAAGTGCAAAGGTCAGAGATGAAATTAGTGCCGCAGTATTCAAGCAGAAGGTCAGTTTGGCAGGTGAGAATAGAGCCCAACCATTGCGTACTAAGCTGCCGAGAACCCCCAATTTCGGTGCATTGCAGTTTCTGGGAAAGACGCGATCAGACACGAATACCATTCTGGTTCCATCCAAGCCGGCGCCGAAGACATCCCACGTGGGTTCTCCAATGCGCTGTGCGCTCGGCACCTCCGAGTGGGTCCCTGGCGTTCTGTGACCCTCGCCGCCTTTCGACGATAGGACGACTGATATTGGAAGAGACTTCATTCCCGCCTAAGTAGTTTTTGGATCCCTTACATCGAATTCGCAAATAAAACGAGATTTCGCGCGCCGGAAGGAAAGACCCCTAACCAGGTTGTCACTGAAATTCGCCAAATTGCCACTGTCATACATAATTGGTACGTCCGGAAGCTCCAAAATAAATTCCATCGCTTCGATATTTACCGACAGGATAATCACAGTCCTCAGAGAAGGCCTACTCGCGATCACGAGGAGATCTCCGCTCAGCCGATGTATAAATTCCTCTTCAGGCATGCTCAATGATAACTCTATTTCAGGAAATCTCAGATGTCAAGGAATTTGATTTTGATTCCACACATCCCACGTTCCCACACATTCCACGCGTTCTGTGACTACTGCACAGACCCTCAACTCCCCGATATTTTCCAGTTTTGTGGAAACCATAGAAAAACACCGTACAGAATCATCAGGCATCTTGTATGAGACCCAAGAATCCTAATACAACCTTACTTCTTAGGACCATAAAAATCAGAATTGAAATATTTCAGTTCAAAGAAATCGGTAAGAAGAGAATGGGGGAATTACATGATCTCTCTTATTTAGATGAAAAATGA
Source organism: Hetaerina americana (assembly GCF_022747635.1). Classification (NCBI taxonomy): domain Eukaryota; kingdom Metazoa; phylum Arthropoda; class Insecta; order Odonata; family Calopterygidae; genus Hetaerina; species Hetaerina americana. Next base: position 1,565,317 of record NW_027286292.1, on the reverse strand, counting down.
GACAGTAATAGCTCCCTAGAGCAGTTATTCAATAATGTCGAGAACACATTTCTACGGTCGCAATCATATAAGCGCCCGATCGCTGCTTTGCAGATAAGAATTAATAATTATTTGTTTTCAGCGCGCTTGTTATGTCATGACGCTTGTCCTACTGACCTCGCCGAATCTATACAAAGATATTTGCGCTCGTAGTAGTAGTATTTAGGGGAGGCGACCGAGAGCTGAGGTCACTTGCACTGTTAGGGATGGACAGGAAAGGATGAAGGGTGGAGAGAAACCCGGCGTCGGCATTAGCCGGCTCTTTACGAAAGACGCCAAGGGGTCCGCAGCTTAACGTCCCATCCGACGGACGGCGTACTCACTCAAAGAGCCCTCCATTAAGCACCTCGAGTTGGGATCGAGATACCACTTTAAAATATTCAACACCGCCGGGATTTGAACCCGGGCCCTTAGGGTGGTAAGCCAGTACGATAGCCACCGCACCATCTCGATCCCCATTAGCGCTCGTCCCACACGGCGAGTCGCCCATTCTACTTGGGAAATGCGGCGCTAAAATTATAGCTGGGGAAAAGTAGAAGATATTTCATGCAACAAGAGCCATGCCAATTGTATGATTACTTTTATAGTAGTATTAACTAATTAACACGTTGCATGTGAGAGGAATCTATAAGCGCTGTCACAACGTTGTCGTTTCGTCAACCGTACTCGTGGCCGTGCCTTCACCCGAAGAGGGGATCGGGATTGGTGCGGTGGCTATCGTACTGGCTTCCCACCCAGAGGGCTCGGGTTCAAATCCCGGCGGTGTTGAATATTTTTCAGTGGTATCTCGATCCCTACTTGAGGTGCTTTGTGGAGGGCGCTTTGAGTGAGTACGCCGTCCGTCGGATGGGACGTTAAACTGCGGACCCCTTGGCGCCTTTCATAAAGAGTAGGCTAATGCCGATGCCGGGTTTCTCTCCACCCTTCATCCTTTCCTGTCCATCCCCTATGGCGCAAATGACCTCAGTTGTCGGTCGCCTCACCTAAAATCTACTACTAATTCACCCGAAGCATTCATTTTTTCAATGACACTGATAGTCACACCTTTCCATTGTTGCGAGAAAACTCAAAACAACAGGCAACAACTTGCCTAAGAGTTTGAAAAAAATCATCGTGATTTTCTTTTTCATTTCAGTTGATCCCTTGAGAAACTCTCCCGGTGTCTATCGTCTCATTTACTGCATCATTGCACATGAATGAAGGAATGGAAAACCTACTGCACTCACGGTCGTAGACTACCCACAAGAGATGTAGAAGTCATCATCTTCCGGTAAACGCCGCCGCATAATTATTACTTCCACTGATTGAGCTCGGTGGTGGCGAGAGAACGTCTCGTCTCGCAGCCTCCAGGCCGTGGGTTCGATCCCACCGAGGTGACCGAGGGTGGTTGTGTGTCCTGGTTGTTGCTGGTGCCCTCGATACACTTCACTGATTGGTACATCACTGTTTTTTTAAACTTAAGTCCATGAATAAACAAAACATTATTCTCACTATCATTCATACATCATTACGACTTTTCCATTACAAAAGAAATTACTGCAACTATTCAGCAAGCGAAATCGAGAGAGTGCCTCGCATGGAAGAGAGTAAGGATAAGATCTAGCTCTAATTCAAGTCGTCTAGGACCAGTCGTTTCCATTGAAAGCAGTGGTGGATTATAATTTGACAAATGAACCCATTCCATTTGTTATTTCACTCGTGCTTCCTCCAGTTAATAACACTGGAGGAAGCAGTAGTGAAAAAAGGGAAAACGTGCAATTTTCCGGAATGAATAATTCTTGTAATGTTATTTATGAAACTACCTGTAAGAGTCAAACATCTTCAACTCCACCTTATGCCACCCTCGTGACGGCAGTATGAGACCCGTGTTTTCACTCTCACCTTGAAAAGTGTGAGGATGGGCAGACTAAAGATCTGCGATATTCTATTTCCATCATCGACGGACAGAAATGAAAGAACCATCTAGGTGGCGATGAGGCAGCGTTCGCGGTGCCCATAACTGGCGATGATTGCCGGATGTATCGAACTGCATCGATTTCGATTGGTATTTCGAATGATATTCACCGCCTAGGGAACATCGAGCAAAATCGAAGATATCTTCTATTAAACATTTCGGTTACATATTGCTGGAATTTATGGTCATTTACAACTGGAACACCTTGGCCATTACCGCCACGCAGAAAGTTGCTATATTACTCTTTCCATTTACGCCCAGAGTTTCACCGAAATTGTCGTATCGTCAATACTTTTTATCGAACATACTGTACATAACGTAATTTGGTATGGCGATGCGTACAGTACGTTCTACAACAAGCCTACTCCGGCAATATCGTCCACAATGATGATTATCAGCACTCGACATGTCGGTTACTTATATTCTCAATATCGGAAAAACGACGATATAATGTCATATCTACAATATCTACGAACATCCACTGTATCACCAAGGGAACTCAGGCGCAGGCAGGGATAGGCTTTTCACGCCGAGGGCTCTCGTTCGAATCCCAGGGTCGGTGGCCTATTTATCGGGAACATTCCGAAAGCTACACAGATTGCATGGGAAAACACGGAAATCTTGAGAGTATGCATGTAATGCGGGCTGAATGGTGCACATTGCATGTCGACTCTCGAGACTTGTGTTACCCTATGCAACGTGTGAAGCTTTCCATACACCCTGAATTTTTCGTAATAAGCCTCCAATTTCCAAAACAAGCCTACTCTGAACGAACCCGCTATCACTAATGAATCAGATTAACCATATTCTATGCAAGAACCACTCAGTTGTTGGCTCCCTCAATGACTCTTGGAACTATTAACCTCGTTTAGAAGCTATGGCTGAAAGAACAAGGCCTTAAACAGGCTTAACTCCGAATACTATCCAGGAAAAAACGTCTGGGAAATTGGAGATTTGGCTCTCCAGACTTCGTCTGGAGTTGAGCCGTCTGCTCTCGAATCATGAGTGTCGACATTACTTCGTAAACATTTCGTATCTAATATGTTTTCACGGAGGAAACAGTTTCAGGCTTCATGTTGTGGAATTTATCTCGTGACGAATGAAGAATAATTAATTAAATCCACTCAATCATTTGTTTGTTGATGCAGCCCGGGTTTCGTCGGGCTACATCTTCATCTTCAGGTCTACATCTCCGTGTTGTATTTTACCTTAAAAAATGGAGTTGAAGAGGTAATGAGCTCATTTCTGGTACAATGTACTTCATCATAACAAACAAATTTATTGGACGTCGACAAATAAATTAAAATACTGCAAAAGTCCACTCATTCATTCCTTGAGTAAATTGTTTTACAAAGGAAGTTCTTGATATTATCATTACAATACGATTATTTTTTCTGCTCTTAACCGATAGCAGAGAGAACTGCTCGCCCTGAGAACCCCACAGAAAATGTTGAACTGTCCACAGAATTACCCTCACTAGTGCGCCAAGAATCGCGTTCGCCGACTACTTTGTAGTACGAGGAATCGAATCCCGATTTTGGCACAAATTTTGCGTCGTGCATCGAGTTTGCATATCATTCAATCACGGAGCGGAATTGCAAGATCCGTCCGGAGACGAAACCTTAAGCTATCGAAAAGTACATTCATTACCATTAGAAGCTCAGTAAATCTTAATAACTTGTCAATAATAAACTATGACATTTCCAAAAGTTGAATGACCTATTTAAACGCGTTTCAAAACTAATTCGGAGGCACAGAAAGAAGTCCTCTATGTGAACATAAACAGTGCTCAGCGGACGAGTTGCGACAAAGGGATATTGGCATTCACAATGCCATCTTTGAATGCGCAAAGGAGGGCACGAAAATAAACGTTACTGAACTTTGCCATTGCAAAAACTCTGGGGCAGAACTATTTTGTCTCCCGCCACTTGCCACTTGTCTTCTTGAGTTCTTAAATGGGTCAAGGCTCCAGTCAGTCTTTCCATATCTTTAAGAAAATGTTTACTACGATTTGAGCTTAAAAATGTGTGTCAAATTTTCCAAAATCATTCACTGTGAATAAAAAGATCCCTTCAAAGGTATCCTTTAGGTTTGAGGTCAAAATTACGAAAAATATTAACAATTTGAAAATATTTGCCACCTCCAAACCGTGAAAACTCTCGTCTATATCCTAATACCTAGTAACAACTTTGGCGCTGGGAGTGATTCGAGTGACGTCATTCAGTGGAAAAATTGTGGAGTCGTTCAAAAAATCTAATGCTATGACATCGATTTTCGAGATCCATTCCCTGGACCCTTAATTCTATTACCAGTGCCTCCAAACCAAAATGATTAAAACTTCATAGTTTGTCACTTATTCCTCTAATTATATATATATATATTTCAATCAAAATACTCGCGAAAATATGAATCACTGATGAAGTTGGGCCATACTGCAAAGTTAAAACGTATCCATTTACGGTGGTCGCAATTCAGATGCTTTACTGATGAAGTATCTCCTTCCTTACTATCAATTATATGATCTCATTATTATTATGACTACTATTTTTAATAATATTATTACCATTATTATTATTAAATACTAACATCTAAACTCAAGATTTCTGAATTTTCTTAGGTTTTGCTGGACACCCTGTAGCGCACCCAAAGAAGGCGCAAACGCCAGTACTACCGATATGTTCAAAGGCGGATAGCGGTGGATTTGAAACTTTTAGAGGTAAACGTTTTCATAAGACTGCCTTTGAAATACACAGGTAAGCATTGATCGCACAGATGTCTTTAAACTCGGGTAATCTACTGCTTGAAGTACGAGCTGGCTGCAGAAAGAGAAAAAACTCGGCTAAGAATGTTATCACACTAGAAGAATTTCAAAAAATACAAAGATAACACAACTTTGATACAGGTCTAGCTTTCATTGATTACACTCAACCGAATCAACCGAAAAATATAAGGAAAAGTGAAAATAATGTAAACAGTGAGTAATGCATCGAATATCTTATGTAACAATAAAGCCATTATTATAAACACGAGAAAGAAACGAACACAAAAAATACAAATTTTATATATATATATAGTATATATAAATTATATATATAATATATATACATATATATATTATATATATAATATATACATATATATATTATACATATATATATATATATATAATACATATATATATATATATATATATATATTATTTATATATATATTATACATATATATATATATATATATATATATATATATATATATATATATATATATATATATATTGTGGATGAAGGGGGTGTTGACCGGCAGTGGGATGTTGAAGACTGTGATAGAGGGTAGAATGTTGGGCAAAAGAGGAAAGGGAAGGAACAGGATAGGGATGTTGGATGGGATGAAGGGAGGAAGAAAGTACTCAGAGATGAAAAGGAACCTGGTATAGAGTAGGATGATGGATTTTGTGTTTTGTTAGAAGTAATAAAATATTTGTTTGGTAGTTGTGTCCATCCAAAAACCTACCTTAACCGGTACATTACCTTAAAAATATATATATATATATATATATATATATATATATATATATATATATATATATATATATATATATATATATATATATATATATATATATATATATATTTCACACAAGTATAGACATAAAATTATATCCATCTTCTTTTCTTCTTACGAATAAATTCGAAACATGAAAAGAAAGTCACACCATTAAATACTGTATTATCGTTTTCGCTGGAGAAAAAGTTGATTATGACAATTATAATTAAAAGTAGCAAATATTTTTTACAGCTGATGGAAAGAGAAATTAGGAAAGGCTCGGATTAAACCTATGACACCAAAAATTTTTAATATATCATAAGTTTTGGCAGTGTTGAAATTATTGGAAAGCACAGCGAGAATATGATAAATAATTCTATCAAAACAAAGCTTCACCAATATAAATCAAAGTAAATGATGGCGTGAGCACTTGCCACATTCCCAATTACCCACAGTCCCTTGCAAAAAACTTCTAAGAATTAAAAGATTTTCCCTCGCCCAACCTTCGCTCAAAATCGACTCGGTATCTAAGGAAACACCGCTGCCATCTTCTGGAATTAAGTAAAAACTACGACGGTGAGTCACTACAGGACACACTCGATGGCGCGGAAGAGGCGCGAAGTAAAAATTCGCTCACGAATTTGAAAACCAATTCAGGAATTTAAACTCGCACGCGAAACTGATCGCTAATTAATACCTACACTTCAGAGAGATAAATTCAATGCAGAATAGATTTACTAGACTCCACACTCCTTCATCGTAATTGATGCAAGCGCTTATTTATCAGCGATTCACTTACAATACAAGCTACAACTCTTCGTGTGAAAGTTCGTAATTTTTGCGCTCGAATTATAATTGCAATTACTCTAGTTTTGAGTGTGTTAGAAAACGAATAATGATGATCGCAGATGATGCCGATTCAATATCAGGAAATGAGACGATACCTTCAAATTCGTTACTATTCAAATAGCAGGATAAAATAGCAAACATGTATTCTTTTAGATATCATTTTTTATTCTAAATTGCACACGAAGAAAGAGGAAAACTTAAGAGGGAAAACGAAAGACCAGGGACGAAATATTTCTAGTCTCTCAAGACTTTTCTAGCTTATGAGATATTTCTCATAACATAACATTTCTCGGCGATGAAGCATACATATTTACATTGTTTAGGTCAAATACGCCAAGGCGTTTCTTTGGCTTAAACGCACAAAATCAATTTTCAATTTACAAAGTTTTAACGTATTTGAAGACATTCAGGACCAAAGTCCCGGAAATGTACCTGTAAACATACAGTAGAAAATAGAACTAATTTCTTCAATAATTAACCGATAGGGTGGAAATCCCACCACGCAAGGAATTCCGGAAACATTTGGAGACCCTTCATCACCACACCCTCTCGTGACGGCTTCGGGCCATCGACCTCTCGTGTTCATTCCACGAAGGATCAACAGGGTTGGGCAACAAATAACTCCCTTTGCCGTGAACCTTAAAATATTATTTCTCGCGCATTTGTTAAGAATTATTTCCATCAAAACATTTTTATTCCAAAATCATCCGTTTTGCCCACAAAACAAAAAGTAGATGGGCGTAAAGGTACCACCGATCCGAAGGCACTCACCCCGGTAGGAGCGTCTGGAAGTCGGAAGGGGAAATCGGACGTTCCTTCTTGAAGTTAATCCATTACAAACGCAAAAATAAGTGTTCCTTTTTATAAGTCCCATAATTTGTGGAAAGAAAATATTCAACAAGATTATGACACAACAGCGATATCAACGAAGTATTTCGCGGATGACTTTTGCATTACGTGTTCCATAAAAATTGCAGTGCGAGTGACATTAAGTCAAACTCAGTCCTGATTTTGATGGCTTTTGTTAAAATCGTTCTTTTAAGATGAAATTTCAAAAATATATACGAATTTTGAAGCTTGAATGTGGTTACCCCAGCCACTGAAATAATAATTGGTTATTAAAACCAAAGTGAAATCTTCCACAAATTAAACCCAGATTCCACCGTTCACACCTAACATACATCCAAATCGTTTAAACTTGGTTTAAACTCTTTGCTTGTTTTAGGATTCAACGAATCGGGCGTAATCAAATTTCCATTTACTTAAGAAGTACGAGAATAGAATTCTCGTAGAATTGCTACATTGAAAATATTCCCAGACACTTTACTATCTTAAATACTATGTTGTTGTGTTTCATCCTAGATCCATACTAACCGTACCCTTATCTTAGTATTAGTAGTTTTAGGAGGGGCGACCGACAGCTGAGGTCATTTGCGCCATTAGGGATGGATGGGAAAGGATGGAAGGGTAGAGAGAAACCCGGCGTCGGCATTAGTCTACTCCAGCCGAAAGGCGCCAAGGGGTCCGCAATTTAACGTCCCACAAAGCACCTCAAGTAGGTATATGGATACTACTGAGAAAAATTTGCCGCCTCCGGAATTCGAACCGAAGCCCTCACGGTGGGAAGCCTGTACGTTAGCCACCGAACCATTCCGATCCCTTCTTGCCGTAGTCTTAGTCTAACGAACAAAAAGGTTTCCTATTTCATATCGAAATAAAACACGAAAATAAATTACGGCCATTCTATGCTGTGCATACGTAAAAACGAGAAAAGGAAAGGTAAGACGGAATTCTAAAATTATAATTACTTAGGGCAAATTTGATTATTTCACGGTATTTATTTTTCCAGAATGTTTCGCTAATAGGAATTTCCCCGAGTGTCATCCTCGGTGCAAGGCAAATGCGAGGATATTCGCTCTTCTCAGCCACCCTCAGCTACCGTGGCTCCAGGTCCTCGCATGGCGACGTGACGAAAGGTGATCAGGACGCAGCAAACATCTCAACCCCACGCACTAAATTTCAAAGGTCTGGCATTTCAAATGTACGTCGTCTATAAGGATGAACATGCTACAGCCAGAAGAACAGAAGAAGGGACGTTTGTTCGTTTTTTCTCTTTTTCTCAACCCGTCAAAACGGCAATTAAAAAACGTTAGCGAGCATTTTCATCAGACAAGAATGTGGCTCGGGAAATGAAATGCACTTTAATCACCACGTTTCAGAGCGACTACCATGATTCCCCAATTCTCCTGCAGGCAGTCGTCAGCGTGGAAACATGACTCTCCGACCCGAGATGAGTGGACAGCAAGCAAACGAAACAGCTCCCGTGGGTCTCCACCCTGGCTCATATCCTAGGGGTGTTCCCGGCCCCGTAGATGTGGGCAGCATGAAATGCACATCTGTTGAAATAACTGCATAATCTACGAGCTCCCTGTATTCTTCCCGGTCTGAGCATAGCGGGGGAGGGAGGGAAGGGGGGGGGGGGTGTTTGTGTGGACAGTGAAGGTTCCTCTTCCATGACAAAGCAAAGGACAGGCCCACCGGGAGACGGCGGTGGGCGTGGCGTGGACCACCGACGAAGTAATTCTCGGACGCAACAACTCTCGCCAATTCATGGGAACAATAAACTGAACAGGGCGACGACGCTTCAGAATTGAAAATGGGAGAGTCATCGGTACTCCTTGGTGACGCGGTAATCTAGTGAATAGTAGTAGTAGTTTTGAGGGGAGGCGACCGACAGCTAAGGTCATTTGCGCCATAGGGGAAGGACAGGAAAGGATGAAGGGTGGAGAGAAACCCGGCGTCGGCATTAGCCTACTCTTTACGAAAGGCGCCAAGGGGTCCGCGGCTTAACGTCCCATCCGACGGACGGCGTACTAACTCAAAGTGCCCTCCACAAAGCACCTCAAGTAGGGATGGAGATACCTCTGAAAAATATTCAACACCGCCGGGATTTGAACCCGCGCCCTCAGGGTGGGAAGCCAGTACGTTAGCCCCCGCACCATCTCGATCCCCTCTAGTGAATAGTGCTCGGAAGCAGGACTGAAGGGTAACGTCATATGCATGTGACCGCAGGTCATTACGAAAAATCTATTGAAAATCCAAATTATGACATTTTCAATTGCATCATCGTCGGATTAGATTGGAAGGATAGGAGGTGAATCCGCAACCTGAACATGTCTCAGACTGCTCCGGTGCGAGTGGGGACCGGAGTGTCTGGAGGGGTTGTGTTAGGAAGAGGGCAGGTAGAGGGGAAGAGGAGATAATGGGCAGGGTTGCCCATTATCACCGGTGCTGTTCAACATATATGTGGAGGAAATGATTAAAGAGGGATGGGATGAACTGGAGGTAGGAATGAAAGTGGGCGTGGAATTCGTAAAATCTGTTAGGTTTGCTGATAACCAAGCTCTATTTTGTCAGTCAGTCAAGGAGTTGCAAGCATTTCTGAGTGAATTGGAAATTCAGTCGATATGTATGAGATGAGAATATATATAAATAACATAAAGGCTAAGCGATTTTCCATGTAGAAAAAGGTTAAGTTTAAAATTAAAATAAAAGATCAGAAACTAGAGCAGGTACAACATTTTACGTATCTCGGAAGTGTTTTGGACCAAAATGGTCGAAGTAGTAGGGACGTAAGGAAATTAATGAGGAGGTGCTAGGTAGGTGGGCGAGGAGAGGAGATTATTAGGAGAAATCATAAGGAGTCAATGAGCACGGACGAAGGGCGTATTGATCGGCAGTGGAATGTTGAAGAATGCGATAGGTTGGGGGAATGTTTGCCAAACGAGGAAGGGGCAGGAATAGGATAGGGATGTTGGACGTGATGAAGGGAGGACGGAAGCACGCAGAGATGAAGGGGGACTTGTTGTAGAGAAGGAATTTGGGGTGTGTTTTGTTAGGAGCAACATTCAGTATTTCAATCCTAAGATGGGTTTCCTGCGGCCCTCTATTCTACTCCATTCAGTGTCATATTTGAATGCATATTCTAGGTAGATAATGTGGTGGTTTCCCGTTGCCTTCCACATCGCGCTACTGCGGCCAATAACGTCTCGGCCCGGGCCGGCCGAGTGTTATTGGATTGGTCTGCACCACCAGTGCCTAATGTTGAAACCGCTGTCTTTCAGGTTCAGGGAAGCTTTTTAGTAGGAGTCTATTTCCTCGTCGGGCCGTTCCGAAATACCATTATTGTGCTCTTCCCAAAAAAGAAAAACCATTAACAAATATTTTCAAAGCTGATAAATTTTCGCTAGTCACGGGAGTCGAACCAACGACCTACGGCTCCACAGGTAGGCAAACTACCTCTGGTCTAACCCCGCCCCCAATAAAAAACGTGGAATGCTTCCCGATTTTGCGTGTTATCCTTGCGAAGGGGTCTTGCTAATTTTCCCTGTATCGCCGAAGCGAGTACATTTTCAATTTGCACTTTCTATTTAATCACGTTTTTTTCAATTTGTTCATTATTTAAAGGTGTGCGTTTCTCCCGCACGAGGGCGCATTTTGCTCAGCGAGTCCCCATTAGTGGTAGGAGCAGTTTTTAGCTACAGAAGATGACATTTATCGCTTCGTGTGGTTCGTCTCTCCCAGGCCTCTAGCCCGACGGTCTGTCGCTCGAGTCCCGGCGATCGTTCCATCTCCAACGTCTAATCCCACCTCCACGGCGCCGAGTCGCCGTGCCTCTCCTAATCCTTCTCTTAGGTATCGCGAATATCAACCCCGAACCCTCCTGTGCCACCACGTCCACATTTGCTACCAGAGCGAGGAAAGGTGTTTGATTCTCGTTTCCCATGGCCACAAACTTTCCCGATTGGATACACAACGGCGACTTCACCGGAAGCATGGCTTACTTCCTCGGTTGGTGACGGTGAACCCTCTTCCTCAGATGCTCTCAGCGTTCACCGTCTTGATCGACCTTCGAGAGGTTATGGAGTGCTTCTCGCCATCAACTAAACGTCCCTTCGAAAAACCGCAAAGACCTCGAAACGGACGGCAATACTGTGTGGTGCCAAGGCCCATTTACCCCGGGAATATGCGTAATAATACATCTGAGAAAAACATTTTTGGCTCTTTCTAACGTCCCCTCGCCCGTGATGTTTCAATTGGAGAAAACCGTGCCTATTCCGTGTTAAAAGGTAACAATCTCTGACCAGTGACCCTTTCCGGTGACTAATCCATTTGCTGGAACTCTCCGACAAATGGTTATCCGCTCAATGACCATGACGCATTTTTGTTGAACTTGTCAGTCATACACTCCGCCTTTCTCCGCACTCTCTCCAAGGCCGTCGTGGAGTGGCAATGTTGGACTTTTTCCTCTTCTCCAACCCCTTCCCCCCCCAGAGGCAATCACCCCTGGTCGAAACTTCGATGCTCCTTGATGCCCTTTGAGGCCCTCTGCCGCTTTCGAGGCGACACCGCGGGGCCCCCTCCTCCTCACCCGAGCCCTAACATGCCTGGACAAGGGTTCGCCGGGGGGGGGAGTCACCCGCCGCATAGACCCCTTGCCCTGAAGTGAGCGCACCTCTTTGCCTCCAGAAGAAGTATCGGACTCCATTTTCTCAGCCTTTTGTCCCAGAAGTAGTCGGACTGAGTCGATTAAAAAAATATTGCCATGATTAATACATTCACTCAAAACTCTTCGGAAGTATCACCCATCCTTGTGCGTCCACACTCCGCTGCCGGCGGGTTTTCCACGTCTCGTGCGCATTCTGGAAAGCGGCGCTCGGAATACTGTATCCCGGAGGCGGCAGATTTTTTGCAGTGGCATCCATACTTGAGGTACTTTGTGGAGAGTACTTTGAACGACTACGACGTCCGTTGCATGGGACGTTCAACTGCGAACCCCATTAGCGCCTTTCGACAAGAGTAGGCTAATGCCGACGCCGGGTTTCTCTCCAACCTTCATCCTTTCCAGTCCATCCCTAATGGAGCGAATGACCTTAGCTGTCGGTCGCCTCCCCTAATACTACTACTACTACTCGGAATGCTGCTAAGCGCCCTCGCCACGGTCTGTTGTGACGCTTCCACGCCTTGCCGTGGTGACGTCCTCACAGCACGGATTTGAGGCCGAGGAAGAGAAAAATGTCTGGTGGGGCATTGTCTAAAAAATTTGGATCCTCACTCACATGGTCTAGAAGCTCTTGGCAGATCCGCGTGCGAGTATCCTTCTGTTCTTCCGAGAGCACTCGCGGCACCAACTTCGGACACACCTTTCTCATGTCCATGTTTTCGGTCACCAGTCGATGTTCATCAATTTTAGGGATACCAAGTCCATCAGAAACCATGCGAACACTTAATCTGCGATCACTGTCCAACAAAGCCTTCCTCTCGCAACATTTTCCTCACGTTTGGAAGTCAAAGGGCGTCCTGAACGTCCGGCGTCTTCAATATCTTCTCTACCCTCCCGAAACAACTTGTGCCACTAAAAAACACCCGATCTATGCAGGGCGTCATTACGATAAGCTGCCTTGAGCATGTCTCTTTCCCGGTTTTTCCCAGTTTCACACAAAATTCGCTGGCGTAGCGCTGTCCCAATAACGGGTTCATGACGGAGAGTAACGAAGCCACGTTATAGAGGTTTCACAAATGAACGATCCGCAAAGACTGGGAGCCACCTGTCATCGGCCTCCAGTCTTTCCTGTGACTCTTCACACTCTAACCCAGCCAGAGAAACCGCCGCCCGTCCGTCCATCTATCTGGGAAAAAATAAGTATTGCTACTTTTGGGCCAGACCTTGCAAAATATCCAGTCGCTTGTCACCGAGAACCTGGCCAAGTAATAAGGTGGCCACAATGCCTCAGGCTCCCAACAGCCCCGACGCGGCACTTCTTTTCCTTCCCAAGGATAAAAGGGAGCTTGAAAGGCAACCATTATGGAACGACGTGTAACGTCAAACGTCATCAAGTGTCTTCAACTATTGCCCTGACTCTTTGCTCTCTGTCCTTTCTTGCTTGCGTTTGATTTTTAATAGCTTCTACTATTCATTATTTCACGTCTCTTTTTCTGTCCAACATGTCTTCCTTGCCGGCCGATCATGTGTATCAACCTTTGCGGTCTTTCAACACCACGCTGTCAAACCAATGACAAACTCAACAATGGTTGACGCAATCTTCCTCGTTCTCTCCAAGGGGATCGACTCCCTCAACCTCAGCAGCCTCCTTCGTTAACACAGCCAGCGGGTCAGCGGCCAAAGAAACGTTTTTAATCCTCATGCCCAGATTTCTTAGTAATTGTACCCAGGAGGGCCTTATCCACCTTTGACGGCAGGAGTTTCCTAGGTGCCTTTGAAATCTTTAAATCGACGATCTAGCCTCCCTAGTTCTTACTTCCCAAGCTATACAGGTGACTGCAATAGAGTCAAAGAAATACGCAGTGCTACAAAATGCTAAAATACTCAAGATCCTTTAAAGGGGATCTCAGAATAGCGCAAAGTTCGCACCTTTAACCTCGACTCGAGTAAATCCAGTGTTAAGTTTATTTCCCTACGAAACTCCCCTCTTAACTTCAACTACACTATTAATTAACTATATGCCACTGAACCACTTCTTAGTGCAGAATTTCGGAGTATTGACAGAGAGTAAAGTACATTTCTCTTACCACATCAAGCCAGTAAAAAATAAATCCATGCCTCTCCATAGCCTCCCATCCCGCTTCAGAGAAATTAAAGATCCCGGTGTGCTAACATCGTGCAAGTCTACTGTTGTGCTCTACCATTTGTTCAATATTAGCACCATCTGGCCTCAAGTTCCTTAAAAGGGTTTAAATAATGTTTTTCGCAAACTAGTGAAGCGCATAGTCCCCCATTTTCACTATTAGTCCACCGATGCCATTCTGTCACCACTCTCCCTCCGTAACTTTCCCAATCACGGGCTTGGAGCAGATTTAAAAATTCATTTACAACACTATTGACTCCGTCGTCGACAGCCCTGAACTGCTCTCTCTCTCTTTCTGATCAATCGGAGTACCATCTCGATTACCCTCACCCACTCATTTTCCTACACGTCCGTTCCTTAATTAACGCTCGTTTCTCTTCCGCCTCCCTCCTCGCCTCAATCCAGTATCCTGGCAGCAATGATCCCTTTTATTTGTCCTCAAACACGTTTGCCATCAAACTCTACTACATCTCTCCGAAATGTAAATACCATCCACTATTCCATTCACCATACCATTCACCATCTTTTACCTCTACACGATACCCCGCAAGCTACCGAAAGGGCGCGTGGCGGGGTTTGCCTTCCTAGCATTGTTCTTGTTGATGCTTGTATGTATTCGTCTCTAAACGTTTGCTGTTTTGATCTATGTGCTGATAAAAATTGGCAATCTATGTATACGTGGATGATTTTCTAAATAAATAAATATGCTTTCGCAGTAGGAAGATGGGAAAAGCCTTCTGCTGGACGTGTTCTTTTTCACACGCTTCACTTTTCTCGAAGTCTACATGCACAAGTTGCCGATTAACCTCCTATCCTTCCAATCTAATCCGATGATGATGCAATTGAAAATGTCATAATTTGGATTTTCAATAGATTTTTGGTAATGACCTGTGGTCACATGCATATGACGTTACCCTCCAGTCCTGCGTCCGAGCACTATTCACTAGATTACCGCGTCACCAAGGAGTACCGATGACTCTCCCATTGGGCCTGTCCTTTGCTTTGTCAAGGAAGAGGAAGCTTCACTGTCCACACAAACACCCCCCCTCCCCTTCCCCCCTCCCCCGCTATGCTCAGACCGGGAAGAATACAGGGAGCTCGTAGATTATGCAGTTATTTCAACAGATGTGCATTTCATGCTGCCCACATCTACGGGGCCGGGAACACCCCTAGGATATGAACCAGGGTGGAGACCCATGGGAGCTGTTTCGTTTGCTTGTTGTCCACTCATCTCGGGTTCGGAGAGTCATGTTTCCACGCTGACGACCGCCCGCAGGAGAATTGGTGAATCATGGTAGTCGCTCTGAAACGTGGTGGTTAAAATGCATTTCATTTCCCGAGCCACATTCTTGCCTCATGAAAATGGGATGGTCCGCTCGCTAACGTTTTAATTGCCGCCTTCTACCCTTGCCTTCCGAAACACCAAACCTTCGAGTTGATGATTTGGGTTCGACGATTTGAAGGCTCATCATTCAAGAATCCAAACTAGTTCGCGGGAATTCCCCTCCTGGATGGCCTCCTCACCCCTTCCAAACTCCCTTCGTCCAATGCCTCATTCTCTGTTTGCCACATTTCATTCTTTTAATTATTTTTCTTCTCCGCACCTTCCCTCATCTCTGATTTATGTGATTAATTGCACGGGGTTTGTTATGCCTCACAGGGGGGCCCTCTTCCGGGGACTGTGACACCACCCGGGGTCCAGACGGTAATACCTCTCTCACTGCAGGCGCAGAAAATTTCAATTAAACAACGACTACAGCACCGTTCTGCAGAAGGTAACGGGAAGCCACCGCATTAGCTGATATTAATCTTCTCCTGAGTACCGAAGGCCCAAAAGCAATCAAAATTAACATTTTGTAACATTAATGTCAAGTGTTTGATAATTTTTGATAATTGTCAAGAGACTATTGGCAGACGTAAACGTAAATAACGCTGACGGCAATTTATAAATACCCTAACGGTTTGTTTTATTTTTGTTGCGCCCTCATATTTCGTATTTAGCACAAAAATACAACCTCAAAATAACACTCTTTTATTACATACTCAATGAAATTTTAAATGTGTTCCCTAATACATCCTCATCCTACAAGTTATTTGTATTCATAAGAAGTTCCTTGATTGGACATATCAAAAAAATGATTTGTGAGCTTTTAAAGTAAAGGTGTGCCGAAAGGGAGGATGGCCCCTGATTGGTTCAAAACTTCTGGGGGGAATTACGTAAATAACTTGGGGGTAAAGGACGGTCGCGGATTCCCGGAAGACCATCGATGGTCGTTAAAATAGACCGCCATGTCACCCTCCGTGCACTTTACTACTATTTATTTTTGTTCAAATGGTAAATCATGAGAATTCTAGTACACAAACTTTCATTTTGTAATATTATTCAATTCTTTACTAAACAAATTAAGCTTTACATTCACGAGGTTCAATGAATTAAGGGTAAAAATAAAATGATACTACCGTCAACATGTTCTTCCTTCGCCCATATTACACCCCATACCATCGCCTACGACAGTGTTTCCCAGACTTTTTCGAGCTACTTGGATCCATAAACCTATACTCAACGCCCCCCAATCGATAGCTTTCAAACAATAATCCAAATCATAAAACAAAATGAGGAGCATTGAAATAATTATACTAAAACAATGAGTAATCAAATGTTTATTTACAATCCGATACATGCATAGTTTTCATATCATATTTATGCAAAAGACTAAATACAAAAAGGAAGGAACTTAGGTGAGAATATACTTTTTACATATAAATAAATTATCAAAACAAATAAATTTAAGGAAGCTTTTTTAAAAGTTTACATGTAATTTTTTACTTAAATTAAGCAATTAAATAGCATGAAAATTTTTAATTTGCGAAAAAAAGAATTAGCAATCGTATTTGTTCAAAATTAGTTATTAAATTAAGTGACTATTTATTATAGGTTTTCATGGTCTGGAAGTCATTCAAGGAGATTCTATAGCCTAATATAATAACATATTTCCATTATATAAAATTTTAATGGGATGGATAGGCTTGATGACCTGATACCAGTTTTCCAAGGTCCGTTTTAACGTCACTTAGCAGGAGTCTGAAATCACCGCATTCACAAACCTGAAGTCTGTTTCTCTGCTTGGAAATAAGCTGAATGACTGCACTAAAACCAAGTCCCACCAAATATGTAGTCGGAAATATAAGGAGGAGTTTTTAACCACCATCCATAATGAAGGATAACTATCGGAAATCTCCTTCTGTCACCAAAACTCTTGATAATTTATCTTAAACTTTGGTTTCAATTCAACGTCATTTTGTAGCCCACTTTCTTCCTCTAATACTCCAACTTCCTCAATATCTACCAACGGATTCATAACCCAGTCTAGCATTTCCAGCAAAAGAAGATCCTCAAATCGCTGCGTCATATTTTTATGCAAGATGGCTAAATTGTCACAAAATACTCTCAAATCATAATCACCCATACCAGCTTGCTCTGATGGCTTAAGCGGATAAGGATGTGATAAAGCTCTCAGCGACCTATGCTGCGCCTGAATAAAATCAACTTGGAAATAAAAAGTCATCACAGATTTTGCCTTCATAAGGTTAGTATCAGTTCCCTGGAATTGTAAATTCATTTCATTGAACTTTGCAAATAGTTCAGACAAAAATGTAACGTCACTCCTAATCTCTTAAAGGTTATCGCTGAGAAAAGCATCTTTCTCCCCAAAAAACTGCACGACAGTGTCAAAAAGATTATAGAAGCGCCTTATGCAATTGCCTTTTGACAGCCAACGGACTTCCGTGTGTAGAAACAAACGTTTGAAATCTTCGTCGTTCTCATCACACAAATCTCGAAAGAGACGATCATTACGAGCATGCGCTTCGATTTTATAAACCGCTGTAATTACAGTGATTAAGAACTTGTGAAGACGATCACTCAGTATTTTAGCCAATAGATGTTGTCGGTGAGTGACATATTGAATAGCAAAAACATTTGGCACATATTTTCTCAAGCATGCAATACAACCAAGGTGCTTGTCATTGACGTAGCTCCATCTGTCGCAACAGTAAGTATGTTAGAAAGTGGAATTCTTTGTCCCTGAAGAACTGCTGTGCGATACAAAATATTGACTCCCTTTTAGAGTCAGTTTCTAATTTCCTTGCAAACAACAACTCTTGAGGTAGATTTCCATCTTTAATAAAGCGTACGTAAGTCAGAACATAGATTCATTACCTGGCAAAGTTCACTCGTCCAACTGTGATGGATAATCTGTTGTCCTCAGGATGATGTACAATATCTCTTCCACATTTTCAGCCATTTCATCTATTCGTCGTTGAACTGAAGTGTGGCTTAGGGGAATGATTTTTATTGTATCATATGGGGGCTTATGCAGCACAGTACTCAGGACTTCACTTACTGCCTGTAAGATGAGTTCTTCACCAATTGTATGCGGCTCACCAGATTTGGCAATTAATAGTGAAATATTGTATGATGCACGCAAACCATTAGTGATATGGTTTGAAGAATTTTACAACATACTTGAAAGTGTTGGGCGATTTTGCACTCTGTCACGAAGTGACTTATATATATAAAAGCCTTTTCTGTCTTGTCAGGATGTGCCTCCCTAAAAAGGTCAATCGATCTGGAAGGTTTCACCGCCTCATTTGAAAACACCCTTTCGCACAGTAGGCCAATAGTCATGCGCTTTTTTATGAGGGACTCTATAAATCCGTATTTAAGATAATGCACATCATACTGTCTACGTTTTTTCTTTGATGAGTCATTTTCTTCCATTCTGTTTCTACAATCAAGGTTTAAATATTAAATTTTGTTGCGATAAAATTTAATGTATTTAAACTAAATAGAACACACTTATGAGTTAATTATAAGACGTGGATTCAATATTTTGGCGTTTGCTTTTTAAAATAAAGTTACAAGTAGCCATATGAAAACATCAAAACAAAATTCATATATGCTTGCGGCAAAACTTCAAAAGTATATAAGCAAGGCTGAATATATGTATTTTTTCTGCATATCTGGCATAAAACATAATTTATTTACACGTTAATTTGCTCTTGAACGGTAATAGTTTTACTATAGTTAACTGGAAATATTAATACAATTTATTTATTTTTTATAAATATTGTACATTTTACATACAAATGCAATACATTGATCACGTGAGCGGGAATACGAAAATGGCGGGAAGGGGGCTTGTGCCGGAGGTCTGCGCATTCACCTTCGCCGTCTTTCATAAAGAAACTCGGCTGCTAAGTAAGCTCCTCTCGAATTCGATTTATAATACAGGTCTAGTCAGTTAAGGGTGAAATAATATTTCTTTGGCTCCTATTCAGTCATTATGAATCATAGTAGTCCATGCAATTCCCTTTATTGTATTCATAAGAAAGGCAGTTCAAGGGACTGTTTTGACTGTGAAGTTTTTGCCATAGCAAGGCCGCCTTTTCATTTGATGATATTTTATTAAGAGTAATTTAGTGAAGAAGTATGTTTACTACTCAATTTACTAGTGTAGGCGAAATATTTCCAGTTTTCTTTTTATTCAAAGAATTATTGTGAATATTACCCATTGTTTAAAAAACTAAGCTTCAAGGAAATGCAAAATGGTAGCAAAACCGTTAATTAAATCAATGAACCGGGAATTTATATAATTGATATCTAGCCGGCAAAGGGAAAGTTCAATCGTATATACAGGGAGTATGAGAGAAAATGTCCTCTTTTTGAACTATATGTTACCATTTCATGAAAACATAAACAATATACTGGCTGTTTATTTTCGTAATATACTTCGCCAACATAAAAATATAAAATAAATTACAAAATAGTAAAAGAATGATAGAATTTAATGAACGAAAAATACTTTAAAATACAGCCTTGATAATTTCGTTTTGACCTCATTGCTTGGAAAATGATTATCTAGGTAAAAATTGAATGCACAAACACCGAATCTAATTACCAGATGAGATTATTCCTCTCCGGACCCACACCCGTTTTATTCACACTGGAATTTACTGCCGAAGTACTCAGTGTCGTGAAGTTGTGCCTACGATAGACCAAATGAGATTGAACCCCTTCAAAAGTTTCCCTCGTGCGAGAAAGGCTTGGAAATATTGTTCAACCGTTCAACTTTTAATTGTAAGTAAATGCATGGTTTAAATTACTTCCAGATGCGGTAAACAATGTAAACTTTAAAAACGAAGCTTAAAAATGGGGACAAAAGGAAGGCTACCGAGCCCTCGCAAATGTCACATTGTCAGGGCCCTCCGGCACCCCCTTATCGCCCCCTTTCCTCTTCTCGCCCCCATTGACTAGAGCACCGCCCCACGGGGGGCGGTAGCGCCCACTTTGGGAACCACTGGCCTACGACTACCACACTAAGAATTGGTGCAACAATTTAGAGGCAATCCCTTGATTAAGCACACACCAAGCATATATCCTAAGGAACATAAGTATTCTCATGCCAAAATTTCTGATACTTATGTGAACATTTCGTTGAACGTTTAATTACTCCGCATTCAAAGAGATGGGTGATAGGAGATCAACTCAATTCTCTGTCAACAAGTACTTCCCTTGTATGCACCCAGGTGTCTCCAGCCAATTCCTCATTGCAATCTTCATTTTACCGTGATATAAAAACAAATTCCAGAGTTCACTGACCAAGATAGGAAAGACATCTGGGACTAACTTCGTGCACCAATGGAAGGTCTGCAACTGATTCCCTTTCAAGACGTCCATTTCAGACAAGTGTTTCGATCCCAAGGTCATGCTTTTTCTCTGTTACTACTTACTCTACGTCTCCTCTCGCCCCCTAAAGCTCTCCTCGGGTGGACCCACCAATGAGTCCACAGGATAGCCAAAGAATCGACATCTATCGATCGGCGATACACCAAGCCGCCACCAAACTTCCCTCCTCCGGGGTGGCCTACGTTGTGAAGGTCGCGTGGATTCCAATCCAGGGTTCTAGTGCACAAGGCATCCTACTGGACGGCGGAGTGGTGCTGAGCCGGTACTTAGAGTAAGGACTCCACCTAGATTTCATATTGGCAGGTATTGCGCAAGAGTGAAGCCATATTCAATCGCTTGTGGGCAGGCAAGACAAAAGGCAAAGCATTAATCAGGCTGGGGAAACGATTAAAACGACTTCATTTCCATTCCACGCCACTCGATACAAATACTACTCCAATTGTGAACTGCGCACATATCTTTTCCAAGAAATTAATTTTAAATCATTGAATTGTCACAAAAAGGAGACCCTTCGTGACAACACCTAATGAATAATGTATGGCCGTCATTGATGAATCGAATGCGAGTCCTCTTCCGTTAGTACAAAACAATCCTTTGGATGGAGTTCAAAGTGCAACCGTCAGTCCCGCATTCATTCATTCATTCATGCTCAAGAAATAAAAGGGTGTGGACGAAAGAGGGCTCGCTGGTCAGCATTTCATACGCTTCCCTGCGTGCCCAACCAGTCTCAGGCAAGCCATGCCAGCAGGAAGACAATGAATTTTTCAATACGTGGAAAACCGATTGGCTGCCGGAGCATGAAGGTCGAAAACAAGGGATCAATAGTAATTTGGGAAATTCTAGCAAATGCACTTCAGATGGTGCGACTGAATTGTGAATCCCAAAATCGTGCAAGCAAATACTATGGTGCAGATACATTCAAGCATGTTTGAGTGGACAGAGCAAGCTATACAGGCCATAAGTAAAACAATGATGTCACATACCTTCGTTCGTGAGCTTCAATACTCTTGTCCTCGACCTTCAGTAAGCTTGCAAAAATAGAGAGAGAGAAAAATAATGTGAGAGGAACCCTTCTTCAGTGTAGACAATATGGAAGGAGTACTATGGTAACGTGGGGCATGACCTATGCCTAATATGGTGAATTTGATTCTCAAACTTAAACTAGAGTGGCTACGTGAAAATATTAACTTTTCTTTGTTTTGGCAAGTTCTTTAAAATACAAATATTCCGACAAAATTGGCCAAGACCCTTTCAACCATGTTAAACCAACTAAAAACATTTAAAATGAATGAGACATGAATAAATGATGCTATGAAAAACATGTATCGCTCCTCAATCAAAATTTATTTCGCAAATTAATTGCAGCCAGTGAATCAAATATCTATCTCCAAGTCACTTACAAATGACAAAGCAAATGCCTCATTGCCACCCAGGAAAGTTTCCAGAACCAACGCTGAACGCGTTCATCATACATATTCTAAAGAATTACAAATATTGTCGAAGTAATGAGTGAAGGAAGTACGTCGAATCGATTGCTCCATGGATGCTTTTTGATATTTGACACAAATGCCAATATCAGAGACACTTCAAATGTTACCAAAAGGTTCTGGTATTATAATTGGATTGTATTCACAAATGCGAAATTTCATTCGTCCGCAGATCAGAATACCGCAAAACTAAACGGCGAATAAAAACAGATGGAGGGTATTGAATAAGTAATGCTTATTTAAATATGATAAGGTTTTTTTTAAAGGAAACATGATATCCATCAATTGAATTTGAGGCATCGGGAAAATATATCCATACATATTTGAAATTATTTGAATTTCATGACACTTCAGCAACGAAAGCGAAATTTATACGCTGACATTATTGAGAGAAAAAAGTTAAAGACTGAGTGGCAAAAACAAAATTTAAATTGTTTATTCAGATAGCTAGTTTTGCATTTTCAATTTGTGAAATGCTGTCTTTCCACGCAAGCTAGATAAAGCAAGGTAAATAGGGGTGGCAGAGGAGTAGAATTGGCTTTCCAACTTTTTAGATTTCATAAGCCTCAGGATTTTTGTAAAAAGGCAAATTTGCCCTATCCAGTGAACATTAAATAAGCAGTACTGTTTATTAAGGGGGAAGCGGCCGACAGCTAAGGCTATTGTGCCATGGAGGGGATAGATGAGAAATTTGAGAAGATTTAGGATTTTCAGGGAATGTGAGGTGAATGGTGGCGAGCAACCCGGTGTCGGGATTAGCCTACTTTGAATGTAAGACGCCAAGGGGTCACACCCTTTAATGTCACATCCAATGGACGGCGTATTCCATTCGAAGTACTCTCCACGTGACAACAAGTAGGGACGCCGAGACCTGAAGGAAATTCTTGCCGCAACCGGAAAAGCAAACTGAAAAGTACTTAAAAACGATGGGTAGGGAGGGATACATTCAAATAGAATACGTCCGATACCTCACCTGCTGGGTAAACATTTTGAAGTTAACGACTACTGGAATTTCGAATTAAAAAGAGATAAAATATTGAAAATGTCTTGGCTACCCCACTGAAATGACACAAGACGACTGAAAATGGGACAAATGTCAAGACAAACCATCGCTAAATTATTTTAGTTTCCATTGCCGATGAGGATGGATTCGTTCCGATAAAAGTTAAAAAAAAGAAAACAAGGAAAAGAGTAAAACTAAATTTTCCATATTGTGCAGCCAAGGTTCAATTTAAGGGGACGCAAGATAACCGGAACTGGTATAAAGGCAGAGGAGGCACACAGTACCTTACCACACAGCATTCCAGTGCAGTGCGACTGTTTTCGCCCGCTATGTCTCAAATAACATTCCGCGGGATATTTAACATGGTTTTCCTTACGTTATGCTGGTTTACAGCGCAATGCTAAACAGAGTTAATTTTATAATTAAACCTAAGAACTAATTAATGAGTTACAATGATACGGGTCTAACCATAGTAAACGATCTACCAAACAATTTACATTCCCAAAGAAGACTCTTTGCTGATGACTGCATTATATACAAACGGGTAGAGCATGTAAATGACCGCGTAATACTACAAAATGACATCGATCGCCTTGGTGACTGGGTTACAAATAATAATATGGGCATTAATGTAAGTCAAAGTAAGCAAATACATTTTTCAAATAAAAACAATGCAGAAAAGGAAATGTACGACCTCTTTGGAGAAAAAATCCCATGTAGCAGTCATTGCAAATATTTAGGCATTTACTTAACTAGGGATCTTGGGTGGGGACTCCAAGTAGAAAATTTGACACGGAAGGCATTTAAAGTATTTCATTGGGTAATGAGAAATTCAAAAGGAAGTAGCTTAGCCACAAAAGAAAACGCGTATAAGGTACTGGTTATCCCGATCCTAGAATACTCATCTATAGTATGGGATCCATATGAGGTGGGACATATTGAAAAAATAGAAAAAGTTCAAAGAAAGGCAGCAAGATATGTACTCGGAAGGTACAAAATAACAGATAGTGTCACAGAAATGTTGGCTATACTGAAATGGAAGAGTTTGAAATAT
This sequence comes from Hetaerina americana, assembly GCF_022747635.1. Lineage (NCBI taxonomy): Eukaryota > Metazoa > Arthropoda > Insecta > Odonata > Calopterygidae > Hetaerina > Hetaerina americana. The sequence continues at coordinate 1,540,994 of NW_027286292.1, read as the reverse complement.
AAAATAAGTACGTTAGGCGCGATGTATAGAATTGTTAAAAAGGACGCAGCGTGGGAAGATTTATGGAAAGAGATAGAAAAGCCTAACTTGAAGGGGAAAAACGACCATAATTTTCAAAATAAAAATAAGAACAAATAAGAAAAAACTCTTTTTTAAATTGAACTATTATTGATCGGAACCAGCTGCCTGGGGGTTTGTTTGAGCCCTTTCCATCCAATTTTACAAGTTTTATGAATAAATGTAAAGCAGCCACTAGGTGATAAACTTTATTGTAGTTATTAAAACATTGTTTGCATGTGATGTGGACGGCATTTTGTATGTGATGTGGAAGTTTGTTTGCATAAAATGTGGAAGTGTCCTTGTATGTAAGAATATTTTGTCTCCTATCTGTTTTTCTAGTGCGTGTATGTATGTATTTTTCGTTGTAAGAGTGATCATTGACCAAACTTGACCGTTGCCACCAGAAAAATCGCCTAATTGCAACGTAATTCTTAAATAAAAAATAAAATAAAATTTCCACCCTGCTTTCCCAGATTCGATTTCTTAGCTGTCCTTCAGTTAGTAGCAAATATGGACGGTAGGTGATGATAGGTCTCAGCGGCTCGTATCGTCGAAATGAAACCTAGTTCTGCTGCCGCCCACCGGGTGAGCCTCTGTCCCGCATTCGTGCCACGCGCTTCGATTTAAAACATGGGCGAAATGAGCCCGGGGCCATTTGGGGCCACATGTGTGCTGAACTTGAGCAAATCACCCATTCATTAAAAGGGATAGACACACGCTAAGATAGCCGAGTACACATAACGTCACTGGGGTGATAATGCTTATTAACTATGCTTATTAACACAGCACTGATTCAGAAGTGATTTATAATAGATGCTGATCATGATATGGTCTTCTAACCCAGGGGAAAATTGATAGAATGTTAATATCTGAAATTTTTTGCACTTCGCTATCGCGACAGATAAAATTAGTGCAAATAATTGCCTAAAATATCACCCAACGTATGCCGCCAGGTGATGATTAATAACCTTTTCGGTAATCACCACGCGTGCTTGGACACTTAAATACCAACATTTCATTGCGAAAACAGCTCTGTGATGTCCATCCTTAGAAATTACTTGGAATCGGGATATTAATAACTTCAAATCAGCCTGTCTGGATTCATAGAGCGTATTTAATATATAAAAATTGCTGGCAATGATTAAAAACCACAATGAATGATGCAGAAAAAGAAATTTAGCCCATGGACACATCCGCCCATCAAAGCTTACAATGTTCGGAAACAAGACTTGAGTTTATTCACTGTCCATTTGCATAACGGAAGCCGATAGTTTTTTTAAGCGCAATGAACAAAGCAACAACCACATTAACGGACAAGTTAAAATGAAATAGCCCATAGGGCATTCTGAACTTTCTCTTCCTCGCGAAGGAAACAACGAGACAGGCTCGGCCGGGCGCCTTCCCTGCAAAGTAAATCACTCGGTGGAGATTTGATAACACGTGCGATAGCTTGGGGCTGGAGGGGGAAAAATATCTACAGAGCAACCCAACTCGACTGTGCGGGAGAGATGATACGCTCTCGACGTGGCTTTTGTGACTTGGTGAATGGTGTCACGAAGGGATCCGGTTCGTGCTCTACGTGAAAAGAGTGAAAGTGCTCCTCGTCTCCTCCTGGCCAATGAGAATGAACGCCTGCCGATGGAGCGGCAAGGCACTCTGTACCCATGAAACGTTCCCCGTGGGAATACATTATACATTTATGTATTCTCGTGCACTGAAGGGTGCAAAAATGTGCAAGTGAGCACCTCTTTCGTATGTTTTTGAAACGAATGGATGCACTGCCGTCGTTTTGGAGACTACGTGAGGTGCTGAAGTGGTGGTCACCAGAAATAGGACTCCTCCTCGAAAGGAAAAAGGTTCGCCTCCAAACGGCTGCAATCTCCTTGGTCTCGACGGACTGGCCCTTTCTCGGACGGAACTTACTTTTGCTTGGCGCAAAGCAGAGCCACCCTTCGCAGAATTGGAGAGAAAAGTGTTTTATTTAGGTGGTAGGAAATGGCGGGCGTCAATATCATCTGCCGACACGCTTAAGGAAGGAGTTCTACTCCAGGAAGCCGCCCGGGAAACGGATGGGCACGCCATACGCCTGTCCCTCTTCACGATCGTTCCCTCGCTTAGTCGTCTTAATGCTCGGGTCATTTCGACGGAGACCAAAATGGCACCGGAGGAGAGGCAAACGGGAATTGCCGCAAATGGAAAATTAGACTTTATAATGATTTAAATTTTACAAATTTAATTCAATCGATTTGATCGAGGAGGTTTCAATCGTGACTCGTTGGTACGATGAATAAAATCAATCAACTTGTTACGGAAATTAAGCATGTTTAAACGTACGAAAAATTAGGCGGACTTTACTTGAAGACCTTATTTTTAGTCTATTCATATGCTCTAACGGCGATGCAGCCCACAATGCATCATAAATGTTCCAGAGTGAGCGGCATATATTGCCAAGTGAGGGGGAAGAACGAATTTTCAAAATTTGAACGAAATCACCATAATTAAATCGGTAGGAGGTCAATAACTTCCATTTCATCGATTTAACTGAGGTTATTTTAACCGCGAAACCGTTTTCGTATTTCTCAGAACACTGCTGTCGCTTTGAATTCATAATGGAATAGGTTCTCAAAACCGACCGGCACTATTGTGGCGGGGAAAAGATATCAAAGCCACGGACCAGGGATTTGCATTTAGTGGTACACAATGGATAATTGGACATTTCCTATTGGAGAACGTGAAACATTGAGAGGAAATACTCCAATTTTAGAAAAGGCACTTTTCAGAAGTTATATAATTGTCAAAAATGTGTATTTTGTGGTGAAATATAGCGTTCTATCATGTACCATCCGATAGTATATTTTATCCGATAACATTCACTCTCAACAATCAAGTCACAGCACGATGTTTTACGATCCCGCGGGTGTACAAGCGGATGGAATTCACGCGAGCATCGATTGTGAGAAGTTAAGGATTTTGGGACGGGGCGGGGTGGGGGGGAGGAATTTCGTACGGCTTCATGGATCACCGAACAACCTATTCCGAGGCACCTGGGGCTATCAAAATTGGAGCATCAATCAATATCCTTGGACTTCATAACTTTTAGAACTTTTTGAAGCTATAGGACCGCTGTGAAATAACCGCAGCCACACTAAATTTAAGATAATTGGCCTTCGACCGTCGATAATTGACGACAATCCTCACATTTCCTCCATTGGTTGAGCGAAAAAGTAGCAAAGAGAGTACACCGATCCCCAAAATACAGAGTGGGACAATAACACTGGGGGCAGTCCACACCCATCATATATATCCAATTCATAAATTTTGCGCAATCGCCTTTGCCGTGGGGGCGGACGGAATGACAGCATGACCAAACGGGCGAATCCGACGTCGGAAAGATTGAACGCCGACGGCCGCCGATAAAGATTGGCCGTCGCACGCGACTAATATCGACTTAAAGACACCACCCCCCAACACACTCACACACACTTGGGAACGCGCCCATTTAAGGCTCTGCAGCAATTGAACTGGATCCCTTCGCACCCTCCTCCCCTCATTTTCCGCAAAATAGTCTAGAAAACAGTGAAGGCTCTTATTCCCGCGCGCAAATTTTTCCCACCGTCGGATGAATATTCTGGCGTTCAGGAAGTTTTAACTCCCAAACATACTCGTATGTGACGCAACGCCTTTGATTTCTAAATCAACGGTCAGTCGGAGGTTGCTGGGGAATCTTTCACGTTGCCGATGATGGCATTGCCAACCAAAGTAATCAATTCGAAGGTTGCCTCCGCAGGAAAGGGTAGAAATCGACTAGTGCTAAACTCATCGGTTAGTGAAATTCGCAGATGAGGGTAGTAGCCTTGACCTCAGAACTAGGAGCTGTGGTAAGTCGTAGAAACCGTGTTCGGAAGATGGCAAGTTAGTCGACAGCTGTGGGCCCCAAACGCCATTGTCCCGGGATGGAAACTCGCAATCGGTCAGACGAGTACTCAAATTCAGAAAATAACACAAATAATAGGAAAGACAAATTCAATTTCTCGAGAAATTTTCCAGATTAATGGTTAAAACTCTTTCCTCTGCGCTGGTTAAGATAGAGTTCACACTAATTTTATAAATGCTCCAGGAAACGAGTCGGAAAACGAATACGATATGAGGTTTACAAGTACGAAAGGCGGATTTAAAAAGAATGATAAAAAGAGCTTCATTCGAAGTATGCCCCATCGCTAGTTGGACATTTTCCCCACCTTTCAGGCAATTTGTTGATACCAAGCACCTTAAATCTTTTCGCTTTTGCCGCCAACCATCCATGGAACCATTTTTTTTTAAATATTTGTGGCGGTTTTCCGTGTTCCTCGTCTTCAACATCGAAGTCACCACTTTTGTAACTCCGAATCCATCGTTCACACATATTTTGGAGTTTGTTCACCATTAGCTTCTCGAAGTAATCGCCACGATTCAGCAGCGGTTTTCTTCAAACCAAAACAAAAAATTAACGCTTCCCGCGAATACTCTTTGTTTGGAATAAATGTCGACAAATTTGAACAAAGTAATAAAAAAATATGCGAACACTTTTTCAATTAATTACTAGTGCGCGTCTGACACTTGTTGATGGCACAACAAAATGGAATAACTGTCAAAATTTTATACCACCAACTGAATTGGTGCACGATCTGTTGTCTGAAATCCGTACTTCGTACTTGTACACCTGGCAAAGGGAAAAACTTCAAATCGATACTTATTACATCATGTTCGACTAAAAACTCACACGCGTCGGTCTGGCATTATTATCATGCGGTCGACTTATCGGTCCACTCCATTTGCCGATCGGGTAACACGATCGAATTCCGCAAGATACTGAGAAATTTATATCAGTGTTGATTTGAGATCCCGGGCCCCTCTTGTCTGTAGTCCAACGCTCTACCCCTAGACTACCGCGACCCACCAATTACGTGTACTTCAATCAAATTTATGGCATTAAATTACAAAGTCAAAGATCACAAGCACCCAATCCCTGAGTGATGGCGACCCATCTTGGCGTGAATCGACCCCGCAGCCTTCGGGTAAGGTCATTCCCGCAGCTACCAAGGCTACCAATATGGTTTGCATTTGCAGTGGGCAGTTAATTTCCAACTTTATTCTCGATTAATAACATCTGACCTTTTCCCTGCGACTAGTTCAATCCCTCAATATCCCTCCACCTTTTAGTCCGCCTTCGTAGTCCCGAGCGAGGGAAGGCCCAGAGGATTCATCTCTCTACACCAGCCGCATTACGAGGCTTTCTTATCTTCCAGGCCGTCACCCTTGATATTACCTAAACGGTCGTCAAGCTGAACCCTCAGGATAAACCCTGTTACCCTTATACGGCTCCCTTCTTCCCCGATGACCGAGGTTTTACAGCGACCATTACATTTGTTTCGTCATTTCTCATGCCGCCTCTCTTTCTGCTTGGCTGCAGGGTCCTCGCCCTTTGCGTCACGTCTCACTCCCAAACACCCCTCCAAACACCCATGGCACCCCTCCAAATTCATTTCCCATTCGGGAAACTCTGCCGACACGATCCACTTGTTTCAATGAATTTCGAGCTGGAAATTGGCATCTAATGGGGATGGAATCGATCACAGTGTGCGTTTAAGGAATCTACCAAGGCCTCCTATGTAATGGATATCATAGACTTCAAAGGAGTTACAGGGTCTATTCCAAAATTAAGTATATAATATCGTTTTTTCGACTGAAAAGACGTTATTTACAAAGAGTGCGTGCATCAGGGGCAGCGAGTGAACAGTATGTTTTACGTGGAAGTTCTCAAAAGACTGCGGAAAAGAGTGCAACGCGTCAGGAGGGTGATCTTCGCCAAGTGGAGGCTGCACCACGACAACGCACCGCCTTCCTCGTGAAGCACCGAGTACCTGGCCAAGCACAGTGTGGCTATGCTGCCCTGGCCGCCCTGCATCCCCGATGTGGCACCGCAGGACTTCTTTTCGTTTCCCAGATTAAAAAGGAGCTCGAAAGAAAGCCATTTTGGAACGCTGGATAACGTCAAAGAGGCCGTGACGAGGAGCCTGAACAAGATTCCCGTCGACAACTTCCAGGGAGCGCACCGTGACTGCCCGAGGCATTGTCAACGGTGTGTCGATCCGCAAGGCTGCCATTTGAAGGATTTTAGTAATTTATACCTTGAACTGCGGTACATATTTTCCCCGCATTAATTTTACCTATGTTTGAGAGAGACTACATTTTTAGGCTATTCGGAAATTTGTATGGATAGGCCTTGGGGATGTCGACCTTACATTTGGCCTCAGAACTATCATATAGCCTCTGGGAATTTTTAGTAGGTAGTGGACCTTACTCGACTCGAAATCCATAAAACGTGGACTGGTAATGAGGGAAATTAACAGTCGTAAACAGGAAAAAAAGCATGGAAAAAGAGCTAAGTAAAATACAACGAATCCTTTTTCTCCATATTTATGAGAAGCTCACAATGGAGCGAAGAGTGTTGAGAGATACTCAACATCCTTTTGATGTGGATGAGCATAGTTTATACGAGGTATTTTTTAAAAACTAAAGCTGGCTCTTGATGCCTGTCCAGGAATTGGAGCTAGTGCTGAAAGGAAGACTGACATTAGGTTTTTGCACTCAAATGTAAGCAAGCGATTTGAGGTGTCATAGCGTTCATTCGAGTTTGATTTCAATCTACGATTTCTAAGAAATTTAGTCTTTCGCACCTTCTTCATGACTACGCCAATTATCGAATGAAGTAGTCGCAATTATTAGTGGGCAATCTTCATACTTTACAAGAGCTATTATGTTCAAGTATTCATATAAGTGACACATATGCTGAGACACAAATGCAAATGCAGGAGAAAAAGGATTACGCCACACTTGACACCCGCTGAATGCCTAGAAATAACATAAGGAAGATTTTTGGGGTGCTCTTTGACTTTTTCAACTGATCGATATTTTTACACGAAGTTTGCCTCAACAAGAACTTTCACCACTGCTTTTCTGCTATTATTTTGGCCTAAGGACCCTAAAACCGTCCCCTAGTGAAACCTCTGTGCTCACGCATTATAAATCATCAAATTCATCTGACGATCATTCCCTCTGATGGGCTTTTTTGTGGTTTCCACGAAAAAGCAGGCGAATACATTGATGACTGCAAACGCCTTGGAAAAATTGGAATAGATCTTAAATGCTTACACATTGCAACAGCTTGGGAATTTGTAATTGAGCTCGAAAACATTTTTACATTTCCGATAGATGTTGGACGAATCTTCATTTTTATTTATTTTATTCTACTGGCAATTATAATTGCGAATTATCTTCCTTCTTCTTCTGTGCTGTCCGGTCCTCTTGTGTTTCGTACTTTTGATAAGTGTTACGCATTTCAATTGACGGTGGCGACGAAAGTAATTTTAACGAACTGCGCCGATAAAAATAGTTCTCATGCTTACACATGAACCTGACGGCGACGGCTCAGAAGGCCGGGCCTTCAGGCACGGCCTCCGTAACACCGAATCGCAGTGGGCCGTAGCTTAGGCGGTGGAGCAGATCTAAGATTTGGATGACATTACGTTAGGCTAAGAATGACTTCCAGGGAATTAACCAAAATATTATCCTCATTTTCCTTAGAAAATTAAAGCAGTCTTCATAGATTTCCATAAAAACCACCACATTGAAATCGATTTTCTATGTTGGACCCCTTTTAGATTTCCAGAATGGTCTGCATTCAGCCAATTCATTGGTTTAGTAAAATATGCACATTCCCGAAGGGCACATAGATTCAAGGGATCGGCTAATTCTTGCTAAATTAATTAGCTGTAAGAGGAGATTGCTTTCGCAGATACAGATACAGATACGCGTCCTGATTACAGGATGGTAGTTCCTTAGATACTGCTAGCTTTAAGTGGCCATAAATCCCTGGGTTCAAATCCCGAGCGACATAAAATTTCCACCAAAATATAAGCGGTGCGATTTTCTGATTACGAACCCCACAGGAAAATCCTTCCCTGATGTGTGAATTTCACACGCTGTTGGGTGACCTCTACCATCGCCTACCAAGCCGACCTTCGGGTTGATTGCCATGTTTATGGTTTATACATAATTGGCTTAGGACCTACGGGCATCTAATAAAATATTATTATTATAATGAGGGAGTACTCGGCATTATTTGAATCATTTAAATCTCAAATTTAAGTAAAGGAGTGTGATTACAAACCACTCGGAATAACAGGTGTTATGAATGTTTAATTTTCCTCTAATGGGCAATAACTAAATGGTTTCCTGTTTAATTCGTAGCATTTTCTGGAACGCCTAACATATTCCTTGGAGCGCCTCGGGGCACTTCTTCAACTTTACCCAATGTAGGAAATTGAATATTCATCATAGAAAAATGCGAACATTGTAGAAGCACTTACGAATCTCCACGCACTCATTGCGAGAAACACCTAAGGCCTTCCCCTCCATTAAATACAAATCGCCCGTGTGACATAAATTCATTTGCTCTTTTTCTACCCATTTATCAAAATTACTTGCCGCCTGAGTTCCGCCTTTCGAGTGCCGGATTGGTCAGACGGGATCCCCCCTCCCTGCTCTCCGGCAGGTCACGGAGGTCCCCCGCCATCACACCTCCACGCCCTCGCACCACTTAAAGGGATTTAACGCTCACCCCTCCCGATCAGCATCACCATCATCATTATCACCACTCGCAGCTTCCAGACACTAGCCGGCTCCCCGCTTGGAACAATGGCATCTCCATCCTTTCCCATCTCCCCTCGCTTTTCGTGCCGTTTCGAACCTCGTCACTGAATCCTATTAGCCCCCTCCCCCTCTTTCCTGTCCTCTCCTCTTCTCTGTCTTCTCCTCTTCCCTGTCCATCCCCCTCTATTCCCTGTCCGCCCCCATCTTCCCTGTACGCACTCGTCAACTCCTTGCAGTCCTGGCCATTCCCTCCCCCACCACTCCTCTCGCGTGGCCACGCGACCCGCCCGCCGGGAGACTCTTCCGATCTACAACCCCACCCCTGCTTTGACGCACGGAATCCCTTTCTCTCGTGTGCAACGTGCCTCGTCCCCGCAGAGGGAGTAAGGAATAGGGCAGAGGTGACGTGCTGTCCGTTCCATCCGCTATCACATCAACAAAGTATAATCGTCCTCTTCCTGTTGCACAAGCAGCATAGCACTACAGCGCTCAGAGTAGTCAATGAAATTCTCTATGTATAAGATTATTGAGAAGGTCATTTCAACACCCTGCTGTTTGGGAATCGAGGGACCTTTTCTCTTCGACTCATTTTTTCATGGATTGAGACGCGTGAAACGTGAACACTGCTACGACCACGTCGACATCTTTAATTAAGGGTCGAATGGGCCCCGTGGCGACGTCTTCAGCCGAAGGAAAGAGAACACTAACAATTTTCCATTATGGATTATCGCGAGGCCAGGTGATGCGCGCTAATCTCTTAACGGTTGAATGCTGGAGCAGTTTCATTTCTATTGCAGCCAACAAACCCCTCGGTCGAGGGAATCTCGTTCGGACTCTCGGAAGCGAATGGGAATTAAATGGTGGAGGTGTCCGAAGAGGTTCAACTCCATCGGTGCGACCGGCTGGCGAGAGGCTCTCAATATGGCAACAGGAGAGGGAGGCGGCAGAGGGTAGGTTCGAATCCAGGATGGGGGTGTGGAGTGGGTGGGAGTCCGGAGGGGCGAGTGGTGGGGCGGGCGGGAGAGAAAGGCGGGATAAGATGGAGGGCAGAGATAAGGGAGGGACGTGGGGGGGACCTCCGCGGGAGCGCCCGCCGTCGGAGGACCGCCGGGGTAGGCGTCGCCGCCGTCAAGGGGGGAGGAAGGAGGGGTCTGGCACGGTTTTAGGGGCGGAGAAGGGGATGGCGGGGGAGGCAGGGCGAAGCGGACGGGGTGTGTACGGCGGAGAGAAACTCCTCCCAAAAGGGGGGGGGACTTGGGACGCGAGCGCCATGCTCGGACTCCGAACGCGGACGATTTCCTTTCCCTAGGGGCCCAAGTATCCGAGAAGGGCAGAGGGAACTTCGTCTGCCGGCCCTGATCCGCTGGAACGAAATTTTATGGTCCGAAGTTATTACGTGGAAATTTCTGCGCGGAACATTTTGCGAAAAATTTTAAGTTCATACATAAAAATATCTTCCCTCCGCACTGAAAAGTATTCCATTTTGGTATAGCCTGGCGCTTAACTCATAACTGGTTCTCGTTCAACAACTATTTCCATAATTTCTTCTCAAATTTCATAGTTGCAGGCGTGATATGGTGGAATTCAAGCATACTACTGACGAAATGTCAACACTTTTCCGCCAGATGATAATGATACGCTCGTGTTACACGACCGGTTTCCATGCACTTGCACATCACCTTCAGGTCGCGGCCCACCTCATCATCTTCAGGACTTGAGTGAATCATTATCTGGGCAAAAGTGTCACCGTTTCGTCATTATCATTTGATTTAAAACCGATGATCGTTTTAGTGGCCCTCGAAGCTGATTTTATAGCACCCCACCAACAGCCCACAGGACCTACAACCTACAATCCTATATTACTTAGGACTAATTATTTTCCCCCGCATGCATTCCTAACATATGAACAGTATGATATGGTACACACAGCCGAGGAAGATACTTTTTAAGTATCGTCATACTCATGCGTAATCAATCCTAGGGCCGTTTCTTTCCTACTCACGGAAGTTCACTCGGGGTAAGACTGCGATTCCTTTAACGGTTCCAAGGCAAATTTCCCCCACGATTCAACGGGGTATGAAAGCAACTGGACCCAAAGCTCTGCGGAGACGTTACCGCTATGGAGATTGGGTTAATTAAGTGTTTCAATGCCTGTAAACGGGCGTCTTGGTACAGATACCCGATATTCCTGGGAGGCTGCGGGTGGTACAGGGAAAATAGATTGAAACCCTGGCCTAAAAGAGGCAGGCTTCAGTCGGTGAACTAGTATTGATATAACTACATTAACGCCTAAATACGATGCACAATTAATTGCCAATAAACGTGTTTTTCTCTGAAAAAATATTGTAAAAAGTCTACTGAACGGACAAGCCTCGTATATCTGCTATCCAAGTTACACTGGAAAAACTCTTCTGATGAATGGAATGGTTTGAGGAGTCACTTTATGAAAGCGATTCATATCTGAAAAGAAATTACTTTGTTCTTCCACAAATATTTTATTATTCACGACCTAGGCTTTGACATACAAATACCACCTGAGGATGACTTTTTATAGTATTTTATTATAGTATATTATTATAGTAGTTTTTAAAGTATTTTCTTTTGCGATTACTCTTTTGATTGTGCACAGCATACGTAAATATATGCGTATATATACGGGATTATATATATATATATATATATATATATATATATATATATATATTTATAATTATACAAATACATATATAATTCGATAGCACAGTCCCATTTAAATAAATTCTTATGCGTGCAAATTATCTGGGAAGGAGCACGCATCTCAGAACGTAGGATAAGGGAAAGAACATTGAATTAAATAGCTGAAGATGGCGTTCATAAGATGTCATTAATCAATAAGTCAAAAGTTCACGAAGATTGGCGATCATATTTTCATTCATAAAAATGTTGCCCACGGACGACAGGTATACTTTTTCAAAAGTTAATTTTGAGAACTTTAATTCGTAGAAAATCCAACACACTGAATCAGTCCACCTCTTTGGCTTATCGATTGGATTAGGCGGAAGAACTGGCATCAACTTCACTTTTAACGGGTGAATATTCACGGCGAATGGGTTCATTCGGGATCAGCTAACGTTCACGCGTAGAATTGCTCACGTCTACTCGAATTTCGCGACTGGCGTCTCGATAAACACTTTTGAATCCAACCGTGGAACACGAATAACAGATTCACCCACGAACTGTTGCTGACCCCCGGAGAAAACTTTTCGACTCGCGAATGTCTGAAATCCAACTCCTCGCGCACATGCCTAAACAGATCTAAGATCAAAATGTACGGGAACTAATTTTACCACACTACACGTACTAATACTGAAAAGAACTCGAGAAAAACTATTCGATTTCATTTCAACATTTTCAACAACAATTGACGTGCCGGCGCTCGATACTCCGACTGAGCGTGACTGGGTCTCACTTCCTCCGTGACCTGCATCTTTCTCAAATGCAGAGCCTACCCTGCAGCAGCCCACGCGTTGCGTCCCTCGGTTGCAGAGGGGCGAGGCCGGGGGAGAGAGCGAGCGGCGGGGGTGGAAGAACACGACGAGCACACAAATGGGGTCGCGGTCTTTTCTTTCCTCGGAGGCCGCGAGTGCGGGGTGGGGGACAGCGGTGGGCGGGATCGGCGAAGAGACAGCGGTGGGCGGGATTGAGGCTATTACTACAGCAACTGGCCTCACCCACAAAAAACAACACAGATATATGTGCGCACACACACACAAACACACACACACATATACATATACATATATATATATATATATTTATATATATATTTATTTACATGTATATATATATATTTAAAAATCTATGTAGTTTATATATATATATATATATATATATATATATATATATATATATATATATGTATATATATATAAACTACATAGATTTTTAAAACATAGGAAAACAAAGAAAGGACACCCACATATGTAGTTTTGACGTTTCGACGGCACGGCCGTCATCATCAGATGATCTCACCAGATACCTTCCTTCGCCTATCGTCGCATTCCTATCCCCCATGATTATCAAATTTTTTCCTGCAGGAACACACACGCTTACTTATTTATTTTATTTTAAAACATTATTTTCATACAGCAGTAGCGCCAATTTACAGTGGAAAATATAACAAAAACAAGAAAGAGGAAAAATACAATAACAGCATAACAATAAACAACGAGAACCGAACATGGACAGGGGAGATTTTTAATTTGTTGACTGTTAGAATAAAGCTTTGGGGGTGAAATTTTTACATGATAAATAAAAAGGATAAACAGTGCGAGGGGGTGAATTTAGAAGGGAGGAGAGGCGATATAAAGGTGAGCGCTTGGTGAAAGATATTCTAGGAATAGGTAGATGGAGTAGGGAGTGGGTGTGGGTGGATCGAGTTGGTACCCTGAGATCGAAGAAAGAGAGAGCAGTCCAGGGCAATCAACAGTCGGCTTTAGGGCGATAGTACGGTAGCTTACGGTGATCAGTGATAGTCTAGACGTCGATAGGTTCATTATATTGCATGTTGTTTTACATTAGGAAGGCAATGATGGATGTGATTAAGTAAACTATAAAAGTTCCCGTGAGAATGCACGGAAAGTGTAAAGGCATACTGCAGTTTTCGTACGGAGCGTCAATGACAAATTTTCTCTGACGTGTGCGTAAAGTGCTCAATTGCAGACCGTCGGTTAGGTATGAGCATGGTCGCAGATCGTATTCACATTGATAAGATGACAGTGCACACCGGTATATCTGAAAATTCGGCAATGCGAAAGATCTGCGCTAAACTTGTCCCGAAGGTCATGACGGGCGACCAAGAGTAGAGTCGACTGTCTGCTTGCGAAAACCTTCCGCAACGACATCGAGACGATTCCCCAAACTCCTTTCAGACCCGACTTCGCACGAGCAGACTATTTCCTATTTCCAAAAGTGAAATCCTCCCCCAAAGGACTAAACCATGGGACCCCGAGTACCATCAAAGAAGCTTGCACGCGTACCCTTAAGGACCTTCCAGAATCCACCTATCAGGGAGCCTTTGAGTCGTTTAAAAACCACTGGCAAATGTGTGTCGACGCTCAAGGGATGTACTTTGAAGAATATTGAGGCATTGTAGCAACATCTGAAATAAACCGAAACTTTTCCCGATACTTTTTATTCATAACATGTAGATGATTGAAGAGATCCTCATAAATTAATGACGTTAAATAAAACGAGTGAGGGAAGATAATTCCTACAGCATGACTATGGAAAGAGGATGAATTGAGTGGTAGTTTTCTTATGCCGCTAAACGAACGGCGATGTACGAGTATGCGAATTAAGAGGGGCATATGTAGTGAGCGGAATTGAATAGGCAAAAACTATACCATTTTAGGAAAGTATGAGGACTTCTCATAGCACTAGACATAAAAAATGTCCGTAAAAATACAAACACAGAGTTCACCCTTTGTTTTTTTTCATTAGGAAGGCAACGATGGACGTGATTAAGGAAAAGATAAAAAAAACGTACACGGCTGCGACTAAGAGCTGTGACGCTAAGGGAAAAGAAGCAGAAGGGAAAATCGATTGGGACGCACCTGAAATATTATGATGAAAAAAATGGACAGACATAATAAGGAATGAAGGAGTTACCTTGAACAAATGATGAAGAGAAAGCCTATGGAAGACGATTTATTATATATAGAGGGGCACTGACGGGACACATGCATTAGACACTATAGTTACCTGAAGAATAAAACTGAAGGAAATGGACAGAATTACATGTAAATGTAAAGGCATTAACTGGCCCGAGAGATAGAAGTCGTGAGCGTGAAGGAGCAGGAGAGAATGAAAGAGTGGCCAGCCGAGCGATAGCATGCAGCTAGGACGTCCGTCATCCACGGATCGATCATCACTTACAGTAATACTTCCAATAGGTTTCTTCCACGGCCATATAAAGCACATTATTTTGTTGGGAAATATGCGGATGTAAATTTCTGGAGTAATTACGTTAAGGGTCCGTGGCGTGTTAAGATATTAGCTGGGAGCGCTACTAAAACTCAAAACGAAAACGAATGATAATAAATGCACACCCGTGTAAATATGTCAGTTCTGAGTTAAAAATTTGCCGTCACCATTCCGGATTTCCTTCAATGCGAAGGATGATCATTAGAAAGACCAAAAATATCCGAAATTTCTTTTCATCAATTCCGACCCGGATTCCGATTAGAAGCAGCATCAAAAGCTAAATTTGATTTTTAGATCAAAATATTTTACGCGCCGTGAAGTTCAGTTCTTCCAATTTTTTGGAGAAATTCGCTTTCGCGTGCTCCCACAGCTATGGTATAAACACTCCACCTAACGTCAATAACTAAACGAAACATCCAACCAAACTTTCGGTTGCCGACCCTGTGCGCCTCCGACCTGAATACTACGGCAGGCATTTCAACTCATCTCCTCCGCCTCAACTCTCGTGGCGTTCAATCGCTTAGAAAACTTCTCAAAAGACTCAGGAGAAAATTTTAATGCCCGAAAAAAAATAAATGGAATTGATTTGACGAGGTACAACGAAGCAATTACCTAAGAAAAGAAAAACAACCGAACCCAACAAGCCAAGCAGGCGGAGGCCAAGGGGGCAAGAGTGGTTTCCACGATCGTGATTCGGGTGAGGAGAGGGGTGGTTACCGCGGGGGATGGGATTCGGGGGCGCAGGGCGACTACCTCGCCGTTGTTTAGGTTATCCCGGGAGTATTAAGACGGCAGATGACCCCTACGGACGGGCGGGCGGAGTGGGAGGGAGAGCGGGCGTGGCAGCGAAGACGCGTAACGGGTGTCGCGGACCAGACCTCCCGGGAGACACCTCGAGGCTTTGATGGGGGGAGGGTGACCGCCTGGGAGGAAGCTAATGGCGGACGGGAGAGGGTACAGTTATTCGCGGGCGATAGTGGGGAGGGGAGGGGGCGACTAGCTCGGATTCTAATGCGCCCGGCGGGAGACGCGAGGGATATGCGCTCTCGGGTCGATTGATCCCCGGACCGGCGACAACCTGTCGCGTCCCGCGGCTCCTCTGGCCAAAGCCCCCGGCCGCGGACGGCCGACCAGAATCTCTGGTCCGGCCACTCCCTCTGCCCCCCCCCCGCAGAGGGAACTCGGCGGCGATGTAAGGCTGATGGTAGCCCCCAAAAAAAATACACCGAATCCCCGCGACCACCAGCGCCCGCTCCAGATGACGGCCCGAAAAAGGGAAAGTGTTACGGCACGGCTTCCGTCCTGACACTCCCGCACTTTCGCAGCTCCACGCCAACCCCTCTCCCTGCCCCGCACCAGAGCCAGTGGGCCGGTTATACCCGAGCGGGGGACACGGTGGTGCACGGGCTATCGAATGGTCGCTCCTTCGTTCGTTTCAATACTCGGGCTTCGTGGGGACGAGTCTCGCTCGTGGTGCGGCTTCGCAGCTAAGCTCCATGAAACGCACATACCGTCCCAGATCTGGGGGCATTAAGCACGTGATGTTTTTTTTTGATTGTGACCTCGACGTCTCGCGAAATAAATGCGCTGCGAGGAGCATGGTGCTCCTTGGAGACCTGTTTTTGGCGTTCGAGTGTACGCCAGTGTCGGGAGGGCCACGCGTAATCAAAGGGCAAAGTGATGGCACAGGCCGCCCAGTGTATAAGGAATGACGACAGGCTGTGCAAACTTCAGCAAATCCCGAAGTAAGGATGTTCGATACGTCGCAATGCCCACATCACGTTGATACATGTTTAGAATCGAGCCTTTCGCCGGGCTTTATGCGGCCGAAATAGCACAAGGGGGCCTCGATCCAATGGAAGTTCCTCATATCTCACTCCTCTGCACCCACACCTTGGCTATTTGCGAAATATTTACTGTGAATCTGCACAAAGACACACCTATCGCCACGCATTATTCACTCTGAACGATTTGGGCAATAATACCAATATATTTACCATCCTTTCAATATTTTCCATCTCAGCCATCAATATCTAAAAAGAATATCATACAATACTAATCAATGAAAACGGAATTGGAGAACTCGTGGATCTTCTACGGAAATATTATTTTTTAATTATTTTTAGCGTCAGATAAAATCATCCTCAGGAGTATTTCGAATAGCTATATCACCACGAAGACAAAAGTAGCAAATATTCACTGGTTACATGGCGTGATACGGCGGATATCCATTCCAAAGAATTGATAAATTTATTTATATATCCTTCATAAAATTTGATATTTTAACCCATTTAAAAGCAGCTCATGAAATGTTATCAGCTTCGGCAGTTGTTTTCCTAATAGATTCTCCTTTCACGTGACGAAACAGACAAATGGAGATTGGATTTCTGCCCTCCCCCCGCCAACAAAATTGAATGCCTGCGCCATAAAAGGATTGAATAAAATCAGCTCGATGCTCATGAGGCTCTGGTTGACGGTAAATTTATGGTTTTCTGCAAAAAACAATATCGGCGAAAATTTCCCTCAAACACTTCCTTAAGAGATATCTTTGTAGCCAACGGGATTACTGCTAACCGGTTTTCACCGCCAACTGCTCGGCGGAGTAGAATCATCGCCATAGTTTCTCCGTCTGCTCGGGATAATGACGACGGCAGCCGAGGGAGCGGGCCGAGCGAGCAGAGGGCAAGCCGCCACGCACAGATGCGTGGAGATGCGTACCCCGCTTGAATCCAACCCCGTGATTGCATTTCGTCCGCTCTCCCATTCTAGCCACGACATCCTCAGAGGTGCGAGAATTGCACACTCCATCAAGCGAGGGGAAACCGTTACACATCGACGACCAATCAAAAAGGATCGATCTTCGTTTAGGATCGCTCGATCTTAAAATAGGACGAACTCTGATAACGGAAACACTTAAAACTGCAACAGAAATCAAACTCAGGCCGAGAATTAAACGGATAATTTATACTATAGTTTGGAAACACTCTTTCAAGTTTCACGGTGGGGAAATAAAAATTAAACGATTTCATTCCCCGCCGGTATTTACTATGGGAAATAAAGCTAGCTGAGCGAGCAAATTTTCACGCGGCTAGATATCAATATTAAATATTGCCAATGTAAATTAAGTAAATGACGCCCTGAAATCCAATTTGTTTAAGGAGAGCCCTTTCAGCAGCTCTCTCACTTTTTCAAGGGATTACCTAAGAAAGTCCACGTAGTCAAAATAGTAAACGGTCGATAGAACAGACGACAAACTGACGGGTCAAATGGTACGAGTACAACAATAAGTTAATTTCTATTTTCATTATAGTTCGTTTAAGTTCGTGAATTCTGAATCAGTTCATCATAGAGCTCGTACCCATCGGAATTTAGTGAACCGAAACAATCCTTTGCTCTCTTAGTATTTGTATTCGCAAACAGAAGACGACGTTTGCAATATAGTCAGAGAAATTTTCAACTTAACAAATGTTTGCTCTCCGTGCCCTTCTTGGGGATTTGATGCAGAGGTCAAATCCTTTTTACCCCATAAAATGATGAAGATAGGGGATTTCAATTCGGTCTCAGTGTAGTATGGTAGCCGATGCACTAATTTTTCTTGACTTGGAAGACACGACGCCAAACACCCAACTCGGGATTGAAATGTGACCGATCTTCATTTTATTAGTTATTATTGTACTCCTATCATTTCCAAATACCCACAAGTCTACTGAAAATCACCGGTGCGCGGTGAATTGAGGAAAGCTGAATACGTTTGTTAAGTACATTGCGTTTAATGGATAGTTGGCACTTGGCCTGCGATAGTTTTGCGGCGCTCAAAGGGCCAAAGTGTGAGCCAGCCTTTGCATGCCAACGTGACGGAAACCTTTCTCCAATTCTTGACTCGCTGGTTATCGGCAGCAGGCTTTTGGACATGATTGTGCCTTTGTAAATTCCTTCCGACGCGGCCCTAAAAGAAGTCCGAAAACGATTACGTCCAATTTTCTTAGGTTAGCCGAGACTTTAAAATATATTTACAAAGCATAAGAAATTGTGTCAGGCGTTACTTTATGAATATGATTTTGTTATTATGATAAAGTAAAATCTTTGCTCGTAAAATGAAAGGAAAAACTTTCCGGCCGAAAGTTATCGAGTATTCTTCGAGACTTCTAAATATTTGCATAACTTCCACACAATCATCCATGATGCGGGTAAGTGATCTTCGCATAATTTCCTTTGCCCATTCATTGCTTCCCTTTGTTTTCCGAATGTGAGTTTACATCGCGACTTGCGCGACTTACCCGTCTTCCCCTCCCGCCCTCATCTCACCCAAACAAAAATACCCCCACTCCACTCACAGCAGACACCACTCGCTTGTTCCCACGCCTTGATAATGCCACGTAGTCCGAAATCATGGTCGGTTAAACAAATAAATTAAGGAAATTCATCCCCGGATTGTCATTTACCATCATAAATACTTAAGAAACTGATTAAAATGAGATATGCATTTATAATTGCCATATGGTCTCAAGTGAAACATTTATGTGGATATTCGCCATACCCTTATTACATTAAGTAACTGCATTATCAAAAACAAATACACATTTCCAAGGAAAACCACAAAAAACTGCACATACGGGCAGGGGGTGTAATTAACTACAAAGACAAAAACAGTCTGAGATAGTAGAGCAGAGAGACAGCGTTGGAGCCTGCCAATTTTAACGCTCGCATCAGTCATTCAAATTTTATTGCACGATATTGAAATCCCATTTGGATAAATGCGCCCCCCCCCCAAGGAACCAAAAAACAAACACACCAACTCGGATTTAAACCGGAAAGGATACTCTCAAATATTTTTTCCGATGATGCTACCACAATTTCATTTGTGTTCGCTCCAATGCTACGCGAAAGGTAGCAAACAGGCGATCGAGAACGCAGCCGGCCAGTGCCATGGATTCCCAGCCAATGATCGGAGAGCGGATACGTAAATACATTCCGGTATTAGGGAATTTTGAAAAAGGCCACGAGGGATTCTCTATGGCATTCAAATGAATTTTGACTGGCACATTGAATTTTAGGGGATTTTGAAATTTCTTTCACCGACAATTTTAGGTAGATCAAGCCACAAAGATAAGATAAGGGAGACAGTTATAAATACTCGTTATTTCCCCGGACAATCAGGAATCATAATAGCAAGAAACTAAATTCAATATAGAAATAGTAAAGATATTTAACTAACAAGTCAGGGCAAGATTAAACGTTGTGTAACGACGTAAGGTATGGAGGTGCGTGTGCGGTTAGTTAAGAGTATATGTATTTGCATGTGTGTGAGTTGTAAACGTTTTTGCATTAATATCCATATACGATTTTGTGTATGTAGAATTAAATGAATGTGTGGGTTTTGCATGAGGTTTTATACTCTTTTTACGGGTGGTGACCAAACAACCCCCGCCAAACGCCCTTGCGGCGGCTAGCGGGGTACTACGTAGATTTAGAAATATGGGCAGTTGTAGATTGTAATAGAGGGGAGAAGATTAGGCAAATTGAGAGGGTCAGGAATAGGATAGGGTTGTTGGAGGGAGTGAAGGGTGCAGTTTTTTAGTTGTTTTGCGGTGTGTTTGCATGAGTATTGGATGAAGGGGTTTTTGCATGAGTGTGTGCGCTGCTGTGGGTGTCATTTTCCGTGTTGTTTTTTTGCATGTGGTATTTTTCCTTTTTACGGTTGGTGACCTAACACCCCCCGCCACACGCCCTTGCGACGGCTTGCGGGGTATTATGTAGATGTAGATGAAGGGAGGAAGGAAGTACACAGAGGGACTATGTTGTAGAGAAGGATGTTGGGTTGTCTTTTGTTAGGAGATGAAAGGCAATCATCACTGTACCGTTTGGTGTCTTGTGCCCACCCAAAGTCAACCTTAACCGGTAAATGATCGATAATAATAATTAATAATAGTTGGATTATTCGGTACAATACTAATTGTCATTTCATTTAAAAGTATTGCAGGTTAACTCTCGCGGTCTTCAACCAAATGGTTTCTCTATGCAGTCTGAGGGGAAGTTCCCTTGGTCAATATTCCCATTATTGACGGATGAGTGAAACAACCTCCGTTTTCTAATTTTAATGATAATCATTTGATCGAAAAAGTGTTTAAAGTCTTCAGAGACTTGCGTTTAAAAAACTTGCTTCCGCCCAAAGCACCACGGGGAACAAGGAGATGCACAAGTTAAGGGAAGCCGCAAGTTTCGCTTGAGTTAGGCTCCATTTGAACACCTAAGTTCCGTCAGTGGAAGCCATTACGTCTTCTGACATAAATCTGGCATCGATTCCTCTTTCGCTAGGGGCCGGGATCGGATTCTGGATCGGGCCTCTCAGCTGACGTGGGATTCCGCATTTGCCACAGAGCTTCTAACGACGTCTTTTGTCAAGGGAGAGCTCTTGAAGACCGAAGGAAGGTCAGGAGAGAGACAGTGGGCCAGTGGCGGAGGAAACTGAACATCCTCGCCCAGCGAGCATTTTTTCAAAACAATTTTAATGAAGAGGCTGCGGATGTAGTACCCAAAAAAAGAGCTACAGAGCGCAACGAACGGACTCCAGGCGACCACCTCCAGGAAGTCTAAGAACCCACCACCATTGGACCCTACCCACATGTCGATTTGCAAGTCCCTCGTGAACAGTCTCCAATGCATTATACAAATTTTAATTTGCGCACAGCTCTGTAGAGGCAAGTAATATGTGCACCACCATTCATTACCATCAGCGGACACCGAATGTGAAAATTAAACGGATCTGCGAAATGGCTTGTAGGCACAAGATATGGGTCCCGGCGGTCAGTTTCTTAAAGCTACACGTCAGTGAGTGATCGCAGTTTGCTCAGAGGGGGCGTCCCGACGACAAACTCCGTTTCACGGGAAAGATGGAAGGGCTGCTGGGATGATGTCGAAGAAAAGCAGGAAACGTGCGCTGAGGGGAGTGAATGGAATGATAGTTTAATTTTCTCGGAGACTATTTCCGAGGAGAAAATCAAAGATTGCAGTACAAATGGGGAAAACATGTAGTATATAATGACGTGAGCAATAAGAGAAAATACATTAATTTTAACACCTTAACTGGAATAAAAAGAGACGTTTCAGCCGTGATATGGTGGAATATCACGATTAATTAAAAATTGCCAATTTGTAATCAACCTTAACTCGATATATCATTACCAAAATTTCAGTATCAAAAGCATTCCAAGTTATCTGATCACGTTATTACACTTTCAACTATATAAAAGTCATTTCTTTTACAAGAGCAAACGCAAATTTGAGACAAATCAAGGGATTAAAGCAAAACATTTAACAAGATGAAGACATTAATGTCAATAAATGTATTGGCGTGTGTACAAAGGTTGGTATTAGAATATGTGCAAATCTAGAGTTATGCAAATTAAATTAGAAATTTGTTGTATAATAAATAATTTCATTATTATAATAATGACCAAGAGGCCAAAGCGCTTGTTATGTACTACATCATCTCCAGGTTATATAGAACATCCTGAAGATTATACATTACAAATTGATAAACTATTATTACATTACCAGTACATCGACACCGGTCGTGTACGGAAAACTACTACCATCTGGTAAATATTACGTTTGAGTTTCACCATATCACACCCTAAACCATAGAATAATTTGATTATATTTTTTGATCCATGAATGGTGAATGAAAAGTGAATTAGGAAAAACTAATGAGTATATTGCAGAAAATAGGAATAGATTGGAGGGAAAGGAAAATCCGCAACCTGAACATTTCACAGACTGCTCAGTTGCGAGTGGGGAACGGGGAGTCCGGATGGGCAGTGTTAGGAAGAGGCGTACGGCAGGGTTGCCCATTATCACCGTTGCTGTTCAACCTGTATGCAGAGGAAATGATTAAAGAGGCATGGGAAGAACTGGAGGTAGGAATGAAAGTGGGCGGGGAATTCGTAAAATCAGTTAGGTTTGCTGATGACCAAGCTTTAGTTTGTCAGTCAGCCAAGGGGTTGCAAGCTTTGCTGAGTGAATTGGAAATTCCGTGCGATAGATATGGGATGAGAATCAATACTAATAAAACAAAGGTTACGCGATTTTCCAGAAAGAAAAAGACTAAGCTTAACATAAAAATAGGAGGGCACAAAATAGAGCAGGCAGAACAGTTTACGTATCTCGGAAGTGTTTTGGACCAACACGGTCAAAGTAGTAGGGATGTAAAAAGAGAAGAATTGCTCTTGGGAAAGAGGCTTTCACAAGGAGGGGGGAGTTGATGACAGGGACAGTAAGGATGTTAAGAAAAGACTCTTAAAAACTTTCATATAGAGCGTAGTTATGTACGGCGCGGAAACGTGAGCACTGAAGTAGGAGGATAGACGTAGATTGGAAACTTTTGAAATGTGGGGGGGAGAAATCAATGGAGAAGGTGAAATGGATCGAAAGGAAAACAAATGAGGAAGTACTCGGTATGGTGGGCGAAGAGAGGAGTTTGTTGGGAGAAATCCCATGGAGGCAGGAAAAATGGATGAAGGGCGTATTGATCGGCAGTGGAACGTTGAAGACTGTAATAGAGGGGAGATTGTTAGGCAAATGAGGAAAGGGCAGGAACATGATAGGGATGTTGGACGGGATGAAAGAAGGAAGTACACAGAGATGAAGAGGGACTTGATGTAGTGTAGGTTGCTGGAATGTGTTTTGTTAGCAGTCAACAAATATTTATTTGGTAGTTGCGTCCATCCAAAACCTACCTTTACCAGTAGATTACCTTCTAATAATAATATTGATGATTGATTGATTGATATTATTGATGATTGATTCATACTCTTGCTATCAAACCAACCTTTATGCATATGAAGGAAAAATTTTATGAAGAAACTTATATTCTATCGTTACGTTGAATTTCCACGATGCTGAGAGGTAATGGGATTTCTGTGGTGATGATGGTTGGAATGACAGGTAAACGAGGGAGAGAGAAGAGTAGAGAAAAGGAGTGCTGGACGATGTACAAGGCAACAGGAAGTAAGTGAAGCTGAGACATGGTTCATTTTAATGGAGGCGTTTGGGATTTTTAGCGTAGTGCGAGGGGGGTAGGCACAAGAATGTACCAGTGCCGAAACCCTAAGAAGCCACAACACCACGCAGTATTTCCATTGAATTCTACATCAGATCAGTAGAGCACCGCCTTTTAATGCTCCACAATTTACATCTCACAGTTTCATGTGCATTTAAGTGATCTATCCTCTATTATCCTGACAACGAGTTGGAATAGAGTTTACGTCATCATAACATTCTGAATGAGCAAACTGCGAACGCTTGTAATTTGACAAGTAGCTTAAAGAAGCGGACTTTGGGATTAGTGTCCAACATTTAGTCTTACGGAGCTTTTCAATGCACAATTATTACGCGTGACTAGGTGTCCGTCGTCGAATTCACCGCGGCATGGCGGCCCGAGGTGAAAATCACTGTGCGCGGCCAAAGTGCGACGGCGATCGAGTCCATGTCACCCGACGCCCATCGATGGGAACGTCGCACAGCAAATACCCACCAGAGCGCCTGCCCATCATCACTTCTGGCGATATCCGCTCTCAAGGCACCCCGGTCGCCTTCCGTTGCACCATCCGTTCGCTGGAAGGAAGGTCAAACCTCGAATCCCTTGTCGCCTTTCGTTTCAATTACGCTGCGCTATCATCCACCCTGTTCCGTTTAACGCCGGCGGCAACGGAGGAAGGGACGGGGGACGCCGATGACCCGTGTTTGGACGAGGCCTTCGAGCGCATTCGGATGCTGGAGGTGGAGCGAGGTAGTCTTGCAGCGGATCGGCTATGCGACACGGAGTGTGTGGTACGTGTGACGTCACCGACGAGACGAATCCCCCGCATTTACTAGTGGGAAGCTTGCTAACGATTTGAAAAATCTGCTAAATACAGCCCATAGAGATTAATTTAGAAAACCAAAAATTTATGCACACAGCCCAACTAAAAAAATGTCAATACGGCATATAATTCAGCAAAGAAGGCTAGAAGATTTTGGTAACATTTTAGTTTCCTGGTTTACAGAGTATAAACTCTTTGACGGCAAATAAGTTAACACAAACTCGTGATATTTAATTTGGGATATAAAGAGTGACGTCATTTTTTGGCCAGCAATTCTTATTGTTCCGGAGCGATAGTAAAATACCGCCTCGAAATTTTCAGTCGCGAAATGCGGCTGAAAGGGAAAATTAACGTTTGGCCCTACGGGTGAGAGAAAATTATATCGCAAGGTCCTTGAAGGTCTGTCCTACTTTAGCGTAATTCCTCGGTGAAACAAAATAATCACTATTCCCAAACGCTAACAAATAACTGACCGAAATTATTTTTAAAAAGTGATGTTACCACTTTTAAGTTACAAATTGTGACGTATTCCCATTCGAGAGCAGGAATGGGAAAGCCGCGGCCTTCGAAATGCGAGCGCTCATTCCTCAGAAATGGAAACGATTCTCTCGGGGGCCGTACGCGTTTCGCCCTTAACTGGGCCATGCATCAACATAATTCACCCGTCAACAGTTGCGATTCACCAGGGTTGCAGGGCGATGACACCCCTACAAAAGCCTGGCCCTCCACCAACAACGATCTCGACCTCGGTCAAGCTCTTCCACGCACGCCCATGTGCAACGCGGTGGCTTAGTGGGCAGGGCGCTCGACCCCCGGCCGCAGTGCCCGGGTTTGCATCCGGGCTGCGGCTCCGGACGCTCCGGCTCAAATCCCACGCATAAGGCGAAGGGAAAGGAACTGCCCCCCCCCCCCCGGTGGGTGAATATTCAAATGCACGCCCGGCTCCCGGTGTGCGTGAGTGGAACTCCACGACCCTCACGACCGCCGAGCCAACCTCCTCGGTTTTCACTGCTTCGCTGGATGAATGTCCGTTTATTCGAAATGTGTACGCACGCACCACACCCGCTATCCCCTTCCTCCGCCCCCTCCCCCGCGACCCCGCCCACTCTCCCTCCGCGAATCGCTCCCGGGGCCAACGGTGAACGTTCCTCGCTCGTGGTCGTCACTCTCGGACGCTTCCGCCGGCGTGCAATCACTTCCACCGAAGAAGCTGCGGAGAGGAGCGCGTGTCGCGGCTTTTATATGCGCACCCTTTTCGTTTGTCGAATCAATAAGGAGAGTGAAGAATCGATTTTGAATATATCGGGGAGAAATGATCAGCCGAGTGTGATGAAGAAATGAAGAACGTACTAATGAAAGTTGAAGAGGAATGAGAGAACTGGTGCTTTTATCGACGACGAGTGAGACTCGAAGTAGTATAAAGAATTGCGTTATGCAAACGACGAGAAGAAGTGGGAGCGCCTCGCTATGGAATTACCATGCACATACTCTCTCTGCAATTAACACAATGAAAATCAGCAGTGATTCTACGTTTTTAGCCTATCTATCTAAATAAGGTTTCAATTCCAAAAATTGTAGCGTCGAACAAGAAAATTGAAATTTGCAGGCTTTAATGAAGTTCCGTAAATATCACTCGGAGCAATGATTCGAGTCGATTCGGAGAATAATCCAACGGCAACGCCACACCTATCTCACCCGGCAACGTTCAAGTTCACGTATCCAGGATGCGCTTGCATCAATTTCGAAGCGCTGCCAAAGGAGTGAGGTCGTGAACGAACAAATACGCGTAATCTTTTCCGAGGAATATCCTTCTCATTTTTACGCCTCGCTCTCGCCACGACCATCAATCAACAGTGAAAAATAGCTAGCGTATCACGAGGAAGAGAAGAAGGAAAGAAAATACTTCCGGGATACCTGGCGGATGTATGACGACGGAATACTTAATCTAAACATTTCGGTGGAGCGTATGTACGACCACATTTGAGCCAAAATCCAGCAAAGGCCAATCTTCTATGGCGAGCGAAATTTTGAACAAATTAGGCCCAAAGTGGACATCCATACTCACAAGAGGAGCCATGAATGAAGGCAATTCCAATATTGCGGATACCCAATTCAGGTCTTGTTTACAAAACCATCGCCCGCGTTTCGCAAAACCTGAATTTCCATTTGCACAATTCCAATAACAGGACACTTGCGGAACTCTCATCACGACACCGATGGCATTTCCCATCTCGGCTGCACGTTTGATTCAAATAAAAACAATATATTATCCAGTCCGTCAATCACCAATAATTTAAATTCCAGAGGAATATTTGCAAAACTTAATTTGTATGCCTATCCGTATGCTTTCACTGACAAAGCGTCTAATCAAATATCCATTGACACTGAACGTTAATGTACAGCGAAAGTTTGTGCAGAACTGACTAAAACTGCTATGCTCGTCTAACTAATTATTCACGGATTTTAGACGTTACTACGGCTTCGCAAGAAATGAAAACACAGAGCAACATTTGATTAAATGTTACACACTCAATCCATTTGCGACATACCGACGGCAAAAAATTATTGTACGAGTGGAAAATTTCCCGCTCACAATTTATTGCCAGAGGCACAATGAAACTAGTGCACAATTAGTGCGGGTTAACATAAGCCAAGAATTCAAATCCATTGCTGGAAAGATACGTGAGACAGTCCGCGCATGCATAGGGGCATTCGTCCATTGGTGCTTGCGGCAAAATTGAAATAGTACGCTCTTCATTTCACTAATTACAACAACCACCCATCCAAAAGAAAAAAAGAGGCGCGGTGCAGAGGGGGCACCGGGGAGGAGAGTGGAAGCAGTGGGACGGAGAGGCAATACCCTCCCACCCGCCGCACGTTTCTATGAGACGTATGGTGCGCGCGGCGCGAACCAAAATCTTGCCCGGGGCGGTTGATGGGGCGCGGGGAGGGAGGGAGAAGCGCGGGAGGTGGTTGCTGGACCAAAGGTGGTCGCGGATTGCGAGAACTTTCAAATCGGGGGATTTACGCAACAAGGGTGGCGGTGCGATTTCCAGGGTTGAATACATTTCACCACGGGATGAATGACGTAAGGGCGGGGACACTTGCGGAGGAAATTCGAAGAGGGTGATTGGAACGTGGAGATTACTTGGGGAAGCCTAACAACGGATACAGAATGCCACTCGTGCACAGTCTCATAAACCTTCTGCGTCATTTTCGGTCCCTTTCCGTGGGCATCATGACAATTGGAATCCGAATTCAATCATTGCTCTTGAGTTAGAAACTTCGGCACTGAGGTTTCCAAATGATGAGGTTATACGGCACAGTCTAACCAGGTGAAAGATTAATCCTACGACGATCAGCATTCCTGCGTGAGATTCCAAACCGTGACCATTTGGTGATTGCATTTGCGCATGGTATTAAACTGGGCTACGTACAATTACGATATTAAATTTTAGGCAAATAAGAAGCTATTCCACCGTTAGCAGGTGACGAGATAGCTATGAGCCATGGAGGCACATTTCTTTAGTGTGTGCCCATAACAGATATACGTCGTGTACGGAAATTCACAAGATGCATAAATCAACGCCTCACCCTACACGAATTTGCATGAGCTCGATGCAGGGAGAATTACGACGCCCTCCGTTAATTTTAGTGAATTTGAACAATATTCAACATGATTTGGAATATATAATGGAATATATAATAAACAATGATTTGATGAAAGTAGAGTAGTGAACATCGGAGGTAAAATAGTGGACTATATCGGGTCTGCTGATGGCATGGCTGCGGAGGCAGATGGTAAAGAGATAGTCATTGAGATGCTAGTAGACCTTAACGACAAATATAAGGAATGTGGAAAGTTAATGAGCAAGGAAAATGCTTACTGAACAACCTCGCATTGAAAGATGAATTGAACGAACAAGCAGAAAGCTTCAGATATTTTTGGGAAGCATCAACACTGAAGACATGTCCTCCTCCAGACAAAATCAAACCAGGAATATCAATGGTGAAAGGGGGATTCGATAATAATAATGAGAAACTACTGCGCGGACCTTTAGAAAAGGATCTCAGAAGGAGAGTGGACAAATGCTACAGGTGGAGTGCGTTGTTGTACGGAGCAGGGATATGGACTTGGCGGATGGATGAAGTAAAAAGAGTGGAGAGGCCTTTGAAATGCGGATCTGGCGGAGAATGGAAGGAATTAGAGAGTGGGAGGATAGAGTAGAGAATTAGAATTGAATTGGAGAGAAGCGAGATTTGGTAAAGAAAATCAACAAAATAAAGGATGCATTGGTTAGAGCACTGGAGTTTGAGGAATGAGTGCTTGCTAAAGACTGAGCTAGAGTGCATGATAGAGGGGTAGAGAGGGCGTGTGAGGAAGAGATACGTGGTGTTGGACAAGATTAAGATCGAGAGAAAATGTGAAGATCTCAAGTGAATGACCGAGAATAGAGAGACATGGAGGTCAACCAGAGAGAACCTGCCACGGGCCAGAACAACCAATGATGCTGATGGTAAGTTACGAATTAATTTTTGAAGAGTTGGCCTAGGAACAAATAACGAAAAGATGGGAGAATGCACGTAAAGTATACGCTCGTGCGCTCAAACTTGTTCTTGTCTGATTATGAATATCGCGAGGGAATATGAGTGCATGTGCGCCTCTTTATGCTCACAGGTTTTCTTTTGACTCGTAGGAGTTCGGGGTGGAAGGGGAGGTGAACCTTCTGACGCAGCCATTAAGCTACATTCTCGAGCATTCGTTCGAGCGGCACCTCAGGCGGCGCAGCCAATCAGGACGCGGATCGCTGCCGTTTGTGGCGCCGCAGAAATCGCCCATTCTCTCAACTCTTGCAGCGGCGAGCGAGAACTAGCGTTCGCAGTCTGTCATATGCTCATCTCCCATCAAAAGACACAGCCCAGGGGCCATTGCCGCCTTCTGTTTCCGTCCGGCGTGGAAACTGTGCGTGCGGCGATGGCTAGGCGCAATGCAAAACCTCTCCTTCAGCTTTTCTCTCTTTCAAAGGTTCTGGAAAAATAATTACTTTGACTACGCCCTGAACTCAAAAGCGATGTATTCCTTCTCAGGGTTCCGTCAGGCCAGAAAAGATGGTATGGAATACGCCTTGTAGTGCAGCCTTCAGCCATCTTGATTCTTCAAAGTCTCGGAGAAAAAGGTCCGTATTTAAAAGAGAGCATTCAAACAATAATGAATCTCAGTCTCACGTTCTCCTTCAGGAGTAGAACTAGGTCAAGTACTTTATCGGATAACGTGGCAGTATGATGGCTCAATTACCCCGAAAATTGCAGTTTCAATTAAACTGATCATCAAACTTTATTGTACACATATTTTCCTCCAAAACAGAAAGTATTTGGAATGCTTAAAACCAGGAAAATATGGTAAAATATAAAATATGGATTGATGATAAAAATCGGTCGCAATAAAAATGAAATACACTGATATATAACTTTTGAAAAACAATAAATGAATTAGCAGAAGAGATAAATTACTCATGTATTTTTACGCAAACGCCGACTTCAATTCTCACTTTCTTCCGGAACTGGAGAATTATATTGGCTGGGAACAATGTTAACTCTACTAAAGAATCAAACAATTGTCTTTACTTGGATTTTAATTCCATATCACACGCATGCACAAGCGCCATCTGACACGACTAGCGCCGCAAGGTCTTACCGGTGGCCTCTGTTAATGGCGCACCCATTTCCCCAGAGCGTAATGATAATGTATGCACCCTTTCGAAAAAGCCGCCCGCACAACACAAAGCATTATAAATCACACCCTACGATGACACACGCACAATGAGTGTCGAAACAGACTGATTGCCACAAGAGGACTCCGTTTGGACATACTGCATGGAATCGCCGAGGGCACTTTGGGGAAACCGTCCCCAAGTGTGAACCGTAGGGTACGGAACGCGAAGCAGAAGACAAAGCGCTGTTCCTACCATCGATGGCGACGCTCGCCCCGCCAGCGAAGCGCGAGGATGCGCCACGAATCTGGTGACATTCCCGCCACTGGAAATACCCGGGGGAGGGAGGGAGGGGAAGAGGGACTCTGTCAAGGACACTTCGCATACAGAACAGTGGAAGGCGCGCGCCGGGCCAACAAATGGAAACGTCATTCCACCCAAAATTTGCGGTGCGAGAAGAAAATCATTAGCACAAACACTGACTCTGCAGCCGTGAATGCAAATTCCAGCTCTTTTTTTAGTTCGTCGAGCGAGGCGCCGAGTTACCGACGCTTGACAAAAACCACGTGACACGCTCATTGGAATTCTCTTTGAGCCACACGAACGGCGGGTGCGGGGGCCGGGGGAGGAGGAGAGGTCGATAAAAGTGGCATTCGGAGTGGGTGAAGAGAAATTATGTATTTGCGAGGCCTGTCCAATAAATATGCGAACTGAGGCCATAAAAACTTTATTTTGCAAAATTTAGTCTACATCGATTTTGTACCTTTCAAAGTACTCTCCATTCGTTGCTATGCACTTAATCCATCTTCTTTTCCACTGTTTAAAGCACCCTTGGAAGAAGTCATCAGAAGTTAGGCTTTATAGTTTTCTCGTCGTTTCTTGCTTTATTGTGTCAACATCTTCCCAGTGATGACCCCTCATCACATTTTTGCATTTTGAGAAGAGGCAAAAGTCGCAGGGGACGAAATCCGGCGAATAAGGAGGATGATCAAGGATGGCGATTGAATTTTTTTGCCCGAAACTGGCGAAAAATCTAACAACTAATGCGTCGCTTAGGCATTCCATAATATGGATAAATATTAAACCGTGACGGTGCAACGAACAGCTGTATTTATTGTGGTTATGGCCAATGGGTTTCAATAACTGGCTGTGGGTTGGACAGGTGAATTATGAGAAGGAATCATCACGATACGCAAGAAGGGACATTTTTCAAAATCACATTCTGCTCTCACAACTCATGTTTGCCTGCTCTTGCGGTAACTTCTAACGACAAAAAAAACCGCTGTAAATCTTTAATCCCCTGCCTGCAAATTAATGGACGAGATTCGAAAAGTTTTCTACTTCATTTTGAAGTGATTTTATCCCACGTTAAACAAATTCAAATTGACTGGCGGTATTGAGAAATGGATCGCTAAAAATGCTTACAAGCGGATTCAATTCAATACGTTTTAGGAAGTAATTGAAAAACAAAATATAACGGCCATATTTGTTTGTTTATTATGAAAAATATCACTTCCACTGGCCGTCCCGAAAGACGTCCATCATTTTTAGATTTACGGCCAATCATATACCTCATTTACTCAATTGGAAATAGTCGTACGCGCATGAGCAGATGTGGCAAGAACTTAATCAAACTCCAGTCATGACCTCTTTTGGTTTTAAGCCTTTTAAATAGAAGCGTTTTGTCAACGCACCCAACTCATTTTTTTTCATTTTTCTAAATGAACAATATTTGGCTGCTTCAATCACCAATGTAAATGAAACCACGTGGCGGATAAAACCTGAAAGCTTGTACAACTGAAACTTGAACAGCAGTCTAGTGAGAGAAGTGGCTTCCTTAATACGAACGACGGAACTAAGCACGGAACCACGAGTGGCATCTCTTGAATTTTAACGTGTTCTTAAACGACCCACGTACAACAGTTTCAACCTAACTCCATTCCTAATAGTGCGTCGATTCACGCGGCGAGAACTGAATACACCGAACGACAACCGCGAATTAACGCCATGGCATTGAGTGGACGCTTTGACTTCCATCACCAACGCTGGATTCATAAGGCCCTCGGAACGTGAGAGTGGTCGTCTACAAAGAGGGTAAGCTACCACGTGAAGACAGACGGTTAACTGCATCAAGAAATGCAAACGAAGGTAGAGAAAACGTGAAAAAGGGAACCCAGATTATATTATTGGAGCCCGTGGGTTTAGTGGAGAGGGCGATGAGGGAAGTAGGTTAGAAGCTCGGCTAGTTGAGGTCGTGATGGGTGGGGGAGTGGGAGAGACGGTAGGGGGGAGGGAAGGCGAGGGGAAGGGGGTAATGCCGCCATTAAAGCCCACAGGAAAGGCACTCGTGGGTGATGCATCGAGTTCATCGAGTCCACGGGCATTTCCCGGGGCAGGGGGGCGCGGGGCGGGGGGGATGGATTCAACCATTCTCCAACGCGGTGTGCCGTCGAGGAGATGAAGGGAGTGCTCGAGGTGCGACGGCGAAGCTCTTCTTTGGGACGGACCCCTGGCGACCGGCTAAAATCGTAATTCCGCACCTCCGATTTAACGTGCCGGGATATTCTAATAAATTATCATGGCTGTGATAGAGCGAATGAAAAGATAAAGATTCCAAAAGGCTCGCGATGAAAGAAGGTGTCTATCAGATAACCATGCTAGACCCCGTCTGCTTCTCAAGTGGTGCAACTACAGCAGCCAGGGATCAGCAAACTCGGCACGCCCAGGGAGATTTTCACCTCCGCTCCCGGGCGCATTTTGGTACCAAGTCAAGGCATCGATTTATACGTGCGCAGTGTACGACCACACACTCATACGAATTTTATTTCGCATACAAGGATTGCATAAAGAGTATCGGGAGAGGTTCCGGAAAATTGATTTATTTCAAATATTGCTAAAATGACTCAAAATTCTTCCCTTGTACACCCCTAAAGCGTCGACGCACTTTTACCAGGCTGCTCCACGAAACGAAGGCTCCCTGGTATGCGGATTAAGGAGGGTCCTTAAGGGTACGCCTTCTAACTTATTTGACGGCACTTAGAGTCCCATTGTGGTATCCTTTGAGGGAGGATTTCACTTTTCGGATTAGAAAATAGTCTACTGGTGCCAAATCGTGACTGTAATGGGGTAGGGGAATCGTTGCGATGTCGTTGCCGGTCTTCGCAAGCAAACTACTCTGCCCTTGGTCGTCCCTCAAGACCCCCGGGAGAAGTTTAGCACAGATATTTCGCAACACCAAATTTTTCAAGTGATAACGGTGTACACTGCAATCTTATCAGTGCCAATACGATCAGAGATCATGCGCACACTTGAGCGCGGGTCTGAATTCAGCACTACACCTGAGCAGTCTGAGACATGTGCAGGTTGCGAATTAGACTCCTATCCCTCCAATCTATTCCCACTTTCTGCAATATACTCGTTAGTTTCTCCCAATTCACTCTATCAAACGCTTTTTCGAAATCTGCGAAACAGGCAAATACCTCCTGGTTGTGTTCTATATTCCTCTCGATTAATAATCTCATTACTACAATGGCATCACGCGTACCTCTCCCTTTCCTAAAACCAAACTGATAATCCCCTAAGTAATCATATGCCCTACTCTCTATCCCTTTGTTGATGATCTTGTGAACAACTTTAGCTGCGAGGGATATCAAACTTATTGTTCTGCAGTCCCCACATGATGTTGGCTTTACATTTTTCGAAAAAGGAACTGACACTGATCTCACAAAGTCTTCCGGCCAGATTTTTTCCTCATAGACGCTACGAATCAGTCCATATAGACTCTTCCTCCAACATTTTCGCAAAACTTTTAGTAATTCCGCAGAAATGTGTTCTATCCCATGGCTTCATTTGATTTTATCGCTCTCAATGCACTTTCTACGTACCTCATTGTTAACTAGCCTGGACCCAAGCTATTTAGATCTACGTAATATTCTCTTTCTATATCGAAGCCTTTTGGACTTAGTTCTTTACCATACAGTTCTTTTATACATTACTTCCATTTTTCTTGGATCTTAGAGGAATTCGGGATGTTGAAAGGATTTTAATAGAAAAAATGCAAGTTTATTCCAGGGTCCTTAAATCGATTGGTGCGGCTGTTGACGGATGGATAGATAGATTTCAGCAATAATCAAAACTTTGCTATTTCCTCCCTCCCGATAATCAATCACTGAATTTTGTAAAAAAATGTAATCATCCCTCACCGTTTCACAAAACGAGCACTTCGTGTAACGTTGTATTTAATCCCTCGCTACTTTACTGAGGACAACCTTCGTTGAATTAAAAACAAGGCATTAATGTTGAAGAATCCATGCTGCTTCCAGGAATTACCGTCGCGTAGGTTAGACAACTGTTTCACCCCCAGTCTTGGAGGCGTCTTCAGGTCAAAGGGGGCATGAATTCCTCATCAGATAGATGTCGCGGAAACCTTAGGATTAAGTCGTTAATGCGTGAATCGTGGCGACTGATAATTTCGAATCAACAATTAGAAGGGTTAGACGCAAGTGTAAGGCTACATGCCGAAGGAATGAGATAGCTCATCATTCCTGTTCAGTGGAAGAAAGTAAATCTCGTGAAAGACACGGGCTAAGCAACAGCGCAGAGATGAAAGGAAAGATGGGCTGAAGTAGGAGACCAACGATAACAATTGTTAGCTGCAATTTGATTTTCTACAATAGTACCCTTTCAAATTTTAGAGGGAGATAGAATCGGAGTGAATGAGGCCCTTGCCTGGAAAGCATATCTGGGGACCTGAACGGCTTAGGGACAACTATTCACTGAAAGCGTCGTGATCAAGGCGCCAGTCGCCCCCTGGGTAGCCGATTTCATCGGTGAAGCTAACCCGGGGGGACTTGTCCATTGTCTTAAGCAACAGCGACGGAGATTTCGTGATGGGTTCTCAGATTGATGTCACGATCGCTCAAGTGCGAGCGGGCTCCACCGTGTTTTCACGGAAGATCCCCGCCCGCAGTGGTCGTGAAGTGGCCGACGGGGCCTCCAGGACGGAGTTTCACCCGCGGAAACGACATGTGTCGCCGTCCTCACCTCCCATTCCACATTTCCAGCAACATATACTCGCTCCTGTACGCAATGTATTCGCATTTAAAATTGTTGCAGAAATGAATCATATTAGATTCAAGTATGATGAAATGACTTTTGATTAACTTCTTTTATAACGAGTGCTACCTCTCTACGCTTGGGCAATCGAGCAGCAAATCTTTCCAATGTAATTACTGGAAACAATAATTAAAGGATAACAGCCGTTGAGAATTTTTAATGGGGGATGGCTCCCTATGTGCGAATATATTTTTTTAATCTGTACCTTAGGGATCAAGTAAGGAAAGAGAGGGTTTGTGTGAACTCTTTAATGCTCGGAGTTCGGCCTCGGCGCGGAAGCTAGAACTCGTTCCGCAGGGACTAATACAAACGATATGTCAATAAGAAATTCAAAATAAATTTGATTATTGATCTACAATACAAAGGATGATTATAATCGTGAATTCATAAGAGGCAATAAGAGAGAGTCTTAAAACGAAATTTGACGATGATTTCGTGTGCAACAACGATTTATGTAAGCCCCTGGGCTTCATACTCTCAACCACCCCTTCTTTCTCTCTTCCAACCATCGCATCATTATCCCATACCCAAAATCTTCCTTTGAGCAAAAATCCCAAATCCCAAAAATTGCTTGTCTTCGCAATGACTCCGTAAGCTGTCTAAACATGAATAGACTATTTCAAAATTTTGTCTGGATTCTACAAAACCTTTTGCTAGCGTAAAGACGGCAACTTGGACGTAATAAAATATCAAGTAGACCTTATGAAGGCACCAGGGCCGGTTTTTCATCATCGATATAGTATGCTTATTGAAATAATCAACGGTTTTAAATGAATTAATTATTTTATGAAAAGCAATATCCCTACAGCCAAAAACATTAATTTATCGAAACTTTTGCGCCTGCTTCATTTTGGCTAGTTTTTCAATATTTGGTGCTAAATTTGTCACAGAAAGCAGCAGAGAGTTCTTCCCATCGCAGTCAGCTATTCGCGACCTTGTTTTTCTTTTAATCAATTTCATGGATGAAGATGTTTCTTCACATCCGTATGTCGTTCCAAAGCGACATATATAACTTTTTGCATATTTTCTCTGCCCTGGGAAATGTTCACCGGGTAATAAATGCCAGAAATGTATTATATCAAAAGCATTTTGATTTGGAATAAGCTCACCATTTTAAATTTGGTAGAATAAACTCATTCTTAAATCAATCAGTTCCATTTGCCTGTTACTAGGAATGTGCATTACGTTTTGTTCACTAAGTAAAAATGAGTTTACATATATATGCGAAGATGCAGTCTTCTTCTATGGTAAAATCATAAAAAAGACTTTCAAATGACTTGTAATATGATTTTGATTTTTTCAATTTATTAAGTCAAACTGCTATTAACCGCAGCAAATTTACTTGGCTCTATCAAATCTGGAAATTGACTAAAATCCGTATTCTCTAACTGGCAGATGAACAGTTTTAATTTCATTTTAAATTAACTGATGCCATTTACTAAGTTAGGAAATAATTTATTCTTGCCTTGCAGTTTTAAATTAAGATAATTGAAATGGCTAGTAATATCAATGAAAAATGCCAAATCAAATAGCCAGTTATTGACAAATATTAGGGTTCCTCATTCAGGTGGTTCGTTTTCCCGTGCCAAAAAACTAGAAACGGCATTTTTCAATTTCCAAATTCTACTCAGAACCTGAATTCTAGAAAGCTAGCTCACTTTAAAATGAAGGGTAAGGTCAACATATTCCAAATCTACCAATTCACAGTATTCTCTGCATTCTCGTCTGCTTAATGCTCTTGCTCTAATTTTATACACAAATTTCACCACTGGCAACATAACATACTATACTGCATATTCAAAGTTTTCCCTCAGAGTGCCTCTTGGTGCATACCGTAGGGATATTTCAGTATAGGACCTTATAAAAATTTCCAAACAAAGTTGTACCGCCATTGACTTTACCTATCATTGATGGCGCTCCGTCAGTACACACACTGATAAGTTTGTTATAATCAAATGATAGATCTCCTAGGCATGATTTCACCTTTTCAAATATGTCCGATCCTCTTTGTTTTTCCATGAAATGACTCCAGACTGGCAAGTTCTTCAAAGGCATTTGTATTATCATCAATTCCTCTTACAAAAATGTTTAACTGGGCAACATCACATATTGATTCATCCAAAGCTACAGAAAATAAAGAACAAGAATGGACTAAGTCTTCCAGTTGCCGAGAGATATATCCCGACAGAGTCCCTCGATGCGTCTCGTAACTGTCTGCCTTGACATACGAGTAGCAATTTCGTCTGCTTTCCTTTCAAAAACTTCATTACCAAGGTTGGGTGCAAATATTACGAGAAATGGCTTAATAATTTCCTCTCCATCAGGAAAAGGTTTCTTTATCTTTACCAATGCTACAGTAATTTTATACGACGCTTTTGTCGCCGCCAAGTCTTCAGTACTCACTTTAACAAATATATGTTGTCCTTTTCTGATTTCTTGCTTTTTCTCAGTCACATATTCTTTTCGTAATTCAGACCCAAGAATAAGCTTTATATTTCCTCATATATTAGTCTAATAGTGTGTCGTATAGATCTCTTAAGATCATGTTTTCTATGATGTGAAACAGCACTTTAACAAACAATGCAAAACGGGTTTCTTGATGAACTTGCTTTAAATTGCAACTCATTTTCCCACTGTTCATTGGATTCACACCTACACTATCTTGGTTTTCTTTAGCTCATTATCTATTGCACTGTAATGGATAACGGGAGTTTAAGTATAGAAAAGTAAAAAAACTAAAGAGAGTGAAAAAGAAGAAATAGATCACAAGTACGTACGTCGTACCACACAGAATATCAATTATGTGAAATTTGAATTCTATGTTCGCGTAAAGAAAAATTAGTGGCGCTCTTTATTTGAGGAACGTAATATACTTAACCTTGAAGCTGACTTCCAATTGCTTTCAATGCAAAAATCACGCTAGTACACTCAATAAAACACGGCTGCAAACTCCAGGCCACGATGAGCCACTCGGAACTGACTAACCATTTCGAACAATCGCCGCTCATTCGCACGTGACTTCGGGCACGTGATGCGTTGCTGGTGAGCGGTGTTTGCGATCGTTTCAGCAAGAACGCGCCATAGCAACAACGATAAAAACATTCGGACGTTTGTAAACCCACCTAAACTAACCTCTCACAAATTCAATTCTTAGTTTCAAACACCGAGAAGTTGAACATTACCGAAGGCTGTACGAATTGAACTGAGGTCACTTTGTTGTTGAAAATAATAAGATGGATTCAGCTATGACATCCATTTAAAAAATAAGTACGCGCAAGGATGGAATACGCCACGTTTGGCACATTCGCCACGGTTTGGTCACCCCTGGGGTAGAGCGTCGGACCACTGACTGAAGGGCCCGAGTTCGCTTCTCGGCCATACCTTTGGGCACCCTCAGCTTCACCAGAGCTGTGTAATTATCGTGTAACAGATCTTCAAGGGAAATCATAACCGGCACAGGGAAAAGAACTGCCCCCCCTACCCTGATGCGTGAATTTCACACGCCGTCGGGCTTAGCACTGGGTGAGATCTACCATCACCTAACCAACCGACCTTCGAGTTGATATCTATGGTGGTATATTAGCAGCGCGTTTTCCTTCGAAGTTTCAAAGATTTTTACGACGCCAAGAGTTGAAAAAGGAGCATGGTAAATCATTCCACGCCACTTTTCGGTGCGTGCTTACCAGTTCTCTCTCGAAAGTTCCCTTGTTAGGGAATTACCCAGGGATAGTTCTTCAATCGCTCAACGAAAGGAAACTAGAACATCTACCGGACCAGGCGATAAGACCTAAAGCAGTAGCTACACAAAATATCTTTTGGCCCATAACCTAAACCTACCCTTCAAAGCTATTCAATCACTAAATCGGCCCTGAGGTACATTCAATTCGTTGGACGTAAAATTAGAACTTTTACACCAGTTTATGTACTTAGTGTGAAGCCATACCGTAAATGCGATCCACAATACAAAATGTGATCATGGCGATTACCAATACTTGGGTACTACATTTCCTCGAGAACGTGACGACACGGTGTCCCATAAGCGCCACCGAAGAGCATGGAACCCTCTTCCGGCCAAGGATTCAAAGCGGCGTTCTCGAACTGATCGTTGAAACACTGAGCACATTTACAGCTGGGTGAAGCGATTCGTCTTATGAAACTTTTAAATGTTAATCGCGCGCTAGACAACGACTCTGTCGACTTTCACAAATGTTGGGGAAAGCGACGATTAGCCTGGTTCGTTCGGAGTTATTAGATGACTCATGAAAATTATACCGGTGGCGTGAATTCACATGGGCTCTCGGTCCCTGTCGTCACCCACACGATCACACCCGCGAGCCCCTTCCCTCACGGCGACGCACAGCACTCCTTGATAATCGACGGGTGTCCGAGAGTGGCCACGGGGAGGCGGGGCCTGCGGTTGGGTCGAGTGTCGGGCCGCGGTTCCCCTAGCGGACCGGAGAGCCATCCGCGCGATTCAGCGGCGGCGCGGGGACAAGCACGAGGGAACTGACTGCCGGGTCCCCTCCAAAGTGACATCGAGCGGAGGGCAAGAGCGGGAACGGAGGAGGCAGTCCCAGGCGGTAACTTCGGCACCTCGCCCCAAAATCCGCAACGAGGACACGAGGAAGAAGTTGCCACGAAACTGAACATTAGACAATTAATATGCTTTTGCAAGAGAATGTGCCGAAATGGTCCTCAATGTGCTGTCGGAATTTCGCGGAAAATCTTGGATCTCGCCCCAACCGCCTCACAGCCCCCATGTGGCAGTAGCTAGGCTTCTTGTAGCTCAAAATAATAAAAAGGAGCTCGAAATGAAACCATTTTGGAAGGCTAGATGGCTTCAAAGAGGCCGTGACGAGGTACCTGAATGAGGTTCCCGGTGATGACTTCCAGGAAGCGTACCGCGACCGGCAGAGGCATCGGCAACGGTGTGTCGATGCGCAAGGGTTCTATTTCGAATGATTTTAGCGATATGTTTAGTTTTGGTCTCTTTGGTCTGCAATTCATATTTCCCGGGAATTCACCCGGGGCCCTGTACATAGGGGGAGGGGGAGGCAATTCGTTTTCCAGATTCCCTCTCTCGACTTTTTCCTGATTTCCCAGTCAAGCATGCCATTTTTCCCCCAATCGGACGACTTTTACTCCCAATATTTTCCCCCGACGATTCCCCAACTTTTCCCCGGGTGTTCGGAACCTACCCTGGCATTTGTTCAGCCGCCGTTCCTCTTCGCTCCTCGTGCCACTCCAGGCAACCAAATCCTGCTTGTCGCTTGGGTTTCCGCCGATGCCCAAACGATAGATGGCCATTGCCAAACACGAACTTTCCACAAACACTAAAACTAGCAATCTTCCCATCGCTTAAACCCGAGTCATATTGCATTAATGCCATTCGAATGTCAAGAATCCCCACTTTGAAAAAAAACCTCGGGGCTTTTCCCCATCGTTTCTCGAATTTTTAATGAGAATTAGTCATCTTTTTCCTTCTCTTACCTTTCCCTGCAGAGTGACCGCCTTAATAGTGTAAGTGAAGTATGGCATGAGCAGAGTTTAGTTACAGTGATGAAATAATATTAAAGATGACTGATTAGTATTTTTGCCATAGCATAGCTTCATGGATAAATATATGGGAAAAACGAGCTTTCCCGTAAAAGGATACTTACATGTAATATAAAGACACGATCAAATGAAGTAGCACGGAACGAAGAAAAATTGGGTGTTGCGCACACCGCGGACCCATCATGGGACGCAGGATTCAGGATGATAAACGGGTAAACCTTGAAGTAATTTGCGCACAATATTGTCGGAATATTGCAGTCCGAAAGTAGAGATGCGCCAATTTACATTGGTCAGATCACATCTGGAAATGCAAAAAGTAATTCGTATCCACAGAGTAGGTTAATTAGACAATTAAATGAAGCTTAAAAGGTCTATTAGATTCAAAAAAGATTTTGCGAAAAAAAGGACTCGTGAGTGAGGGTGTTAGAGATAAACTGAGGCGAAAGTCCCTCCAGACACCAAAGGACTTGGCTCAGAGACGTACAGGACACTCGTGAGTTCATTTACTAGGACGAGGTAAATGGAAGCGAAGACCCCACGGTCCTCCGGGCCACTTGGAGACAACCAGAGAAACATCATTCGAGACGAACATTTTAAAAGGTTTTTTTCCATATTGAAATTCGCACTCACAAGAAAGCATGGCTTAAGCACCACCGTTATAGGTGGCAGGGTAAGCACTACATTCATAATGATCGATGAGCCTAACCTTCCATGCGAACGTACACGATCCGAATTCAGTTCAACAACGGAGGATGGTGCTCCGACCCCCCACCCCTCCCACCCACACACACATATGCACTCACGAACGCACGCACTCGCGCACATGCCATGGGGAGGCCAGCACAGTGATGCAAAATAAATACGGGAAACACGAAGGCTCTTCCATCAATTTGGGCGATGAATGCCCAGGTTCCCTTGGGCGTCCGATCGTGAGGTCAGAGTTGAAAAAGGTCAGTGGAATCTTAATCGCTCTACAAATTCATATTCATTTCTTGTAGAAAGCGCTTCAACTTAATATGTTTAATGTTAACTTTCATCGCGCATCAATAGAAATCGGGCCAGCAGGTGGTGCCTGAAATTGCAAACAGATAGCCATTAAGAGAGTGAGTCGAATCAAATTCGAAAGATGAATTCCTGCATCAGGAAACCGTCCCAGCAACAACATCATCTCACTGATCGGTCTTCATGGGAAGTCGTTTTTCTTAAGTCATTTGGATAACCCTGTGGATACATAATCTACCACCAAACCAAGTAATCGACTCGAAGTTTGACCCGAATCCGTTGGCTAGCAGGGCTCACCTAGTATTGACCTTTACAAGAACATCAGAGTGACTCCTATGTCACCCTTTCCCTGTGCCGCCTGTAGTTCCTCAGAAATATCTATTTCCGAAAATTAACGAGCTTGGATGAAGCTGAGGTAGTCCAGAGGCATCCCCGGGAACGAATCCGTGTGCTCCGGTCAGTACGTAGCCCCGCGATCTACCCGGAAGCGAGAAAAATTACCTTAATTTTGTACAAAGAAAGCGCTCAAGTACAGCATTTCTCCTGAGTGCATGAAGCCTTTTATCTCAAAACTGGAAACAATTATGACATGTATTTATTTTACGAATGTTATACAGATATTTCTCCTGACTACGCGCTGACTCAATTATGTTTTCCAGCTTGTCGTGCCTGTGATAGATGTCCTTGTGCTCACCCAAACGATTGCTTCTTAACCCACCCTTGCAGAGAAATACACGAAAGAGATCAAAGCCGAGTTTGATAAAGTTTAGGGCACATCTGTCCCTGTGTTTGCGACTTTTAATGAGTATAAATGTGCATCCACAATTGATGAACATCGTTCGGGACGTCCAGTGAAAGTGACTTCCTTCGAAAGGACAGACAAAATCCACGATATGTTTTCAGATGATCGACGAATTAAAGTTCACAAAATAGCTGAAGCCATACGACGAAATTTAAGAAGAAGTATGGGTACAATTCTACAATTTAGAGACAATTGGGAAGTTGAAACAGTGGGTTTCTAAAGGAGACCCGGCCCCGAAGATGACGAAGAGGGTGAAATCGGCCGACAAGGTGACGGCCACAGTTTTTTGGGATGAAGGTGGAATCATCCAGATTGATTACTTTAAAAAAAAGGGTAAAC
Source organism: Hetaerina americana (assembly GCF_022747635.1). Lineage (NCBI taxonomy): Eukaryota > Metazoa > Arthropoda > Insecta > Odonata > Calopterygidae > Hetaerina > Hetaerina americana. The sequence goes on along the minus strand of NW_027286292.1, from coordinate 1,497,894 downwards.
GGTAAATGAAGAGCATTATGCCACGTTTTTGCACCGGTTGAGCGACGAAGTCAAGAAACAACGTACTCATTTAGAAAAGCAAAAAATAGTCTTCCATCAAGAAAATGCAGGAATACCCACTGCGCAGATTTGACAGAGAAAATGATGGAATTAATGTTCGAATTATTGGAACTTAGCCACCGCATTCCCCCAGATTTCACCCCCAATCACCATTCCATTTATTTTCAAACTTAAAAAAATGGCTCGGCGGAATACGAACCGCGTGGAATTAGGAGATCATTGCCAACACAGATGCCTCTTATGAGGGCCTCCCGAAATCCTACTTATTGGACAGGATAAAAAAGTTAAGAGAATCACTTTGTCAAGTGTATCAAGCTAAAAGGATAAAATGTTGAAAAACTAACACATAACATACTTTATTTTCCTTTATTTGACGTAAGAACATATTGAGCGGCCCACGTACCTCCGCACGGCCACGATCTACATTGAGAGTCGGGAAACGGTAGGCAGAAGGAATTATTTCACGCTGGGAAAAAATCATCTGCCTATTTCCGATTCAAGCGATACTTAAACTTTGTACAATGACTATATACCTGTAGATAGCAAAATTATTACAGCCCATGGATGAAGCAAAGACAGCACTTTTCAAATCCCAAACACCGTCGGGGAATTAAAATACATGCGTGAAGACAACCCCTTCGTGAGGATCACCTTCACTACGCAAATATGTCAAAAAAATACTCTCAACGTCATAGACTTCATACAATATAAAATTCCCAAGCTTGTCCCGGTCGTATTGAGAAAGAAATTAATTCTCTTTTGCATACCATTCCGTTCAATATTCTATGACTATCCTCATTCCAAGTTAGTTTTGTTTAATGTCCACTTACCTACCACATCTCATCTACACGTATGAAGAGGGAATCAAGCCAACACGCAGAATAAATAATAAGAAAAATAGTTACAGTTTTTCACATCAATGGCGATGAATGAACGCACACCGGCCAACGTGAATTCCTACTGATGGAACCAGTATGGTCACGTCCTGAGGGCTATGGATTATTCCATTCGTGTTTACAGTGCGCAATTATCACAGCGATCTGGGCGCTTAGCAATAACTACAGAATCAAAAAGAACTTGTATTAATCCCTGCGGGAACTAACGGAAAAAATTAATTCAGCCGTAAATTGAGTTCTAATCGGCTCCATCCGCCACTTTAGATGCAGGACTTGATAGTGCCTTCTAAAAAATGTACTAAGGGTGGAGGAGCGCCACGCTGGCCACCCTCCCCCCGATGGCGGTGGAGTCGAGGCGGCCGGCGAGGCAGTTGGTCGAGAGGCCTGATGGAAGCGAACCCTTGGACCCACCAAATATATTCCCTTGCCCCCGCTCCCCCCAGCGCTCCTCCAAGCGCTCCAATTCACCGTAAGCCTTGCCCAATGGAAGTGATTCGCTCTCCTTCGCAAGAGCGCCAGCCGTCACTTCACCCCACATCACACCCACTCCAAACCACGCAACGTGGCCAGAGCGAGCATTGCATTGATTTGCCTCTGACATTTTCCGCGTGCGTCCCTGGAAGTAGTATCGTCAAAGTACGCCCACTGATGGCAACACCTGTGTCGCTTTATCTCTCTATCCATTATAGTCATTTACTCTAGCAATCCACAAAACTGTGTGTATGTGTGTGTGTATATATATATACACACATATATTTAACTACGTATATCGCGGTAGTCCAGGGGGTAGAGCGTTAGACTGCTGACCGGAGGATCCCGGGTTCGATTCCCGGGCAAGGCACTCTGGGCACCTGCAGCTCCATCTGTGATTTTTCGGGTACTAGATCTTCCTGAGAAACCATAACCGGCGCAGGGAAAGGAACTAGCCCCCCTACCCTGATGTGTGAATTTCACACGCCGTCGGGCTTAGTACCGGGTGAACTCTACCATCACCTACCAAACCGACCTTCGGGTTGATTACTTTGTTCATGGTTTATATGTATATCTGTATATATATATATATATATATATATATATATATATATATATATATATATATATATATATATGTGTGTGTGTGTGTGTGTGTGTGTGTATATATGTTTATTATATACACACAATTATATTTTGTGTATATGTTATATATACACACAATTATTTACATAGGAACAGGTATAAGGAAAAGGGATAGGAACACACATAAAGGACAAACACAGGAGAAGTGGGGAAGGCGGAATCTGGCAAATCACGAGTGTAAAAATATTTCCTAGACCGGGACTTGAACTCCGGATATTTCCACTTAAGATCTTCTTCTCTCACTTCTATGTAAATGAATATTTGTTCGCCGTTTGGCGGGATTTCGTGTCTGAATGTGTATTAGGCCAATGTGGCTCGTCTCTTCTTCTGGCTATGCGTGCCACGAAACGCACTGTTCTTATCCTTCATGATATTGTATGATTACTATACTACTATCCTTTCGTCTTGTGTGTCTTGTCTATTTCTCCTTTGCTGGGTGAGACAGCTCCCTAACGCCTCTCTTGGCCAAAGAATCGGGGCACTTGGCTGCATAAAGCATCGCAGATCTCAGTGTAAATTATGTTTCCTGGGTAGCTCAAGTGGTTAAGAGCCTCGGCCCGGCAAGTGGAAAGATCCGCAGTTCAAGTCCCAGTCAAGGAAATATTTTTACACTCGTGATATGCCTGATTCCGCCTTCCCCACTTCTCCTGTGTCCTTTATGTGCGTTCCTATCCCTTTCCCTCATATCTGTTTATATGCAAATGAGTATTTGTTCGCCGTTTGGCGGGATTTCGTGTTTGTGTGTGTGTGTGTGTGTGTGTGTGTATATATATATATATATATATATGTATGTATGTTTGTATGTATACATATATATAATATATTTGTATATATATATATATACTACCCGGAATAACCACCGTGTGGCGCTCCCATCGTTCCGATTTGAGTTCTGTTTTTTTTGTTAAATTGGTACATCTGTTGTTGATATTCCCTTTAAATCTTAGTGTCATAACTTGACATTTGCAAAAGTTACGTAGCCAAGAGTACATCTATCTCTGTGTGTGTTGGCGATTTTTTACAATTGCAGAAATGGATTTAAATTTGCAACAACGAACTTGTATTAAATTTTGCGTAAAAAACGGATTTAGTGGCGCACGGACGTTGGAAATGTTGGAAAAGTGTTTCGGCAACGATTCTCTAAAAAAAAAACGGTCGTTTACCAGTGGCACGAGCGGTTCAGAAGTGGTCGTGAGTCAATCGAAGATGATGAACGCAGTGGCAGACCATCGACATCGAAAGTCGGTGAAAAAATTGATAAAGTAAAAGAAATGTTGGTCAATAACCGCAAATTAACCATCAGAGAAATAGCGGAGGACTTGAACATTGCCTATGGATCCGCCCAAGACATTGTGGTTAATGATTTGGGTTTCCGTCGTGTAGCAGCAAAGTTGGTGCCAAAAGACCTCAATTTCATGCAAAAAAGAGACCGTGTTGACGTCGCAAAAGACATGATTTGCGAGGCTGAATCCGATCCCACATTCATCAAAAGGATCATTACTGGAGACGAGACGTGGGTTTATGAGTACGACACGCAATCCAGACATCAGGCAAGTGAATGGCGTTCACCAAATGAGCCGAGACCAAAAAAACCACGTCGTTTTCAGTCAAAAAAGAAGGCAATGCTGACGGTTTTCATGGATTACAACGGTGTAGTGCATCATGAATTTTTGCCAGAAGGCCATACAGTAAACAAAGAGTATTATTTGGGCGTTATGAGACGTTTGCGTGAAGCAATTCGCCGAAAGAGACCAGAAATGTGGGCAGAAAACTCGTGGATTTTGCACCATGATAACGCACCGTCGCACAGTGCTATCATTATTCGTAATTTTTTGACGAAAAATGCAACAAATACCATCCAACAGCCACCGAATTCACCTGATTTGGCTCCCTGTGACTTCTTTCTGTTCAATCGAGTTAAAAAACCATTACGGGGAACGCGTTTTAGCAGCCGAGAGGAAGTAATGGAAAAATCGCAGGAAGCACTGATGGACATACCGAAAACCGAATATAAAAAATGTTTCGAGGATTGGATCAAGCGCTGGCATAAGTGTGTTGCAGTCGATGGGGATTACTTTGAAGGGGACAATATAGATTTAGATGAATAAACTTATATTTTTAATTTTCTGAATAAATTCCGGGAAATTTTTGATCAAGGTAGTATAATATATATATGTATATATATATATACGTATATATATAATATATATGTATATATATATATACATATATATATATATATATATATATATATATGTATATATATATATAATATATATGTATATGTATATATTAAAAACCGTGTTTTCCGATCTCGAGCAATATGGGCTTTATGTAGTAGAGAAAATGTGTGTCGGCTTATGCTTCCTTGCCCGGAGGAATGTAGAGCCCGCTAAAATCAATGAAAATGATAGCTTTTGTATTCATCCGGCCTTGAGCAAACCGGCAATGCTAAATGATATTGGTGTTAATAATAATGCCCCATCCTATATGTATGAAATTGAGAACGCCGCGAACTTGGTGATACCTTCGTAGATCGACATCAGAATGTAATTGTTTTTTACTTGACCTCTTAGCTATTTGTACAGAATTGTGTGTGCTCATAGAAGTCCGATTTTTGGGGTCACATTACATCCTACATTTGCAAAAAGAGATGAGCATTAACGAAACTTAAAAAAATATGCAGGTTTCACCTTCATTTTGAACGGGCATAACACCTCTCCAAACATCATGGAGACAGGATTATCTTTTAATTTTTTTCCCCTTTGGAAGCCTTAGATAGGTTTGCGTGGCTAGTAAGGGTTAGATAGACCCTTATAAAACATTACGAGCATGTACCTGATTTTATCAACATATAACTACGCAAAGTGCTACACACCAGACAATTTATGATTCTTACTTTCACCATTAGCGACCCAAAAGAGTTTTGCACCGAATGACTGGCACAAACGTGTTTTGTCAGACTTACACGTAATCCTTTGAAATAATACATTTTACAGGCTTTTACGGGATGAAAATACCACGCAAAATTTACGCGCTGGGCCCTCAGCAAAACCGTGATGCCCATAAAATTACAAAGTCGCGTCACACGACAGAAATGAATTAAGAATTTAATTAAATTGCCTAGGAGTACAGAGGCGACAATGACAATTTGAGGTCAGGCCGTACCTATTATACGTAGTGTAACAATATTAATGATAATATATTATTTATGAGGCACTGATTGTCGTAATATCAGTATCACCGAAGGTTGCTTGAGGCAAGTGAACCTGAAGGAAGCCTCGAATTAAGAGGACGCGTCGGTAGCTTAAGTGGCTAAAGCACTCGACCGGATATTGAGGGATCTGGGTTCGAATTCCAGTAAAGGCGAATGATTTTTACACTCTGAAATTGTTGCACTGAAGGAAGCATTGCTAGAGCCCTTCACCTGGCTCGGATCCAGGCAGCAACCAGTAAGGACCGCGCGGAGGACGCCAACTCGACATTGACGAATCTTTGAGGCTCCGGGAGTTAAAGCGGACCGACTGAGAAGAATGACTCAAAGGAATTTCGGACTCCACGGAATTGCCGACGTCGGATGAATACTTTCAAGTGCCGCACGCAAATGATGAGAGCAGGGATGAAGTGTGATTGCGAGACTCACTAGTTTCACCACACAGGAAGCGGGCTCGTTCGTTGGATTGAAGGAAGATCAGGTCGGTCCCGTGGATAACCGTCTCGTTGGCTAACCTTACAGTCATCGATTTGAATACCATCTACGAATGTAATTTGTAGAATTTCAATATTATTTGCAGTTTATCCAAGCTAAAAATACGAGCTTTTCGTTGCACCGTGCTCTGGTTGTATAGATTTGGCAATCAATCATTCAGCCATTTACACTCAGGAGAATATTTTGGCTAAGCTTGGAAATAAAAAATAGCTCGCACCACACCAAAACTACCCTCATTTTCTTATGAGTATACGTGTCCGTCCAATTTTATTGCATGTATCGAAATTTTTGCGGCATATGAAATGAGGGTAACTATAGTATACCTTTCAAAGTGGTTTCCCTTACTGGAACACGACAATATTTCGGTTCCAAATGAAAATTTAAATCCAGGTCCGGTAAGTGCTGCTAGTGAGAGACTCACTTGCTCTTCTTCCGAAATTCCCATACAGCGATGGCCATCGGGACATATGCAGTAGTTCAAATTAGGGAGACCATCGAGTACGAAGTTCAAATACGGGAGAGAGTAAAAAATTAAGTTACTGGACGTCCGCGCTGATTTGTTCTGACAGATAGACGCTAAATGATTGAGAACCTACATTAAGAAGGAATACGTGCCATGACTTCTATTCTCTCAAAGTGTTCACAGTTTTCCAGATTATTTTGCCACAGGTTTCCATTAACTAGGAATACGGAGTCGGGAAAGAATCTTAAACCTAAACGCCAGTAACTTATAAAATGCTATCCAAGGTAACTAACATCCAATAGCAATCCACCAAAGGTGGCATCCACCCTCCAAGTGGTTAACTAATGACCCACACTGCTACTATGACTGCTAAAGATTTTCGTATTTCTACATCCGCTTGCTCCCTCTCAAGCCGCTGCGAGTGCGTGTGGCAAGGGGTTTGAGGTCAGTAGTAGTTGGGGCAATTGGTGGCCGCTAAAATCCATATCTTTTTACATCGGGTAATGCTTTGAACTGCCCTTGTCATGCATTGTGCGAGGGAAAAATAATTTCTTGTGACGGGAGTCGATTTCCCTCACCTCTTCGTCGTAGTCTCGCCTAGCATTTTGAGTTAAGTGCTAAAATTAATCTCTGAGAGTCAGCAGTACCTATTCAGTAATTTAAGCCATGCACGGAATCTTCTCACTTCCATTAAATCCCGACCCAGAATTTCCAATGATCATGTGACTGCGACATTCGATTCTTTTGTAACGATTTTACCGCGAAAGGGCGCATGCAGCCCTTCTTAAGTCTTAAATTAGGTCCTCCAGCACCGCGTCCCAATTGATCGATGCGCAGTCAACGCAGGGACCAAACAACTCGAAACAACAACGCTCTCTGACTTTTTCCCTTGCAATATTGACCCCCTATTCGCTTGATGATGCCAATAAACCTAATGACAGTAGTCCATAAAGATATCAAAGAGGCAATTATCATTTAATAAAGGGGAACAGTATTTTGGGAATAACTATGCATATGAAACATCAAGTATACCTAAATCGAATGCCAATCGTCATTTTGCAAAAACTCAAGATACCACTACTCGTGCCACTACTATGCCAAAGAAACTACTGAGTACCCAGCTTTAGTGAATGTGTTCATGGCGATTTCTACGCGGTTTGGTGTAGGAAAATATTTTTTTTCCTCCAGAGCTTCGGTGACCTGTGCACCACTGCCGAACGCACGATATTTGGTGTGGAATGGGGGGGGGGAACTCGAATATTCGCCGTGAACTGACATTGCACTTCTTCACGACGGAATCTCCTTCGGGTTTACGCTTATGATTCTGCGTTCAGTTTTCCAGAGTCGGCTTCCCATTATGTCTCCCAGACTCCGGGTCCGGACAAAATATCCTTCCATTTCCCCCACTCTTTCGACACATTATTCCATACTACACAGGTCTCGACAACCCGCTCCCTAGTATATTATATACTCTTCCTTCACTTATTCTGACTCCTTCGATGTTTCTCATTAACTAAGTGCCTTTCGCCAACCGTGTCTAGAACTTCGTTTTTATCACACATTTTTGTTTAAAAAAAGAATGGGGCGCTAAGCTGGTTTAGTCATGATGAAAGTCATGTCAAAATGACTCTGTGATAAAAAAGCATGAAAATCTTCGAAATATGCGTTTCAACTTGATGCTCTTCTAAAAGTATTTCCATACGTTTATGGAAATATATACGCTATACTGGGCCAAAACAAGATTGATACTTTTTAAATATCACTTTCCTATTGTACGAGGGTCATCCGGAAAGTAGTACCCGTTCGTGCCGCATGAAGTGCTGACGACGCGAGTAGCCGCTGGACGAGGTCAGATAGCTTCAGTGGCTTGTCTGCCTTCTCTGAGCCAAGTTGCGTGACGCTAGCATTGCCTGTGTTGTTTCTGTGATTGTTTACAATGTTTAAAAAAATTGAGAACGCCGCCAGTTGTGAAGTGAGGGCAGTGATTAAATTCCTCAATGCAAGAAACGTTCGCCCATGTGATATTCATCGCCAATTAAAGGAGGTGTATGGAGACAATGTAATGGACGAGTCGTCTGTTCGGCGGTGGTGTCGCAACTTCAACATGGGGAGGGGGAGCACACACGACGATGAGCGTTCGGGGAGACCGTCTGTCATTACAGACCAACTGGTGAGCTCAGTTGACGAATTCGTGAGGAACGATCGGCGCGTCACAATTGATGACATCTGTGAGCATTTTCCCAATGTTTCTCGAACAATTGTTCATGAAATTGTTAAACACCATCTGCATTATGCAAAAATTTGTGCAAGATGGGTCCCTCGCGTATCTCAATGAGCTGGCGGCGAAGGACTATGCAGCAGGAATACAGAAACTTGTCACACGTTATGACAAATGCCTTAATTTGCTTGGAGATTATGTTGAGAAGTAGTTTAAAGTATCCTCTTTCAAATAAAATTTTTTATGTTTGTTAATATTTACTTTTGTGTCTTTATTTCACGAACGGGTACTACTTTCCGGATGACCCTCGTACATGAAAGAAAGAAATAGGTAGAGCTATATGTCTTGTAAGGAATAGCATGAAAATATTCGGAACGAGCATATTATTCAACTATAAAATTCTAGATTTGACCATGTTCGTGGCCACATACAAATATATACCAAGGGTAAGTTTGAAAAAAATTAACTTCCAGATGCAGAACATGTCGGGGCATCCAAATAATTGGTTAATTTTTAAGAAAGACTCATTATCTACTCGATATATCATCATTATTTTATAATTATCGTTATTTATTTCGGCATGTTTATAGCAGTATATACTACCTTGATCAAAAAGTTCCCGGAATAACCACCGTGTGGCGCTCCCATTGAGTTCTGTTTTTTTTGTTAAATTGGTACATCTGTTGTTGATATTCCCTTTAAATCTTAGTGTCATAACTTGACATTTGCACAAGTTACGGTCGGTTTTCGGTATGTCCATCAGTGCTTCCTGCGATTTTTCCATTACTTCCTCTCGGCTGCTAAAACGCGTTCCCCGTAATGGTTTTTTAACTCGATTGAACAGAAAGAAGTCACAGGGAGCCAAATCAGGTGAATTCGGTGGCTGTTGGATGGTATTTGTTGCATTTTTCGTCAAAAAATTACGAATAATGATAGCACTGTCCGACGGTGTGTTATCATGGTGCAAAATCCACGAGTTTTCTGCCCACATTTCTGGTCTCTTTCGGCGAATTGCTTCACGCAAACGTCTCATAACGCCCAAATAATACTCTTTGTTTACTGTCTGGCCTTCTGGCAAAAATTCATGATGCACTACACCGTTGTAATCCATGAAAACCGTCAGTATTGCCTTCTTTTTTGACTGAAAACGACGTGGTTTTTTGGTCTCGGCTCATTTGGTGAACGCCATTCACTTGCCTGATGTCTGGATTGCGTGTCGTACTCATAAACCCACGTCTCGTCTCCAGTAATGATCCTTTTGATGAATGTGGGATCGGATTCAGCCTCGCAAATCATGTCTTTTGCGACGTCAACACGGTCTCTTTTTTGCATGAAATTGAGGTCTTTTGGAACCAACTTTGCTGCTACACGACGGAAACCCAAATCATTAAACACAATGTCTTGGGCGGATCCATAGGCAATGTTCAAGTCCTCCGCTATTTCTCTGATGGTTAATTTGCGGTTATTGACCAACATTTCTTTTACTTTATCAATTTTTTCACCGACTTTCGATGTCGATGGTCTGCCACTGCGTTCATCATCTTCGATTGACTCACGACCACTTCTGAACCGCTCGTGCCACTGGTAAACGACCGTTTTTTTTAGAGAATCGTTGCCGAAACACTTTTCCAACATTTCCAACGTCCGTGCGCCACTAAATCCGTTTTTTACGCAAAATTTAATACAAGTTCGTTGTTGCAAATTTAAATCCATTTCTGAAATTGTAAAAAATCGCCAACACACATAGAGATAGATGTACTCTTGGCTACGTAACTTTTGCAAATGTCAAGTTATGACACTAAGATTTAAAGGGAATATCAACAACAGATGTACCAATTTAACAAAAAAAAACAGAACTCAAATCGGAACGATGGGAGCGCCACACGGTGGTTATTCCGGGAACTTTTTGATCAAGGTAGTATGCTACGTTAGCCCAAACTAAGAGATATACTTTTAAAAATGACTCTTCATGTGATAAAATCCATCAAACCCGAAGAAATATTTGTTCAGTAAAAGAATTATGAACATCTTCGAAAAATGCTTTTGATTCAATTACTGTAAAGAGTATGTGCGTATCTTAATGGAAATTACTATGAAATGCGAGTAAAACCATTTTTTAAGCGATGGTCCAAATGCCCAGTTGTAACCGAAGGCAGAGTTAATCAATCATCGCGAGGAAACCGATGATTTGGAAGTATTTTTTCGAAGCCCTATACAAAAAGAGTTCCAAGACATGGGAAGTCAAATGGCTTCTGGTGGACATGCAAAACGCAAATGGAATCTTTTATCGCAGTCCCGCTCTGAGAGTACGTTAATTAAATGGATGAGAGGCCATCGGTTGACTAAGGGAAATTTCAGTCCGACTAATAACTTAAATTGCCTACTTCAGAGTGTGTATACGTAATACGTAAATGAATTAAAAAAATATGCCACCGAACGGACGATTATTCATCCTAACAAAGCAAACATCACTATGCAAATACTCGCAATGGTGAAGGAAAAATTAATAAATACGAAACTTCGAGCGTTGAGAAATGAATTTTACCTTAATTCAGATATGTTGCTCATCCAATATTTTTTTACAAGAGGTATCAAGGTTGGGTCCAGGGCTATTCCCACTGCAGCATTTGATTTTCAAAACGGATATAAACATTTCCATCAAAATCAAATGGCCCTTCCTTCTTTAAATAAAGGTCCAAGAATTCATTTCCGAAGTACATCATTAAATGCACCCATTTTTATTAAGGGACAGCTGTTACATAAAATTGCTATCATATAACTATTGAATTTGACATTAGTTACAGAAGCAAGGCTTTTATTCTCAACTGTGACCCATATAATTGGCACCTTATATTAGATTTCATTAGGAATAATACTTAAAAAAGCATTCCAGACAGTGAGCTCAATTCCTCGGCCTTACTCCCGTGTGAAACCTCAGTTCTTCCCCGGTTTTATAGCCAGGAAACAAATGTCCCATTCAACAGGCGTGGTGCACGACAGCTCAAGGCTACAAACGTTGAGATGAAACATGCTTCTGTTAAACCAACACTAGGTTTCAATTCTTCATTTAGAGTTTCCAAAAAAATTTCCGAATTGAAAACATGAGAGGGAGATTGAAAAAAACTCAGAGCGGCCATTCCTAATGTTAGACTCCGACTCCACCCTCGTCCCCACTCTTCTGGCGATCCGCCTTTTAAGTTTTATACAAGTACGTGTAAACCAACAACTCCCACAACACTCTCCAACAACACACAGCTGGGAACAAATTCACGGGCTCGTCCCTAGTGAGTGGTCAAGGCCCAGGATTGGTTTCGAGCCGGCGCCTAGGAGCCAGATGCATACATGGGTTTTAGCGGCGAATCTGAAAGGGGGAAGGGAGGAAATAATGGACGCATTTAAACAATCGTTGAATGAAACATTGTGGAGGGAGGCATGCTAGGGAACTGGTAGAGAGCCACGCTTACCCGCCGAGTCTGGTCGGTACCTACCCGAACCCACGTAGGTGGGCAGCGGGCAGACCCACTGGGCAAAATACACGTGGTAGGTGTACCTTCTGGCGTACCCGGCGGCGGCTCATCACTCGCAGCAGGTAAAATCCTGCTACTACGGGGAGACGGGAGCCACACGGACTCGGTCCATCCGTGCCCGCCTCACTGGATCTGGCGTCGTAGGGGTTGGGCCTGTGGCTAGGTTGGTGGGGCTCTATCTGTCATTCGGCATAAGCGGGGAACACCCAGAGGTGGGGGAGGTATTGTCCCCGACCCTGCCGGTGGCAGTCGTTTGAGGTGTGGGCCCAAGAGCGAGGTGCTCTCAGTGGGAAACGTTATCCGAGCCTAGCCATTCGTGAGCCTGGGATGCATGCTACCTGCGCCCGCAGGGAAAATGTGAGAACTAGTCGGCGCTCTGAACTTCCGACATCTCACCTTAGGGAGCGTAATCCCTAATCACAATTTGACTTCGGGGATAGTCCGGGTACATGGGTCCATCCGCAACCGGTGTATTGTTAGCCTGTTCAGGCTGGTTTCCCAAGGAAATGGCGGTATAAGGGCCGTCAGGCCGCTGCCAACCCCGGTTGCCGTTCCGCCGGTGGCCGTAACTAATGCGGAAGAATGCTTGCATGAGGCGCGGTTACTTTTGATGGATGAGGGGTGTGGTGCACTTCCCGACATACGAGGGCCGGAGTTTGTGGTTTGGCTGGTAAATTATACCGCGGTACGTGCATGAGGGAGTCCCGTGTCATGGGAGAGAATTGGTTAAGTTGAGAGGGGAGGCGAGGAGCGGTGAATATGGCACATACTCTACACGTGGGTCGATTGCGGGGTGCCGGTGTAGATTTGTGGACGACAGAGGATTTGCATACGGACATCGTGGGTTTTAATATGCCCGATAAATTGGCAGCTCGTTTATAGTTAATCGAGGGACATTGCGTAACACGTTTGCCATGTTGCTTTTCGGTTAGTCGGGATGAAGAAAAGATCTTTGAGAATATGTCTGATGGACTGAATTACTGGGAAGAATGTCGTGCAGATGGAGAGGGTGCACGCGTTAGTGTCTAGGGAAGGTCTGCGGCGGTGACTCTGCCGGAGGATTTTTATTATTAGGGACTCAGGGTAATCGCGGCGTAGGAGAACGTTATGTATACTGTGAAGGAACGTGTTCAGGGAGTTAGTGTTATTACGGTGACCAAGGGTGGAGAGTGAGTATGGGAGAGAGCGTTTGGTGTGCGATGGGTGGCACCTGGTGCATAGGACCTGCTGCTTTTTGTTGGTGGTTTTAATGAGGACGGAATTTTTGATTAGTAAGAGAGATGCTGACAGCGAGGAAAGTGATTTCTGAGGTGGAGTGTGTTGAGGCGAAGGAGAGAGAAGAGGAAGCATCGTGGGAGGAAATGAATGCTTCAAGAGAGTTAATGCTATGTGGCCAGAGAAGGAATAAATCTGTACATCTGGCCCAAAGGAAGAGGTTGCAGGGGATAACCGAAAAGGAAAGATACTTTCAAGGAGGTCAAGGCGGAGGTTTGCGGATGAGGGGGTGCATCGCAAAGCCTTTGACCCGAAGGTAACATTTATTGTGGGAGGAGAAGGAATTGTGGGTTAGGATGAGACAGATTGAGAGCAAAACGAACGCTCTTCAGCGGCGACACAAATATACGCGTTAACTTTCTTTAAAAACTGAACTTACCATATACACACAAAGAGAGGCCATTCAAGGATATGATTGACGTTTCGACGGTCGAGCCGTCATCCTCAGAATGTTTACTTGCAAATGAAATAATCCGAAGGGTGCGTGAAGAGAGAAGTCTATAGAATAGTAAAAAGCTTTTACGGAAAAGGGCAAGTGCCCTGGGGGACATATTAATAAATATTTTCAGATGATTATCAGGGGAACACCTTTGTACATTTCATAGAATGCTATTTAAACGATCGAGTTCGCTGAATAGACAATAACTTCAGGTAGAGCTGAAGTGAAAGTTTAGTCACATACTGTCACGAGGGAGGGAGGGAGGGTGTGGGGTTGTGGAGAGGATAGGGGTAGTCGGGGAAGCGCGGAATGGGGGAGGGGATGGAGGAGGGGTGTGTGTGTGCGGGGGCGAGCAAAGAAGCGGAGGAGTGTCAGCGTGAGTCGAGGTTGGCCGCAGCTGTTGGCTGTGGATCATTAACTTAAGGATTACAACGAGTGCACTGCGATGGGGGTGGTGCTTACGGAACGCAATTGGAGTAAACTGACGTCCAGGAGAGGGTAATGCACGAAAAAGATACTATCATTCACTATACGCCCATTAACACCACCTTATTTCCAAATGTTTCCAGATGTCTCCTACCCTGGGCTTCCTGGATATCGATGATCTCTGGGAGGAAGTCACAAGTGCGGTCCTCCTCCCACAAGTGCTTCGCAAAGTGCTCACTTTGTGGTGTAGCTACGAGTCCTCGAGACTTTCGCTCTCACCCCGAAGGCCTTCCCCGTTTGCCCCCTTAAGAGTCGCACTGCATTCAGAACGCTTTCAACTCACAAGGACCGTTTTATGTCATGTGTTGATTTTGCCTTCGATCTTGCTTCTAAGTGCATTTAAGTTAATCCAATTGTAAAGCATCACTCTCCGGTTTCCTTTCCCATTTCCCAATAGAAAAAAATAAGTATAGCCTGCACCCATTGAATTACGAGTCGTGCACTCGTGATCTCGTACTTCTCAGGCATTTATTTTTAATTTGAGAATATTTTATAATAAAATAAGTTGAGTGCGAGAGAAATGGAAAATAAAGCATTAAAATCGCTAGCGAAATAGTATGAGTGCGATGGTTAATATGTAATTTATTTCTAACATATAACAACAAAATGTGTACTAATATAATTCTATAATTCAAAATGGTACGATTTTTCCCCTTTTATATATTCACTAATCCGCACGCGATTATCGGACACCCCAATAAGGGAAATAATAGAGAAGCTGCCGATCCAGTATTTCCGGACATCAGAGTGAGATGAGCTGGCCTCGTGGAAATCATTGGCCAGCGATTAACAAATTGGGACAGGGCAATGCGCCCAATTTCAACCACAGGAGATCTGGAGACGGAATCACTCGAAAGTGAAAAGCTGAAAAACATGGCGACAGCAGTGACCAACGAAAGAGGCAGGTTAGAGCCTCACGAAATGGTGAATGATAGAGGAGTAAAAACAAAAAAGTTGGTCAACTCTTTGAGTTTTAAGGCGCAACGGTGGGGGGGGGGCAAGGTAGCTTGGTATCAGCGCCCCCGTGGGCAACGGTGCGGCTGGGGTCGTCGAAGTGTCGGCAACTGAAAACTTGACCCAGTGGATAGCCTAGACTGAACACTACACTGGAATCGTGCGCCATGAAAACACTAAATCCTACGGAATTAGGGCAGCTTTTCGAAAAGTGAGGCGATTCTCCCGTAGCTACACTGCTTATTAGTTGCCGAGGGCAGATCAAACCCCATTCGTGATGGGCAGCCGACCGTTTAAGGTTGAATCCTAAACTAGGGTGGCACAAATGAATATTAACCCGGTTTGTCGTCGGCAGTTCACGGTATCACCACTCCCGATCATTTCAGCGCGATGATTGTTTTCCTTCGCGTTTCCGCCTCCAGACGTGTCTGCAGAGGAAGTCTCCGAGATACGACTTTGCCGAGAAGTCGGATTGCGATCGATCACGGCTCATGGCGGCCCGCATAGATCCGTAGACGCACAACAGTCACGTGTGTCACGAGTGCGACTCGTGCTCAGCCGACAAGTTTCCCCGCGAGTAGCCGGCTGTGATATTTGTTCGTGCACGTCCATGCTAATGAGGAGGTCGGCGGCTGGCAGGACGAAGTGGAGTCTCTTCTTCATTTCGGATCACTATTGTGGTATTACACCCCCCCGAACAGGTTTTCGATGTCCCGCGAGATAGCCGCGGACGCGCTCAATGGGGATTCGTGGTCCTTGACCTTATGATGGTGGATCTTCCCGGTTTACTCGAATTTAAAAGAGCTCTGGGCATCGTTTGAAGGGAATATGGCGAGAGGTTGTGCCTCGTGGAGATTAATAAGGCCAACCTGAAGATTACGGCCTGGATGTTTCTATTTCACGGGGCGCCTCTGTGTGATTCATAATCCACCATTACATTATTGTGTACGTTTTCCTTCTAATTTTCATCTATATTCTTAGTTATATTGACGAAATGATGATATTTACACATAAGCGTGCCAAAGAGACATATCGTAACCATCATCATCATAGCTTATACGCCCAATCAATTTACTTCAACTTCTCTTCTTGTATTTCAGAAACCTCAACAAGCTTAAATTTAATGTTCCAAAAACGTCCTCCCGGAGGAAGTTCCTACATGCCACAGTCCTTCACATAAACCTTAAAAACAAAATGATTCCCTGTTTATTTGATTTTTTTTCTCTTAGAGGACCCTCAAGGGAGAGAGTTACATAAAAAAACCCAAATACAATATTTGCCTAAGCCATTCTGTCACAACATACATGAAATTATTTTATATCTCAATTATATAATAATCTCTTCCTAGCTGTGGATTTCTCTTCTAAATCTGCTATTCTTTGCGTAGGAACCCACACTTGTCTTCGCGTTACTTCTCTGCGTCGATCGCAGTGTCCTTCTGAGGCCCCCAATCTCCATCATTTCTCTATTCTCAGGCCTGCTCATGCCGGTGATGCAGATCACGTGATGGGCCCAGTCACTCCTTCGTGACGTCCCATCCTCAAATTTGTAAACGTCGCTCTGTTCTTTGGTCTTACCGAGAGTCTTGCTCCAGTTCTTGCCACCTTTCATATTAAAAACGTAAAGTGTCTGTTAACAGATAGGCTTTGACCCGGAGTAACTCCAAGATATTTGCCGTGCTTGCTCCTTGTCTCCTTGAGTCCCTGGTAATATTTGCCTTTATCAAGCGAGTTCTCAGATGAAAATTCTTCCCCATGCCTATTAAGCTTACTATACCTCTCTTGCTTATGCCATTGCTACACGCTACACGTGATCCTGCTACCTAAATACCGAAACTCCTCCACTTGTTCCAGCGTGTATTTCCATAGTCTTACATATAGATTATCTCCCCTTCTTCAACTGCAAACCAGAACCTTAGCGTTAATCTCGTTTATCTAGGGGTTGTACTTCTCCATTGGTCTTCTCCAAATAGCTATGTTGCCCGCAAATCGTAGTATACTCATCTATTCTCCTTCAATTCATACGCCGTCTCAGTATTATCCCTCTCACAATCCCCCGTCCCTCTCTTTCACACTCCCTCTCCCCATCTCGAGATCAGCATTCTTTGATCTTCCGAGGAACTGTGCTCGGACCGTCGGCACCTCAAGACACGTGTCATCTTTCGCGCCCCGCGTGTGCGGGGGTGGGACACTTTCCGCGTCCCTGTAAGCTGGGCCGTTTGAGGTGGCGTGGGGAGCCTTAAAAGCTGAGGGGAAACCACGAGTTGGGGGTTGGGCTTTATTAATCTGCCGACGACCAATTGGAGGAAGGACTCCTATTTTGTTTACGATGATAAGTGGTTTCTCACGGTCTTGTCGGATCCGTAACATAACTTGACACCAAAGCCCCTACTATGATGAGTGTTTATGAGAGTTTGGGTTCGGAAACCTACTCGCGGTGATGTTGCTCTAGGAGGGATTTCAAAGCCATTTAGGACGAAAGTGTATCCCGAGTCGAACAAGATAGATTTGTTTGTTCACCTGTCCTCAGCTTCCCATTACTCCACCAGCTGAAGGTCCCACGTTGGAGCCATTTTCGAAGAAATAGGAGAATTAGTGAACACTTCTGTACTACCTAATCACAACATATTTTGGCCAGCCATTAACATTTCAAGCGTAACCTTACTCTCGGGTAACAAGGAATTATTTGTCTCCACCACTTTCTAAAATTTCGACTTCCTAGGAAAATCATGATGTATACTTGTACATAAATTCGTAAACATTTTGAGTTCCGCGGAATCATTAATTATTAGCACGGCAAGTAACACATTGGCGCGCGGCAAATTCAAATGTTAGTTTTCATTTGAAGATCACCCTCAATCAACGATGGATCATACATAACAAACATTTTTCGCAAATAAACAGGAATTTGGCAAAAGACAAGGATTTATTTGTTGTTTTTATTTGCTATTCATATTATATTATGTCCTCCCACAAACAAGAACGATCAGGGTAACAGTCACTTAAATATTTTATTGAAATAATCGATCTTTTACTGCATGATGCTAAAAGATGGACTCCGGGAAATATAGATTCGGTTCGTTTATTTTCATTATTCTTGAATAAGTAAACAAAACTCCTCTTTAGATATCACATCTCCCGTTTCAAAACCTTCTTCCATACTACCTCTCTATAGCGTCAGAAAACATTTAAAACTCCGTTCCATTGTTGTCTGTTATTCCCCTAGGATTACCTAAGTTGACCGATATCCTTTGATATTTCCTCCGAAAGAAATCCGTGCATATGGCTGCAAGCCATAATTTCTAATGCAATTAGTATTTTTTGCGCATCGTCGGTAGTTGTTTCGGGGTCACTGTGCGTACTCGTATTTCCCCAAAAATAAGTACCGACGATATGAAAAAATGCTATAACTAAAAAAATGATTACAGCAAAATATATAATTCATACAGCATATACGAGGGTTGCCATTTATATTTTGAGCCCCGACAACACTAAGTGCTTAAGGTGCCATCCGACGTTTCCACCCTAAAGTTTGACCCTTTTAGCGCTAACTTTCTTCAGAACATTTTGTCCTTTGATCATAATTTGTGTTTTTTACAGTGACTCGAAAATTTTGTCTCAGCAAAAAAATGGAGTTAACTCATAAATACTTTCGTGCGATAATTTTTAACGAATTTCGACGTGGATTATCAAGACAGGAGTGCATCTATCAACTTACTTCCACTTTTGGCGCTGAAGCCCCATCCTCTTCCACTATGAAACGCTGGTATAACGAATTCCATCATGGCCGCCTTTCGCTCAGCGATGAAAGTCGTGAAGGTCGTTCAAAATCAGTTGTTGTGCCACAAAACATTGATGCTGTGCAAGAATTAGAAAAGGAAAATCGTCATGTGACTTATCGTGAGATGGAGACATCCTTTAGGATTAGTATGACGAGCATCAATCAAATATCGCATGAACATTTAGCTGTGAAAAAAATTTGTTCGCCTTGGACCCCGCATAATTTGACAAAAGCTCAAAAAGATGCTCGTGTCAATTAGTGCAAAGAAATGCTCAACGAATGCAATCGCGGTGCATCAAAAGCTGTGTATAACATCTACACATGTGACGAATCTTGGTTCTATGCGCATGAGCCCGGAACAAAACAGCAATCCACTGTACGGGTCTTCCAAGACGAGCCAAATCAGACAAAAGTGACTTGTGCACGAAGCACATCGAAGCAAATGATCGCGTTTCTTCGGAATGACTGGACATGTGGCAACCATGAATTCTGAATGATACTTGGGCATTTGTTTGCCACAAGTGCTTGGTGCAAATTAAACAAGTGATATCCTGGCTCTGGATTTATTGTCGTAAAATTCACAGAATTGTCCTGCAAGGTTTCGTCTTTCTTCCATATTATGGTTTAAAACAGAAATTCTTCATCTACTTCGGTGAGGCAGCGATTCTGCAATGGAAAGAAGCCTCAGGCGTCATTTTATAGTCGTGTGAATGTCAGTATTTGCTACAGATTGTGTCGCCCCTCTTTGGCACCAACCGCCTCAACGCTGTCACCCAACAATCCGAGAGCGTTTGCTCATTACAATTGAGAGTTGAATTTCAATTTTTCGAAGCGCTAAAGATTTGTTCAAGATTTATTTTGAATAGATTAATCCATTCGCCCGTTGCGCGTCTGAAATGCATCGGAGTCGAGTGTAGCGGTTTAACCAAACTCCTTAGCGAGTTTTCAATAGGAAGTTTGTGAAACGCCGCTTTTTCTTCACCTAGCGTTACTGGCGTCATCGAAAACGGAGCGAACCCCGAAAAAATTGTAGCATATCGAGAAATATAAGGAGTATCGATTTGTTCAATTGCGACATGCGGTTGTTTCCCTCTGACCCCGCCTATCCTATTTGTCCGGAGCGCTGCAGATATCTATGTGGCGTTCGCCTGTAAATGGCGAAAGGGGGGGGGGCGCTCACCGAATTGAGTCACGAATGGACACACGAAGGAGAGCGCAGGCCGTTGACCTCGCCGGGTTGCCTTCATTACGAGAACTCCGCCGGCAAACGGAGTGCCAAATGCAAATCATGCGAATAAAATACGCGCTTAAATGACCATTTGGAGGCGAAAAAAATTTTGATATTAACTGGAACCCATCGTATGTTTTACGACTGAAATACGTTCAGCAAAATAGCTAGTGGCGGCAATGGCTACCAGACAAAATAAATAAGCGAATATCATGCATAAAAAATAATTAAATATATTTTCAAGGCTATAAAAAGCCGCACCCTTACAATTCCGTAAATCATGCTGTATAGTTCCAAGCACCCTGCGGACTGGATTTCATTATCATTAACGGTGCTAAAATCACAAGCCCACTCTAACTCCATGCTATGCTCAACCTTACCCGACTACTGAATAATTTATGATCGTTACTTAATATTTCAACCACGGAGTTGAGTTTTAAACTGGTCGCATTCGTTTCTGCAGTCGGTTTCTTCTTTAAAATTTATTTAGCTCCATCGAAATGTTCGTAAATGAAATGGTGAATTCAAAGAATAATCCCATAATGGATGGGTAAATAAATTCTAGCCACTTCTAGGGCATGTCATCCGCGGATTATCCCCATTTCTATGTCATGCGAAATCACCACGTGTCGTGAGATTGACATAAAAATTAAAAAATATGAATCCGCATGATCCAAACCCCTTACTTTGGAAGCATACCGGGGGACTTCATATTATAAAAAATTATCCCTTTTCACCCTGCTTATAGTTTGATTGGGGCCAACGCACATAAATATTTAAGGCGAGGGAAATCAATGAGCAATTGGTTAAAACAATGAATGAAATCCTGATCACAAGCGAACATTGAGTGGGTAATGGATGCTCCCTTAAATGGCCTAATGGAAAATCTTGGAAAACTCTGCTTCTGGAAGAGCATCATTTCCGTTACAAGTAGTCGGCACCCACACAAGTAGCCCAGGCACCCACAACAGACGACAAGAATGTAGCATCCGCACATTCCCTTGCTCTTGGCGGACAGGGTGGGGGGGATATTCATTACAACCGAAGCTCAAATTTGAATGACTCCAAGAGGAGACTTAATTCTATAGAGCATGCATTTGCAGTTAAAGAACATTTAAATCGCGACCCGTCTTAATTACATTGAACTATTTCTATGAATTTTAAAATGATCCGAGGAAAAGCATGTGAAACCACTTAAGAATAAAATTGGTTCACATGAGTGCATACATTTTTTTCAAAAATAATATCATGAGCTCGTTTTCCAATATGAGGTTCTTGCAGGCACGCATTCCCCAAAGGCATATCTCTGCCTTGGATTTCTTTATTCAACTACTTTTGTTGAGGCTATATCGGGACCTAATTGTCCCTTCTACCACATAAACCCTATACATACCTACAGTTACAAATACCCAAGCCCTAGGTGGAAGAAAAACCCAACCAGGCGGAAATCGAACCCGCGACCTCTGAGTTGGCAGCGGGGGCGTTATCCCGCAGGCACCGGGGTGGCGTGATAAATGAAAGTAAAAGAACTGCGGGAGATATAGCGACATTAAATTTAAGGGAGTCATCCGCTGCTGCCCAGTGAAATTGTTACATTTGGTAAATTCGATCACGGGAATATCATGCACATCGATTGAGCCAATACGTAAATGGACGAGACCGAGACTGCTCTACCATCTAACCGCTTTTCAGCACAAGTCTAATTAATATTAAAGTAAGAGATATGGCAAGATGGAGAGAGTCATGGCGTTGGGCTATAAGCGAGCGTACACACGGCGAGTGAGGAACGCAATGCCCTGGCATGGGAGCGTTTACATAATGAAAGTGAGTGCGCAAACAGACGCATAACGCGGCGCGCTTGGCGTGCCCATCTGAGTGGAGAGGCTCGATCTTTGGATTCGGGGATTTTTCTCCAGGAATTCCGCCCCCATTTTTCGATTGTTTTAAGACATAATTTTTAAGCATGGCCCATCGATGTTTCGCTCGGAGCTCAACGGGACTCTTTAATGACGATGACGTTACGTTGACTTAAGTTTCTTTCTCTGCGCTTCTGTTTAATATCGCCTTTATATGAAAAGTTGACACTACGTTAAGGGCCCCTCTTACGAAGATGACTTCCCGATATTACTCGAGCAGTGGTGTGGGTGCGGAGAAGAACGGAGAAAAAAAATTGGCGGCCAGTAATGAAGCTCTGGGCTCCAGGTGAAGGAAGAGAAGCGGCTGTTGGTGAAATCCGAAGAAGGCGGAACCAGTGGATACACGACATACTGAGAGGCAAAGGAATGCCGAAGGCAGTGGAAGAGGAGAGAATGCTGAGAAAGCAAGGTAAATAGGTAGGGGGAAAGAATAGGTATTTTGGATGGAATTAGCGGAGGCAAGAAATATGCAGAGCTAAAGAATGAGTCGTTATAAAATGCATATAGTTATGGGGTTTAAGTATATTTTATGTCATGTCAGTTCCGGCATATAAGTACATTAGTGTTGGTGAGCAGTGCCAGGCTCCATCAAAATCCCTCCCTAAATGGCTAGACTGCTGCTAACAAAAAGCGTCACACCAAAGGACTCTTTGCTAAACTGACTCATTCACTGGACTTGGAACCAAAACACCAATTCGAAGAAATCCAGGATTATTTTAACTACTCGAAATATTTACATAACTTCAAAGCAAATAATTCTTTCATTCAAAATAATATGTTTAGTTCAGCCTTCGGCTCCTAAGCTTGTGCCGCGAGGAATGAAATCCCCTGGAAAAGTGAAAGATGCGAAATACGAGTACGGCATTCAAGACTATGTTGCCATGGGAACTATTCGGATGACCGTGGGCTGGTGCACATTCGCGTGAAAGGGCGTCGTCAGGCAATTTGGCCCGCAGCTTTCAAAACTGATAAACGCAAAAAGAATGGCTTTTTTGTACAAGCATCACTAGTGCGAGTATCTAACACCAGAACACCGCATGATAGAACAACTTCGCTTGCGGTAGGAACGTGTTCGCCAGCTCGAATGTTCCGCCAGTAAACAAGCTACAGAAACATTAAACCCCAATGCCGATACTCATCGAAAATCACGCTCACGGCACACCGATTGGAATTTGAAAATGAAGGAAAGGAGAAGAGATCAACTCGACCTTTTTGCACTGCATGGCAACAGTACGTAAAGGTTGACTTCACTGAAGATCGAAAGAAGTACAACGCCCAAGTCGCTCACGGCAGAAAACAGCTATGACCGAATGTCAGTAAAAAGAACGTAATTGGGCCGCACGATGCCACAAAAGGGCGCGCTCACGGCCGGTGCAAAACAGTGCCGGGGGTGGTTCGCCCAAGGCGTGCGCGGAAGGACCATTGTCGCCCTCCCGTTCTCCTGATTAACCTTTGACCCGAGACTCAGGTCCTGCCATGGCACACTTAAGCCTCAGCCATGCTTTTGAAATCACAATCTGATGCGAGCGGTATTTGTCCGGAGGATTTCAACGCACTTCAACCAACATAAATCTCTTGAGCCCGTTATTTTAGCCATTTGGTGTGGCCTCCATTGAAAATTTAATTGCCTTTAAATAACGGCAGGTTCAAAAAAAAATACTGTCAGAAGACATGCATTTCAAGACAAAAAATCAGACTCCATCAGACAAAGGCTCCATGCGGCCAGCACATCGACGCATTTACGTGAACATGTTAAATAACTCCCGGGATTGAGATAAAGGATATTTCAGTTCAGTCAACATTTATCCTAATGCATGGCGGTGCAGGGCTTCGGCTGTCAATTCTCGGTGCACGTGAGAAACCAAAAGTCTCCTAAATAGCCCAAGGGTACCGACAGGTCAGCGTTCCCCACCTCATTCGTCACCTTTGCCTCTTGACGGCATACATAATGAATAAGTACGCATGAGGACCCACCATTTTTTGACTAGCACGTACCAGCCAGCGTATGTACACAATAAAGATAAACTTGAAGGAGGTAGATTTTGACCCCGAAGAGAAGGGAAACACTCGGTGAGTCACTCGGACATTTGGTCACCATCTTGCAATGCTACATCAAAATTAAAATTGAACGAGCCTTTTCAAAAGAAAATGAGTGGTTTTACGTACTTTGAATTTACCGAGTTACCAATTATTTCGACGAAAACATAACCTGCTAATTTCTGGCATAATACTTGGCGCATGCTTAATCGGAAATGAAATCAAGTCAAACTTTAAGTGGATATTTCTTGAAGGGACTCACTGTAGTATTAAAATAATACGAGGGTGCCGAATTCCACATCCAAAGAGTTGCACAGAAGACACCTTCATAAGCCGTAAGATTTAATTAGAAATTAACCTTGAACCACAAATGAAATGCATATTCTAGATGAAAGTGTCTCCACTGGCTGTGGCATTCATTGTTTATAAATTAAACTTTTGCGGCGACTTCACGTTAGTCAAATATTCTGTGTGTTCTGGTCCTTCTGACAGGACGTTCACTGTGAGAACGAAGTGGTTGATAGCATCTGAATCTAACTAGTGCTTCAATGTAGTATGTACTTTACCATCTCAAAAAAAACAAATATTTACCAACGCCAAAACGACTACTTTGAGAGAATTTGAGGGAATCAGAGGAATAGTCGTATACGTTTTATATCATCGAAACGAATCAATCACATGGTACTTCATAAACTATTTCCGTCAGTTTTACATCGGTCAGAAGTGTATGAAATATTATTCACCGAAATCAAACTTAAAAATTGGTATTAACGCCTTCACATGGTGAAATTTACTAGACTCTAGTTCTCTGAGACAAACATTTTATTCTAATTTTAAAAGGTAAAATTTGTTCATAAGAATTTTTGCTTCAATCAACCAAAATATTCTTGCCTTCCAAAGATTGCAATTAATTAAAACTATTTTGTCGAGGGATCACAGCGCGTATTGGCGTGAACCTTTCGACCATCAGGTCATATTAAACAAGGCATTATACAAAACAGAAGCGTTGAAATTGATGGTTTTTAGGGATTAAGATCCCTCAGTTCCATTTCGCAAATGCTGACGTTTCTTGACAAAGGTTATGCAGGATCCCGACCCCAAGCAATAAAATTTAACCAGGGGATCAAAGGGTTTTTCTTTCCTGGGGCACACATGTGAAAACCATCATAAAGAATGTCATCCTTACGGAACTAGCTCTTGGGATATTTTTTTTCATCGTGAAATGAAATAGTCAGTTGGTATAGAGAAAGGAATTATAACTTCGCAGGTAATATCTGGAGTGAAACTAAGATAAAGCGAATCGGTAACAACGATCAGATGAAGCAAAATGTTATTATTTATGGGATAAAAAGTATCCGAATAGCGGAATGGTGAATTATGAAAAATATTACGGAAATTGATTCTATAAGGACTGCAAAGGAATTAATATTTTAAGTGTCGGGGATGCTTAAGAAAACGCACGGACCGAAGGCTTTCCCATACTTCAGTAGGTGCAACTTACGAGTAAGCTGCCTATCTGCTGAGGACTTTGGATACTCTTGACACAAAATATGATATGGGAAGTAGGCTGCGGAATCCAAGTAAACTACTCCCTAAAATTTCCTTCGTGAATCGTCATGAACAAGGACAATCTTGGACCTACACTGGGTACAGTACTCGACATTCAACTCTATCGATTAAAGCCGAAGTTATGTGGTATTGTTTCCGTAAATCCCATTGCTTATAGTATAGGTAAGTATTAGAAATTGGCATTCAAAAGTATCGCAAGCCACGTCCGGAAAACTCTCAACGAAAATTGAGTTTTCCGGATAAATCTAAACTATATTTAAATTGAAAAATTTCGTTCCACCGCTTCAGCTTTTAGAAACATCTTTCTAGCATTGAGGTAAATAGCCTTAACAATTAATTTCTTGCGCATCGATAAAACTTAAAGTTTGTAAAAGCAGCGCGTGGAAACCTAGAACGACCCTTTCCAGAGGCTATAACGAGAAAAGCGCAGAATAAAATCCAGTCAGAACTGAAGATATGTATTATGAAGGGAATTTTGGTTACCATTCACATCTTACGGGGGAACAACGACCGCAAGCAAATTAATTCTGCTGGAATATTTGTTAAAAATATTTGTATTGCATCTAATTAGATGAACGGACGATAGCGATGCGTAATTACTGCGGAATATTTTTGAGAAGTTGATGCCCCTTAATTATTATTATAATTAAATCGAAATAAAGGCACACCATTCACGTTACTATCGCAAACCATTGCTCATTCGATTCCTTCAGTTATCTTCGGAAGTCGCATAATTCGTGACACTTCTTTGTTTAAAGTGATGCGTGAAATATCGCCATTCAGGTTATAGTCAACATGAAAAATATTTTTCAAGAATGTTTCCAGTATTCTACTGAGGGATAAATTATAGAAATAAAATACAAATTAGGAAAATATATTTACAAAAACGGGTATTACAAATGAATAAATAGAACATAGAATCTACTTTTCAAAATTGTTTTGCCTTACTACCACTATACATTGGTCGGAAACTTTCATGACGGTACACATACTATTATTTTAAACTGATTCGTAATTCCTATTACATTTCTAACCGGCACTCACAACCAAACTGACGATATTCACAGGGGATAAGTGATATACCTAAAAGGTAAATGTTGTACCTATCGTAAAACAAACTCGAAAATACAACTTACGATGATACCCACATATCATTTACGTCGAGATAAACCGCAAGGATTCAATGCGCAATTGATGATACAGCAGACATTTAACAAAACCAGGGCGGGTAGCCTGAATTTTCTCAATGGTGGTTTTGCACACAATTTAGCACACAATTATAACTTTAAAATTAAGAAATAACTAACTCTAGTTACCAAAAGAAAATGACGTTGAAATACTTTAAATACTGTAACGATTAAGCAACGGAAATGCCTCTATTCATTTCTGTCGCCAAACGGAATTCCGAATTGCCGGCGGTAGTAGGCTACCAAGCAATAGGCCGTAAAATAGAATCACAAACGATAAATTTCATCCCGGCGAAGCATTGATGAAAAAAGTAACGCGAAACAGATTAGTTCGCGAAAGTACGGTTTTATATATCTAACAACAGATTTGCTTTGTTGTCAGTGATAGGAGAGGACAGTACAGATGCTGGAATTCAAAATTTCGGCAAATAAAAACTTATAAATACTTACCGAAACCCCTGGAGCTTTTCCTGGACCTTTCCAACCAAAGTTTTCTTCGTAAGCAGCTGGGGGTCCATCCCGACCATAGCCTTCGCTAAATGAAGATCTTCTTCGTTCATTTCGAATTATCTACGCGTAATAGGGAAGACAAAAATAACATTACGTCAGGTAAACCGCTTCTTAAAAGTAAAGCATTTATTTTCATTCAAAAGCATCACGACCATCCGCAAGTGCCAAAAGCACAAAGGAAAACCCCCCTAACATTACTTTGAGCAAGTTGAATGGCCGCCTAAAAAGTGAATGAATACTAATAACCGCACTGAATCTCTAAACGAATGATTTCCAATGACGGAAATTAGAATTATGCGTCACCCAAAAATGTAGATAATATTGTTGTCATTACTCTTTACTTCTTAAAAACAAAATAAACACTAAGCAAATGGTTAGTATAACAGACCTCATAAGCATATTTCCTTTCATAAATATATCGTTCGGATTCCGCTCAGCCACTTACTGACACCTACCTTTCACTGAGAGAACAGCACGATGCTCTGCTCTACGCAGGTGCACTAGCCTTTAAATATACTTCATTTCACGAATGGAAAAAAACTGGTTTTATATACGAAGAAGTCGTCATCTACTTGCACTCGACGTGACCATTCACGCCATTGGCTTTGTAAATCACTCTCTCGAGGTAGTTCACATTTTAGGCGATAGATGACGACATATTCATATGTTCTATTCACTGCTCAGTTTTGTTAAACGTATTAGAACATTTAATGGCAAACAAAAAGTGCTAAAACTTCAAGTACATAAAGCTCACGAATATTCTTGACCTTTTTATCGTGAAATACGCATACTCTTATTTCATTTTAACCACTAAATAGTTCCTGTTAGCACCGCATGCACTTTTTCGGCAAGGTGGCGAACTGGTCGTAACCCCTTTTCGGTAGCATGTGCTAGAGTGGCTGTAGTGATTTTGTTATGTCCCTTTAAAAGGAGTCAACGTAGTAGAAGTTAAGTTCTACCCG
Source organism: Hetaerina americana (assembly GCF_022747635.1). NCBI lineage: Eukaryota > Metazoa > Arthropoda > Insecta > Odonata > Calopterygidae > Hetaerina > Hetaerina americana. Next base: position 1,469,562 of record NW_027286292.1, on the reverse strand, counting down.
TTTGAGATAAAACTAAGAGGATAGTGCAACACAAATTTCGAATATCCTTGAATGTATACGAAAGCACAATCATTGTTTTAGTGTTTCGTTGAGAATGGTTAAAATTTGTTAGTGTTATTTGACGTCATTATGAAGCTAGTCATTTCCTTGTTACTCTTAGTGGTTATAGTTATCTTTAGTGAAACTTCGGCCCATTTTCGTGATCTTGATGATGAGTTCGCCGAGTTTGAAGACTTCGAAGATGAAGATGAAGACACAGCTGGATCGTCTGCCAAAGACCCTAGTGTTATGACGGCGTCACTCCCATCACGTTCTAATGGAGGGGATCAAGATGGATCGAAAGTGCAACGAGGAGGACCAAAAGATTCCCTTGAAGACGAAGATATGGATGAAGATGATGAGGCTGTGGTAGAGGTACGGTGGTTCGCGACGAATAATTTATCTTAAGTTAGTGTGAACTGCTTTTCGAATGATGTCTCACTTTACTAAGTAATGTGGTTTTGAAATTAAGTATTACTTTCAAATCCTGTTTGTTTTCATTATTGGCTTAACCATCAGCGGTTCCTCAATAAATGTGATTATATATTAGCTGGAGTGGATGACATGTAGATGATAGTTCAATATCCGATTTGTCGCTTGTAAACATTCTTGTTTTTGGACACGCGTCAAGTTAAATTAGTCGCCAATGTTTCTTGTGCTGTAATTTATTGCTGAAAAGAGTTAGCAGGTTTTGATAATGAGCCAACTGGATCTCGAACTCCGTAAAAAGGAATTAATTTTACAGGGCCTTAAAAACTTATCCATTCCCAGTTATAAATAAATTGGACATATTTGCATGTTGATATAATTTTATGACATTCGGCAAAAGCAGTACCTCAAACTCAGAATGAAGGTTAGCCTGTTTGCTTGCCTTTATACGCATCGTCGTTTCAGCTAAACGAGGTCACATACAGACTTGAAAAATTACTTAGCAGCGCACAGGCAATCAATTTTTCGGACCCATCAGGTAATACTATTTTTAAATTTATGCACTTTTAAATCACTACTGATCTTAAATTTAAATGAAGTGCATAATAATGTCCAACCTTTGTCTTTGTTCCAAAATTACTCAATCTCTGGATCGCCTAAACAATACGAAATAAAGACTACAAATTGTAAATGTGACTGCAGTAGTATATGGAATTTGTGTCATTATATGAATATAATATGTAAGCATCACATTTTCTTGTGGTAGATAATAAGAGGTACAGTTGTGAATATACTTTGAAAAATCCCTGCAATATTCCTCCAATTCTCCAATTACAGCCAATTGCACATTATTGTTATGCAATCATGTGATGTTCTTATCTGTGGTTATTATTCAAAATTGCTTGTCCTCGACCATGATATTTCTTCATATTCTTATTTCTTATATTATTTTCTTCCATAATTTCATCTTCCCTCGAGTTATTCTCTCAATTTTCAGGCTACTGATATGCCTCGGGATGTATCCAACTGTTTTACCTCTTTTTACCAATACTGTTAATAGTTAGTTAATAGGTTGGCTGGAAATATTAAAGTGATGCAGTAATTATTTTCCCTTACCGTCCATTTTTTATTATTTTATTCCGAAGCGTCAATATATCGAATTCTTCTTGGCAGAATGGGATGGAACAGCATTGTATAATTCAGAAATGCAGTTTGTATACATCACTTGTTTATGTTTGTTTTTTACTATGGTTTGCAATGCCCTTACTGGATTGCTAACCTACAAACTCCTAGCAAGATTACCTGTCGACGGCATTTAGCATTTAAATATGTATTATATTGAAAAACGAAATGGCCAAGACGGTAAACTTGATTGGCATCGGGTTAGTTTAAAGAGGAGAGGTAAAAACAAAGTTAAAAGTAAGGGGAAAGATAGGAACACACACTAGATCAGTTGGGTGTATTTGGGAAACAGTGACCCACCCACACCTCAGTCACACATGAAAAATGCAAAATTAAAAAATAAGAAAACAAACAACCACTTGATGACTATAGTGTGTTAAGAAATAACAGTCACTCTAGTGAATCGCATTCACCCACACACTCAGGGTTTGCAAGGATATATCCAAAGTCAGGGACCCGTTGTCCTCACACAATAATGAAATTTTTATTTTTATTTGTTTTTCATTCCTGTGCGAGTACCAGGGGTCTCTGGCTTAGGAGATATCCTTGCAAGCCCTGAGTGTTTGAATGCAATTCATGAGAGTGACTGTTATTCCTGAAAACACCCTAGTCATCGAGTAGTTGTAAGTTTGCTTTATTACTTGTTAATTTTGCGTGTGTGATTGAGGTACTCATGGGTCACTGTTTCCCAAACACACCCAACTGACCTGTGTGCCCTATTTTTGCCTATTTTCCCTATCTTTGTTTTTTACTTCCCCTCTTTAAACTAACCTAGTGCCAGTCAAGTTTACAGTCTCGGCTATTTTGTTTTTCATTGCTTCACGACCGTAGGTACGTTCGTTTCAAATTTACTTATACATATTATATCTTAGAAACCTGTGGGAAGTGTATTCTGTTCTATATTTAATGCAGAAGCCTCCCTTTTCCATCACTCCATATTAAGTTTCCTTTTCAATATTCTAGTAAATAATGGACGAGGAAGACACTTGGCTTTTCTACACAATTATTTTATTATGACCTAAGTTTCATTACGGTGTAACATCTTCAGGTCTACCTATCATAGGTTGTAATAAAAAATTCTCTGTGGAAAAGCAAAGCGTCTTCTTTCATCATGAAGGATTTCCATCATTTTATGCCTGAAACTGTGTCATTCTAGTACATAGCTAAGAGAGGTAGATAATTTGACTGTGATGTTTTTTTATGAGTGTATAGTTTCAACTGTCCAAGCCAGTAATATTATTTTTCACTCCATGAATCTTTCTTTGCAGTTCTGCCATTAAACATATGATTTCAGTTTATTCCAAGCATTCCATAGTTGTCTGCAAAGCAAAATATGCACAACCTTTCTAATGTATCTATTCACTGAATGTCATGATTTCTTGTAATTGTTTCACTCATTAATCCCAAAGTCTGCTTGTCTTCATAGTTTACTTCAGTATCCTCAAGAACACGTAGCATATTATTCCAGTCTCAGTTGTGAAAAGATTTATCTGATCAAGGTGCAGTAACAGTATGTTTTCCTTTTATATTAATCCGTTCCAAGGTGTCATCTGCCTGGAAAAGTCAGGGAAAATAGAGTAATCACTGTAAAAACACTTCGGTTCTTAGCTGTAATCCTCCTCAGAATGACATGGAGCAAAAAATGTTTTTGAGTGTTGTACAGGAAGTTTGGCCTCAAATTGTAGATTTTCAGATTTTCTAATTTATCGTGCTAATTATTACAAAATGGTTTGATTTTTGACTTCATACTGTACTAATGGTTTACATTACCTCACCAATTTGTGGTTGGTATCCTATGCAATTTCCAATTTTTCCGCTAGTGCTCTCAATTATATGTTCTCCCTCTCAGTGCCAAGAACAGTGTTAATGTTTACTTCCTTAGGACTGAAGCTCTGGGTTCACATTCCTTTGAGATTGGTTGTATCCCATTTTTACATGTTTTAAACATGTTGTAGTTGTGCGCTGGGGAAGACCAGACTCTCCATTGGCCTCCTGTTCATAGGCCTTGGAAGATGATTTGCTCAGGCAAAACAAAGTTTCAATGAAGGGTCACTTGTTGCCTCCACCGTTGCTGTTGGCGAACTGAGCATAATTCAACTTTCAATGGCTGTCACTGACACACTCCTAGAGTTAAATCAGTGAAGTTTGTGCCATTTATACATACTTAACACATTAAGCTGACGACAGGCAGAATAAAAATTTTGCCCTGTAAAGTGTGCAAATAAAAATTAATGTTCACTCTTGTAGTGAGCTGCCCTTGTATCTGGTGATGGACTTCTCAACTCTTCCCATTGTTCTACTGTTGAATATTGTGTAATGTTGATCCTTGACATTCCAGTGAGGTTATTGGAGGTCTGTCCCCCCTCAAGTTTACACTTGCAGTTCCAAGAATGTCAAAATTCTCTATCAATGTTTGGGTAAAGTGAAATAGAATTTGCTTCGCTTGAAGTAGTAGTAGTTTTGAGGGGAGGCGACCGACAGCTAAGGTCATTTGCGCCATAGGGGATGGACAGGAAAGGATGAAGGGTGGAGAGAAACCCGGCGTCGGCATTAGCCTACTCTTTACGAAAGGCGCCAAGGGGTCCGCAGTTTAACGTCCCATCCGACGGACAGCGTACTCACTCAAAGTGCCCTCCACAAAGCACCTCAAGTAGGGATCGAGATACCTCTGAAAAATATTCAACACCGCCGGGATTTGAACCCGCGCCCTCAGGGTGGGAAGCCAGTACGTTAGCCCCCGCACCATCTCGATCCCCGCTTCGCTTGAAGTGATTGTTTTATGAACCTTATGGTATGAGTAAATTAGAGTTCAATTTCATAAGTGAATTTAAGTTTGGGATTTAATTAACTGGCCACATAAAATAAGGAAAGATTTCAATGGATAGATGATGCACGAATGCCTGTTTTATTTGGTTATCCAAAATGGGGAGAGTCGCCGTTCTGTGCTTGGGTATTTGTCCCTTGATTTTAAGACCATTTGATATTTTCCACATAGCATGACATGAAGTTACATCTTTTTAATTCACCTCAATTACGTCAGCTATATTAGGTGATATACAAACTAGAACTATCCATGATCAGGATTGAAAAAATTAAGGTGCTACTTACTGGAGTCAAATAATTGTGGCCTAAAATGGTATATTTGTAGAAACTAGAGCAGGTTGGAACTCAAAGTGGGAGGGACATGAGGAAAATAATTGCATCAGGCAAAGAAACTATCACAGGAAGGAGGGCATTGATGACAGGGACGTTAAGCAAGGATGTTAAGAAAAGGCTCGTCAAAACTTTGGTATGGGGGGTAGTTATGTACTGTGTGGGAACTTGGGTATTGTAGCAGGGTTGATAGGAGTAGATTGGAGGCTTTTGAAATGTAGGTTTGGAGAAGGTGAAGTGGACCAAAAGGAAAACATACGACGAAGTGCTTGGTATGGTGGGGGAGGAGATGGGTTTGTTGGTAGAAATCATAAGGAGGTAGGAAAAATGGATGAAGGGTATATTGATTGGCTGTCGGATGTTGGAGACCCATGTAGAGTAAAGAACATTAGGAAAATGAGGAAGGGGAAGGAATAGGATGGGAATGTTGGACGGGAGGAAGGAAGTGTACGGAGATGAATATAGGCTTGTTGTAGAGTAGGATGTTGGGTTTTGTTTTGTTTAGAGAGACAAGGAAACCTTCCCTGTGCCATTTGGTAGGTTATGTCCATCTAAAACCGACCTTCACTGGTAGATTATCGATAGTTATAGCCAAGAATTTGGAATATTTCATGATTGCCTTTGAATTATTATTTTTTTTTGCCTTTTCTTTCATTTGTTATAAGTATTGCTTAGGTATCTTCATGCAAGGTCATCCATAGAATTTGTACAGATGAGCTCATTTCTTGTACTATCTTTGGACCATGAAACTTGTGGAGGTTTATCGAGTTGTTTCCAATCCACCACCGCTCAATTTTGAGTTTTAGCCAATTTTTACCAGTAGTCTCTTACTTGTTACCCAGTAGTTATCGGGTAAATTGCCACTTAAATTGAAAAATGACTAAAAGGTTGAACAATCTTTGCAGAATTTATTATTAGAATTGAAAGATGAATGTCAATCGCACAAATGAACAAAATCTGAAGATTCTGGCAATATTGTGTGAAAACAAATTATAACTTGGAAATCGTAACAAATGGGCAATTCCACATATGAAATATTTACACTGACTTAGGTTTTGCTTGTTATAGCATTATCTGTTGCAGGTATTACAGCACCTGATGATGCGTAGGTCATAGTAAATATTTAATAAGGAAAACCTGGTTCATAATAAACATTAATTTTTGGGATTGTCCATTTTGTTGTGATCTCTAAGTGTATTTAAATGATACAACTTACAGGTTCAGGTGTGACGTGATGGAACTGTTCCATGATAACAGAGATGAAGACCATTGCCATTTTTTTCTCAATAAAGATTTATTCCCGACTAGTTTTGATGCACTACATCATTTTCAAGTGCTTAGAAACTAGTCTGGAATAAATCTTTATTTAGTGAAAAATTGCAATAGTCTTCATCTCTGGTATTTTAATGAATGTAGCTTAAGTTTCAATGTCCCCCAGACACACCCAGAGTGTCCGGGTTCAAATCCTGGTGGTGTTGAATATTTTTCAGACGTATCTCGATTCCTACTTGAGGTGCTTTGTGGAGGGCACTTCGAGTGAGTACACTGTCCGTTAGATGGGACATTAAGCTGCGGACCCCTTGGCACCTTTTGCTAAGAGTAGGCTAATGCCGACGCCAGGTTTCTATTTACCCTTCATCCTTTCCTGTCCATCCCCTATGGCGCATCTGACCTCAGCTGTCAGTCGCCTCCCCTAAATAATACTACTACTTCAACGTTTATTGATCTAATATCTTGTTTAACTATGTCCTTTGTGCATTTAATACTTTAAATTTACTGTTGGGATGTAGGACTTATGTAATCTATCCACACCAGGTAGTTAGTTTTCAATTCTATTCTTAGCAATATATCTCTGAATAGTTCCCATATTTATTCTTAGAAGACGACATGATGACCTTTTTAAATGTGAATGAACACAGTTAGTGAGAACCCTTTGCTAAATGATGAGTTTTTCAAATTTTAAATAACATAAATTATTTTGTGTGTTCATATTTCATTAATTTTAAAATTACAATGTGATCTTGTCCATTTTAAATCAATAAGGAGATATGAATCCTCTATCCATTTACCATTTATCACAATTTTCATTCAGTGTGTCTATTTTATTTCTCTTTTGCATTGCTTCCAGGATGATGATGGAGAATTTGACCACTTTCAAGATGAGGAGGAGTTTGAAGGGTTTGATAGCGATCGCGTGGGTGGCAATGGCAAAGGAGATTCAAAAGAAGCCCCAAAAATCACCATCACCAAGGTATGTATTTATGAATACTATTCTTGTGTGTTTATTGAATAGAATATTTTGGTACACTATTGCATTTTTGCTTGTTTGTCATATTATGCCATAAGTCCACTGTAAATTATGCAGTTGACTCTTATCATCGTGCCTCTGAAAGGCTGAAAACATTGAGTGTGCTAAATGGTAAAATTGTCTTTTTTCTCGTGCATTGTCATCTTCCCTTCCATCTAATGCATTGTTAATTCCACATTTTTAGAAAGACCTTGTGGTAATCTCACTTTTAACTTTCACCTACTCATAAACACTCTGGATCGACACTCGATTCATTCATCACGAGTGTATGGTGTGGAGTTCTTGCCTCCATCTACTTTAACCATTATGACACACAAATATCTCTTGAGCAGTCAATTGACTGAAATGTCCAAAGGCTGCCATTGAGAAGTTAATCCACCAGAATCGAAGCAAGATGCACCTCCTGTTAAGTGGCAAGGCCTTTTGCTGACTCCATTTTCTGGGCCTCAAACTGATTGCCCTTAACTGAGAAGATTTCCTTGGAAGACCACCTGCATTTATGGAATTTTATAGCCTCTCTTTTTCAAATCTTGTGGCTATATGCATGTTGGGCTGTGAGCTCTCTCAATAAACATTAGTTATGAACCTTGATTATGTCAACACACGACAGTGAACCCCAAGGCAGTTGAGAGAGTGACTCTAGTTCCCCCTTTCTTTAAGAATCAGACTCCGTCCCAATTATGCGGGGGTCTAAATTAGCTGGGTTCTGGATTCGGGAGGGTCTACTGTGTGTGTGTATGAGGTTGGTTTTTATTTGGTTGAAAATATCTCTTTGCCTTTGATCATGTTTCATTCTTTTTGTGAATGACTCATTACCAATTACTTGGTTCTTTACACTTTCCACATTTTACACTGTTTATTAGGGATGCTGTTGACAAAATGTTTGTTTTCATTATAGGTTCCGTTGCACTTGCGCACCAACTGGGATAGTTTCTACTTGGAAATGCTAATGGTTGCTGGATTGCTGGTATACTTTTTGAATTTTTTTGCTGGGAAGAGTCGAAACAACAAGTTAGCAAACGCATGGTTCAACACTCACCGCAACCTTTTGGAGGACAACTTCAGCTTAGTTGGTAAGGTGGCGCAATCAAATTGCGTGGCATTCTTTTTCCAGTTTCTGGTGTTTGGGTTGGATTTGCGGCCAAGGGGCTCTTCCAGTGAAGGGAAGGAGTGGCTCTCAATCGCTAGTCATCATAATGGGGACAACCAGCCCCATTAAAGCCAAATTCTCTGAATATGATTTTCTAAGGCTCTTAGTCATCTACTAATGACAGAAAAGTAAGACTTGAAATTACTAGAACTGTGTTACTAAGTAATTTCGGATATAGGGAGAAATGGCTGCAAATGCTATGGTAGGTTTAATCCTATAGCATCTTTCTTTTCTGTTAGTTTCCTTCTGGGGTAAATGCTCCATTGTTTTCTCTGGATTCTTATCCAAGAGTCAATTCTGCCGAATCAGTTGAAATGGCACCTCTCGAACAAATCCGCCCAAAGGATTGATGCAAATTGCAGCATGTTTATATTTGAGATCAGTTGACGGTAAAATTGCATTGCAAGGTTCCCCTTGTGCACTTGGGTGCGTCCATCCAGCATAATTCAATCAGTTCATTTTGATAATAAGCTTGGGGTTCATATATTTTTGAACAGTTTGATCTGCCTTGGAAATTAATGTAATTTGCAATGGGCAATGTGCCTCTTCAGTCATGGTGATAGTATTTGTTGGAAACATGCTGTTGGAGCTGGCCCAATATTAGATTCCTTTGAGTCCAATAGTGATGTGTTACTGCTGTTCCAACGATATCATTATCCACTCTGTATTTCTCATTACTTGAAGCATGTAATCTTAATTATTCTCATGAAAGTGGTTCCAGGTTACAGGTGACCCAGCTTGCCGCATATTGTATTTGTGAGTGGGTTCGAAAGCCATAAGGATAATCTATAATAAAAAAATTGAGGTAGTAGTTGCAGGAAGTAAAATTGAGCCTTCGGTAATATTTAAGTTGGGTGTAAAATATGTTGTAAAAAATTATGTTTGTGCTAAAAATCAAGTATATCCTAATATTCCATTTGCAATATAAGAAATATGTTGAAAACTTCATTGTTCAGTACATAAAGCATTACGTATCAATTCAAAGTAAGAGATTGTATGTTATGTATGCATTATACACATGCAATCTGTTGTGTATGTAATTCATTTGGATGGGATGTTAACTGCTAATTATTTTATCACAAAATGATCTTCACCAAGGTTATTAGAAGCATGCTAAGTATTGAAGACCTCGGGGAAAGAATGACTGTTTTAATTTTTCAGTGTCACCTTCACTTTAGCTTTTTCAGCCCTCTAAGAATTAACGAGATGGTCGATATTTATTTATCAAGACGACTTTCCAGGTCTAACAAAATGGCGACATTATGTGAAAAATGTTGTTCCTTCTGATGGTCTGGAATTTTGTGCTCATATTTGAAATGTGAACTTCTTAGCAACTTTCCCATAAGATTACATACTTATTGCAGAATTTCAAACTTTTGCTTGGCTTTTATGTGCTTTCATTATCAATCAACATCCTAAAATTAATACCTGTGGAATGTGATGTTAAAATGATCAGCCAGAAAGTCAGTCCACACATGATTTAGTGGCGTTATCACCTAGAAAACTAAAAAATTTGGGAGTATCTGTATTTCAGTTTTGACTGCCGTGAAGACCATAATAGACTGAATAAAATGCAACTCGGCCCTTTTTGAATAAAATGCTACTTAAACCTTTTAGTTCCACAATACTTGATGGATAAGCATATGCTAAGATGGAGAAGTGCCGAAGGAGTTGAGGTAGTTTGTGGAAAATTTAAAATGAATGAACTGTTCGTCTAGTTTTTCATATTTTTCCTTTTAGTTAGTTTTTTGTAATCAGAGAGATGTATTACCTAAAACCTATTTTGAAATTAACGTTTGCTGTTGTTATATCATTATTCATAATTATATTAATTCCACTTTAAATTTTCACTCTAGAAAAATATATATATTTAGCTCAAAGATTTTGTGCATTAAAAGTATGTTTTTGGAAAATATTTTAAATCCAAAATGGAAAATATTTTTAAAGATTAAGAGAAGGAAAGAATACAGTACTTTCAATGCATTTCTCAAAATATGTAGAGGAGAGGATTGATTATCCATTTAAATGGAGAAGGTGCCGGCAGATAAATAAAAATATAACTAACGGGATAAATATAATTTTCGGGCCAATATAACATTATTTTCTGTGGCATTTATATTGAAGTGTTATAATTAACTTCTATTAGTTTGTTTTTAACCTATTCTTGTGCAAATGGTTAAATTTTTTATGATCTTCATACATTCCACATAGCTTAATTTATTATTCAGACAGTTATTTACATTTCATAGGCCTTGTCATTTGGCAGTAAGTCAGAAGGGAAGATTTTAACGTTCACTCGAGATAATCAAAATTTATGCCAATTCCTTGTATTTTGCACAAGCCTGGCCGTAATTACTTTCAAGTCCGACATTAGTTTTAATAATGCTCTCTGGTTTAATGGCCTGTTTTGTCCCTCCCTTAAGCAGATCATCAGTGCAGAGTATGTGAGCAGAGGGCACATATATCAGTACTGATGGATGGCATAGCATCTACTCTTGAGGTCCACAGACCCCACTTGTCCCTGTCGCTTGCCCTCTCTACTTTTCACTTCAGAGTTAATGAATGAAGATCTCCAACCTGATCTATTCCTAGAAGTGCAATACCCGTACCCGTTTCTCTGTGCATCCGTCAAACACACTGACAAATTAAAATTATTAACTTATTAGTAAAAGTTGCCATTTCCTAATGGCATTTCTAACAGAAAGTGCTCCTTAAAATTGCCTGGTAGTGAGATGGGTGTGGAGGTGATGAAGTGGAGGGAAGGGGGGGAGCTAGAAGGGAGCTATGGAAAGGGTTTTTGTCGGAGGCCATATTAGGTTTAAGGCTATTCTGTGCCGTGTTAGTTTGTACTTGCGAGGACAGTGATGCGTATTTCGGATGTCCATCAAACACTACCATAAACTGGTAGACTACTGATAATGACAACTTCGTTCCTCTTCCACTGTAGCTGCATTGTTGATGTGACAGGCAAAAGGGATTGTGTGTCCACTCACCCATCAAGAGACACTTGAAGACATATCTGCCAGAAGCCTCATGACATGGTGGTGCATGGCCACTGTTAGGTAGCGGCTTGAATTTTGTGGAAGGCATTTCACGTGTGGAACAACTTCTTCTACTTACACAATGTTAGCAGGAAATCTCATTTCTCTCTCCCGTGAAAAATAATCATTTGTTTCTAATAAAATGGCAAGCAATAGCTTCCTATCTGTTTCCTTAATATCGTTGTCCCTGGTGCACAAGGAAGAACCTATGCTTTTACGGATGCAAAATTTTTTTGAGTAAACAATTAGTACTTTGTTGGATGTGGAACATTCTTTTTAATCACCTCTCCCTTAATGCATCCCTACTGTGGAAGAGGATTGGTGTCTAAAAATATATAAATATGTACATGCAGACACAGTGAATGGCTTACACAGCTAAAGCCCTTAAAAAATTTATAACCCAAATGCCAATATAGCCATGAATTTGTAGGTCAAATAATTCCAGATGGACACCTGTAACTGCTGATCGTTCAGATAAGTGAATATGAGTTCAGTAGATGGTGTGTGGGTTTCATCATTTGGGAGGTTTTAAACCTTTTCAATTTCTAAATCTCAAAAACTGTAGCCAAATGGAGGGGTCTACAACTGTTCTAGGAATTGGGGTCTAAAAATTTTCAATCCAATGAAGTTTGATCTGGATCCGCCGATGGCATTTGGGAGAGTTTATTTGTAAGTTACTATTACATGAAGCAAGAATACCACACCAATTGTGATAATTGCAATTTTTCTTCTTTATTACAGGTGATGATGGTAAAGTGGAGAATGATAGTTCGGGAAACAGTGGAAATAGTGGTAATGTGGTTGGATTAGTCAAGGAAAGTGAGAATGTCTACACTCTCTGGTGTAGTGGCAGAACTTGCTGTGAAGGAATGCTTGTAGAATTGAAATTTCTTAAAGTAAGTCCTTTAGTTGACCATCATTTTTGATTATGTGTAGAATGTTTTACTTTTTCCTTGTTGGCTTGCTTTATTGTTTCTTTAACGATTTGATTTGGTTCACCGTTGATGATTTTATCTCTAGCGGCAAGACTTGGTAGCTGTGATAAGTCAATTGCTGCGTCCTGGGAGTGGCAGTGGAAGCAGCGTTGACCAGGTTCTTGTGAGGGTGGAGATGAATAAAGAAGATATGGACAGTTTTGTGCTATGTGTAGCAGCAAGAAAAACAGCCCTACGGCTTGGAAAAGATATGTCTGACCTTGTAAGCACAGACCATAACTTTTGTGTAGTCTGCCATTGCAGGAAATCCATATTTATCCAGTCTCCCTGATAATTCGGATGGAGTTGGGCTATGTGTTTTGGTTGAATTATCATCAGCAGTAGTACTTCTATATTCTGAAAAATGTTATGCTTTCATGTTCCTACAAAAGTGGTTGCAAAAAATATTATTTTTCATAATATTAATATAAAACAATATTAGAGCTCTTCTATTTAAATTATAAATAAGCTATGTCTACATGAAGAAATTCCGATGCCCATGTAGGTTGACCATATTTTGTAGACGCAAGACATGAATTTGACTTGATGATCAGTTAATGTTTGTGGGATAAAGTTGTCTTTTGGATTTAATGATTACTAATATGGCACTGTTTAACTATCGAGGGAAAATGTGGAGGTGATGATGACTGAATATTATATGTAATTCATTTAAAATAGACATGAACTGGTGAACATTGCTGGGGGAAAGTAGCACCAAAGTTCCCTTATCACTTAAATAAAAATCACTTAAGTTGATTTCACAGATAGAAGCCACAAATTGAAGAGTGTTACTTGAAAGTTTTAATTAGGTACACAATTTCTGATCATATTTTTCCAACGTGTCATGCATTTGTTGAATTATTTTGAGTTCAGCGAGATCTTTCATTATTCTCCTCAATGTCTGACGAGAGTAATGAATACAACAGTAATGCAATGAGAAACAGTAAAAATTCGTGGATATTGTGATTAATACCCTTTCTTTAGTGTTTTTCTCACTTGGGAAACTTGGATTTACTTAAGACTTAAATTTTCTCCCTTACAAAGCTCTCTCCGGTGCTATTATCTGAATCATAGATCAAAGATAACTTAAAATCATATTCAATGGTCATCACTTTCAAATTTTCCCTAAATGGTTCGACAGCATCAATATCAACACATGACACAATTGAATCATGCATAAATGGCCGTTTGTGGACAGCTGCTTCTCATATTTCATCTTCCAGTAATCTAATTAACTGTTCTCAAAACACGTTTAATTTCTGTGTCAATTTAATTCAAACCTAGGGGAAGATGTATTAATCTTCCAGTAAAAATAGTATTTTATGCGAGACTTAGGTCACTGCAGTAACGTTTGCATTTGATTTTTCAAGATACTCTTTGTCTGATGCTCAACGGAGCCTGCCTTCTTTTACTGCCACCCATTTGCATTGCTCTTGCCTCAACTTGCTTTAGTTTTTCTACCCGTAAAACCTATGGTCATCCAACATGTGACATGTCTAAGATAATAGTGACATTTATGCGAGCGCATGAATTATTTCATAGAGTAATGGTTTTGAAATTTTAAATGTAATATTAGGATATTGATGTATTATCAAAGTATTCTTTCCAACCACATTTGTACGTGATGTCAAGCTAAACATTTTTCACCAGTGCTGCCCCTCTTAATAATTAGCCACGTGCACCAGATAGCCAGATTATGTAGGAATCTTAGATGAGCTGGGTCCCGAGAGCCTAAGATTTTTCCGTGGCTTGAATACTGATTAACATGAATTTGTTTGACAAATACTGCAAAGCAGTGAATATTAGTTTTTTCATTCAGTTAAATATTGTACTAATTCATAGTTTCTCTCCCACAATGTAGAGCCTCTTCTGCCCTGAGCGGAGGCAAGCTGATAAGTATGGAGGTCCTTCAGGGATGCTTGTCCTGAGTGAAATGTCCGAGGTAGCCTCTTCTCTCTTGGACTCAAGACTCCTGACCGTGCTCAACCGCTATACAGATTACATCGACTACATCCACTTCTCAGACCAGTTTTCCGGACCGAAACCTGAGTATGTTGTGCATTTCTTTATATTTTACCTTGAACATTTAAGAAAGTATATGTTTTTGTGCAGGTATTGCAAAGTTAAATGACTCAACTTTGAATGCATTGATGGCCCAAAAAGGTTGGATATAAATAAGTATAGCTTAACCCCTGCCTTGAAATATCAGAATATACGTTTCCCTCTAGTTGACTACAATTTTATCGGGTCTCATAAAATTTCCTGTTATTAGAACATATGTGGAACCTCACTTTCATTTTGGAGTAATGTTAAGAGTTAAGCAGGCAATTTGAAAATTTAAAAAAAGTCAAAAATATGGGGAATGAAAATAACTTTGATCCAAACATGATGAAAGGTGAAAAACACAAGAATTGGTGACTGACATCTGGGATCAGTAGCACTGCCTCAAGGCAGCAGATATAAAAACATGTTGGGCTCCTAATTATTAAGAGGTATTGAAACTTGCTTCATCACGACAAACCTACTCAGAATAAGAAATTATTATATTTTCTTTAAACAAATTGAAGTTGGACAACTGTTTGTTCTAGTCAAATGGTAAGGTAGCTCAGATTCTCGTGTTAGGTTTTCTTCAATCACCCGAGAACATCAATTAAATCCTGCTTCACAATGGAAAGTGGAGGTGGAAAACATTTTCAGTTGAGGGCAAAATAAAAATTTTGGGACAAGTTGATTTTAATGATGAAACCTGCTCTGTTCTGGCTAAACATCTACAAATCGCCAGCCTCTACACTGACCAGAATAGCTTATAATTGCTTCTCGATTCTGAAACATGCAAACCAGTGCTGAAAGAGATCGTTTAAAATCCCCGTAAATTGTGTCATGGTAAGAGAAAAAGTATTGCACATTCCTACAACATTGGGAATCGAAAGATTTCAAAGCATCAAGTGGTTGGCTGGCTGGGTTTAAAAATAGGTACAATCTTGTAAGTAAGACTGTGTGGTTAATGTGAAAGTGTTGACATGGAGACTTCAACTCAGTGGAAAGTCTCAAAATTGACTTAACTTTTTGATGGCTGCAATGCAAAAGATGTTTCAAGTGCAGGCGAGGCAGGGTTATTTTTTAATGTACTCCGAGTAAAAATACTGCACTTCAGAGGTGAACAAGGAAATGGAGGGTTGCTTGGCCAACAAAGGCACACATCATATTAATCACAAATGTAGATGGAAGAGTGAAGTTTTGCTGCTATTGGATGGCATGTCAATTTGTCTTGAATGCTTTACACTTCATATCATTGGCTTGGAAGCAAATTAAAGATTCTACAGTACATGGCTGCTTTAGATTTCAGGATGTAAGCATGTAAAAATGATATTTCTCCTTTTCCTGCATTTTACACTCTTTTCCTGGGGTTCTCAGAAGAGTGCTTTTTCAGGGCTTTGGTGTATTTTGGTACAATTTCACTGCCACATAATTTATATCATTTCGCACAATTTTGACAGTTCAATCAAGGAAAGCTATTCAATGAGTTTCCCGTAAAATTTACTGTTTCAACATTTAAATGTGTGCAATGTTCTTGATTGCTTTGCATCACATCACATTATATCATCCATAATTTTCTGGTATAATGCTGTGGTATTTCTCAATGACTTTATCCAATAGGACTTGAACAATAATAATTTGAATGTGACATGGGTGTCAATGGGGATATATGGTTTCTATTGTTATTTGGAATAGTAATTCTGATTGCTTCATGGAATTTGTTAATGACACAAATAGCTTTATAAATCCCAAACACATCCAAATGCCCGCCGAGGTCTTTGTTCCCAGTTTTCAAGATTTTGAGTGGTTGCTTTATGAGGAATACAACCCCATTTGAATGGGGTCATAATAACATTATTGTCCTGGGGAAAGATGAACGTTTTGTAGAACAGTTTGCATGAATATGCATTTTGAAACTGTGCGATAATTTTTCAATCCCCTTCCCTTAGCAAGTTTTAATGAAAAATGGAAACCTACGCTTCTTCATTACTTGTCATGGTTGGTAGCAATAAATTTTTTGTAATGTATAGTTTAGTTTAATACATTTTGCCAATGGGTACTGCAATTTTGTTTTTTTATGAATTCAGTTAATGTTAATATTTTTTTACAGGGACAGTGCACCTACTAAGTTGCCGGAGACAAAGAAAGTCCTTCTGTTTGGTTTTAATATCCCGCCATGCAAGAGTCGCACTGTCACAGAGGTGATGGAACAAATGCGCCCATTGATGCAACTGGTTTTCTACTGCATGGAGAAAGTCAAGCGCTTTAGACTCAGCAAAGAGGTAAGATTTGCCTGCCACTTGTAAATAATGGGAAGAGGAGTTGATATAGAAGCCAGTGAACCTATGAAAGGAGCAATTAACCTTGAAGTCCTATTTAAATGTCATCATGTAAACTCTTTAGTTTACATGCAGTGGGATCACAATGGAACAAAGAGTTCAAATTTCCTTAAAAATTTACTCAATATTTTGTTATTCCAAATGTTGAATTCACAATCATTATAAACTACTTCATAAAACTTTTAGGAGCCACACACTGTGGATATCTTATGTTATAGGTATATCAAATGGAAACCTATTAGTATGTCTGTTATTGTTGATTTTTATGAATTTTAAGAGTTTCACGTCCTGAAGTGGGTTGCAAAGGCCATCTACTAATGTAGGGACATAACTTTTTTACTTTTACTGTCATAGTTGTAAATAAATAAAATGGCTTGTTTTGGGTATTATCATTTGTTTTTGTATGTAGCTATACTGCTAGTGCAAAATTACCTGCTATTTACATTAGCTGATGCTATGATAATTAAAGAATAAACTCAATGTTTGAGTTGCTTGGCCACCAACTCTTGTTTGAATCCTGCCATCAACGAAAGTCAATTTGAGATGAATTTTTTCGTCAACTGTGGCAAAGGATTACAAAAAGTAAAACATTGTTTAACTTTGTGTAAAATGCATGCATCAAAGTAAAGTATTGTCTTAATGTCTCTTTTTGAGCGGAAGGATAAATTTTGGTGCCATTTTATTTCAATAAGCCAAACAAATTTAATTGGCCATCGACCAACAGAAAGTTTTGATGGCCCTAACTTGGACAATGAAAAGGGTCCTTATGGTTTGGTTCCCAAGTCAGGCCTCCTATCTGATGAGGATATTTCAAATAGCAACTTTTATGAAACAATTGTTCTTCATCCTCTTTCCTGTCTCAGCCTTTGTGGACTTTTGTGTCCCCCAAGCTGAGGATTATTGCAATGTTAAAGATCTTTTCTTCCCACCTTTGGCTTTATATACATTTTCCTTTCAAAGGAAATCAGCAGCAAGACAAGTTATAATTGGTTTGCATAATGTCCATAATCCTTGGTATTTGCTGGTCTGCAGAGACATTCATAAATTTCCTAGGTTTTCCACCAGTTGGCATTGATAATAAATTTGCTAAGTAAGGGCCATTTTACATGTAGCATAATTATTCATTTGAGTTATATCTGCAGTTTTTTTTTCATATTGATGACAGTACTCCATGTCTATATTTATTAATTCTGCTTTAGAATTTGTATACAGTAGGTAATGTTACATCAGAAAAGCAACTGCAAATATGAATCCACTGAATACCCTGTATACTGATTAACAGAGCAAACCAGTGCTTTAGTGGGGGAGATGCCCAACCCAAGCCCTAAAATTTGCCCTTGCATCTTGTAGGCCAAGTCAAAAGCTGATAAAAATAGACTGCGTGTGGAGGAAGCGTTTCTAAAGACGACCCATGCTGCGAGAGCGGAGGCTGCGGCCGCACGG
This sequence comes from Hetaerina americana, assembly GCF_022747635.1. NCBI lineage: Eukaryota > Metazoa > Arthropoda > Insecta > Odonata > Calopterygidae > Hetaerina > Hetaerina americana. Next base: position 1,451,467 of record NW_027286292.1, on the reverse strand, counting down.
AGGGAGGAGAGAAAAAGGCAAGAGAAAGAGCGAATCCTGCAAGAGGAGGACCCGGAGAAGCAGCGCAAGTGGGAGGAGCGTGAGGCGAGGAGGCAGATGAAAAAGCGGGCACCCAAAATGAAGCAGCTGAAGGTGAAGGCGCTGTGAGGTGCCTGGTGCTGTTTCAAGTCAGTCTTGTTTGTGTTGATTTGGTGGCCATCTTTTCAGTTGCACCACAGTCATCGCCATCGCCCTAGCCTGATGGAATATTGTGTAATACATCTTGGGAGGATACGTGAAATGAGTAAATGAACAAAAATTATCATTGAGGCAGACTACACATACATAACGTTGCAATTTTATAGTTTTTATTTCATAAATTCCTTTTACTGAAGTTATCATTGTAAATATACTTGTGACATAGGTCAGCATTAATGAGGAAATGACAAATTTGTCACAAATATTTTCCTCGTCTCCATTAATAGAGGGAATGGATCAAGTGACCAATGTTATGCAAGCCAATAAAGTAATAATTGCCAAGTAAAGTGTTGTCAACATGGTCGGTCATAATAATCTTTCACCGAGTCCGTTAAGGTTTTCATAAGTTGAAATAATGATTATAGATTTACTTCAATGAAAGAAATGACAAGGGATTTTAAAAGCGGTGATACTACCACAGCTGACGAATGCTTTAACACCCCACCATGGTTTTTGTGAATGACAGTGAAACCTCAAATTTACATTCTTTGAGGGAACCAGTGAAAATACAAGGTCGAGAGAAAAAATATTTTCAATGCATACATTATGAAAAGTCGAATATATTATGTGAACCACAATTAAGTATATACACACCAGAGTATTTATGCAATCAGGAGCAATGCATTAAATGAAAAAAGCTCTAGGAAGTACTGAAAAATTGGAGCTACTACTACTCACATGGATACAGCGAAGTTTTAGAAAAAACAGAGTAAAGTTACATTTCCATGCATTCAGTTCTGCACGGTTGTGAACTGTAGCCAATCGGGGCACATCACCAATAAAGGATTTTATCATTCCTGAATGTTTGCTGTCTGTCATATTTTCATTGCCCATCAAGAATACAGTGCGTCTCATCCTGTTTCTTCCTAAAGCCATGAAAGGCATGAAGCAATGATAATGCACTCTGCAGGAAAATGCAATGCAAAACCATGTTTATGAAAGTGTAGCTTAACTTAAATGGAGTGAACTGACTGATATGCACACAACTGTAAGAAATTTTGCCGTGGAAAAACTATTTGCTTAGATGAGGTTTAACGCCTAGATCCTTTGATTCCTAGCGATTGCATGAGGTTGTTTAGCAGCCCGAAGGACCATAAGAGATAATAGGCTGGCGTTAAGCACCTAGATGGAAATCCAAGTTCAAATTTTGAACTTGACATTTTTTCCTCTGTCAAATTTACCATATTCTTATGTAGTTACTGAATGTCTATATTAAATGTGGATTAAATAGAAATACAATTAGTTCAATATGTGTTCTTCATCAGTAGCATTGCAAGCCATCTAGTTATAGTTTCACTACCCCTGCGGCAAAAGCTAGGATGTACTACTTTCTCATTGTTGTAATTACTGTTCTATATCTAAGAGAATTTTGAAAATTACTTATTTTTAATGACTTAACCACTCTGTAGGTGTGAGGAAATAGCATTATAATTTGAAAGGCAGTGTTCATAGTAATTACTTGACGAGTACTCTTTTCTATTTCGCTCAGATGCAGTTATTTCATTTCCCAGGAAGTTCTTTCTTACAGATTTTTTCTACTTCCTTTTTAGTGTTATTAATCGATGTTAAAGTAAAGTGTGTAGATGTCACTCAGCAGATATATTATTAAATGATTATTAGGGAACCACTGCCACCAGAAGAACAAAAACTATGCTTGGTACATTTCAACTAAATATCAAATTTTTTCTGGGTGATAGCTTCATTTGAATGTCGTTTACCCAATTTATTATCAAAAATGATTTCAGTTAACCAACATTAATTGCATAAGTATTGAAATTTCAGTTGTGGAAGAAACCTAAGGAAAAATAATTTTGCCCCATCATTTCAGTAGGGTTTTGGGATTTCTCGTAAATTCCAGCCTTAAGAGCGTACACTTGAGACTTGAACTGCATTTGTTTCTGTGGAGAGCAGTGCTAACTGTTTAAAAAAATCACAATTTTGAGGATTATGTAAATTCGAGGTTTCACTGTTTTCTAAACTGAGCCAATCAAATTTTAAAATTTGGATTCCTGGAACACCTTCAACAGATTTATTGACTTCTTCCTCAACAGTGCTGATTTACTCATTTAAAATGAATTACATTGATATTTGTCATCATCATAGGAAAGCCTTGTGTCAGTGTTCACTGTTGTAAAATTGTTCAGCCATTCAACATTTTTAAACTCCTCAACTCAGTGGCAACTTATAGGAATAAGAACTTTTGAGCCCATACTTGATCTCACATTTCTGTCATGTTTAAGTTTCTGTAATTTCATTGAAAAATTTTTATTAAATGCAATCAGAATGGCCCCTTATTACTGGTCATGAAAACTTTCGACCAGGAAGAAAACTTGTTTGTTACTGTTGAAAATCCTGCGTTAAGAAAATTTATGGTATTTCATGGACAAAAGGAAGATCACTTAAATGACTAATTCTGTCATTAGCATTGCTGTTTCCTTTGGTTCTTGTTGCCACTGTATGGCATTCCAGGCAAATATTTGTGTGTATGTTTGTGTGTGAAACCATCTCTGATCTACTTGTTCATTGTATTACCAATATAGGTACTAGTTAGGTGGCCCCAATATTTTTATTACAGGTTGATATGTTTGCAATTTTCTTGTGTTCCTTCCAAATCAGCGGCAATGTTGCTGGTTGAACCTTAAATGATCGATCTTAAATCTACTGAAAGTAAAGGTATTTTTGTGCCATAAGCTAATTTGGAATCATGTTTGAGATCTACCAGGATTAAAATAGTTATTTTGTAATCTGAATGTAATTTTGTTAAAGTGTTTAATTTTTACTTACAGTTAATAGTGTTTGTTGAAATGAAATCCTTAATTATTACGTAATAAAATATTCTTTACATGAAAGAAACTAAACATCCATTGCTTCAGCCTTTTTGAGTTCTTTTTCTGTGCCTTGTGTGATTCAATTAGTCATTGGTTTTTTATATTCTCTTGTTGAAGTGATGCAATTTTGGAGAATTAACTTCACAAAGAAGCCATTGCTTTGGAAACACCAGCGTTTGTACCTGCTGTCATGAAAGGCTATATTGCTAACAATAACTCGATATCCTGCGGGATTTAGCAGGATATCGGTGTTAAAGAATTCAGTCTGTAATTACTGGGATCCTCTTCATGGCTACCTTTGTGGAAAGTGGTTCTGCAAGAGCCCTCAGTACGCTAGAGGGTTCTTCTGGGCCTTGAGCTTCATTTGGTTTCATGTTTTGGAGCTGTTTATATTCGTTGTTGGGAAATTGCCTCACTTATGAACTCTTCAGGTATGTGGGGGGCTTCATTTTGTGCACCGATATTTTAGTGTAGGCATTCTGAAACAGTGTGATATTGGCCTTTTTAATGCCAAATGTAACAATTCACTATTTTCTGCTTTTTTAAGAATTTTCATGTGGACACTTCAGTGATGTAACACCAAAGTGATTTTGGGTCTTCTCTAAATATTTGCATAACATATTGCTTTCTAAGATGTGTAAGTTTTGTGCATAACCTTTTAATTATGTGAAGGCCAATAATTATAATAACTGATTAAAAAATTACTCTCCAACAGCACTACATATTGGGTCGGGGGAATCTTCCACATGTGAAAAGTATCCATTTCCTTGGAATACTTTTTAGGCTACCAATTGAATTGGCATAAACATGTTCAGTATTTAATATGTATTTTTAAATATCCAACATTTTAAGCCATTTAATGTGGGGATTCTGGCCGCATGGCTGTGCCAACACTAATATAGTTCTAACTAGACAAGGGATAATTCATTTACTTACCTGGGTAGGAGTCATGTGAAACATTAAATAACATGGGCCTGTGGTCAGTGCTTTCAAGACCAGTCCAGGTATGAGCATTCATTCGGATTCTGGGACTTCCTTTGTGAATTCCAAGAAACTGCAGGAGATGCTGAGGCAGTAACTTTAAACGGAGTCATCGACTTTTATACATTTCAATGTAACAATTTCAGAGTAAAAATCATTTGACTTGACTGAGATCCCGGTCAAGGCAAATTATTTTTACATGACCCATGTGCAACTACATTGCCAAGATTTTACACCCCGAGCATTCATTTTACAACTCTCATTAATTTGCATTTTTTCTGTGCTTTTCAACGAATGGCCACAAGGGCAATGAGGCCACTAAGTATTCATTTCCATGATTCCATTGAGGTCGGTGGCTACTAGAGATCTTGTTTCACCAAGATTCCTCACTCCACTTGAACCCAATTCACTCACTGGGCCTCTCCCACATTCATTACCTTCTCCTCCACTCCAAAACATATCGTTAAAAAAAATTGTTTCAGTATTACAACCAATCTTTCATTCACAGCAGCCATTTCTCATCGAGTCATGCTCAGCTGAGGAGGAAAACAAGAAAGAGACCAAAAACCCATTCAAAGCATAGGCAGATAGGGAAAGAGAGTGTAAATACCTACCTACAAACAAGTTGTGAAATATTATTGAAAAACGTCGATCAAACAAAACCAAACCCCAGTTATATCAAAGGTCAGTTAGGTGGGTGAGGCTCCCCCACAAAGGCATGTGATATTCTCCAATAGGGTGTGTGCATCAGTTGCTGTCCCTGTGTCACCGAGAGTGTTCCAGGAAGATCTGGTACCCGAACAATCACACGGCGTGGTTGAAGCCGAGGGTGCTCATAGGCATCCCTGGGAATTGAACCCGGGACCTCCGATTAATAACTCAATGCTCCACCATTTGAACTACAACCTCCCAAAGAAAACAATGGGTGCAATAAAATTATGCCTTATTTAAAATTAATATTCATGGCAGAAGAATGAATTACACGACATCCCTGGGTTTCATGGATATTTATTGCAAAGATTTACAAAACTTAACATCTTAATAAGAGAGAAAAGTACATGAAACCCATTGTAAATCATTTCATTAAGTATTGCTAACAACACACTTTATAATTGGATCAAGGAGTAACATTCTCATTTTCTCATAAAACATTATCTCTCATTATACTCCCAAACAAGCTTCCAATCAATAAATAAAGGTAGCCATAACAACTTCAAATAATTCATATTTTTAAAATGTCATTATTCAAGACAATTTCATAACATTTAAATTTATAGTAAATAACCCATTTTCATACTATAATTTAATTCTAATGCCTAAAAATATTCTATCCTTACAATGTCAACTAAATGGTAGCAACAGAAGCACTATTACGTATAAGAAGTATTATATATAAAATTTATTCCATTCAAAAGGGAAAAATAAATTTCTAACTGTAAGATGTAAAAGAAGAAATACTTCAACATAACTCAGTCAATTACATTATAAAATAAGGCACAGCAAGAATAGACACAATGCTTTCACATACTTGAAGTAATGCCTTTTGAAATGCTCTTGGATGTGATTGCCTCGAATAACTACTTGCATCAAAGATTTAAGAAAGTGGCAATCTTATGCAGATTATAATCTTTTTTTTCTTCAAATAAAGCCATCCTATGATACAAAATAAAATTAAAAAATTATTGACACCATATAAAAATATGATTGTTCACGTGTAATACTTAATAGGCATCTTGACTAGGTTGTCGCATATTCCATAGATCCTTTTCAAGAATTGGAAATAATTAGCTAGCCTTTAAAGGACCTATTAATATTATAATAAATTTTTTGTAATTAAAATTTTTAAATACGCATTGATATCACAATGAAATTGCAAATCTATCTACTGATAAAAATATTATCATTAAACTGAAAACAAAGAAAATAGCTGAAAAAGTAAAGTTTTGGTATGAACTGGGAGCAAATTAGCCTCGCTTATGCTGATCATGGAGTTTTTTACCCAGTCGGTGTAATCATGTGTATAAAGCTCCCGTGAAACTAGCAAATATCAAGCTATTGACAGCTACCAACAAAGCCCCCTTGGCTATTTGATGCGGCTGTCTGGAGAGACATATGGCTTCCCTCCATGGTCCTCCCACTGGTGATTAAACTCTTGCTCCAGAATTTCCGCACCACGCTTCCTCGTCAGGCCAGTCTCATCAAGGCTCAGCTCACACATTTGCATGTCATCAATACCTGTCAAGTGAAGTTAAAATTATCCCCTTTTCATTTCACCACCTCTTCCGATAAAATATGGCACAGCTAGAATATGCGCACTGGTCACATACAGCTGAATTGATGTCATGTGAAAAGATCTTAAATATGATTTAAGTCAGTACATTATTAGAGAGGCAACCAAAAGGTATTAACCACAATTATTCAAATGGATCGGGCTTTGACCTCAAGAAATGGATGTGCCAATGTGGAGCACCTGATTGAGAGTGCCCCACTCCTAAAAATAACCTCATTCATATTACAAAGATAGAAGAAAAGCAGCAATCAAACAGATTCAGGAGTAATGGTAATCCGCGAGTCTTCAAATGAAGCCATCCTATGCTACCGGTAAGTAATGAGTTCTATTTCATTTTCACATCACAACTATTTTCATGCATCCTCATATGCCAACTCAAAGTGAGCATACACTAAATGAGAAAATTCTATAGTTATACAGTGGAACCTCGCTTCACAATAACCTCGCACAGCGAGTAATTCACATAACAAGCAAAAATATTGTGCCTGGAAATGACTCTCTTCACGAGTGACTTTTCGCATAACAAGTGACAAGGAGATGGAATTCCCAGAATAATTGTGCGCCTGCTACTTCAGTCCGAGTCACTCATAGTACTTTTTGGTCTCGTGATCACACTTTTTTTTCCAAACTTGTGTTTTGACATATTATTCATAATTGTTTCGTAAAAAGTTTAATAATGTTTTTTGCAGTTTTAAAAATACCTCTGAAGAAAAAGCTGCCATAAGAGACTAACAGTAGTAATGAGAAGTAAAAATCATTGAAAACTGATAACAAGGTGTGGCTAATCTAGCAAGCACATAGGGAGCGTTTGACAATGCTCATACAACCCGTCTACATCAGTGATTTGCAGTATTCTGAAGTACATGGACAAAATTAATGAGATTGATACTTCAATATGAGCCATAAGAATATCTATGCACTGGTTACGTATTCTCAACACTGTTGAAAGGCTGCTTCTCATATGAATAAACAAAAAGCATTAGCAATGTGACACCAGTAACGAGAATATAATTTGTGAGAAGGCAAAAGTAAATTTTGCCAACCTTGGTAAGAAGATGCCAGGGCCATGAATGGCCGAGGAGGAGGTATCCAAGGGAAGCCATGCATGGCTCCCAAAGTTTTCCATCAATTTATTTATTTAATTGAAAATAGAACCACATAGAGCCGTACCTTGCCAATTTAAAGTGGAGCATACATCAACAATAATGCAAAAGATTAAATTAAAAGTGAATTAATTTTTTTTTAATTGATGTAATACACCCATGACACTTCTATCCAAATATCTGTAGCACCAGGAAGAACTTTCACTTAGGGTAGCCACATTTAGAGTATATTCTACATTTGGTCTATTTTCGTAAACAAAGTGGGGTACACTTTGTTAACGAAACCCCATCCCATCTCCTGACTGCCTCCTCGAGCAGGGTGAGAGAGAGAATCAGCAAGCAGCACTCTTACGAGAATAAAATGTGCCGACTACAGCAGGGGTTGCTTGTCTTTGGCAACAGCTCAATTACACACAACCATGGAAGTCATTTTCAAATTTCCCAACTCCATTGGGTGGGGAGTGGGTATCTTGAGCAGCCTTACATTATTTGGCCCTGGTACTCAACAAATGCAATCTCTCCACATCTGGTGAATCATAGAAAAAATTTTGTTGCACACGAGTGTCTGCTGGAATAAGTGAATCCCATAAAATTCACAATGTCCTTAGTTTCTAAAGGTGAAAATTGCATTCTACATTTTGGACTTCCAAGGCAATACAATATAATCTTGGGAATTCGACAACAGTCACTTTATGTGCATTAACTCTCCAAAATTCAGTATCCCCTTGAAAATAATATCTTTCCAATGGTTTTATACAGCTACACACACGACTCACCCGCAACCAGGAGGATAGCTGGTTTGTTAGGGTGGAGCTCCATCTGGCGAGCAACATACTGCCCATGGAAGTGAGCATACCACCAGCCCCTGGTGCCCGTGCTAACATTCAATGGAGGCTTGTCGCTCCCTGCATCATTGTTTTTGGCAGCCAGACGAATAAATGGTATCCGAAAGTACCGATCTGTGCTAACAGCCACCGGGTCCTTCATTGGTGTGCGTGGTACTTTTTCTGCAAAGCAATGATGGAGAAACATGAATTCTTCTCCTAAAGATATGCACACAATATTAATAGCAGGTGTGAGAGGTAAGTTTTCTCAACTAACCATATTATTCAATGATAATTGATTAATGAGTATTAAACCATTCAAACCAGAAAATTGGAAGAATGTCCTCATTCCGCTGATAATTAACAAAGGGTGACAACAAGAGATTCAGGAAAGAGCGAGAGTAGATGGCTGGAATCATTATGCACAATGCCATTTCAACTGACAGCCACTTCAAATTCTTCCTTTCAAACACTCCACTTATATATCACAGAATTTAATGTTAGTAATCAAAATCATGTAATAATTTAATTTTTCTTCCCAATTGAAGCATGGCATAATTTTTTATATTGACATTTGTCATCAGTTATTATTATCATTACTTTTATTTGCCCAGAGATCATAATACAAAAATACCAGATGGATGGTGTATGATATAAGGCACATCAAAAAGGATTAAAGATACTGACTCAAAATACAAAAAATGTGGTGCTCACAGCTACATAATATTTGGCACAAACCCATGAGCATCGACTGTAACATGCACATGAAATATCAATTTAGAAAAATCATCATTAATATGAACTAGACTATGACCATTGCTATAAACTAAGAGTATAAACTTACTGGTCAGGAATATTGTTGAGATATTTGCTAACCTATTCGAACATATTACATTGAATATCTTTTTAATTTATGCCTGAATGCAGAGTGTCCTTAGTATCCTTTATACTTTTGGGTAGTTTTTTATATAATCTGATGCCCATTTCATTGGCTCCTAATTTCAATGCTTTAGTTCTTATACATATTACCATAATGGACGTTGTGCCTTCTTCCTCTGATGTAATGATAGGCAGAGTAAAGAGAATAGTTGCCAAAGTTATTTTTTATACACAGAATTAAAAACATATTGTAGATGCACGGGTGTTGTAGCAATTTAATTAATGGAAAATATGCCTTCATGGAGCACTGTGAGGTTTCCCCGTTATAATCCTAATAACTTTCTTTTGCATTTTACAGGTACATATAGGTATTTATAAATATATTTAGAGAAGATATAATTTTTATTTTGTAATAGATACTGATTTGTAATTATTGGTTTTTAACATTTCTGTATGCTTTTTATCATTGGATATTTGTAAATTTGAATTGTGATGAGATGTGGCAAATTATGAATGTCACCTATTATTGAAAGGCACTCTGCCAAACCCTACCATCCCAAAACGTATGGGGGGAGGGGGTCAGGCAAACAGCATTGCACATGCATACACACACACTCTGTTGCATATCACCATGTGGCCAATCATGTCCTTTGGCTTCTATAAATGGGGAGAACTGGCAGAATGAAGGGAGATTTTCACCATACGTACATTATTACTTATTCGTACTCTACTGGAGAAGATAGGTTTTGGATGGGCACCATCAATACCCGGTGCAACACTATATTTTCTTGACTCTGTTATCAAAACATGCGGACATCCAGCATTAGAAATAAGCCCCTCTTCAATTCTGTATACTTCCTTCCTCCCTTAATTCCGTCCAAGATTCCTATCCTATTCCTACCCTTTCCTCATTTGCCTAATATTCTCCCCTCTGGCACAGTTCCCCATTGCCAAGGAATATGCTTTGCACCCTCAAAGAGTGAGGAGGTTCATGTGATTGTTCAAACTTAATTAGTCAGGTGGGACCATCCACAACCTATTTTAAATAGGTAGACCACCTTAATTAAAATAATGAATAGACCCATAAGAGAAAACATTAGCTCAGATTATGTCTTCTGAATATTTGTGCCTTTTCTCCACTCCATAACCCTTGGTAAACATTAGTTCACTGTAATATGCTGAATTAAATTAATATCCCAATGGTATAACTAATTGCATTCAGTTCCTATACTATGCTTCAAAGGAGCTAAAGTTAAATAATGCTACAGTTCAGCCAAAAATATATCTACTTAAACTGTATCAAAGCAGTTGAAAACCCTGTAAAACATAAATAATATGAAATTAACCAGAAAACTTGCAGAAAAATCAAATCTTGTAAACAACCCCATTCATTGTGTTTGAACATATAGTATATGGCTGGTTTCACATGGGCCTCAGAAGGCAACTTCTTCAACATATACTGTGATGAAATTAAGAAAAAGATGTGTATTAGATTCATTCCAAGCACATGGGGACTGTGGGTACACATCTTTTAGACCTAATGTTCTCACTGCAAAAGAAGAGGTATTTGTTTTATCTGTGGAGCAACGACACACACCTTTTGCTGCCTCCATGACGGATCTAGGTGCTCGCTCCTTCTCTTCCATTGTCGTCCTCTTCTTGTTCTTTGCTTTCCAGGCATGATACACTTTGAGACGGCGATGAAACTCAACCCGACAGGCCTGCAACATAAATGTTTAGTGTTTGCCAACTAAGGATTCTATTAAATGACAGCAGCGCTTTATAAATAAAAATATTACCTCAAGTAACTCAATCTCACATGAAGTATTGATGATGTCCCGCAGCTCTGAATACTTATACTTGGACATGTCATATTTTTTGGAGCCTTGGGCTGCTTGCGATTTGTCTGGCCTAGAAATAAACACCCAGGGGCTTAAACATTTCTGTAAACCTCTCATGCTTGACAGCAAATTATATAAATGACCTAGCAAAATTCAAATCTACTATTTAAATCCAATGCTTAATAACTGAACTATGAAAAAAGCTAGGGGGAAAATAAAATTTTCAAGAAAATTTAGCTTTCTATTGTCGATTACCTGCTTTTTACTTGGTAATTATTATTATACATTACAGGGTTATTACATGCATTCAGGGATATGCCATTATAAGGCCTTACTTTTTATGAGTATCCAAGAGTCAATAATGAAATCAAGAAATGCCATCCATTCTAGAGAATGGTGATGAATGTGTTTTGAATCTTCCACGATGAACAAACGTGGGGCAATATTGTGGCAAGATTGATGCCCAAATCTTCTTTGAGGAAAACCTTCAGACCACTTCCTAGAACACTCATTTAAGTTCACACAAACAATGCTATATTTTTTCACTGTGGAAATCAAACCTTGACAACATTTTCCAGCAGGCAGTGATTTTTAGCTCATTTAACTTATGAAATTTTCATTTGATTTTCAAGCAAGTCTCATTGTAATGAAAGTGCCATCATGGTATCAATGATTAGGTTTTCTTGAAGTGGCTCGCAGGCCTAATTATTTATGCCACTAAACCTTCCTCCCGATTGCAAGTGTGAAACAAAACATGTAATTTAAGGCGGTTCAAAACAGGCAAAAGTGCAGTGAATCAGTGGCTAGGAAAGTGGTGAGTCCTGCTCATTTTTTGCAATATGACATAGCAATGGTTACCCAATTGCAAAATTATATGCCAAGTTGATTTCTTAATCTAGTTCAAAGTCCTCCCTAGGCAGACAACTGGCAAGTGCACTTAACATTTATTCGGAGGAAACAATTTGTAAATACTTCCATTTAGAGTGGTGCAAAAATGTAAGTGCATCTAGCAAGGTTAGATAATGGGCATTCGTCTCTCTAGTTCAACCTAATACACATCCATGGAATATTATGCAATTCTGGAGAAAATTGCAAACTGGATGCACACATTTCTTTTGTTATCATGCCTGTGAAGTGAAAACTCAAACAATGAAGAGAGAGATATGGTCAAGGAGTGAAACATGAGGGGTGTGAGCGTAGATAGAGAGAAGGGAGGAGTACCTGGAAGAAAAACGTCTCAATTATATCAATGGAAAATCATACTAATAGAGAGCATATAAGATGTTAGAATGGACAACCGAAGTGAGTTTGACTTCAAGCTAATGGAAATGGAATACCAAAAACATTAATTGCATTTTTTTTAAGATTTCAAGTTTTCAAAATTATTTGCGGAGAACAGAATCAATCCAGTAAGAAGAAATAACTGAGAGAAAAGAATAGTAATTTCAACTATTAAAAAATAGCGTAAATATTAATTGGCAGATATTGTACCTTTTAAGACTAAACTGACACCCTTAACTGCATTATTTCATTTTATTATGAGCACTGTAATGCAATCTTATAATTAGTCAATCAAACTGATTGTGTCAGACTGCAAATATTACAAAACAGGTATTTAAATCTGATAGGAGGAAGGAGGAGACTAATCTCCTCATCACCATCAACTGAGATTGATTAATTAGAAAACTCAAGTTTGGCATCAATTTTTATGATAGTTTGTCTAATGATTACCAAAAAATTCAGCTCTATTACGCATGAGGATCCTAATTTCTCTTTTTTAATAAGAAATGTCTGCATATTAAGAAGGATGGAAACAAAGATTAATATGATCAAATATAAACAAACGAACCTCAAAAGTATGCCAAGTTTTTCTCAAAGATTGGCATTGAATAATATTATCTAATTTATTGGCAGTGAATCCATCTGATTTACACTTAGCAATTTTGAACCACCCTAATATAATACGGAAAGGATAGACAGGAAATAAGTTGCAAAAGGGTCGAGTGCAATTTCAATGTTCAGTCACAAGAATATGGATGAATGGGAATATTTTGTCTATAGTTATGTCACGTTTAATTTGCTCATTTTCAAAAGTTCTAATTTTATTATTCCAGCAAAGTTAACTCCAAAAAATATAGCATAAATTTCATAAAAATTCAATTCAATCATTTCTATAAATATTTACTCATACAAAAAAATGTATAGAAGCTCCAAATGGTTGGATAATATGCGAAAGATATTTTTGGTGAGGAAGTATTTCACAAAAATAGAGTTACAATGGCATCATTATCAACAGTGCAATTTGCTGTTCCAGCGCCCTCAAAACATTTTTCCTCAACTCTTTATTTGGCTTTAGAATTCTTTAGGAAATATGTCAACTCTCCATGAATTATTTTAAATTGATAAAAAATAAAATAATCAGTCAAGTTAATCATGAAACTGCATAGGAATTGGATCAAATATTAAGTTTAATGAATACTAGAGTAGGCACATTGTGCCTTTATGATGATATCACTGGTTTTACTATACAACATCATTACAAACTGCATCCTTTCCATGAATTGGGTATTCCATATGAAAAGCACAAAATTAAAAATGAATACCTGAGGCTTAAAATATTCCATACAAGAAATTGGTAAAATTTCGAATGCTATAAAATTTAAAACATACTTTGAAATCGCCAAGCTTTCCAAAAAAAGACAACATTCACAAAATGATTGATACACAAAGCTTATGACAAAAAAGATGAGAATAGCAAACTAAACAGTTCAACCAGCAAATTACAAACATATCCATGCTAGGTTACTTTAAGAATAGATTATTCACTAACGCTAGCAATCTCTGGGAATATGCAAAACTAGGAAATTAAAATTAAATTATTAATAAGTTAATTATACCTTTTTAATACCCTCCAGATACTAGTATTCTGATAATATTAGTATGTATTAGAATGAAAAGCAGTCCCTTATGTGCTGTGGATAACTAGCCTCAAAAAGGGTGAGGGACAAAAATCCATTAATGATGGAAGGAGTAAGGGGAAGGTGTCCACATTCATTTGTCCCCTTAAAATTAGATTTTAATAACATACAACAATCATCATCTAATTTTGAGCATGTTATGCAAGCACCATTTATGACATACTACTAATATTTTCATAGTTTTCATATCATAGGCTTTTTGGCTGAAATATACTAAGATTGGAAACCAAACAAAAGATGTCGTACGTGCACAGTTGTAACGACTGAGACTGTAACGACAAGTGTTCGGCAAGGACTCACATGTGTCCTTATACTGTTCTTCTACCAATATGGTTCTCATTCCATTTGTTGAATCGAAGCTTTGGAAAAAAATTTAGAATCCCATGGCAAACCTCACATTCAATATTCCAAAGAGATTCTGCACTTTATCTGTAATGGCCAAGTGGAGCTAAGTATCTCCATATTATTATACATGTTTTCAGTGGCATAGCCTATTCAACATTCTCTATGCCAATCTTATTGATATCATCATTTCCCTCAGGGTTCCATTCTTCAACTGATTCCATGCCCAAACACACAATGCTGCCTTCTAAGCCATCAAGCACATTTGAAGTACAGTGCCTTTTAAAATTGCTTATAATATCATTGTCTAGGATGTCATTCCAAGTGTGCAGTATTCATCTGATAACTGTAGGAGATGGCTTTTAACCTTTCTAGTTAGAGCGTACTCCTTTTTCCCATAGATCATCCAATGGGCATAGGCTGCCTTCAATCCATCCGTAAATGGTTCCCTTTTCCCCAAGATCATCAAATTGGCATAGGCTGCCTTCAATCCATCCATAAATGGCACGCTATGTGAGGCATCCCATGGCTGAAGTTGAATAGCCAAGCCAATGAGGGAGAATGGCAAGGTTAGCCCTTCTCATTGATACACGTAGAGCTGTGAGGTCAACAAGAGCGCCTGGCCTCCACTTCAGCCCAGTTCCTCATCACCTCTTCTCTGATCCACTCATTTCCCTGCACTCAGGTGTGGACACTAGTGGGGATTTTATCCTTAGGTATGGCCTTCCACTCATAAATTATGTTAGGAAGGAGTGCCCATTGGCGGTGATTCTCTCGATGAAATTGATTCTATTTTCTTCATTAACCGTGGTTTCCACAATTACAGATTTAGTACCCTTCTCTGCATAAGCTGAGCACCTCAAGGTATACAGACATTTGGCCGCTAGCAACTTACTCTTCCAGGGCATAAAATCTCCTGATAGGCGGACCTCTTAATGTGCACTGCAATGTTATAAGGCATTATGGAGCTTGGCTCTGAAATGCTGGGCTGGGATCTCCAATGTCTTCTGAGATTTCCTCTCCACATCACACTTCCCTGTCGCTGCATTATTATAGTGAGCCACAGCATTTTGTCCAAAAGCCATTATAAAATTTCCATCACAGCTGTGCCTCCAAGACTTGTTCATTCCTTCCAGGATGAATCCTCTTTTTACAATGGAATTAGTTTCTTATTTTACACAAATTTAATTAAATATCTCAGAGAGAAATAATAAATTAATAAATATATCCTTTGAAGCACTAGGAAAGGTATCGCCTGACTAATTACCTTGCTGATATGTATTTTCTATAAAAATGAGAATTCACAATTTGTATGTTTGAGTCATAGATTGTAAGTACTTCATTAAGTACTTACTAATTGATCATGGATTAAAATAGAACTTGGAAAGTTTTTATTCGCAACTATCATCTGAAACAATGACATTACCCAGAGCTCATTTTACATTTTGTGGAGTAAACTTTTCATACTGCTTAACTTTCCCTAGTTTATGCCAATTAAAAGTAGGTATGCAACACACCCTGCTGCTGCCTTTGATCACACAAAGTTTTGGAAGCCACGTAATAAGATGCAAGTTTGTTCTCTCATTCATGGCAAAATAGCATAAACAAATTTCACGTAAGATCAATAAGGGCAGATGCTGAGTATGGATGTCATCAAGGGAATTAAAGATTTCATATCAAAAGCAAACATTAAGGCTGTAAACATTCTCATTCATGTTGGATTAATGAAGAAAATATTGACATGCACAAAATTTACAAACACACAACTACATAATTTTTCTAAAATAGAGGTTTACCGTTTAAGATGGGCTTTAGGTGGCCACAGACCGAAAATCTATACATTTCTAAGCTTCAAGTAAGGTGGCACAGACTGATACACCCCACACTATAATAAAATATCCTTCATCTCCGTATACGAACTTCCACCGTCCCTTCATTTCATCCAACATGCTCATCCTTTCCCTCCCCCCTAGCACAGTCTTCAGCATTCCATTGCCAATCAAAATGCTGTGCATACACCTTCCTTGCCTCTTTTGGATTTCTATCAGCAGCTATCTCTTCTCCAACACCACACCTGGTACTTCTTCACACCCGGATCACAAAAACATGCAATTAAATGCCTACCATATTGCCTAAACAACTAAGTTTTCATGCCATACAGAGCCTGTTTTCAATAATCATCCTCCCTCAACATCTCTCTTATCCTTCCACCTGGTGAAGGCTTCTCTGCCTAATTGCCTACAATTGTTCCTATGTCCCTCTTAGTTTGACAAGTTTGCTCCTAGATATGTTAACTGTTCCACCAGCTCTAGTTTACACCATCCAATTTTTACACTACCTTAGCCTCTGTATTTCTTGAAAAATCTCATAAACTTTTATTTATTTCCCTTGGTTTTCATGCCTTACCTATCACATTGCTTTTCTGTGTTATGTTGGAAACAAACAACTACTTAAGTGTACACAACATTAAAAGAAAACAGGTTAGAAGTAAAATTTGAGTGACTTGTATGGATATGACTAAAAACCCATCATATATTAAAAGACAAATGCAAAAGCAATATATATAACTTACAATGAGTAAGTAGTAGCTTACACTATATTGATGAAGACACTCATTTTACAAAGAAAACCAAATTTTTAGGATTTATTGCATAAGGGATCACATTTTTCATATCAAACCAAAGCCAAACACCAGCAAAAATATTCGAAGTGAGCATTTAGCTAGATTGAAGCTTCAAAACCAGTGCCACTGTTAGCATTCCACTCCGTCTATTCTACTCATTGATCACAGATCCGTTAGCTTCCATTTACCGAGGTTTCAGGTTAATTGTGTAAAGCTAATTTTACCCAGCTCCAGATGCACTACATATTACGTGCTCATTACACTAGAATCTAGTTTCCACCACAAAAAAGAAAAGTTGTAGAAAGCAATTCCAGTTAACAGAGTAGGACTAATTACAGAGTAAGCCGCAGCGTAATAGAAGTGATGGTCTACTATCTGCATCAGGCAGCTGTACTTGAAATACCTGTTCAGTTTCGGAGGGAAGTTCTTCGACTCGACAACCGCCAACCTACTGGAAAGAAGAAGGCACAAACACGGACATTTGCCACAGACACAAGCAAAAGACATCATCCCAAACCAGTGCACACATGTAAAAGAGGATGGGATATCACATGGTTACACTCAGTTTGTTCTTTTGGTATTATCACATTAAAAATGCCATCTTCTCTGCACAAATCATGGCTATACACTTGACATACATAAACTGAAGATGGACAGTTCATTCAAACTCAAATGCAAAATGAGTTTGATAAATTTAAGATTTAAGTCCAGTCATGGCATATATGAATGCTTAGTTTTTAGAAAATTGAGAACGTGAGATTGACCACCATACTTCTGAGAAGGCTAATGCAAGAAAAAACCCACATAATCACAAATGTGACAACATGGGAACTTACCAAACAGCCACACTCTAGCAATCACAAGTGGAATACGAAAATGAAGTCAATACTGACAGTCAAAAATACATTTGTACATAATTATCAGATTTATAACTCTAATATTCACGCCAGAATATAAATGAAGAACCTGATAAATGAAAAGGCATTCATAAAATGAGGAATAATAGCTCGAGAGTTATATCAATATGCATTGCTTCTGGGATATCGTCTTCCAATGTAATATGACGACCTGAAATTGAAGCAATCATGGGAAAGCTCAATGGAAGGTCAATAATTACTGATTACGAGGGTTCAATATTACTTAAGAGACGATGCAGTAAATATAATGCAATTGTCCTCTCAATTGTGGACTAAACATTTGGGCTCAAATATAATTTGTGCTACCTTATCTGCTGGCCCTGGCAGCAGCGGGATAATGTTCTTGCCCACCACCCGAGGTTGCCGGTTCGCTTCCTGTCTGGGTGGATTTTCCTCCACCTAGGGCTTTGGTGTTTGTAATCGTATCCAGTCTAATGTTTAGGGGTTGGGTGGGAGAAGGGACTTAAAGAAGTCTCAATTTCACCCCAATAAGGTTGTTGAATAAATATCTTGCCAAGCATTGCAATATTCACTTTAGTGTTTAGGAACTCTAATTTGGACACAGAAGCGTGATAACAGAAACAAATGGGAACTTCATACCATTGGTGGAATAAAAGAAAAATCCAATCCACAATAATACAACACACACAGCCTAAGCAAGGCATTGACTGTGTGTTGTATTATTGTTATTATGTTGCAATGCCTTTGGATTGGGAAGAAGATCATTGGCCAAGTTATCTGAGAGCGTTGGGAAAAAGCTAATAAGAACAGATTGAAGCCAGCAGGTAATACCAACCAAGAAAAAATAAACTGGCACAAATGTTAAATTTTGCACCCAAGGAAGATGTGCACACTACTTTCAAGGTCTTAAAAATTAGCATAGGTTTTGATGAAAGTTGTATATATATTTACATATTTAAAAAACAATGCAGTTAATAACATTGAATTTTCTGAGAAGCTTAGATCACATTATCAATAACATAATAAGTAGCATAAAAGCCGCTGAAGTAGAGGGAAATCAATGTTGGTGCCCAGTCAATAACGAAATTGCCCTGCAGCTGAACTATTTACCAATAAAATTTAGAAATAAATATATGGTATTAATACAACAAAATGCATCATTGTATTTGAAAATAAAGTGTTTTTTCGCAACCCTTTACCTTATTGCATCTGCACTTGTCATTTTCATTATTCCTATCCTGCAGAACTAGCATTTAGGGTAAAAAAATACATTTTGTCAACTAACCATGCATTAATTTTAGAAACAAGGAGGATTCCTGGGGGTGAAAGTGGTTAAAATCTCAAGAACTTGTGAGACTTGAATTAGAAAAGCAGTGAGAAAAATTGCCTTTCAAGGCATTCTAGGTCTCCCATTCTCTAGCTCTTCCATTGGGGTGGAAATTTAAGAAAATTCAAAACAATGCTAATGGAGTGAGAGGTGGACTTGGGTAGGAAGGAATAAATATAGGTCCCAACTCCCCGCCAGGAATTCATGCGACACAATCTTTGACACAGGATGCCTTCTGGGAAGGGCTGAGCTCATGGAGGAACCCTCACTTCCAACCACAACTTCACAGAACAAAGGCAAGTACGGTACGTGGGCTTATAGTGACGCTGGCCGCATTTGGACTTTTTGCAACCCAGATGGACAAGTTTCAAAGTAATGGTTGAAATGCAGTGCTAGCAATGGGGTTCCCTAACTTTCTCTCCACCAGCACTCCACTCTTCCCTCTTTGCAATGTTTACCCTGGGGGGCACTGGGGGTATCAGTTTCCAAACTCGTTGTGGGGTGGGGAGGAGACGACGGCCCCTTATATATAGATACGCATATATACATAAGTTTTCACAGTTGGATGTGTGCAAATTAAATATGTGAATTGGGTGAATTTGTATTTTCCCTCGGCAATCTGTCCATGCAACACATTTCAATGTGAACAGACCTGTTCATGGGGTGCAAAATACTCACTTTTATACTTAGCAAGTATGTACTTGATGATGATGTGCATTGAAAAACATGCAATAAAGAACAATCATTGGTGGAAAGTTACAAATTCAGAGCCCCACTCCCCCATTCAACAAAATGCTTTTCTTCCCATTCATCCAGATAAGATCTTTATCGATCTCCTTTTATACAACATCTCTACTCCTTCCTTCCTCGATTCTTCAAAACCCAAAAAGAATCCACGTCTGAAACATTTGCTTTAAAAAACTTCACCAATAATCCTAACTTCACCATCATTTCAATGGATAGAAGCTCCAACAGTCCTAAACACCAGAGATTACCTATTTAAGAGGCCAACAGACAGCTTTCTGATGCCCCTCATATGAAGCATTCCAACTGATCCAAACCCTAATTTTCAAAATTAAATAATTTCCTTCCTTAATGACAGAGGTCCCCATAAAGGCTTATCTCTTTCAAGCCTTCACGAGGATCTTAAGACATCTCAACTCTCTCCCCACCTATTACTAGTGCCCCTCAGTTCTGCCTTCTTCCAAACATTCATTCGCCTAATTAATAATCCATGCCTCTTCCTGCAACTCCCAAAACAAACACATTTCCACATTTGTTGATTTCCAACTTCAACTCCTTGTTCACTCTCTGCAATCAAACTGGCAAGAGAAACTCAATCCTACCTTCCTTTCCAGAGACATGACTATGGCCCGTTTGATGTGACCACCTCCATAAATTAATCCCCCATGAAGATGATTTCTTCCTAGCAAAGATTTCCTTTTGAAGCTTATAATATTTTCATTATTACACACACTTCTTTAACATTAAACAAGAGCAACCATCTTTAACAAACAACATATTCTTCCCCCCTGAAATCCTTACTTTGTTTAAAATATAGAGAGATGACATTTTTCTCGTTTGGCAACATAGCATGGGCTAGTCAATTTTTATTTCTTCCATTAATGCAACATCCTCTGCTTTGGAATTTTAATAATTTTTATTGGACGTGACTACAGTGGAACCTTTGCCTGCCACCAGAATTGCAACATTATTACTCAATTCTGATTCCAGCTCATAATATAATAGCTCTCCTTTTTCAATACACATGGACTGAGTGAAGGCCTCCTACCCCCTCCAATATTACCATTCTTTCCCCAAGGCTCCACACTTTTACCCCAAGTCTGCAACGCTAACATTACCACGCATTCCATTGCTTCTGGGCACCAAATTTCCCTACAGAATGCATTTCCTCTTTTGCAGACCATCACCTTGAACCTACCCACTTCACTTTCCTCCTTCACTCAAGTTTCCTACCACTTCTTCAACTTACTGGTACATTCAAAAAAAATTTCTCCTCACATAAAAATATACATGCCTTCCCTTCCCACGGCCATACCCCACAAAGAGGGCCTAGCATCATTAAAGATGTTTCCTCTTCCGACACCACACACCATGAATTCCTTTTACCTACTTCCTCATCCACCTAGTAAAACATGTTCAAACCAAAATTCCAAGTTATCTTTCCTTATCGACACAACTACATAATTCAATATTACATTTTGAGGTACCAACCAAAATGCCTCCAAGGCAGCGACTTATTAATTTGGGTTTCCGCTTGTACTCTCTTTGGAAGGTGCACATTGAAGGGGAGGAGGAGCACCACAATTACTTTAGTCTGAAGCTTAATGCCTACCCCTCTATGACATCTGAACTCAAAAGATGCAACACTGTCTTCTTGCCAGATAAATTACAGGGTGAATGTGTTGTGGGTATTGCAAAAATCAAAATATTTAGTAGTTGTATTTTGACTTTAGGGTACTCATACGTGTATCACAACGTGAACTTATTCTACCAAAGCTCATGTCGGTTCACCTTCCCACTTAAATTACACAATTCCATAGCCTACATCAGATCCCAGCAACTCAACATGTATACATACATACAGAAATACATGCAAACCCCAAGTTGTGGCAAAACTATATCGCCAACTTCCATTATATGCCAGCGATAAAGAAATACGCTTTTTTAAGGAACTGCTATTCGCTTGAATTTTAATATTAATAAATATTTTCTTTACTCTTATCAGTAATATTATGGGTAAGTTACATATTCATTCAATGCATACTTTTACAAAGTCTTCGCAGTTGTTATTCAATTTGCTACAGTCAAAATTTAAGAAAATCCTATGGGTAGACGAAATGTATTTTATTTTGAAAAGTGGAAGCAATAATGTTGGTTCGGAAAACTACCTAGGAGAATGCTCAAAGGAAATAAGGAAGCACTAGCCTAGTGCTGACTAAACAGACTTCACTTCTGTGAATGAGATCAACAGAGAATCCTGCTCCAGCCCTAGAAGTTGAAACTGATTCACTCATCCCACTGCAACGGAAGTGAGAGTCACAGAAGAAAAACACATCCGAAAAAAAAAGCATTGTCTCAATTTCCACTACAAAATCATTAGCTACACTCATTGCTCAGGCTTAGCGATAGGGTGGACGTCCATAGTTTGCTGATTCATGCCCAAGGTTAGGCATTCATTTTTGGATTATTTTACTAAATACTCATGACAGCAAAGTCATCCTTCCTGAGCATAGTAAAAAAATTAATTTACAAACTTTCCATTAACTTGCTGAGCATTTACATGGAAAGATAATAGCATCACAATGTTACTGCCCTGACAAGAGCGAGAGATTTTTGAGAGTTAATTTCAAACCTAGACACTAAGTCCAAATTTTTTGGTACCTTTACTTTTGAAATAACAAGATTCCATGGGAAATCTTAACAGAAAGATATCGATGTCAAGAAACAATATCATTATTCCTTCACATGCACTTGGCAGGGTTGCTGAGTGAGAATTCAATACTTAATGGGCATAACCTTTATCATGAGTGTCACTCATAATTTAATATTGCTCACAGTTGACTAATAAGAGAGCAAAAATAACATAAATAATTGGTTTCAATTAGAATTTTTTCTAACTTAAGTCTCAAATTTCTGCATCACACACACCACAGGACTGATTACTTTTTGGATGTTCCCTAGCTCTGATCTTAAATTCATGTTCAACTCTGCATACCCTACATTTTGGACTCCTTCAGTTCTTCACATTTACCACCCTTTTCACCAACCAAAAAGCCTATCCTCTCCTTTTTCTTCAGCACTTAACATTACATAGCCCTAAAAAATGAACAATGCCCTGAGACCATTGAAAGGGGAGAACTCATTGTTCAATATGCAGAAAAGTCTGGTTGTTTTTGTCAAAACTACTAAAAGTAATGTCATTTACCCTGAAAGTTAGGAGAAACAACAATACTGAATTTCAACAGGTCATTTGATTTTTCATTACCCTGGTTTTGTTGTGATGCAATAACATCAGGTGAATGAGAATGCAACCAAACCATGGTCATGGAAAATGGCTCGTAAATATTCTTGTCCCATTAAACGTTCAAGAAATTAAACATTTCCACCAGGGAATATCCAAAACTTTTTCTTAAAATACTTACTTTTATAAAAATGATTACAAGATTTCTCTATGGCCATTATGAAAAACCTTTCAACACATTTGGGCAATTTTAAATAATGAGTCTTTGAGAGGAAGCAAAAGTTAGCAAGGGCTGCTCAGTCACATATGCCATTAAATTAAATTGTCTGTAAAATGAAGACATCAAATTAAAATACTACTAAATTTGGAATTGTTTTCATTTTCTTCTGGCTCCAAAAAGTGACAGCAAAAGTCCCATGTAAGGGAATTAGATTGAAGCTTTAGTCAACATATTAAGAGCAAATATACTTCACACGTTCAGGCTTCACTTAGCGGAATTGTTTGATGATATATTAAGAGCGATTTGATTTGAAAACAGAGGAGGGGGCTTCTTTCGGGGGAAACTATCACAATATTTTCCCTGAGCATACCTTCTTGAGGGTAGAGTCATGTCATCCATCTGTGTGTTTGTCTCTTGTGATAGACGATAAGAAAGCTCATAGTCTCTCCTCTCCTGTTCCTGCTGCTCCCGGAATGAAGCTTCCTCAGCAGCATCCTTCTGCAGTTGAGCCTACAAAATCATCATTAAAATGTCTTTAAAAGCAGTCTAAACACACAATAGAGAACTAACGGTATAGAAACAAGCTGGAGGATTTCGATCTAGCCTTGATAACATTAGTGGCACCACTTGAGCTTAGACAATTGAAAAAAATATATTAAAACATATATATAGGTACAGTATAAATGAATACATAAAAAAACCATAAACACAAACGCTGAACCCATTTTGCTGGGAAGTGTATCGAGCAAAGAGGAGATTGCCTCAAAGAATAAAAAATATCTGCCCAAAATTATGTTTTTCTATTTTTTTTGTAGAAGTTATTGAATGACCCACATATTATAGCTGAAAATTATGGGCTGTAAATTGAATCAAATTGCTAAGAACATTTCATTGCAAGGCTCTTTTTTGAAATTTATAGATTTTAACCACCCAGTTTATGCAAATTAGTGTTATCCTCCATACAACCCAGATCTCTCCTAGATGCATTTACTGGCAGAGGAAACTGTTTCTGATTTAATTGTGTGGAAGCTACAAACCACCAAGATAGTGGAAAACCTTAGGAATGTATGCAACCTAGGTTTTGCCACACCTTCAGGTACAGAATCTTCCATGGTATAAGCATATAAATATTCCTTTCCTGAGGACTAGAAGAAGGAGGAAAATACTTTCCTTGCAAAGTGAGGCAGCATTCATCACTTGGGTGCCCTCCATTCTGTGTAGAACCTCATTCCATTGCTCTTTATTCTGAGAACCCACATCCCTAATAATACGGATGGCCTCTATGGTACAAAAGACTAGTTTCTACAATTTGTCTGGCCGCCATCCAATCCTATCAACAACATTACCTCAAGCAATGCTGCTGTCTTCCTGTCCTCCTCCTCTTGCCGTTTCCTCAGCTCCTCCTCTGCCTTTCTTCGTGCCTCCATCTCTATTTTCCTACGGGTCAAAATAAAAGTGCAAACCATCACTATTAACACAAAACTCAACCAAACTGCAACAAGATGGTACTAAATCATAGCAACTAAAGTCTTAAGTCCAACCTATATAAGAGCCCATGTGAGAGTGAGAGGCCATCGATACAAGTATGTACATTTAACCCTTGGAGTTAACATGCATCAGAGATGTGCTCAGAAATACATAATTCATTTTCAATGTAGTTAACAGGAATTTTCAATATAATTTTGAGCTTTAAAAGTACATTCTAATTATTTTCAAAAACCAACTGATACAAGGTTTGTATAAAGCCTATTGAGAAAAGTTTTGGGAAAATATATTTATTTCAGGTATTGCAATAATGCCTCAAAATTCTTCCCTTGAACATCCCTTGAGCCTAGACACACTTTTGCCAGCAGCGTCTCCAAAACTCAAAGGCTCCCTGGTAGGTGAATTCAGGAGGGTCCTTAAGGACATGCATGCAGATTTTTTTGATGGCACTGAGAGTCCCATATTGGTGTCCTTTGAGGGAGGATTTCACTTTTGGGAGTAGAAAATAATCTGCTGTTCCAAGTTGGGACTGTAAAGGAGCTGGGGAACCATCGCGATGCTGTTGCAGAATAACTTGGCAAGCAGACACTCGACTCTGCTCTCGGTCGTCCATCAAGACCTTAGGGACAAGTTTAGCACAGATCTTTTGCAACTCCAAATTTTCAGTGATAATGGTGAGTACTGTCATCTTATCAATGCCAATATGATCTTCGATCATGCCCACACTAAACCGATGGTCTGAATTTAGCACTACATGCACATGGTACACATTATCATTGATTCTCGATATTGACGGCCATCCAGCAAGGGGCTCATCTTCCACACTCTCCGAGCCATCTTAGAAGATCTTGCACCTCTTAAAAACGTCAGTTTGTAACATGCATACTTCCACATTTGTAATATAAGCACCTAGCCATGCCAGTTAGCTCAAGCACTGCCTAGCCTCATCACTCGGCTCATATTCTCACCTCCCAAGCGGGAGATGCCTGTGACGTTTTTTAAGTATTGATTGGACATGCTTTGAAATTCATTTGCTTGTCTACTTATGCTTTTCCTGCACTTTCAGGTGCAGCCATGTTTTGTTTCCGTGGAACTCTGGGATGCTACTGGAGCATCCCAGTCTCTGTCCTGTATATCGTCTGCATTGGCTGTCACATGTTTGCTTGTTGAGTGCCATTAACTGCTGCTTTGTTCTTGAGACTGTAAGTAATATGATTTTCCTGGGTTTCTCTGCAGCAGCAAGCATCACAAGGTGAAAAGGAAAGCTGTGAAAACGCTACTCATAAAATCAAATAATTAGTTCAATGAAAAGTACAATATTTTTCATTCCGTTTGCCTGTCTATTCAACAAAAATTTTGAAACTGTTATTCTTCAGAGAAATTCAGTTAATTTCTGTTGAATAGTTGACTTGATTTTTAATTTTGTAGAGGATGTCTACCTCCATATTACATCTTACTCCTGTGATCTATTTCTGAAAGGGGAGTAATGTCATGATTTTGTAGAATCCCAGATTCATCCTCTGTTATTAAAAATCGAGCTCTCCACATTGAAGCTAAAACCATCTCGTACATTACATCCAATGCATGATTTTATGTGAAAAGAAGAATACTTAGTATTTTCCCAATAAATATTACTAAAGAACTATTAAATGCTAAGGATTCCATTGCCATAGGGAAACTAAAATATTCTAAATTTATTTCAACTCTAAGTTATAGGAACAGAAATTACAAAGCATAAGCTTTCCAAGAGCTACCCCCTTATTGAAGGGACTTCCCACGCAAAAACCTTAGGTTCACCAACCACTTAATTTGAAATGATTGTTTTTGGTGATATGACTAGGTCAAAAGGTAAAACAATGCCAATGTTCTGTACAGCCATGAATGTGGAAGGTTTTTAAAGATAGCCCTGCTCGGACATCACATCTGCAGTCATCGCTCCACCGGGCCATACATTATCTGCCCAATTATTATATCTTCAGCTAATTAAGTTGAACTTGATGCCATGTCAATCTCATGTCACTCCCAAGTTCAAGAAATTCCACAATATATGAGTTCCTCTTAATTCCCAAATACCGTAAGCATACATTTTAACCAAAAGATCAACAAAACTTGCTCCACATCCACACTCACATCCTCTTAATCTCCTCTTCCTCCTTCTTCTTGCGCTCCTCTTCCTCCTTGCGCTTCCGCTCTGCCTCCATCTGCTCCTTAAGCTTGCGCATCCTCTCCTGCTCCTCCTGTATTCTCTGATTCTCCACCTTTTTCTGCAAATCGCCCAATTGCTTATTAGCCTTGTTCATCAGCTGGGTGTGCAGCTGATTGATGTCCTCTCCACTCATCCGGTCGTTACTCTGTAAAGGGCAAGGACACTATGTCTCCAGTTGCATCACATAAGCACACCTGCCCACATGAAATTAGTCCAATGAAAACTGAAAAGGAGTACGTGACATTTTTAGGCATGATGGCCCGATGAAGACAGTCATCCAGGGAACTGAGATTGGGAGGAGCCACAAAAGAGGACGCCAGATTAGAAACATAAACAAACAATAAGTGATGTCAAGGAAAAGAGGTACGTAGCCACAAATAAATTAACCAATAGGCCTGGGAGGAGAGCTTTTGCTGAGAGCTCTCAATGATGCTGGATGTTGGAATGGAGGTTACCATTTCAAAATGTATCGGTTCATTGATATTTTCATTTGTGCTGGTTTTAACTTGAACAATGGCCATGTTTTTGACATGTGGCAAACAAATTTGTATTCATTTTATCGAGCAATAGCAATTACTAATATTATTTATTAATAGCAATTTACTGTGTACGTCATTTATGAGTATCACCCCCACTTATTTCATTCTATCATTAATCAATAACAGCAATTATGACATAAAAATTGCATTCTTTGAATGGTGGAAATCCGGATGTGGCTGGTACTTCCAAAACTTCTAATTTCAAGAATTTTTTTTTCATTTGTTCCAAGCATTTTCTGCTTCAAAAAGAGTTAAATAATGATGATTAGACTGTTTGGGATGGAATTTTAATTTTTCAACCAGTTTCTCTCCCAAATCTACCCTTTTGGGTACCTGGCTATCAACACAAGGGTCAATTAATTTGTGTGTGAGGAAGGTAACCTGAAGAGGAAAACTTAATTCCAAATCAGTATAGATTGAGTTGAGCAGTAATCCTTGAAAACTGGGAATGTAGAAACTCTAGAAAAAATTCTATAAAAAACCTTGAGGAAACGGTGGAAGGAGCAGAAAAAACCTGGAATTTTGGATTTGATTTGCAGTATCGGAGCTGATCTTTATGAAAAGAGAAAGAGAGAGAGAGATATGTCAACTTCATTCCAAGCAATGCAGATGAAAATATCTATATAAAATTTTTAAAAAAGTGCTTCCTTTTTTGCATAAATTTTCCTATATCCCTTTTGGACTTCATTAATATCATTCTATTATGAGCTCACATATTTGGTGCATTATATTTTATTGTATTAGAATTATTAATCCATATAGCATGGGAAAAATTCAGAAAACTGCAAATATTACCATCGAAAGCTGCTGAGGATAAGGTTACAGTTTCTCACTATTAAGTATCTGTAATTCAATTACATCAATTTTTTTGGCTATTTTTTGCCCACTTGAATACCAAGCAATCATTTATTTTGCCCAAGAATTGATTTTTGGATGAATAGTCGTGCCAGATATCAACATAAGATCATTCTCTCCTTAATTTTGTTTGCATCTACAAGTAAAATTTGTTTATTTACATGGAAGTGGCAATATTTTCATTCTGCCAAGTTCGACTTCAAGAGATTACACCGTGTACATTATAAAAGGAATTCAATTCAAGAGAGCTGATGGTGATTTCTAAGTCTACACAGTAACTGTGATATAAATGAATGTTCTCCTCAACACCTTATCATTGGGGAAGGAAACATAAGATGACAAGTACCGCTGGATTAACAACTCTTAACTTACCCTAATCAGCAAGATAGCATGAGCCATGTCCCCTTGAAGAGCCTTCACTTCTGCAGCACTGCTTTCCTTCTCTTTTTTCAGCTGCTTAATTATTCCTTCCATTTTAGTGAGCATCGACTAAAGAGAACAAAGGGGAGAGAAAATCATTCTATTCTAAAGGCTGCATAAAATATACATAATTTTATCAAAAATTCTTACCTGCAAGCTATTAATTTTCATTATCCCCCTGTAACGATGCTGGTGTTTCTTTTTAGCCAGGTACATCCTGCAATTCTTCTGTACCATTATGTAGCAATCCCTCCTGTAATTTATCTTGTTTTTCACTAGAAACATTCATTTAAAAGTTCTGTATTGGAAAAGCATGTAGAAAGCTTGGAAAATATAAAACAATTCATTAATACTAATGCATAGAATAAATAGGCAGAAGTAAAATAGAAAACCACTGAGGGATTATGCAGTGAAACCCTTCTTATACATTTTTGAGGGAGACAACAGGAGTAAAGTATAAATTGCAGACACTTAAATAGTGGGAATTTGTATTTTGTAGGAAACGGAAGCAAATCAATATCCAAATGATCCATTACGCCATTTTATTTGACCCAACAAGTGATGGACTAATGAATCCTCACAGAAATAAATGAACAAACAAAAGTTAACACAAGTACAGTAGAAACTACTATTGCTACCAGTAATGAAGACAAGCTCTTTCAAAAAATAAGCTACAAATGTACGAACATACCATTATTTTTATCAATTGAGCATATGGTGTTATTGTTGAAAAAGAAATAAATGCAAGCTAGGTGAGCCTTACATAAAAATAGATTAATATAATAGAAGAGTGAAGCCATCGGCATGATTGTACAGAGCTGCGCACTTCCAGTGAGGAACTCTTTCAGGATGTATGCCTTCAGATTCAATGCAGGTTGTATGATAGACAATATTATTTCAAATGTTAAAAAGTTCTCTCCAGCAGTTTGATTAATAGAGTCATCAATGCTTAGTCTTGTATGCAGTGACTTTTTTTTTCAACGAAACTCTACTATTCTACACGCTTGCACCTCTTGATGATTGAAACATTATATTCAATATTTCTTCTAGTCCATTACTAAAAATGCAATTAATGGCAAAATTGCATGAAGTATGAGAAATAATCAAAGGAAAAGATCAATGAAAAGTTAAAGCACAGGTGTTAACATCAATTTAAACTTTTTCTGGCATGGCAGCTAAGTAGTAGTGATAGTTGGCCAAGCAAAATCCAATTGAATACCTATATGTTATCCGGTAAATTTGAAGTGCTAATTTACCCCTCTACAAATTCATTCTGTAGGAAAAAAAATTTAATAGCAGCTATTAAAATGTTTGGAATATATATTTTTCACGCAAAGACACTGATGTAATGCACTACCATTAAACAAAAATGTTTTAGGGAATCAAATAAACCAACCTTTATATTTTAGTTTAAGCCTGCACATTATCTACACAATCAATCTCATTCGTCACTTGCTCTGTGTAAAAGGCATCAGCCTCCGTCTTGCAACCAGTCAGTAATCCTAAACTGCAGGATATTTAAAATTTTTAAAGTTTAAATAGTGTGATAAGATTACAAGGATACAAAATTCTGGGGATCAGCAGAAAATGTTGCAAATCAAGGGAAAATTAAAATTCTGGGGATGTAAAAGTAGGGTTTCACTGCATATATTTGGAAAACAACAAAGAAAGTATGGGTCAGGGTAGTTGAAAGGGAGTACAGGTGGAGTATTGAGAGCAACACGTGATCCTGAACAAGGTAGCACAATTTGAAATGGGTAACAAGCAATGACTAAATGAAAGTCAACTAGTCATAGCCACAAACATTTAAAATTTTTTTAAATAAATACCACCACTCACATTTTATGACTGAGAGCGCACCCCACTGGATCTTCTTCCATCGAGCTGAAAGAAGCCACTTCTGCACCTTGAATATTAATTCAAGTAGGTTCTCAGGGTCCGATTTCATTATCCGATCGAACTCTGCAAACTTACCAGCTCTAAAAAATACCTTCTCCACTCCAAAGCAAAAGTCTTTTTCATTAAGGCCGAGCGCATGGAATAGGGCCTTGAATTTTGAAGATCCATTGCAAAAAGAAAATCATAATACAAATGAATTAGCTCTCTTTTCACCAAGAATAAAACAAGGTAAATGATATTAGCACACTTTTCAAAATCTACACAGGTTTAGTGAATGCCTTCATACATATGTGTACACCTATATGCATAATACATTCTTGATTATGAGCCTAATGGATAGTAGGCCAACGTTTAACTCATTCAAAAGAGCTTTGCCAACATGTACCAAACGTTATTCACAGAAAGAGATTAAGGGTTTGCGTGAGGCATCTATTTTGACTGATTAGGTGACTACAGAGGCAATAAATTAAAAAAAACAATCTAGAAGAGAATTGCAGGCGGCCAATATAGAATTGAGAGTACACAACCCCAAGAGAAATGCTCTCACAATTGAGACCAAAAGTCAGAAAAATACTTCACATACTTATGCATGGCTCAGCAAACATCTTGGAAAATATTCTCAGCCTCTCATTTTGTTCTCAACAATAATTTGTCTTTCTATCTTCACTGAGATACCTACCGTACTTCAGTGGAATGAAAATGGTAGTAAAAGTTAAGGGTAACAGGAAATTATGCCAAATTTTATTACATATAATAGACTCCCAAATATCTGTGTGTGCATGATATGGGTTGAGAATTATCCAGTTTGAATTGAATCTAGATTAATCAGTTTTATGCAATGGCTGTGACGGTAGAGAGGAGGGCAATAGGACACAAGACAGACCATACATAACGAGATAGCTATCGGCACAAGATAAGAGAGACAAAATTGCAGATGCTTTTACCTCCCTTCATGGGGATACCATGGAGTACTCATTAACCACATCTGGCAGCGTCACCAAAATGAGAGCTCCTTCCCCATGCGCCATTGCCTTTGTGATGCAGGGGAAGGGACTACTAACCATGGGAAGGGCCTTCCAATTACTTTTACACTTGGCACCATGGACCAAAAGTTTAAGAGCTCAGAGCTCCCGTCCAAGGCCTCCCGCACCAACAATCTACTTCCACTCCACACACCACTAGATCAAGTCCCTAGAACCCTATCCACAATGCTCTCCGGTTGGTGAAAACAATTATTTTACTTTTTACAATTACTCAAACAATTATTTACAATTTGCATTCACAGGTAGACCTCATCATTCAGGTGAGGGAGTTTATCATATATATTTGCTAAATGCCATGATGACAGATAATGGTTACAAAGAGAAAAAAAAGGGATCTATATGGTGGTAACGCATTTGGATATCAATAAATGAAACTTCTGGGGACAGGAAGGACATAAAACCCATACTCCTTCAAAGGAAGAGTAACAAATTTACCAATTCACCATTACCATACACCTGGAAGTGCTTAAATAAATTAAGAAATTTTTAAAACTGCTAGAACACAAAATTCACCCACTATGTCCATGAAAATCTGTGAGAAAAAAACAGAATTTATAGAGAAATCCATCTTCAATTTGATAATACTCCCTCTCACCCCAACAAGGACTTCCTGATTTCAGATGACGAAGAGATGTTTGTTAAATTTTTGCCTCCAAATGCTACTTCAACCCTACATACATCAACCCCAAAATACTACCCTATATCCTGTACATGATGCAGTGATTGCATGAAAGAGCAATACGAGTGAGTTTAATTAATGACTAATGATTAAAGTTTTTGGCTGCAGAGAATGAAAATAGTTCAGCCTTTTGTATGAGTGCTACTTATGGAAGCTGTTTTTCACGTTTCAAGGGTATGACGAATGGCGAAGGAAGGAATGCTAAAGAAATATTGAAATAAAATCCTAATTTGATTTGAAACATGAGAAAGTTTTGTAAGCTTGAGAACCTCAATGTTTATAGCAATCAAATAGATGTGGATGCACATGCTGTACACCTCTCCATTTTGGTGTCTTTGGTATTTGCATGTGAAAATCTAGAGAAAGTTGAGATTGGGAGTGGCTGCTTATTGACAGTCAAAAGTGCCGAGTTAGAATGTATCACTGACAAACAGAGATTGTGGTGAGAATGCCCCCGTTGGGGGCGACTTGAATGTGGCATGTACCAAAGAAAGTGAGAGTGAGGGAGAGCCAGGCAGTCACGCAACCACATAGGTTGCCTACTCAAATGCTGCATGTAGATATGCAGGATCACATGAAAACTTCAATTTACAGGGTAAGGTGTACGTTCATAAGATTAGGAGTGACTGAAGGAAAAATTATAACCAAAAATAGTAATAAATGATTACAAAGCGATCACAATATTTTAGAGGCCCATATAATTTTTACCAAAATGGCAGTTATGCAGAAGAACATTGGAACTTGTATGCTTAAAATGATGAATCAATAATTTAAAATAAACAGCTTTCTACTTCTAAAAAAATTGTAGACCTTAAATTTGGCATTAGCCTCATCTGTACCAATCAATGAGAGAACCATAATTCGAGATACAAATCGAGAAATATTTTCAAATGTCCAAAACAAAGCTCTCACCTTGCAGAACATCCTGGGATCAAGTTGTAATAGACGAGGAGGCATTGAATGGTGATAAAGGTTATAGAGATCCTTAAATGGAGCTCTTGAAGGGTATCCCTGTTGCATCAGCTCCAAAACTTTGGTCATTCCAGAACACTGCAACTGCGACAGAATAGAGCCACCGTCAAAGTTGTGATGCTCCATCTTCAAATTGGGCTTGATGCATCGCACAAAATTGGTCCCCTGGAAAAGTTGTTCCCCTTGAGTATTCACATTGCCACCACCTCACACAAACTGCACATAGACCACATTTACGCAATAAAAATCACTTGAGATCAGAGTCACCAATTCATAACATAGAGAAGCAGAAACTTTTTCAAGCAAAAATAGTACCGATATTATCAAATTAAAATATTTTCAGGTTGAACAAAAATATTTACCGTGCTCTTTAGTTTCTGCATCAACTCCCCAAGCTGAGTTTTAAATTTGGAGCCAACGCTAATAAAATTAAGTTTTCCTTTTTGCTGGCTGATGTTTATAGGCTTAAAGAGACCCTTTAAGAATGGATTTCTACTCTCCTGGATAAGTCCTTCGAGGGATGCATGAAGGGCATCGTTATTCTTTTCAATGAATTGAGACTGAAAAACCAAGACAAAGAGATTAAGAACGAAAAACCACATCTCGCATCAATCAAAATACAATTTTATTGCCTCATCAGTTTATAATAAAATCTTCTCCACCAAACACTTGAAAGTAAACTCATTCTGGTTAAGAACATTCTGATATGCTATGTTAGTTATTATATCATTGCAAGAAATTTTAGCAATTCCCTTACCAAGTGTATTCACCAAAATAAAGAGTCAAATGAACAACGCTTAGTCCACCAACAGCTTCCAAAAATAACCCCTTGACTGCAAATGCAAAATGGTCCAAATCGAGGGGAAAAATTACTACTGCAACAAATTACTGAATATGAAATGGATTCCAATTTGGAAATAGAACTCTGAATCCATTGAGCATTAATTTTAGTGAGTTACAAACTCAAAAGAAAAAACTATTATCTGTAAAATAAGCTTTGTACACCATTACAAAATATAAACTGTAACTTCATAATGAGTCTTATTATTTATTGGCTCCATACATGGTTTTACAGCAACATATTTTTCAGAAGTACAGGTTGGTGGTAGAATATTGATAGATAACATCCAGTAAATTACTTCTTCAGGATATCCCAAGTTTATATATCCCCAATGAAATATACACATAAAAGTATAGGGAATTCCACCAATGGTGAAATTTTGTAATTGGAAAGGAGATAAGTAGGCATTAATTTCTTCAAGCATTACAATTGACTAGGAGAGGAGTTTTTATCATATCATTTAACATTAAATTTAGACCTAATCCATGTTTACAATCATGGACATTAAAAACAAATTTCTTAATAATTTTAATCATTGCCCATCGACAATGTTCGAGAATGTTGATCAACAGGAAATGCAGGAATGACCAAGGTTGACAGGAGATGTCTGAGAAGGATAAAAGGACAGCTGGACATGCCTACATGGACCAGACAAATGCTAGAGATGGGGGAGAAGAGATATGAAAGTTCGGTACATCCTGGAATGAAAGAAGAATACTATGTATTTTCCACAAAACTTGGGGATCTGAGGTACAAACAAAAGATACCTGAGAATGATGCCTATGCATTGAAACTAGTTGTGCCAAATACAAAATTAAGTGGAAAATACATAAAAATATTCTTTCATTCGAAAAAAATTTTCCACGTAGTCAAGCCTGATACCATTGAGTGTCGGTAGATCCGCCTTAGAAAACTTCCCACAGCACATTAACATCCCCCCTCCACTTTTTATCCTTTCTTATGTAGAACTCGGGGACAGATTCACAGCAGGCAATATTGCAAATCCCTTCCAGCCCATAAATGAGCCTCAGGGCCCTTCCTTCTTTCCCACACCCCCAAGGCTGCTCCGTGGTCACAATCATCTGTCCCCTTCCTCTCTCACACCTAGCTCAATTGCTCCCACTACTCAACGGCAAACATTTGAGCTAATGGTCTCTGCACAAATTTCATTCCATGTTGTTTAATATTTTCTCCTCATAGCAGCAGAGCTTGCGTTTCAGATAACTAGACAGAATAACTATAATAGGTTCATAAATGTAATCGAGGATTGGTTGATCTCAAACCCCTCATATTCTTCAAGTGAATATTTTGATCTGGACTTCTCAAGAGTGATATTATGAGATGTGTATCTCTTCACCATGGTAATGAATGTATGTATGCATTTAAATGTTTTTCTTTTGATGACATCTATAGTTTCAAATGCTGTTCTTTGACGTGCTCTAGTGCTATGTCAACACAAGTCAAACAGCGTAAGATTGTCGAATTTTTAACAGCAGATAAAGTGAATCTGGGATTGATTGTTGTTTATTGAATGTTTATGGTGATTATGCTGTTGATAGGACTACTGTAAATCGATGGGTAGCAAAATTTTGTGGTCACGAGCCTGGGAAAGCTTATGACTGTGTTTTGGGATGCTCACCGAGTTTATGTGACCGATTTTATGGAACGAGGGGCATGTTCTCTTCAGTATATACAGATTCTAAAACACCTCCAACGTCGAGCTGTTCATGCTAAAGGCAGCCTGGCGCCAATAACCTTGCAACATGACAATGCTCGTCCACACACTTCACATGCAACTAATGAGGCTCTGCGAAACCTGAAATTTGAACCGATTCCACGCCCTCTTTGTTCCACTGATCTTGCGCCTCGAGATTTTTATTTTTTTCCTCAACTCAAAAGACACCTCAAGGGTAATCATTACACCTCGGACGATGAGGTGAAGGAAGCTGTTGAGTCCTGGATTCTTTAGATACTTAAAATAGTTAACTTTTCCATCCACCAACATGGTAATTAAATTATCTGAGCATGTTTATTTTTCTCTGTCAACCTGTGAAGACAGTATTTACGAACATGCAGAGAAAAACCGTATTTAATGTTTAAATATATCACAAGTGTCATTACAAAGTTGACATCAAAATTAAAATTCAAATACCTTCAATTTACATTGAATTTTAAACTAAGTATGTATTAGGTCCAAGTCAAGGAAATCTTCATCAATTGCATTAAAAAGTTATCACTGATCACTTTCCTTACCAAATGAAAAATGAGACATGGTGGACCAAGATTTGGGTAACTGTGACATGGGGCATTCCAAAAGACTTCAATAATCCCAACCTCGTATCATTGCAAATGAGTACATGCTTACAAAGCAAATCAAGTTTTCTTCTTCACTGTTTTGAATCAGCTCAGTTCAGTGGTATGGGCTACGGGACAGAAGTGACACTACTGGAAAAAACCATTATCCATAGGTGACTTCCTTGGACCACTACTACAAGTTCGATTCCCTTCAGATCCAACTCAAGGCTGCTGATTTGATTTGAATGCCAATTAGGAGAATTAGTGATTTACAGGTTCCAACATTTTACATACTTTCAACATGCATTCTTCAACTGAAATCACATGTGCATGACGCCCAATCATTGGTTCACAAAACAGCATAAAAATTATATTCCTAATTTCAAGGCATACCATTTCAAACTTGAGAAAATACATTAATTTCCACGACAAAGAATTTCAAAATTAAAAATTTCATAGTTTTTTTGGTCCCTTAAATTTCATTATATAATGGTTTCACAGTATTCACCTTTGTATCCCCCACAGTCTTTCCTGTGCTTCAAATTAATGAACGGTAAGAAGTCAATTAACTCACAGTTTGGTAGCAGACTGCTCCCGCAAAGTGCCTGAAGAGGAAGCCTTCATCGTCCCTGATTTCTCTGTGGTCACGCAGCTTTGACATTCTTGGGTAAGCAAGTCTAAAATGGCCACTGAAGCGGGAATGAACTTCCATTGTGAAGTGGGCAGCACTGTGCTTGGGCAATTTGGATTCTTCATCCAAGAGGCTGAATATCCCCAACCCCTTCGACTCGATGAGATCTGAAAGTTACATTTTGTCATTTCACCGCATTAAACCGTGTACTCAATGGATGGCCTCATAATGCCTTGACAGCATTGAGTGAGAGTCATTAGCTCTAAGCAGGATTAAAATTGAATTAATATTACCAGGCATTAATAAATTAAAGACTGCAAGTGCAATTTTACTTACCAATACAATCTTGGTTATCCACAAATTCAATTTTTTTAACTGCCAAACCTTCTTTTTCATAAAGGGTTTGCTCATCTTTCAATATCCGTTCATTAAAAAACTGCTGCAGCTTTTCATTGCAGTAGTTTATACAAAACTGTTCAAAACTATTGACTGTGAAGTATTCTATGCAATGAAAAGGACAATTATTATTATCTCTCTGCCAAAGGATTTCAAAAAACTCAAAACATAAACAAGAAGTAACTCCTTACCAAATCCAGCAATATCCAGAACTCCAATGTAGTAGCTTGAAGCTTTGAAAGGAATACTTTGGTTGATTCTTTGTACTATGTAGTCAAATAGCTTATTGAACAAGGCTTTTGCTAAGGCATCCCTTGCATGATTGGCTTCGTATACCTTAAGTGGGACCCTATAAACAGATTTCGGTGAAAACCAAAATACCAGCATTAGAGCAATGAATATGTCATTGGAAAATTT
The DNA here is from genome assembly GCF_022747635.1 of Hetaerina americana. Lineage (NCBI taxonomy): Eukaryota > Metazoa > Arthropoda > Insecta > Odonata > Calopterygidae > Hetaerina > Hetaerina americana. Next base: position 1,413,453 of record NW_027286292.1, on the reverse strand, counting down.
GATGATTTTTTACAGATAATCAACTTTTCTCCTACAACCCATACTTGGATACTGAGGGAACAGGTAAAGGGGTGGTCAAAAATCATACTAGAGGATTAAGCATTCATGCAAAAGAAGATTTCTTTTCATAAAAGTAACATCCATAAATGTCATCTTAGGAATACAATTTACATCATATGTGATATGGAAATAAAACCACACCATTACCTGCAGTGCAACCTCTCTCAATAAACAGTTTTCTCTAGAATTAATGGTAATTTGCCACATGCTCAATTAATTTGATAACTCAATCTGATACTAATCTAAATAATCCTTCTACAGAGTATCATGAATATATCTTAAGGTTAACCCAATAGCTAAAATTTTATTTATGATGTTTCCCTCCAGACAAGCTATTGGGTCATACGAGTACCAGAATACGTAAGAGTAAATAATAAATACTGAGAACCAGACATATGTACATTGCAGTGTTTTTTGGGAGAAGAAGAAGTGGTCAGGTGTCGGAGAGTCTCTTGAAGTCTAGGCAAGAGAATCACTAATAAGGGAGCCAACCAGGGATATAATAATGGGATTTTTCAACTTTGGGCATCCTTTTTGATCCCATGAATAAAGAACCTGGATTTAATTTAATGCATTTGCTTTGCTATATTTATGGCAATCATATTACAACTGCTTTGCATTTGAAATTCCACCATTTTTACTACCGTTTAATTAAATGGTGCACAAGCAAAACTAGGAAGCCTGAGGGAAAAAAGCCAAGCCCAGGGATTGCAGTGTCTCAGATGGAAAAACCATCAGAGAGCAATTAGCAGCATATTGGGAAGTATAGAGGACAAATGACAACCATGCTTAGGCCTTAATTACTAGTGAATGCACCCTTTCACACAATTCATCCATTTTACTTGAAACTTTGACTTATTTTCTATAGCACATTTCACACGCATGTTATCTTTTTTCAACGTGTTGGTCAAACAGGCATCAAAATGTTATTAGCCATGCAATTTTATGAACACTCTTTTAAAGATATAATAAAAATTTTAAACTCATCATCAGAAAACGAAGTCAATGAAATGGGTATAATATTTTTAAATTGTTTATGTCGTAACAATATGGATGATGGACTTAATGTGACCTCTTCACTTTTTTTAACTTGACTACTACTGGTGACCAAAATATATGATTTGCAATCTTGGAGCTTGAAAATCTACCTATAACCTAAATAATCTTTTTATACTTTTCTTTTCACAAAAATATTGGGTCTTGTTCGCAAAAAAATACAGCACATACAAAATAAACTCTGGCTATTTTACACTTAATAAAAACTGTAAGTTAACTAGAAAATGAGTTGAATTAAATAATAGTTACATTATCACAGTTCCTTTGAGGCCACCTCTACTGGTTTGCATTACTTTGGACACTAATGCCTGTCTCAATTCTTCAACATCCACACCCATGAGTGTAGCAGCAACTGACAAGGACTTCTCAGCAGACATACAGACCCGTGAACCACCTAGGGGAATTTAATTTAATTAAGCCTTACCATTCATTTCTAATTACCACATTAAAATAATCAATGTCATGCTGATTCTCTTACCTTTAAATGCTCAAGAATATTTGAGGAATTTATCATGAAGCAGCAACATAGTACCCTCTAAACATTTAGGACTACAATAATTTCAGGGCAAATTATTCAATTGTACTGAACACACAAGCTAAGAAAACACACAGAATTTTTAATGGAGGCTAGCTAAATCTGGGGAACACACAAATAGTAATACTAGTCATTATTTATGTTACACACCATAATAAAGAAAACCATAAACACAGTAATCAACCCGAAGGTCGGTGTAGTAGGTGATGGTAGAGTTCACCCAGTACTAAGCCCTATGCGGCGTGTGAAATTCACACATCAGGGTAGGGGGGCCAGTTCCTTTCCCTGTGCCGGTTATGGTTTCCCAGGAAGATCTGGTACCTGAAAAATCACTTTAGCTTGGGTGGAGCTGCAGGTATCCAGAGAGGTTTTCCCGAGAATCGAACCCGGGACCCTCCGGTCAGCAGTCCAAAGCTCTACCCCCTGGACTACCACTTAAGTATTATTCATGTGAATCTGTATTTTGATTTAGCATGTAATCTGATTTTCAAGAATATATTTCAACAAGTTGAGCCTGAAACTGCTGATTTTAATGCAAAAGCATTTCGATACCACTTAATCAAAGCTCTCATACCAAAAGGTTTAATGCTTTATGCAATGTTTATTACATGGTTGTTTTTCCACTAAATGAGATTTATCAAGCTAAAACAAGTTTGATTATTAGAATCCTCAATTCCAAGTTTCAATGCCAAACTACTGCCTTTGTTTCAAGGAAATGGGAATCATCCATCAAAAAAATGCAATCAGATACAGTTGGTTAAAGTATCCATAAATGACAGTTGTATCATACATAAAAGTTTTACAAATTTGTCTTTCGTGATTAGCACAATGGCAGATATAAAAAAAGAATTTTTTAAATCTGCCATTTTATTTAAGTTAAATCAAATCCATAAACTTTAGTAAATATACAAAAGTAATAATTGAAAATAAAAAGGTAAACACAAAAACAAAGAATGAAATACAATACGTTTAAAAAAACAATCTGTAGAAAAGCAAATGGGAAATTAACTTTATGGTATCCTAGATGGAAGAAATAAAAATGATACTGGAACTCATAATAATAGAACTTCAACATTGTGAACAAAAAAAACCAAAAGAACAACAGTGAAGAAAATCAGCCAAGATGGGGATTCAAAATACTAATTCATTACATGGTTTCATGGTTCACTGCGCTAAACCACATGTATTATGGGTCAATGGTAGTATCAAAACAAATATTAAAATACTTATAAATCAACCCAAAAATTTTCCTTAATATTCTGGGATACTACACAGAATTTCTTTAATACAATATTTCAGGGTTCAGCTAGTCTATTAAGGAATAACATACGAAGAAATGAATTTAACGATACAAATTATATCAATTTTCTGTTGAGATGGCAACACCAAATTTTTCTATGGCCTTTTAAATCTCACAGTAGAAATGACATAGTAAAATATATGTAACATGCATGTATATTTACCCTTTATATAGCAAAATTAATTTTAAATCTTACCTTTTAAATCTTCAGGATTATCTTCAAAGGTAACATTACCCAAGTGCAAAACTCCAGCAACCATTGTGTAAATTGAGAGTCTTTCTTTTTCACTGAGGCCAATCCTGGCTAAAGCCTTTCAAGCGCATGAAAGAAAGGAAGAGCACATTTTGAGGGGAATTACAGAAGAAATCTTGGGCTGACAAAGAGATCAAATTAAAATATTAACACGAGGCAATACACCTGCAACAATTAAGACTTGGAAACAAACCACATGGAGTACATCATTATTTTCAATCCATACATACTTCCGTGGTCATCAAATTGAATATGCATTTTATATCAGATTTTACTGCAACTTTCACAATATGAATTCATGAGAAAATGTGCTCGTATTAAATTTGGCATAACACTTTTACATTAAGAAATGCGAGATTTCCTGTTCACTGAGACGAGACTTTTCAACCAACAGAAATCTGACCCTTAAATATATTGACCCGTGTATCTGACCACCCACCACTAAACCACTTTTCATACTATTCTCAAACAAATTTCCAAGGCTAAAAATGAAATTGCCATAAAGAGAATTTAATCCCATTAATTTAAAGAGCATATCTAAAAAATTCAAATTCAAATCTTACTGAAATATATGCATTTTAAACATAATTGCCAGGTTTGATAAGCAAGATTATACTCTTCAATTAGATCCATTAATTTTTTATCATATAGCATTCTCATTCTGTCTAGATACCAAAGTAAACAGTGGCTCCATGAAGAAATTTCATTAACTATCACTATTAGACAAATAATTCCGAGTCAAGTTAATTATTTCAAAGGACTATTGAGCAATGCTGTTTGGAAAACCATGCCTGTAGACGTCGATATTCAAGAGCAATTATAAGTCATTCTTTTAACAACTCATCTGACCATTTGAACATGCATTTCCCCATAAGGTAATCCAACTTAAACATAGGTCTTGCCCACAGCCAACTGGTTCACCACTTATCATGAACTGATGAGGATTCATGGGTACATTAGCTCTGAAAGTCAATTGGTACTTTTGACCATAAAAATGGGTAAAATGACTACAAAAAGGATTTACATTTTGAACTAGAGAGCTAAATGAAATGCCAAAGCTAATTACAAAAATAATGCTCCCAATAAGTGCAAAGCAGCATGGTATGTAATTGAAAGTGAAAAGAGGTCTCACTAATAGCAACTGGGACATTCCAATTGACTCTCATACATTTAACTATTTCTTCTTAACCCTGTGCAACTAATTATGTCCCATTACTATCAATAGTCCAAGTGCAACAGTCAGTGAGCTTCTCAAATTTACTTCCATTAGCTATGTTAAATTTTAGTCGACAATAGTCACTCAGATATAATTAAAGCAGTCAATACCTTGAAAAATTAAGAATGGAAATATATTTTTGATCCTTCTAATAATTAAATTAAATCAGTGATTCATCTTATGCTACATGCTCCCTCCATTGCCACTAACTCAAGCTTTCAATCATGTTGTTTCCCTAAATTCCCTAAATTTCTCCAAGTTGATTCCTGTACACAAACATGAAGATATTAGTACCCCCACTAGCTATCAATCAATTACTGTAAAGACCAAAGTTTTTGAAACTCCAACTCTTTACAACAACACCTAAACTTGATCTTTGACCAAGTAAATCTACTATTCAAGATATGGCTTATATTATTATGGTAGTGTTTAAGTGTTTTGAAAAACAATGCCTGTCGCTCACTCTTTGGGACTTATTTCTGCTTTTCATTGTGTTTATTCACAACCATGGCTTTCAAAATGCAAAATTAAAATTTATCTTATCTCCCTCACCTTACCAAAAACTGATTACTACTACAACTCAGTGGAAAATGGAACCTCTCAATGTTAAGCATGGTGTGCCACAGGGCCCTGTGCTTGGGACTATTCTCTTCTAGATAATGAAGAAATAATAACTGGTTCATGTAACCCTTGACCCTCTTCCTCTTTGCTGATGCCACAATGATATTGCATGGCTGTATTGGCTTCAGGAAGGCAATAAATGTGTCTCTTGTTACCCTTCCCTAGACAATGACTCGTTTTCTGTACACAACCTTTATATGAATCTGCTTAAAACCCAATTTCCTCATTGCACCCTAAAATAACATAAAACATTGTCAAAATACTATTTTCATCTGCACCTTACATTGACATTCAGGAATCATTATAACTATAAGCCGTAAACCTCCTATAAATATAAACTATAAACCTGCAGTCAGCATCCCTAAGCTCTGCCCACTGGACTACTACGTCCCCAATCAGTCAGACAGTTGAGCTATGGTATTGCCATCATATTATTTTAGTAATCATATGTTAAGTTAACACAAAATAATGAATGGAACCTTTTTGATGGAAAATTATAAAAAATAGTTATTGAATTAGAATTGAAACTTCTTTCAAATGTAATGAATAATAATGCTAAATTTAAATCTGGATAAAATACTGCATTTTCTGGAGAAATAATGAAATATTTCCTAGAGCAAATTTGATACATGCCAAAAATGAAGAAATGGAGTATGATGGCAATTACCATGGACACTTTTTTTTTCTCAACTTTATCCATATTTTCAACATCAAGCTTCATGAGGATTTTATAAGATCATATAAAGCAATTCACTGCACCCTACAGAATTATGATAAAAGCTACGTGCATGCCACTCAGTCACAAACCATACTTACATCATCCAAATTTTTGAAATCAGTGACATCATCCAATAGTGGATCATGAAGGCTTCCCCTTTCCACTTGTGCCCTGCTTTTCTGACTATTGTTCAATTTTCCCTCACTCTGAGCCACTGCAAAGTACTGTGTGCAACCACGACGGAGGTACTGGAAGATAGATTTTCTCACAATTTAAAAGATGAAAAGACTTCATTATTTACAGAAAAACGATTAAGCCTAACACATTTTTTCTAAATATACTAGGAGGTCCTTGTTTAGGCAAACAAGATACTGCTCTGCTGAGGCAATGATTCTATAACTAACAATCATACCCTCTTTGTTTCAAGAGACTACTCAATGAACTCTCAACAAATTAAATCACCAAAGACTTGTGCCATTAGCCAGACATACCAATAACAGGCATCTGTGATTGAGAAAATGTTAGGTCTTTGACATTTTAACTTTCAGGACACCATTTCAATCATTGAAAATATTTCTTTACACAATTGGATCAATTCTTGTGCAGGTCAACACTGTCCTAATAAAAATATAACATACATAAAAAAATACTTCACAATAAGGATTCCATTATATCACATGAAGCACAGAGTGGTACCTTTAACAGGTGTTCCCTCTGCTCCAATCTGCTTCTCTAAACAATCCCAATTCATTGCTAGCGACTATCGGAAATCAGTAATCAATAGAAATCTACAATAGTGCCGCTGTATTTAATCCACTAGAAAAGGTTTTAATTCCTCAATAAAGTCATTCTGAAATACCACTCCTTATAAACTGAGGACATAGATGACAAATGAAATATACTATTGCCATGTGGTAATGTATCAGATAGACATGGTAGATCTCTCCACTCGGGCAGGATCAGGTAAAGCTCCCCCTGCAGCACATTCCAGCTTCAGTTACATCAACAGCCAAGTCCATTTTCTTAAATACTTAATAAAATGTCATGGCCATTCCCTCACTCAAATAGCTTAACAGTTCCCTTTAATTATTCAACTTTAATTCACTTGACCCATTACACCAGCAATTCCCATTGGAAAATCATACAAAATTAACCCTGCACTTCAATTAAACATGTCCACTGAAGGCAATCACAGTTGTCATTGGAATGGTATGTTTAGCATATACTCTACATAAATATAACACCATGGCCTTCTGGTGAGGAACAATGGAGTTATATACACTATATACTCTAACAAAGACCCTAGATCCTTCAAACATTGCTGCAATTCGGTGCATTTCCCTGCAATGTCTATCATTGATCAAATAAATGAACACCTCCAACATAAGCCTCACATATGAACACAAATTCACAGAAAATTACATTAGATTAACAGAGGAGACAAATAGAAATTAAAAGCTGGCTTGGATGACTAATGCAGTCCCTTTACTTGAAGGTTTTCAGAAGAGAAACACAAATAGTCTATATTTATTAATTTCACACAATGAATAGGAGTGATGAGGGATACGTGCGATAGGTATAAGAATTAAATAAGTTCACAAATTACATATTACTGAGACTTTGTGGCACTTACATGGAAGTCATCTGGTTTTGTGATGCACAGCTGTTGGCGTAGATTCTCTGGAGCACCAGCACAAATATGATAGAATACATGGTAGTCCCTTTCTTCTGGTCCTTGTGTGCATATACGAGATTTCTCCAACAAATAATGTGAGATGAATCCTCCAACCACTTGACATTTGGAATCAAAGTGAACTTCTATGAATTTTCCAAAGCGACTGCTATTGTTATTTTTAGTTGTTTTGGCATTTCCAAATGCTTCCAGAACTGGATTAGCTAAAGTGATAAAAATATTATATTTAACTTTCAGGGCAACAAATAAATATGCCATTCATACACATCCAAAATTTTAAACTTTAATCGACATTAAAATGTTGATTCCTTCAAACAAACAATGGATATATTTATAAATGGACAAGCTCCAGGAAAAGGGATTGGTCAAATTAAAATGTTTAATGATTTCAGAAATAAATTGTTATCAAAAAACAACCAGCTCAGAAGGTCATTATACTGTTAAGTAGAACTCCAATAGGTCTTCTTACATTTAACATTGTAGAATTCCAAACTTCAACTCGCAAAACATGCAGATATGGAGGAAACCACACACAATGTCTTTTCATCTCTGATACCATGATCATTCACATAAATATGCATGGAGAGTTTGGGTGGGGGGGGTTGGAACTATCTCCTGAGCCACCAAGCCAGTAGAGCCAAGGAGGTAGTAGGCATAATTTGAAAGTTCAGCCCTTTACTTTTTAAAAAAGAAGTAGCAATTTCATTTTATCACACATCACCCCGTGCACAAAATAAGGCAAGAACTATACATAGGTGGAAAAATTTGCATTTCGCTTACTGAAATTCGGATTACCCTCACTCTTTATGATTCCTGGAGATAAGGATGGTGAGGTGGCTAACGTACAGGCTTTCCACCGAGTGGGCCTGGGTTCAAATCCTGGGGACAAGTATTTTTCAATGTTTTCCCAATCCCCACTTGAGGCACTTTGTGGAGAGCACTTTTCATGAGTATGACGTCCGTCGCATGGGACATTAAACTGCAGACCCCTTGGCACCTTTCAACAAGAGTAGGCTAATGCCAAAGTCGGGTTTCTCTGGACCCTTCCTTTCCCATGAATGGTGCAAATGACCTTAGCTGTCAGTCCCGTCCCATAAAAACTACAACTACACCCATCACACCCAGCATCCATACACACCCCTTGTTTGCTTTGTCTTTAATAATGATGTGAGATTGGTTTTTTTTAATTTTATGCCATAACTGACTAAGAAAAAAACACCTCCTACTCAAGGCAAAAAAGTTTCTTATTAATAGAATTAGCAGTGACTGCACTGAGTCTGCTATAACTTCTTTGTTCCACCACAATTTTGATATAGTTTCATAATATGACACTCATCAGACAATTATTGTCAATTATGCCTGATGATGATAAATAGGGAGAGGTCTTCATTTGGGCAAAATTGAGACCGAATGGTTCCTTCTTCCATTATTAGTACACATTGATATCATAGTCAGAATAAAATAATTTACAGTGGATTTAGCCCAGTTTTTCTCACATTACATTAAATTAGCCCAAGCTTGTAAAATACACCAATATCACCACAAAATGATTATAGCTGAACTTTCATATTAATTAAAAATTACACCACCAATGACTAACTTTGCAAGTTGCATTTGCAAAGCACAGCAGAGAATGGAGCTCAGATAGTTCTAGCTTAAGTCATTGACAAATTACATTATCACAAAAAGAGTGTTCAGAAGGCACACATTACCATCCAGTATTTTCTGTTCAATGGGCCCAGCAGAGGATCCCCACAAATCACAGAGGTATCGTAGAATATATTTGGTTGACTCAGTTTTCCCAGCTCCAGATTCCCCAGAAACAATTATGGATTGGGATTTCTTCAGCGTTTTCATGTCCCGAAAAGCTTTGTCAGCTGTAAACCAAAATAACCAAATTAGAAAATAGTTTACTCTAAAAAAGATGGCATAGCTCATGGCAGTAAACACATGTTGGTACATTCAACATCTAGATTTCAATTATAAAATTCCATGTAATGCTTACCAATAGCAAATACATGTGGTGGCATCACACCAAGGGATTTTCCTTGGTAAAATTTGATGGTTTTTGAAGAGTACATATCTGGAATGTCTATGTATGGATTCACTGCTATTAAAATATTTGCAACATAAGTCTGAAAATAGATATTTCAACAATATTTTAAAAGGAGTACAAAAGAGAATAAGCAGAGAAATCCACGTTAGTATTTTTTAAGTCAGAATCATTTATTTATAATGTTAATGCCTGAAACCAATTCTTTAATTTAGGAAGCCGACAACCCTCTCGGAAAAAATAAAAAAATAGCAAATGCATAATGTTGCAAATGGTTATGCTAAATAAGCAAAATAATCTATACTTTATGCATATATATTTTGGCATTCATCCATAACATTGAAAGTATAGCAATTTCTCTAACTTGTACAAAGTTAGAGGAAGCATATTACCTTCCTAAGTACCTCTTCCCCCACCTCAACCTGGCTTTCACCCATTTCAATGACACTGGCACTATCATTACAAAGAATCTTTTCTCATTGACCATACCAAGGCGTAAAAAGCAATACATAATATTATACCCACGTTTAACATAGAATAGACATCCATATCCAACATTTAAACAACATGCTAAACATTATCCTCATTTTATAGCTGAGAAAACCACACTGAGTACCCAAATCTCCTGTAACTAATGTAACTAATTCAATGTCCCATGGTTAACTTATTTCTCCAATTAAATATTAATAATTTCATTTATAATGATTCCATGATTTAAAATTCAACAAGGAAATGAGAAGTTAATTTCCAAAAAAAGTCAAATTAAAAACTATCACTCTGATTATCATTTAGTGCAATTTTTGTTTTATGAATTGTCGCATGAATGAACATATCTATGCAATGACAAGTATACATACATTTCCGTCGACACAATCATCACGAACTCCTCGTGCACTTACATAAATTTTATCCTTGGAATACCGCAACCGGAGGTTGTTCAATAGTGTGGCTTCATTTAAGTTCATCAAAGAACCTACAAAGGAACAATTATGCAATTACATCAATCCCTTAGATTGATAAAAAAATCTGCAAACGGCAATCCTGAGAAATATGATATGCGAAGACTATTCTTCGCATATGATAAAAAATACAACAATCATTTTCATTACTAGACAAGTCTATGAAATGGCCTATCTTTTAAATATAATTCCAATTTCATGTTACCCTTCCTAAGTAGCATAGATAGATAAAAGAGGAAGAGAGAGAGAATCAAGCTTAGGATCACACATATAATATCTACTGGCTATATATGTGCATGACAAATGAGGGGAAGCATTGAGGAACTGCCATATACTCTATACCTACATACAAACTTGTCATCGCCCAAATCCTGAAGTTTTAAACATAGCGACTGAGTACTGTTCACTGGGACGAAGGAGCTGATAAATGATATTACATTATACATAGAGATATGCAGTCAAAGCCCTTGTACCCCTTGGCTTCTGACCTACACATTCAATTTCCCTCTGGTTCTCTCCAAATCAGACTAGCTCACCTATTCAACCTGAGCACTTCATGGGAATGAGGATATATGTCTATGACTAGACTTCACACAGTTCCTCTTTGCCGCTTCAAGCTTACCCTCACCGAAATATTTTTGGGTGCTCTGTTTTGACACCTTTGATACCATTGCTCCTTAGGTATTGTGACAATCTAGATGTCTCCAGAGAAGTACTCTTCTCCAAGTTCATACATCTACATAATACCCCGCAAGCCGCAGCAAGGGCGTGTGGCGGGGGGTGTTAGGTCACCAACCGTAAAAAGGAACACAACTCAGTCAGGGCCACGTCAATCAAGTTTGAGGCTGAGAGACGACAGCACAAATCCACCAGCCTCCAGTCCCCTTGGGGTTGGTACAAGGTTTCCCATTCTCTCGCATGGCACTGAGGAGCCACAGAGCTAGAGTGTTCACAATGCCCTGAATATTTTGTCCAAGACAGTTAACAGCTCAAAGACTCGCAAATGCTAAATCAGATCCATCCCAAAATGAGACTTTGTAGAAATAGTGTAATGAACCCTGCAAAGAATTTTTTTCCATGAAACTGCAGCTGCAGATAGAAATAAAAGGTTGGTATAAAAGTATAGGTAAAGATTTTCCCTGATGCGTGCGTGAAGTGCTGGATTCAGACCAATGGATAAGTGTGCGCATGGTCGCAGATTGTATCGGCATTGATAAGATGACAGTGCACACCATTATCACTGAAAATTTGGCGATGTGCAAGATCTGTGCTAAACACATCCCAAAGGTCTTCACGGACAACAGAGGGAAGTGTCAAGCGTCTGCTGGCAAACACCTTCTGCAATGGCATTCAGACAATTCCCCAACCCCTTTACAGCCCCGACTTGACATCAGCAGACTATTTCCTAGTCCCAAAAGTGAAATCTTCCCTCAAAGGGCACCCACATGGGACCATAGAGTGCTGTCAAAGAAGCTTGCATGCGTACCCTTAAAGACCTTCCGGGATACACCAACCAGGGAGGCTTCGAGTCGTGGAAAAGCCACTGGCAAAAGTGCATCGATGCTCAAGGGAGGTACCGTGAAGAATTTTGAGGTATTGTAGCAATATCTTAAATAAATCTATTTTTCCTGAAACTTTCTCTGATACTTTTTATACAAACCATCGACAATTGTCCGGCTTCAGCTTCATGCACCTAATTTTGAGAGAAAAAGACAGAATAGAATCTCAGGCAAGATGTCCATCTTAGCTTTCCAAGTGTTTCTCAATGCATGGGTGCTTGAGTGGGTCACGGTATCAGAAGGCAGATCCATAGGTGGCTAGTTTACGGCTCTTACAACAACAACATAACTTCATCTCTTATTTCTACTCCTTTTTAAATCAGAGTGGTATTTTTACCAATTATTATTTCTTTGAACTTTCATTTGTTACTTTTTTAAAAATGTCCATTTACTTAAGTTCTGAAACGTGTTACTATTAATGATTTAATTTCAGCAATTAATCTTTTCAGTTTCCATTTTACAACAAATTTACTTATTTTTGCAAAATTGTTCAAAAATTGTTCATTCAGGCATTCTGTAAGTAAATGCCCATATTAAACCAGTTCATAATTTTCTAGACTTCATTTTAAGGTAAAACACGTTTCACCCAAACCTGGGCCCTCCAGACTTACTTATATATTTAATTACTTAATTACACAACCAGGTTTCCCTTGTCAATATTCATTTAGAGGCTCTTATTACTCACAGCCCATATTTTGAATACCCAGTTACTTCAGCACTATTTATAGAAGTGATTTGATGGCCATAAAAAGTTCCTGGGAGAGTGAGAGAATACCACAAGACAATGAGACAAAACAGTTTGTAGGTTTGCCAGTGAGTGGGTTGGAAAATTATTCATGATTTTCATAAGAATAAATGCAAATATTCCATGGCACATGATATTTATTCAAATTTCTCCTGGTTTATTCCTAGCTAAAACCTCATTAAATTGCCCTACACCTTGCTCTTAAAAGTAATATTAATATTACACACTTTCCCCAGCGAAGAGAAAACAATATTTTGCAGTACACTGCACCAAATAAAGGAATTGAAATTTCAACTTCACAGTGAATGTTTTTTTAATTTCAAGTACCCAGTTTTCATAAAGTGTACCATTTGTGAGCACACAAGGAAATCGGTCATCATTCAGCCCAGGACACATTCCTAACAATTGGTCAAGTGCAGCATGAATGAAAATTTTGAAAGTACATATTTTGAATCCAAAAAGGACCAGAAAAAACATAACACTAAACTGCCAAATTTCTATTGTAGTCTTTAAGGCTTTCCTTGACAGTCATTCCACATCAACTTAACTAGGCCCCATGCCCACCATTTCTAATTATTACAATATACTTTCCTTCAAATGATTTCAACCACAGTTAACAAAATTCCAAAATATTTTAGTCTCATTGTGAGCATTTATTGGGGGCTTTGTGCTCACCAATACACATAAAAATAATCTGCCCTGGTTTCAATCTAAGCAATGTATTTATCTTTGCTCAATTAAAAATTAAACCCTCTGTGGAATTTGAACAGTATAGATACACTTCATTGAATCCTGGCATTCCTCTTAACTCTCTGTAGGGTATCAACTAAATAGTCTGACTTTGAATGCACACACAGTTGAACTAAATACCACTAGCAACATACTTAACTCCCCAAAGAGTTCCCTCTTTGGCCAATGACTTTATTTTCCTTCTTGGGACATAATCTGCTGTACTAACTTGCATCAAAGTTTGCTTTGCTTCTTTGACATCTTTAGCCAGGCAAGTGTCTTTAACTAGTTGGATCTGGTAGTATACACCTTTTCTTTTTCTCAGCTTGATAGCTAGTCTTAGTCTTAGTCTTAGTCTAGACTTAGTATTCAGTGACATTAAATGTTTCAGCAGTCTGGAACACGGTCCAAATTGATGGTGCCACAAGTAAACACAATCGATTCTCCCAATATTCTGCAAATTTTTTCATAAAACATCTAACTTTGAACTTACTTTTTCTTTCAATTAAACACTAAATAATTCCACTTGTTCTCAGCACAGTTAGATTTATTTTGTTGGCTAACTCTTGACATTTTTATGCCAGAGTACCCAAGACTTTCAAAACGTCAATTGACATACTTCAAAGCACCCTCATATTCAAACGGTGATGGTGGAAAGTATACATTGTGTGCATGCAAAGCTTCAAAATTCAATACCAATGCCACACTTCAAGGGCATAACTTTTGACCTGATTTCACAGTTTTTCCAGTCTTTCGACTTTTTTTTGACCACCACAGCATTTGTTTCTTGTAAACTATGCAACTGAGTGAGTACCAATGGATTATTAGCATGATGACCTTTGTAAGAATGAATATTTTACCAAATAAAAAAAATTGCGATGAATGTACGAGTAAACCTATACATTTGGAATTGTTACTAATAGGGTGGTAGGACGTCACTCAGATAAGTGATACATCTTATGAGAGTAATGGAAGTTCACTATCATTGAATGGTCTTATTTCACGAGCGTCAATTGCTGTGGCAGCTATCACCAAAGAATTCACCAATGAATCAATTGCCTACTTACTTCATTCAGTAACAACGACTATTTCAATTAAATCTCAAAAATCTTGAAAATTTCTACTTCTGCAAAGAAACTTGCAGAAAGACCAGCACCCCCACTCACTTTCAAATAATAGTAACTCATAAAATGATACCTTACTTCCTTCAAGAGCGTAGTCCATACAAACATTTTCTGTACAAAATACAGAAAAATATTACAATGATGAAGACTTTAAAAGATTACGAGCTAATTATACATTGATATTTTGCTGGCTATATAGCAAACACATTGCCACCAAACACAGAAAAATGTTTCTGAAAGAAGATACCATAAAAAGATAAAAACACAAGGGTGAAATACTACCTGGCAATATTGTAAAGCATTACTGTGAAAGTGCTGTAGTAATAACTGCACCAACTATGGTTATCAGACTTGCAGAGTCCATTCGCCCCAACAATTTCATGACCCCATTTTATCTTATCTAAGACCTTGAGTAATTATATTAGGTTTACTGCAATTAAGACTCTTGCATAACATGTATCTTTATCATGGACTATACAATTCTACAAACTTCATATCCACAATTCATCTCCCAATTACTTACAGTTATCATCAACATCTTTATCAATGTCATCACCAGCAGGGTAAACCCTGTCAAGGGCACAGACTATTGACCGACTCTTCCAGTCAATTGGATTGATTGTTACTTCATCATTGCAGTTTATATCAACGATCCGCCCCAGGATGAAGCCATCAGCTGGGTCTGATACCCAAACTTTTGAATTCTCCATATCCATGTTTCTCAACAGTTATGACCTAGAAATAGAAGAGTTTAATTAAAACATAACTTTTTTAACAGATTAGATATTCAATTTTAATACAATAAATGATAATCTTTACTAATCTAAATAACTCATAATCACCGGTGTAATGAATAATGTCCAAAAATAAGGTCTCGTTTCACTAGCTAGAAATAGATTATAGACCGATAGATAATAACAAGCCACAGAGAATATTATCGGTAACGTATTAATAATAATATATAATAATTCTTACACCCACACATAAGAATTAATTCTTACACCCAGTTGTGACTATGTGAAAGATTTGTGGAACTAAGTTTCCATTTAACAAAAGTTGAAAACTAATGGTTAATTATAAGCTGGCATGACCAAGGCATGCATTCAGGATACATTTCAATGCACGAATACGGTTATTTCATCGTATAAAATTAAAATTCGCTGTCTAGATACTTAAATTGCAGATGAATATTATCTCACTGAATTACATAACCACAACGATATGGTTTAAAACAGTCCACCAAATGTTAAAGGGGATAATGTTCTGCAAAATACAAGCATTTCTCCAGGTAAAACTTATTAGAAAATGTTTCACCTATCACATACCTTCATGCATGTTAAAGCCATGCAGAGACATTTAGCCGACACCAGTGTTTTCTATTCCATCCATAATTGTGAGCAGAACTTTAATGCATATACATGCGGTTAAAATACATCGAAACAAACAGAAGCGATTAAATGAAAACTTCAAATACGGAACACTGCAAACGGCTGTAATAATGGTTAGTATAGGGAAACACGAAATAACCATACTAATCAATATTGTTAATCATAAATTGAGAGTAAGGGGATGAAGAGGAAGACTTGTCAATATTTCCTGCTACAGACGTGACAAAGTCATTAACACTATCAGCATTCTCAGGCTCGGATGTTCCAGAGGAGCGGGACCTTTTTATGAAGTACCTCACGAACGCGAACTTAAGAATTATAATGAAACCGGTGAGTGCACATTATTCGTCGAAAAATAGAATATTATAACAAAATATATCATCCCTATCTTCACACTACGACCGGTTTCCCTAATCCATCACTGAACATTCTGAATGACAGCTTCACTGTTCATCCCGCTCTTTTTTCGTATTTCAAGTGCCATCTATACAGAATAATTTAATACACTAAGAAACTAGTTCAAGTGTGCAATTTCAAGAACGAATATATTTACAATAGTATGCTCAAACGTATTAGTTTTTGCACACGGTTCGAAATAAAAATGCTTTCAAAAATATTGATGCCAAATTTATACCAAGTAGAACGCCAAAAGGAATTTGATTTAATTTTGAAATCGTTTAAATTATTCATCATTAAACTGACTCACTCACAACCACGAATTCAAATCAAGTAAATAAGCATAGCTACACTCTTATTGTACTTAATGTACTTCAAGTCCTTCCTCCAATATTATAAATTCGTATAGGAAGGAAAAAGAGAGAATTACAAAAATACGGTTTGTTGGCAATGATTTAAGGAAGTGTACAGTAAGGTGGCCCTTAGCTATAGGGTATTTTCCGAAAGTCAAAATTTTGCAACTCCCACCCCCTAATCTTATCCAAATAAACAAAAAAAGACTGTACAACATTTCACTTGAATCGCACAACTACTAGACGACCCTCAAACGCCTTGAAGTTGGTATAATCCCTGAAATAACATGGAAATTGTGAAAATATTGTTTTTTTAATAAAGCTACAATTTTCTTTAAGGGAACTACATTTTTATTCAGGACAATACTTTGTATAGAATCAAAACATACATGTGTGAACGGAAGAATATTGAATATTATTTTTTGATATGAGTAAATTTAGTAGCAGTTGGGTAATTTTTACGGTCTTCAGCAACGATCTGCAAAACAAATTGTTTTTCATTTGCATCTTTTTTGAGAATGCTATTTTATTCCTGAATGAGTTTGACACCTCTTTCTGCAACATCATTCACAACAACTGTCTACTCCAGTTTTTTAATTGCACTTTTGTTACTAGGATCATCCTTCCATGTTGAAGGGTCTTTGTCGAGGAAATCGGTGCTGATCGCGAATCTCGTAGTAGTAGTAGTAGTATTTATGGGAGGCGGCCGACAGCTAAGGTCATTTGCGCCATAGGAGATGGATTGGAAAGGATGAAGGGTGGAGAGAAACCCGGCGTCGGCATTAGCCAACTCTTAACGAGGCGCCAAGGGGTCCGCAGCTTAACGTCCCATCCGACGGACGGCCAAAGTAGGGATCGGCATACCACTGCAAAATATTCAACGCCCCCGGGATTTGAACCCGGGCCCTCTGGGTGGGAAGCCAGTTCTATAGCCGCGTTGAATTTTTTCTTCTTCCTCTCCTTCACCTTTATCTACTTCTAGCTTAACTTGGGTCATATTTTTTTAACCGTGATTGGAACATTGTCATCAAAGAAGGATAAAGCCACAGTTTCGGGAGCTAAGAACCAGAGAAGAATTGCAAATGTTTTAATAGCGGCCTTACTGATTTCTGGATCAATATCCGGATAACTTAACAATGGACGCGTGAATAAGAAATTGTGATAAGCTGCTTTAATTACTTTTGATGATAGAAACCAGGCTCGAACGTAAACCCGTGCAAGAAAAAAACAATCTTTTTAAAGAAATCTTCTTCTCATCAGATAACTGAAACTGATCTTGAAATAGGTATATCTTGAGTAAATAAATTGCCTTGGCCATCCACCTAGCATGACCCACATCTCCTTGTTTACGAAACGATATCCCGCTCTTCGGAATACCGTCAAGATAGATTATAGTTAACTCCAACAATTCTCGGTTGTTATCTCGCTGTTTTTATGCTCATAAATAGGGTTTTCAAGTAATCCAAGAATGGTAGAGTGGGCATCATCAGGCACTTCATTGCTACCGGTGCTGTAAATCTACTTGTCGAGTATTTTCCAGGATTCTCTAAATCTTTTGAAAAACGCCATATCCGGACAATAAGTTGCACCCATCACTGAGTTGACACAGCTCCTCAAAACGAACACAAAAATGTGATGACAGCAAGGAAGGTATCGCAGAATACGATTGAGCAATCTGTATAGATTTGTGCAGGCACCATTTACAAGGTGTGATAAAAAAGACGACTCATTTTATAACTTGTTTATTTCGACGAATACAGCTTAATCGAACTTCTCACTCTCAAAGTATATGCCTTGGCTGACGAGACACCTTTGCCAACGTTTCTTCCAGCTCTCGAACCCTGCCGGGAAAGCCGCCTTAGGGATACTCTTCAGGTCCGCCATACAATTAGTTTTAATGTCAGCAATAGAGTCGAATCGGCACCCTTCCAAAGTTGATTTTAACTTTGGGAACAAAAAAAAGTCGGATGGAGCCATGCCTGGAGAGTAGGATGGCTGCGGGATCACGGAGGTTCCGCTTCTGGCGAAAAACTCTGTCATGATCAGCGACGTGTGAGCGAGGTGTCTCTTATCTTGGAACTTATCAATGCAGTTCTTCTCGTAGGAATTTGTGCTTTTTGCCAAAAAACACAAACTTCTTGAATCACCAATGCTGCACTTTCTTTCGTTGTAATATTTATCTCTAAGATTGTAGAAAAAGACCCTTAAAAATTGTCTATTTAAAGGAAGTTTGACTCCAACGATTTGATTGGAAATACAGCCGACAATAATGACATAAACATCTTTTCTTAACTTGTGTGCCGGATGACCTGAAGAGGTTGATGCCATTTTAAAAGTCTAGGGAGAACACTTCATAAAAGTATATGCATATATGCTACGGAAAAAATTGTATGTTATACTCCGATTCGCATTATTTTCCTTAACTAATTGATTATTAAAAAACTGACGAAATAACAAGCGACAAAGCGGATCTCCCAGAAAATAAAATAACTAAAAAGAAATAAGATGAAAATATGACCTTCTGAACGAAAATTTCAAAACTTCATGGTCGATGAGGGTCGCCTCGCAGTAATTCAATTGAGCTAATTTTTTGCAAATATCGTTTTTTTATTAATCAAAAAAGATCGGCGAAAGGGAGCTTAACTTTTAGAAAGTTGGAAAATAAGAGCCACCCGAGTGTACAGACATGGATTTCAGGCTATGCGCCGGCAAATGTCACATTTTGAACAATCACGATACACTCTCTTTTTCCTACCAACGATATGGTGCCTCAGACGTGAATTCTACCAAAACTCACAGTGTATCAACTATTCAGAGTGCCTGTGAATGAGTATAGATCTCAATTTCACTGATTGTTCCACCCATCTGATTGCTGCTACTGGTAGGACAAATAAGCTAGAGATGACAGGATAACATAGATAAGCATACTTAATTAGAATGGGATATTTTTGAAAAACCAAATTTCTGTAAGAATGTCGAGTAATATTTACCAATAGGTTTAATCACAATAATAGGGGTAGGGGCTGTGACTGATACGTGGCAAACTTTGGAACATGGTTGGTACCGTTGACAAAGAAACCAGCAGAGTCAAGGCCATGGATTACCCAATATAATCTATGGCACTGAGCAGAGTGGCCAATTCTTACCACCCACCAAGAAAAATATTTCCTCTAAACAAGAGGAAAAAATTCTAATTAAATCATGCATTCTTAGCATTCACTTGCTGAAATATAGCTGTCAAAATGTGTAGAAATTTTGGGGCATTCGTACAGAAGTGAGAAAACGTGTCCATTATAACAATACATATCAGATCTCAAATGCTAATCGCGTGAAAAGTGTTTGAACAAAAATTTATATCACCGAACAATAAACTGGACCAACTACATAGCTTTAGTAAGTAGTAAAAAAAATTCCCCCATAAAAGTTCCATCCTAATTTTTTGTGGGAAATACATTTTAGATGCACGAGATCATTCCGCTGACAATCCTATTTTTAAGGATATTCTTAAAATTGTTGTAATCCCAGCTGATTATTATTTACTTGGAATTCGGTGAAAATGCTCTGACGTCATTTACAATTCAAAATAAACTAATATTCATCCGCAGAAAAGTCCTCCAAAAGAAAATTATGAAATAAGTGTACTAAAGAATAAGGTTCTTTTTTCTGCTAGCCTATGAAACCGCTGATATTCATGGGTTACACATGGTTTAGATTTCGGTTTAGTTTGGAACAGTTTTAATTATTCCCCTGAAAGAATTTTAAATCATAAAATCCATTTTCACTGCCTCAAAAATTATTATAAATGTGAATGGATTTCATTCTTAATATTGGATGTTTCCCAGAGTGGCATCCTTCTAATATTAATCCTTAATATTAGAAGGGCGTTCCCCGGAGTGGAAAAAATAACGACACCCTAAAGTTAATCGAAGAAAATACCTCGAGTAATATGTTTAATTCTTACAACAAATTAAATACTATACGTTATCAAGGCCAGGTCGGCCCATTTCTTAGAGATTCCGCCCCGAGTACGATTCCTAGTGTTTTTTATACTTACACATTCACTCAAGGTGTGTGATTTTACGAGTATTTTTTCCTAGGAATAAGAGGTTACACAGGGGAATGATCTGACCCCCCACCTTGATTGTGATTTTCTCTCGCTGTAAAGGGCTTAATGATGGTTGAGCTCTACCCTCACCTGTTAAACCAACCTACGGGTTGATTATCAGGTTATTTCCAGTGTAAAAATTGCACTGGAAAACACATAACCTTTTGTGAGTCCCTTCATAAATCGTACTAACCCACTAAGGGTAGCGGGCTTTGACTTCTGCACCTATTCTTCGTATCTATTTGCTAGGGATTGGTAGTTGGGGATTGGGATGGTGCGTTGGCTAACGTACTGGCTTCCCACTCGAGTTCGGATCCCGGAGGCGGCAGATATTTTTCAGTGGTTCCTACTTGAAGTGCTTTGTGGAGAGTGAGTTGATCCGGGACGTTGAGCTGCAGACCCATTGGCGCCTTACGTTATAGAGTAGCTAATGAAGATGCCGGATTTCTCTCCACCCTTCATCCTCTCCTGTCCATCCCTAATGGCGCAAATGATCTCAGCTGACGGTCGCCTCCCCTATAACTATTACTACCACGATCGGCAGGTCTACTCATGGTGCTAGATATTAAAATAGACTAATTAAATGGCATTTGTAGATATTACAAAATTATAAAGCTTAAGATAATCCGTCAAGGAATTTTAGATCTTAATGATCGAATTACTGGATTCATTTCCGACACACGGGACGAGATTGAATAGCTAGGAAGCGAAATAAATAATTTTTAAGAGTCTGGAAATCAAAATTAAATATGAGTGGTAGGGCAGAAAAGAGAACATACGGAATTCATTGCGTAGGATTTCGGGACCTGGGGTCCGGAGTAACGATTTCATCAGAATAATACTTTGGTTATCAAAAGATAAGTTTACAAAGTGGGTGTATTGACTACTTAGACTCTTATTACTGTGCGCCAGAAAGGATTAATCAAGATTCTAACATCGCGAGTGTCGTAGCATGGCACAGAAATTTGGATAGGTACTTAAAAAGGGGATGGAGATGGTGCGGTGGCTATCGTACTGGCTTTCCACCATGAAGGCACTGGTTCAAATCCCGGCGGTGTTGAATATTTTTCAGTGGTATCTCGATCCCTACTCGAGGTGCTTTGTGGAGGGCACTTTGAGACGCCATCCGTCGGATGGGACGTTAAGCTGCGGACCCCTTGCCGCCTTTCGTTAAAAGTAGGCTAATGCCGACGCCGGATTTCTCCACACCCTTCATCCTTTCCTATCCATCCCCTATGGCACAAATGACCTTAGCTCTCGGTCGCCTCCCATGAATACCACTTCTAGGTACCTAAAAAGACTTAGGAGTGTAGATTCGAGGATTTTGATAGGTAATTTCGGAGGACTTTAAAGGTCGTTTAATGGAAAGGAATAGGATTGAAGAAGAGTTAACTTTAAAAGCGGGGAAAGGAGGCCACACGAGGTACTTTCAATAGAAGACTAAGAAAATGGACAATGGAAACAAATGTTGGTAAAGATTTTGATGACTATGAGTGAGCTTGATTTCGGGGAGAAGAATTCTGAAACGCACCATTTTGGGAAGAAGAAATTATCAGACATTGTTTACAGAAATATATAAAAAATCTTTAAGGGCTCGCTCGAAATTTCTCAACCTTATACTTCCGGGCTCCAAGTGATATCTTTGGGGTACAGCCATATTACTATAATTTAATATCTAAAAATTATTTCTTTAGGAAATCCTGATGTTTATGCTAGGGTCCACAGAAAAATGTTGATTAGTCGGAGCTCTATATCCTTGTGAGTAGACCTCATACGTTGAAACATGCAAAAATTCGATGGCCACTACGAGAGTAACAAAAAACTCCTCCCCAATTTATCTGACCTTGTTCCCTAAGGGAAAGCCCGGGTTCATTTCTTGGAAACCCAGTGCCGTCTGTCCTTAATCTTTATGCACCATATTTCACACATATCCTAGTGGTCCTTCAGCATTCATCTCCGGAAATAATATAATCTCACCCATTTCATTGAACACCCCCTTAATCAATAGACGCCGGTGAACACGTGCGCCACCCTAACCAGTGCGCGACATGCAATGTGAAGAAAATTATATGGTTTGATTTATCTCTGATTTCTGTTACTTCCTCATATATTTATCCTTTACTCACTTCTATACGGGAAAGTTCCGTGAAAATCTTTTCCTCCTCTACAGTAAACCAGTGACTTTTACAGAGGTACTCCATCCTTATCGCTGGTACTCATTTCATCAAAATTAAAACCGGCAGCAGAGTCAAAACCGGAATAAAGACCCACCATTTGCAAAGTATTGAGGAACGCGCTTCTGGAAAAACGCAATAAATATCAATTAGTATCTTTCCGTTTCATTTGATTGTTAACTGCATTGTAAGTAATTGTCCTCATTTTATTAAAGCCCATCGATTGCTTCGAAAATTAACCTTCAGTACGATCAAATCCTTGTAAAATTTGCATTTTTTAAATGTTTGAAGCGGCCCTTGCTAATAATGACGGAGAGTGGAGAAAGGTCCGAGTATACTGTTGCGTGGCTGTCGACACGACACTGGTCTTTCGTTTCCCACTCGTCGTGCACGGATATCAAGCGTATGAAACATTGATCGCACCCAGTGCGCCCTCTTGCGCGGAGGGGAAAGGGAACTCTGTTCGAAGGCCTACATTACGTATCCTGGGGCACGGATTTCTATGGGCGTCTATGGCTTCAATGCATTAAAAAAGGGAATTCTGTGAATTCATATTCACACAATATATTACCTCGCCATTTCCTCTCCATATCTGAAGGGAGAACTTATTACTGTCAGAAGAATATAAAATTTTCTACACTGACAAGGCAAGTGACATGGCAAGTGAAATCCATGCATGTCTCTCACATAATCCCCGCCGTAATACTCATTCTTCAAATTATTATTATTGGCAGTTTACCGATTAGGGACACATTTGGATGGAACTTGAAATCTATTGAGGAACGCCGGGGTGTTCTAAACAACATGGCACATGGGCGTACAGCATGTTAACGGTTTCGGAATTACGCATAGTTATTTCCAGCACTATATCTTCCTTCAAACGCTCTCCTGAAATTAACATTCCTTTCCTCGGCCCCGTTTAATTCATTTCTTCCAATGTACCCGTTAGCACTTCTTCGCTTGCCCTCTTCTTTGAACACGGATTTTCTCAATCCTTCTCTCATTCAAATGTCTAAGTCTCTAACCCCACGAACACAATCTTTCCCCAAGCACCAAGGGGCAAAACCATACGTGTAATACGATCCATCTCTAATCACGAGGGCAGGCTGAAAAGTAATGCACACATGCTTGTAGAGCCCGAACAAAAACAAATAGCCAGATTGGGCAAAAAGTACATTAAAGTACAATTTCAAGTTTCAAAATCATATATTTATATTTCAGCATAGTCACCTTTAAGGATTACACCTTTCTCCCAACGTGTAACAAGTTTTTTTCATTCCGTCATAGAAAAATTTTCCGACAGCTGCCTTCACCTCATCGTCCGAGGTGTAATGATTACCCTTGAGGTGTCTCTTGAGTTGAGGAATGAAATAAACATCTCAAGGCGCAAGATCTGGGAAATAAGGAGGATGCGGAATCGGTTCACATTTCAGGTTTCGCAGAGCCTCTCCAGTTGCGCGCGAGGTGTGTGGACGAGCGTTGTCATGTTGCAAGATTATTGGCGCCAGGCTGCCTTCAGCACGAACAACTCGACGTCGGAGTTGTTTTAGAGTCTGTATTTACTGAGAATGCCCCTCGTTCCATAAAATCGGTCACATAAACTCGGTGAACATCCCAAAACACAGTCAAAAGAAGTTTCATCAGCAATTAGAGCTTTTACAGGCTCGCAACCACGAAATTTTACTATCCCTCGATTTATAGTAGACCTATCAACAGCATCGTCACCATAAACAACCTTTAAATAATGATGAATCTCAGTAGGAATCAATTTTTTAGCAGTTAAAAATTCGATAATAGCATGCTGTTTGACTCGTGTTGGCATAGCACTAAAACACGGCTCCATACCTTGGCTTCTCGAAATACACTGGATGAACGCAACGACCTCAAATCTATGCATGAGTATTGATGGGAAATGTTACTTCCACATGCCACCTGGCGCGCTTCTGGAGGTCATTTCATTCGCGCTCCACAAGCATGCGTGCATTTCTTTTCAGCCTACCCTCGTATTAACTCGTCTTTTCTCATCGCTTTTATTTCCAGTGCCATTCATTAAATCCCTTCTTTTCATGAAAGAAACTTTTGCTGACGCAATTATTTTGATTCCCTCAAACAAACGTGGCCATTTCCGTTTTGAATGCTGCCCAAATAAGTTATAAGCGTCCAAGTTGACCTATTCTACTTTCGGCTGCTTTGGTGCATGACTGGCGTCTTCCTAGTCCTCGAGAGTCTCTTGTTTTCTTACGGTTTAATATTATTCCATAAATATTAAAAATTAATGAGCGATACAGGGATTACTTACTCTTGAATAGCATAGGTTTTATCATACATATATACAATTGTTTTAATCAGCTTCCCGCCAACTTCCATTCCTACCCCATTCTGTTTCTCAGCTGTAGACATGGGTGTTAACGGAGAAATATTGTCTTACTCCCAGACCTATTTTCCGGATTATCCAGTTTCCATATCCGTTACTTACATATTGTGTAGTCACATACGCAGAGAAATTTCCAATATAACAACCGTCTTTCCAGTTCACAGTTCATCCTTTACTTGGCAATATACACCTTAAGTAAAAGCCATCTAAAAATTCATGAAGCAAATGAAGAGTTTCTCAATCTTCAACATTATTACCAAAAATTATCATTTCATTAACAATAAGGGGTTGGAATAAAAAACGTTCATTATATTGAGACTTAAATTAGAGGTGTGACTCAAAAGCCAAGTCGCACATACTATTCTCAAGAGTAGAGTTATAGTACCGAAAATTTTGTTCATTATGTAGCTAATTAAGTAGTTACTGCATTTATCCCCAAAGTAGCTAAAACGTAGCTTTTAGCAATTAAGTAGCTGTAAATGTTGTTGCAGTCAGTGGTAAATCTATAAATCCTCAAGGTTTTACCCTTGTATACATTTCCATTCATACTACAGTAATCACACCGATAACAAAAGTAATTGACCCAGTAATTCTAGCTGAGGCGGGAAACTAATTGGGGAAGAGAAGCGTGGAGGAAAATTCAGGGCGAGGATATGGAAAGTTTACAAAAGAAGGTTGCAATTGGTGTGCTGTAAAAGCATATGAAAGCACTCTCAGGATGTCAGTAGAGAATATCCGTGAAAACTATCGAAGATACGCCAAGAGTATTACTGAACTAAGAAAGATTCAAGAGAGATGAAAAAATACTAAGAGGATTAAAATGGTAAACATTTTAGGTCAGCAAGCTTAGACATGGAGAATATGACGTAAATGGGGATAGCTTAGGTCCAGGATTTTCTAATAGCAAGATAGAGAGGACCACAAGGGAAATGAAATCAAGTAAGGTTGTGGGGGTAGGCAAAATTCCTACGGAACTACTTAAAGGTTTGCGAAAATGTGGGAAGAAGAATCTGTATGAACTAATTCGTAGCATCAATGAGGAAGGAATTTGACCGGAGCACTTTGTGAGATCAGGGGTAGTTCCTATACAAAAAAAGGCTGCATCATGTGAGGACCACAAAACAATTAGTTCGATTTCCCACACAGCAACGTAAAGTGGTCCCAAGGATCATCAACTAAAAGATGGAGAGTAGGGGAAATGATTACTTAGGGGATAATCAGTTTGAGTTCAGGATGGGGAGAGGAACAAGTGGTGCCATTTTAGTAATGAGGTCATTAATGTACAGAGAGGAATATAGAAAGTTCAAGAAGGTTGAAAATGCAGGCGTGTGTCGCCCAATAACGATACCCATATTCGAAACTCTGGCCGAACCTATTCAATTTCAAATAGATAAATGACGAATGTATTACCTAGCTTACACCAGAAAGTGATTTCAACGGGCGAAGCAAGAACATTTTGAATGTAATTTCACTCGTTAGAATAACACTCACAAAATATACCCGTTCACAGAGTTGACTACGTCATTTGGCAAAAAGGAAAAATATGTGAATGCCACGCCAACGACCGAGGTGAATAGAGATACTTAAAACTCGGAAGAAGTCGAACATCATCCCTACATTTGGAAATATTTCAAATAGTAACATGCATTTCACAAGAAATTTCTTCCTTGGAAAACGGATATCCCTACATATCGTATTGATACATGCTTCTGATACGAAAAAAAAATAGCTGAAAGATGCGAATTACAATAAAAATAGTACCTCAACTAATGAGGTTGCTAGGTATGGTGGGGGAGGAGAGTGGATTGTACGCAGGAATCCAAAGGAGGCAGGAAAGATGGATTCAGAGATTATGAATTGGCAAAGGGAATGTCGAACACTATGATAGATGGGAGAATGTTAGAAAAGCGAGGAAGG
The DNA here is from genome assembly GCF_022747635.1 of Hetaerina americana. Taxonomy (NCBI): domain Eukaryota; kingdom Metazoa; phylum Arthropoda; class Insecta; order Odonata; family Calopterygidae; genus Hetaerina; species Hetaerina americana. Next base: position 1,386,125 of record NW_027286292.1, on the reverse strand, counting down.
GGAAGAAATAGGAAGGAAGGACGAAATTAAGGAAGGAAGGAAGAAATTAAGGAAGGAAGGAAGAATATGATACGGAGATGAAGTGGAGCTTGTTGTTGAGTAGGCTGTTGGGTTGCGTTTGCAAGGAGAGACAAGATGTGTATTTATTAATCTGGTAGTTGTGTCCATCAAAAACCTACCTTAACCGGGAAATTACCCATAATAACAACGTTATCCAAAACTTATACTAAATCCGAGATAAAACTCTTTCCAAACACCGGAAGTGGATAATTAGTAAGATTTGGATGCCGTTTAGAGTGGAAGGAAAAGTGAAAAATATTCACCCTTTGCAATTCTGCTCGTGGGGCGTGACATTTCGAAAATATCTTCAAGAAATTCGATTTTTGCGGGTTTTTACTCTAGGCTCCTTTACGTGGCATTCTGTGCAGCGCGTGAGCGGTAGAGAGAAAGTCTTCGGCGCCAAATACGCCTCATTAACTGCTAACAAGTCATAGGCCACGATGCAAGCGATGGGGTTGCTGGAGATAGCCTCCACGACGGCAAAACCAGGCTAAAAATTGATGCCCCATTTCTCTTCAGTTCGTGAGCGGTGCTGGCAATCTCTGTGGCCCAGAGAGCGATCCATCCAATAGCCGCCTACACATCCCCTCCTACGCCCTAGTCCATTTTCTATTCGTCCCTTATCTTTCCTCCCCTCGCCCTTCAAACATATCCTCTCCGCCCTTCCCCCGAGAACGGCATTCTGATGATTACGGCCGTGCGGTCGAAACGTTAAAACTACATATGCGAGTGCCCTTTCTTTGTATTTCTGTGTTTTAATGTCTTAATCTATGTTTTTTTATATTTGTGTGTCGCTGAAGAGCGTTCTTTTTCGAAGATATATATATATATATATATATATATATATATATATATATATATATATATATATATATATATATATATATATATATATATATATATATATATATATATTATATATATATATATATATATATATATATATATATATATATATATATATATATTTATATATTACACAAATATATATACACATATATATATACATACACACACACACACACACATATATATATATATCTATATAATCCATAAAAACAGCAATCAACCCGAAGGGCGGTTTGGTAGGTGATGGTAGAATTCACCCAGTACTAAGCCCGACGGCGTGTGACATTCACACGTCAGGGTAGGGGGGCCAGTTCCTTTACCTTCGCCGGTTATGGTTTCCCAGGAAGATCTGGTACCCGAAAAATCACGTACAGGTAGCTTGGGTGGAGCTGCAGGTGTCCAGAGAGGCTTGCCCGGGAATCGAACCCGGGCCCCTCCGATGGGCAGTCAAACGCTCTACCCCCTGGACTAGCGCGACACACGATATATATATATATATATATATATATATATATATATATATATATATATATATATATATATCAAACCGAACGGTATTAGGGTTAACCCTTTGAAATTTATCCATGATGGAAAGGAAACAAACTATGCAAATTTCACTTGAATAGAGATTTATTCACGACCCGGGTTTCAAACACTTAATGTCATCTTCAGGATGACCTGAAGATGACATTAAGTGTTTGAAACCCGGGTCGTGAATAAATCTCTATTCAAGTGAAATTTGAATAGTTTGTTTCCTTTCCATCATATATGTATATATATATATATATATATATATATATATATATATATATATATATATATATATGAGATATCGAGGAGACATAATTTGCATTGAGATCTTCAATGTAAATTATTGGTTTAGCTTGTAAGCTCCAGCTAAGCCAATAATTGGCATTGGCCTGGCATCGTGGTTCAAGTCCCGGTTAAGGAGATATTTCGGCACTTGTTATCGATTCCGTCTTCCCTACCTCTCCTGTTTTTGTCCTTTATGTATGTTCCTTATGTCTGTACCCATGTGAATTAATATTTCCTCACCATACGGCGGGTTTTCGTGTTTGAATGATACACAAACACACACACCCACACATACACACACATATTCCAAACTCATATTTCAAAGGCCTCAAATGTTATTGAAATCTGTCGACTTACCTTAACAGTTACCAGACAGATTACAACACTCACCCCGTTTCCCACGAGCAAAAAAGCCTTTTCAAGATCTTTAAAATACGCTTCACATAAGTATTGATCTTCATTGATATCTAGTCATAGTAAACCATTGAATTGGATCCCTACAGCTACTGTAGCACTTCATCTTAGTCTGAAATAATACACCATTTAAGAACGTACTTCCTAAGTTGAAACGATCCTCTTCATGGCGAAAAAAACTTTTAACCGCACGAAGGAATATACGTATTCAAATGATGAATACATTTCCAAAACTTCAACTCACATTTATCAATACTCTTATTTTTATTTTTTCCTTGGAAAGAGCGATAATAATGTTTTCAAATTCTTAAATGCAAGAAGTTATTGAATCAAAGCCTAGGTGAGCGATGCATCAGTGACGTTATATCGGGACTGCAAACAATATTTTTCTCTTCTAATAGGAATCAAAACAGTCTGAAAAATCCTAAATCCAAGACGTTGAGCCCCACGCAACTGGAATCCTGGTAGACGCATAATAATGAAACCCTTAGTTTGGAGGTTAGGTCAACGAACATTTACTTATATTAGTTTTACTTTGACAGTACAGTCTCTACGCGGAGTGACTGAAATAACAAGAGGACTGGGAAGTCATCCAATGGAGATGAGAAAGTCTATGGCAATATTTTTTTAAAGATTGATATAGTAACCTCCCCAATAAGCGAAATGGATATGTAATAATGAATGAATAAGTGGGGATTAATGAAATAGAGAGGTAATAATGAAGGGTAAAATATGTCATTTGACGTTTTGGCAATTCAGTCATAATTTTTTAAACATTTTACATCGTGCAACTAAAAGTTTTATTCATTATGAAGAGGATGGTTGCAACTTGCAAAAAGCAGTCGCAAATGGTTTATTATTGCAGACTAAGATGTTACCTTTGCTGTATGAATTCAACTTTGTCATGATGGACCTGAAGATAAAGTATTGCATAGAAAGGGGTTGTATAATAAATCAATATCTAGGGGAAAAGTGTTATCATTTATCAATTATCATGTTCAAATTCCACCATATCACGCCTGAAACTACGCAATTTTTCTGTAATAGAAAGAATCTGGAATAATGATGAGGCCCATTCTTCAGTTAAAATAGTCAAATCATTATAGAGATGCCGAGAAATTTTCATGCGATTTATTTATGCATTTACTAATACAAGATTTGTTTAAACTTTAAACCTCTTTGTTAACGGATGGACCCTACCACTATTTACAACTATAATCGAAAGGTGCCCGTCTTCTGTGCATTAATGAAGCTCGTATTATGAGACATTATTATGTTAGGATTTTCAATTAATACATTTAACGAAACAAATTTACGTCGCATTTCTCATTCAGTACTTCATTATATATTCGTGTGTTACGGACATGTTTATTTTCCCACCAAACAATCCGCGAAATAGAATTAAATTCGTGAAAACGGCCTGTCCTGAGAATACGCATACATACATTTTTATTATAGCAGCACAATAGTAGCGCTTCCGTGCCTTCAGTCCGCTTAATTTACATTTACTGTGACTCGACTTTCAAGGAAATGTAGGTCTCGCTCCTTCAACAATCTAGAACTCTCGCCTGCCCTCTTAGCTGGCGTACCTGAGGTTAATGGTCGTTAATTTAAAAATATCCTCTGAAGAAATGACATAATAATGACATGTTATTACACGATTTCTCTCAAACACGAATGTCTATGGAATATTCGGATCTATACTATCAAAAATATCCAGCACTGTTTCCCAGTCGGGGAGAGCAGATCGGCTGGTTCGTAGATGGAAAGAGTCTCCGCAGGTGGCCGGACAACATTTAGATTAATGCTATTGAAAAAAACCGGGGGTCATGAAACCTGGTTATCCCAACACTCCACTTGATGCCGCATGTTCACGTGGAGAGGAGAGTAGAGAGCCCTTATGTTCCCATACCCCTCAACCCGCTCAGATGTTGCCCACGTGGCTTTCAACATAGAGCTCGTTCCCCGAACCATGTTTTCCTACGCTCAAGTCTACGTGATGCCCACACAATGCGAGTTTGGGATTTTATACGTTGATCCCGAGCGTCATTTCTTTCGCAGAATCGAAAAAAAACTCTAGAATAATATCAAAAGTTGCAAAAAAACAAGAACTGAATGTTCACATTGTTATTGATTTCAGGATGTTATTACGGCTTTCAAATTATGGTTTCAAATCTTGCAGATTTCATTGTATTCCTAGGAGTATGAGGATCGGGATGGTAGAGTGGCTCACGTACTGGCTTCCCACCCAGAGGGCCTGGGTTCGAATCCCGGCGGCGGCAGATATTTTTCAGTTGCATCCCAATCCCTACTTCAGGTGCTCTGTGGAGGGCACTTTGAGTGAGTGCACCGTCCGTCGGATGGGACGTTAAGCAGCGGACCCCTTTGCGCCTTTCGACTAGAGTAGGCCCATGCCTACGCCGGGTTTCTCTCAACCCTTCATCCTTACCCATCCATCCCTAATGTCGCAAATGACCTCAGCTGTCGGTCGCCTCCCCTAATTACTACCACTCCGAAGAGTATCCTATACGGTAGTTTTGATCAGATTTAGAGAGCTAATAAAATTTTCGTTTTCGCAAACGCAAACTGTCTATCGTGACAGAACAGCGTAAGCACACAAAAGCTAAGAGAGGATTTAAACGTAACTAAGCATGTGTCGGCACTTCACATTCAAACAAACGATAAGCACGGACGTACATAAATATCACTTCAAACATTGACCGCATGAACTTTAAAACCTCGGAAGAAGTGAAACCATTGAAACAATTACTTCGGATTGAATTATTGAATGGAAGTCACTTGCTACCAACACTCCGCTGTTTGTGAAATCATGCCAATGGAAAGAGAACGGGGTAAACTTTTCATGACATGATCATGCATACACTTGCAATCTACGACGTTTTCCGTGGCTATTATACTGGACATTGTCATTGTAAGCGAATGCCTTGTATAAAATTTACCTTCAATTGTTCACCCCACCAAGAGTGAAAATCAGTGAACTCTTGCTCTCACGATGGAATTTAATGACAATATTCGAATGAATCGGATGCACACACCCCGGGTATATTGCTTCTAAGTTGTGCCGCAGGGATCAACTTGGGCATCGCTCCAAGATCTAAACATGAAACCTCTTAAGGAGTTTATGTAACCACCACTCATTAGCTTCAATTATGTCTAAATTTCTCGCAAATGAGTATGTGAATATGCAAGTAGGAAGTAAAAATTTACGCCAAGAAACCTTTTAGGTTCGTCAACCCAGGAAAACATTCAAAATGAGAATGGTAAAGCCATGGAAAAGTGAAAGTAGCGCTGGAGCTCTACGGCGAAACAAAAGACAATTGTTACTCTGGATTTAAATATAACCACTCAGGGTAAATTGAGGAAATATTTTCTTGGTTTTGGCCCATTGTCATGAATATTCTCTCACCATTAATGGGATGTCTATTTTGGAAACCAATTATAGCGACGGGGAAAGGGAGACTGCAGAGCAAAAGCCTTTAAAGGCTCATTGATATCGGCATCCCATCCTCGACACAGCTGCATAACGGAGCAAATGGAGAACCAGTCCGCCAGTTCCTTTCACTCTTGAACATGAGTGCGTTTGCATTGTAAGGGGCTTGACCTTGATTCGCCGCACGCTTGAAGGAGTCTTCATTTTCCATTGACCTACATTTCCGCACTTTCCTCCTTCTCGGCTGAAAGAAATGGTTCCGCGCGAGTCAGAAGACCGTGTCTAATTCGAAGCGTGAATTAGACTGCGTCCGCTCCTTCCCCTCCTTGAACACGCCGTCGGCAAGAGCACCAGCGGCGCAGGGTCCTTCGGCGACCGCCGCGTCGTGGTCCACTGTCACCGAGTTTCCGAACGGCGACGGTTGAAACGTGAGGAGATGCACAGTCGGCGGACGGCGCGCGAGGAAGGGTCGATTGCGGAGCAGCTGGCGTGGGATTCCTTCGAAGGATTTCTTCGAGTCACACGCCCGACGAAAGGAGCTCTGCCGAGGGAGAGGGTGGGTAGCGTTTGGATTACGAAGGCTGTTCCAACGGCTCGGCTACCCACCCATCGAAGAGGACGGCACCTCTCGCTGGAACACTCACTTTCCTCAATGAAGAGAGGAATGTCCTCGGGAATGATGAACTTTATTCTTTGGATGCTCCGCTCACGGCAAGGTGCACTGAGCGAAGAATATTCGAAACGACCTTTTTAAACAATTCATCTTGAAAAGTCTTCTTCAAGTAACCCCCGGTTCGAGAGGAAACTGCAAATTTCATAAACAGGACGAGGCATCTCCGGACAAGGTGTACTTAGGGGATGAGTCATACTACACCAGGAGAGCAGTGGAACTTTAGGGTGCTCGCAAGGCTAAGGTGTGCCATTCATCCAGAGTGACTTAAAACAATGTGCATGCGGAATTCGAACCCTCCCCCCTTTGCTTCTGTCCGTTCGGCTGAGTGAATGCGGCCTCTCTTTCCACCGAGAGAAAATAACTCAAAACTTGAGTTATTTATTTAAGTAATCTACCGGTCAAGGCAGGTTTTCGATGGACACAACTACCAATTAATATTTTGTGACTCCTACAAAACACAATCCAACATCCAACGCTAGAGCAAATCCCTCCTCGACTCTGTGTACTTCCTCCCTTCATCCCGTCCAACATCCCAATCCTGTCCCTGCCCTTTCCTCGTTTACCTAACATTCTCCCCTCTATCACAGTCTTCAACATCCCACTACCGGTAAATACGCTCTTCATCCATTTTCCTGCCTCCATAGGATTTCTCCCAACAAACCCCTCTCTTCGCCCACCATACCCAGTACTTCCTCATTTATTTTGCTTTCAGTCCATTTGCTTCTCCATTCTTCTCCACACACACATTTCAAAAGCCTCCAATATACTTCTATCCTCCTGCTTCAATGTCCACGTTTCCGCGCCGAAAATAGCTAAGATCCATATCAACGTTTTTACGAGTCTTTTCTTAATATCCTTACTCAATGTCCTTGTCATCAACTCCCTCCTCCCTGTGAAAGCCTCTTTGCCCAGCGCAATTATTCCTCTTACGTCCCTACCACTTTGACCGTGTTGGTCCAAAACACTTCCGAGATACGTAAACTGATCTACCTGCTCTAGTTTTTGCCCTCCTATTTTAATGTTTAACTTAGCCTTTTTCTTACTAGAAAATTTATGAGTTACATAAAACCTGAGTCATTAATGACTGTGAAAATCACCGAGTTAAAACCGAAGCTTGTTTTGATTGGGGATCGAGATGTTGCGGTGGCTGTCGTACTGGCTTCCCACCCAGAGAGCCCGGGTTCAAATCCCGGCGGTGTTGAGTATTTTTCAGAGGTATCTCGATCCCTACTTGAAGTGCTTTGTGGAGGGCACTTTGAGTGAGTACGCCGCTGTCGGATGGGACGTTAAGCTGCGGGCCCCTTGGCGCCTTTCGTAAAGAGTAGCCTTATGCCGACGCCGGGTTTCTCTCCGCCCTTCATCCTTTCCTGTCCATCCCCAATGGCGCAAAAGACCTCAGCTGTCAGTCGCCTCCCCTAAATACTACTACTTGGTTTTGATTAGCGAGGGCACAGCTGCCCCATACAGTGTGTAAAAGTAATATATGTATATCCATGGTACTGGGGCCCGTTCCTTTCACCGTGCATCATTCAATTCCCTACGAAGGAAATTACCAATAAATTTACTTCTGATTTTCGGCGGTCTTATCGAATGCAATTACCTGAGAGATGGACGTGGGCCCCTCATCACACAATCTGAATCGCTAGACCTCCACATCCGATCTGAGGATATAATATCCTTGCGAAGTAACCTGATTTTTATGATTTGGATGCCCTCGCAAAACGTAAATATAGGCATTTGATAAAATACTCTTTAGCTTAAAAAAATATTCACCCAGCAAAATTCCATGAAGAGATTATGCTGTAATTCCACTTAGACTAGTCTTTCTTTGCACGGCCTACGTTCCGTTACTCTGCAACAACCTCAGGTGATCATCCTGGAATCTCGGCCACGTAAGTGATAAGTATTACAGAGCAATTACAAAGTGGTGTTTCTTTAATAATGAATCGATTCCATCAGGCTTTCCTCAAGAGTCTAATCCTTAATGGCGAAATCACTTCAGCGTAGCCTGTGACTGGCAGGTTCAGCCGTCTTCGAATCGCTTGCTCGATCCAAAAAAGTATTCCTTCAGAGTGATATCTAGTGACGGCCCACATCCTACGATTTAAGGAGTACATCTTAATTATTCACCGAAATCTGCATTCAAATCACCCGAGGAGAACCCTCGCGTAACGATACAAAAATGAAAATTTAACGTATGAACTCTCTTTTCTATGGAGGTACAGAATGATGACGCACAAAACGCATGAAAACCCTTTATGTCTAATTATTCTTCAAATAGGGATTGGGGGGGTGACGAGATGGTGCGGTGGCTAACGTACGCGCTTCCCACCGAGAGGGCCCAAGTTCAAATCCTGGAGAGAAATAATTTTCAGTGGTATCCCGATCCCTACTTAGGGTGCCTTGCGAAGAGTTGATTAAGTAAGTACGACGTCCGTCGGATGAGACATTAAACTGCTGACCCCTTGGCGCCTTTCGACAAGAGTGGGATAATGCCGCCGAGTTTTTCTCCACCCTTCCTTTCTCATCCATCCTTAATGGCGCAAATGAGCTATCGGTCGCCTCCCATAAGAACTACTACCAGGAATTGTCTTCCAAATCACAACATCAATCTGAAGACGAAGAATCGTTAACTTTTATTCAATGACTATTCAATTTGAGCATAGATTACTTTTTAGAATTTTTTGCGGCAGTCTAAGGTTTTCTTCACCTGAAACACGTTGACATTCGAAGGACTAGACGCTCTCTATTATTCTATGGTTATTGTCAACCGAATACTAAATCCACACGTGATACCCCACAAAGATATTTGTGACGCCATACAAATGTTTCCAGAAGAACTTTTTTATTCATCAGAAAGTTAATCCAAAAAACCCATAGACATAGTTTCTCTATGATCATAAATATCCCCGTGTGACATGTCGTGATTGCATCTATTTTCATTTCGGTTGCATTTCAACTTCCTTTTGAATGAAATCCATCTCTAATGCATGCCGGTAGCCCAGCTACAGCAGTTGACCATAAAAGCGTTTTCTAAGCACGCCAAGAATGTTTGGGCATATGTAACCCGTCAATAACATCTGTAATATGATCCAGTATTACAGCTTCAACAGTCTTTTCCACTAAGTCCTGCATAAAGTGATAACGTACACTTGTAGGCGTAAAGATAAATGGCCTTTGGGAAGGGGCACCAGATGCGCTCTGCAAGCCTCGAGAAGGCGAAACCTCGTAACAGCCGAGGGCAGGCTAGAAACACCCAGCCACACACACATACACACACACACACACACACACACACACACACGTTCGATGGGTTGCCCAAGAAGCCGAAAGGGTTTCCCATTTCGGAATCACCCAGAATAATCGTTTTCATGATGCCCCGAAATGCGACTTCGCCCGTCGTCCCATTATTATAATCTACCATTGACACTTTTTACCACCCGTAATTCTAGCTGACACGCATTCCTCCTTCAATGAGTGAAGGCTCACGTTGACTCCCCATGTCACCGTCAACGCCTCTTCCTCATCGGCCTCCCAGCATCTCCTGTCCGCCCCGCCACATCAAAGCACCACCCCACCCCCCACGCCCTTTCCCCCCTCCCCCAGGGCCTTGGCCTTCCTCCTGCCTCCGCTCATTGGCCCGGTCCCAAGGCTACGCGATATTGTGATGCTACGTCTATGAACTGCCATGCTCGACATGCGCGACAATCGCATTTGATTATCAAGGATAGAAAGCAACGACAAATGTAATGTTTCTATTTAAGCTTTTGAAGTACAGTGTTCCAATAAAACGCCGACCCATGTGCCATTCATCATAGTATTACCGTGTACGCAGGTATGGTATGAATGTCGCAAATCGACGCCGTGAGAGAGTGGCGAAGGTTGGGCCTGGAAATCAATATATTCAGTACTCTTACGGCAAATATACGTATATATACATATATACATATGCACACACACACACACATATATAATTGGGCCGCGGTAGTCCATGGGGTAGAGAGTTAGACTGCCGACCAGAGGGGCCCGGATTCGATTCCCGGGCAAGGCACTCTGGGCACCTGCAGCTCCACCCAAGCTATGTGATTTTTCGGGGACCAGGTCTTCCTGGAAAACCATAACCGGCAAAGGGAAAGGAACTATGAATATTCATTCACATGGAAATAGATATGAGGAAAAGGGATAGGAATATAGATAAATAGTCCCTTCTTTCTCCAGAGGAAGGTTGTTTGGCCACCGAAAATTTGGAATACGTGTGAGTGTCCTCTGTAAGTGTTTTGTGTTTTTTGTTTGCCAGCACTATCTCGCTCATTCGTTTAAATTATTATTCATATCCGCGAGACTTTCTTAAATGCGGATTATTATTATTATTAGGTAATCTACCGGTTAGGGTAGGTTTTTGGATGAACATAGGTACTAATTAAATAATTTGTGACCCTTAGCAAAACACAACATCCTACTCTACATCAGGTCCCTCTTCAGCGCTGAGTACTTTCTTCCTCCCTTCATCCCGTCCAACATCCCTATCCTGTTCCTTCCCTTTCCTCGTTTGCCTAACATTCTCCCCTCAATTACAGTCTTCAACATCCCGCTGCCGGTCAATACCCCCTTCAGCCACTTTTCCTGCCTCCATAGGATTGCTCCCAACAAACTCCTCTCTTCGCCCACCATACCAAGTACTTCCTCATTTGTTTTCTTCTCTGTCCATTTCACCTTCTCCATTCTTCTCCACACCCACATTTCAAAAGCCTCCAGTCTACGTATATCCTCCTGCTTCAATGACCATAAATGCGGATATATATATATATATATATATATATATATATATATATATATATATATATATATATATATAAAATATCTTCGAAATGGAACGCTCTTCGGCGACACACAAATATATAAAAAACACAGATGTAGATTTTTAGAATATAGAGACACAAAGAAAGGACACTCACAATTTGTTATTTTTACGTTTCGACAGCACGGCTGTCGTCTTCAGAATGGCGTTCTCGGGGAAGAGCGGAGAGGATGTGCGGGGGAGAGGTGGGGGAAGGAGAGGTAAAGGGACCAATAGGAAATGAACAAGGGGGTGGGGGGGATATGTAGGCAGCCAATTGATGCATTCAGTGGGCTTGGTTCAGCCCGGGCGGTTTGAATGATTGGGTCACCCAGATATGTGCCATCTCGCGGGTTCTCACTTCTATTATACTCGCAGATTTGGGAAGGATTTCAATAACCGAAACAGAGAAGCAGTCGTCAAAAGATTGGTTGTGGGAAGCGGTGTGAGTAGGGATGGGGTAATTAAGAAAGGTGGGAGATTTGGTGTAATATCGGTGGTTATTCATGCGGAGGGAAAGTGCGGTCGTGCATTCGCCCACGTAGAAGGCAGGGCAGAAGCTACAGGAGAGGCGATATATAATATTTTTTGAGGTACAGGTGGCGAGTGGTTGGGAGTTGGTACTGAGTGAGGGGGAGGGTCTTAAAAGATGACAGCATTTGCAGCGTGGGCGGTTGCATGGTGCGGATAGGGGCGGGGGAGAGACGGGGGTGCTTGAAGTTGGATTTGTGGACTTAAAGATGTCTCGCAGGTTCGACGGGCGTTTAAATGAAACAGAGGGACAGTGTGGGAACAAAAGTGATGTGGACTGAGTGTTATTGATAATTGGGAAGAGGTCGCGGATTAGATGTTTAATTTTGTGTGTTCCGGGGAAGAAAGTGGTGATAAGATTAGGGCATTTTGGGCGGTTTGGTTTGGGGAGGGGAGTGTATTGTGTTGACGGTTTGAGGATTTTACTGTTTAGCAGTTTTTCGGGGTACCCACATTTTCTGAGGGATTCATGCAGCTGGTCCAAGTATTTCTGTTGGGAGGGGGTGTTATTGCAGAGACGGAAGCCACGGATAGAGAGTGAGAATGGGATGGAGCGCTTTGTGTGAGGAGGATGGCAGCTGTCGAAATGAAGATATTGTTCCTTATTGGTTGGTTTAACGTGGACTGACTAAACTGCTAAACAGTAAAATCCTCAAACCGTCAACACAATACACTCCCCTCCCCAAACCAAACCGCCCAAAATGCCCTAATCTTATCACCACTTTCTTCCCCGGAACACACAAAATTAAACATCTAATCCGCGACCTCTTCCCAATTATCAATAACACTCAGTCCACATCACTTTTGTTCCCACACTGTCCCTCTGTTTCATTTAAACGCCCGTCGAACCTGCGAGACATCTTTAAGTCCACAAATCCAACTTCAAGCACCCCCGTCTCTCCCCCGCCCCTATCCGCACCATGCAACCGCCCACGCTGCAAATGCTGTCATCTTTTAAGACCCTCCCCCTCACTCAGTACCAACTCCCAACCACTCGCCACCTGTACCTCAAAAAATATTATATATCGCCTCTCCTGTAGCTTCTGCCCTGCCTTCTACGTGGGCGAATGCACGACTGCACTTTCCCTCCGCATGAATAACCACCGATATTCCACCAAATCTCCCACCTTTCTTAATTACCCCATCCCAACTCACACCGCTTCCCACAACCAATCTTTTGACGACTGCTTCTCTGTTTCGGTTATTGAAATCCTTCCCAAATCTGCGAGTATAATAGAAGTGAGAACCCGCGAGATGGCACATATCTGGGTGACCCAATCATTCAAACCGCCCGGGCTGAACCAAGCCCACTGAATGCATCAATTGGCTGCCTACATATCCCCCCCACCCCCTTGTTCATTTCCTATTGGTCCCTTTACCTCTCCTTCCCCCACCTCTCCCCCGCACATCCTCTCCGCTCTTCCCCGAGAACGCCATTCTGAAGACGACAGCCGTGCTGTCGAAACGTAAAAATAACAAATTGTGAGTGTCCTTTCTTTGTGTCTCTATATTCTAAAAATCTACATCTGTGTTTTTTATATATTTGTATATATATATATATATATATATATATATATATATATATATATAATATATATATATATAAATTATATATAATATATATAAAAAATATATATATATAATATATATATATAATGTGGGTCGTGATAGTCCAGTGGGCAGAGCGTTGGACTGCTGACCAGAGAGTCCCGGGTTCGATACCCGGGCTAGGCACTCTAGGCACCTGCAGCTCCACCCAAGCTAAAGTGATTTTTCGGGTACCAGGTCCTCCTGGGAAACCATAACCGGCACAGGGAAAGGAACTGGCCCCCCTACCCTGATGTGTGAATTTCACACGCCGTATAGGGCTTAGTACTGGGTGATCTCTACCATCAACTACTAAACCGACCTTCGGGTTGATTACTGTGTTTATGGTTTATATATAAAATATAGACACACACATACTTACGGTGAATTCTTTTTGCCAAAATCGATTAGAATTTCATTTTCCTTTTGAAACATTTTGTGACTTGCGTCGTGAACTGGGAACACACCAGTTACATCGCATCGCGTCATCGAAAGGCGAGCGCTGCGCAGCTCTAACGCTCAATGCTCGTCGTCTCCGAAGCCTCTCGCCTTTTCGCCTTATATGTATGCTCGCGCACGTGAGTCATGTGACGCGAAGGACCCGAGGAAGCAGACCGAGGCGTGCTCACGTTAGTCGAGTTGATTTGAGATGTTCATTTTGAATGATCGCTTCGTTTCACATTTAAGGAACAAAAATCTCGCTCAGGGGAGAGGTATTGTAAAGCGTTTATTCAAACACTTACGGTGTGAGCTTCCTACAGCTACATATATGCAGGTACACAAATAGCCCTGGAATAGAAGAAGGGAAAAACCATTCGCTAAAATCCCCCAAAAGATGTGCAAATCCACATGCATGCTAAAGGGGAACTTACTTCCAAACAAGTGTTAATTTCACCCACTATGAAGGTTCTCGGGTATACCATAAAGGAGGGAATAAAAATGAATCCCAACCTTTAATACGATAGACCACCACTACACGCTGAAAAACGACATTTAACTCACTTCAAAACTTATCACACTAGCCGCACTAGTAGATGGAGATCATATTACACCTACCAGCTAATTGGTAATTCCATAATCAACAAAAAATCGCAATTGACCACACGACATGCGTTTCTCATGGCTGATTACACTAGTGAAAATCCGAAATATTATTCCATTTCACATCTTTAAATATCCCCCGTGTGAACAATATCTCAACAACCCTTTTAATGTGTCATCACCTCACGTTAAAGAATTCCAACTGTTGCCTAAATAGTGCCCCGGGACGTGATTTGTTCCATGCGCTGCTCAGTTACGAATATTAACAATTCCTATCCTGAAGAGTAGGTTGGTTGAGAGACCACAGTCCCGTGGAATGAGAACAGAAATCGTAGAATGGCTTGAGGCGTCACTTTGTGGAAGCGATTCATATCGGAAAAGAAATACTTAGTTATTCCACATATATTTCATTAAACACCGATGTGTTTATTATTAAACACATCTGTGTTTTATTAAACACAGATGTGTTTAATAAAATATATGTGGAATAACTAAGTATTTCTTTTCCGATAACAAAATCATTTCCCACTCGCAGGTGGCCCAAATCGTTCTGCGGTCCTCGAGAGGGGGCCCCCGAGTTAGTTCTTGACCACATGCCTGCTAAATTCACAAATCGACGGGCATTGAGAGGGCATCGTTTGAATTGCTAAGCGCGCGATGGTGATCTACACATGGAGTCGCGAAACAAACAGGTTCACCCGACCAGCGGTAGTTAAGAAGATACCGCCGATTGAAATGATCGTCTCATCTCCGCCGTCCCATTATATCTTTATAAACTTTGATATTCCGTATTTACCAACGTCCTCTCAAATCTCTCAAACAGCGCATGGCTGCATTTGAGACATTACATAAGCCGAGGAAAGAGAGCAGTACATCAGATTAAAATCATTGAAATAAACTAAATCCTAAGGCTTGAAGAATGAGCGCCTAACACTGTAGGTGTACGCATGCCGGAGAGATCGCAGTTACTTTGCATGCATAAAAAGTTTAACGTCCCCTGACAAGACGATCGCTTACAACGCTCCGACTAATAGGGTGACAATGAAAATGTCACGTTAAGTACAGGCCAAATTAATCACACTAAATACCAAATCTTGGAATAAATCTTATCTTTTGCAAGTAATGTTAAGTCATTTCTTAAGAAAAATAACAATTTAGTGCTAAGCTATCCGGATGTAACCGGACATAACCATCACGGATATGAGTAGATTATATTTTGAGTTAATTTATTCGCCACATTTAAGCACAAGAAGAGAATGGTTTAGTTGAATAGAGTAGATTAAATTTAAAGACACCCTTACAACTAGACCATTTATGCCATGATGACCCACAAATTTAATGCATTTAGTGATCTGCCATAGCTTTTAGTTTATTTTAGCGTAGACGTTAGATAACTGGATTTTAGAGACTCGTCGCCTCGTGGCTAATAATGAGAAGACGCGTGAATTTCGTAAGGTTCGTGGCAATTGGAGTCCCCCAGTAAAATGATAGATATATTCGCAATATGGAACTATTCCAAAGATACACCTATGACATAAGGAATGACGTCAGATTATTCGCCGGCGATGCAGCCGCGACGGCGGTTGATCGTAAGGTTTCGCCGCGATTCGACGATGCTGAGGCAGCGCTCCGAGTTCCACCGCTAGCAGAGCGTTTTCCGGCTCTCTCTCCGCATGGCAAGCAGCAGCAAGCGTCCTCCGAATCGAAGTCAGCCGTCTTCTTTACTTAAGCTTCGCTCGTTCCAACGCGAGGAAAATGTGCCGCCCCTCGCGGTCCGACTCCCAGGTCAACTCAGGCGGCAGTGTCACATGCATACTACACGGAATAACGAGTCCAGCAGACGGAGAGTCTCACACATTGTGGACTACATTTCCGACTGATCCTACAGATATTTGGGAATGTATTTATTCATTATTGAATATTCCTACATTCCTTATTATCCTTATTATATAATTGATTCGCTCATGAAACAAATCACGCGTGGCAATTAAATTTTGCAGGGTGGAAATTTTCAAGCGGCAATTCACGATTTTTACTATTTGCTGTTATAGTATTTTAGGTCATAAATAAAACATTGGCAGAATCAAATAATATAATAATAATGACTACCATATTTCGTCAGGTTCAGTAGAGATTTTTCATTCCCTATTTTTCTTCGCCCGGAGAACTTGGAAGTATTAGAAAATTCAAACGAAATTTAACTTCTGCAGTAAAAAACCGAGTTATTCAAAATAACATGCGAAATAGACGGGACTAAATTAAATATCTCAGGATAATTCAAGTATATGCGAGCCTCTCTCACATCCGAGTTCTCATGGAGAGCACACACTAGAGGAATACACCGTTTCGAGAAATTGCAGATGGCTAAAAATTTTATATCATTAAAAGATTTCCCAAATCCAAAAGTATCCTTTCTTTGGATTAAAAAATAAATGATCGAGGAAAAATATTTCCTACCCGAGGGATCACGATTACAGTGAATGTAATTAGCAGCAATGGAGAGGTGCCGCATTATTCTGGACTCCAAGTTTTATGGAATATATAGTATTATTATGTAGAATTAGGTAAATTTTAATGTAGCATTCAGGACAGATAGGAATTACCTATGTAATGGTTAGCAAGTTCTCGTGCTTGGGTACCAGGGGAAATATGAATTAACAATTTAAAAATTTCAAGAGAAATCACAGACAATTTTGAAAACTATTCTCACGAGAAGGAATATCGAGTTATTGAACGAAAGAACGCGACTGGTCTGACGAATTTATTACGGCTGTCAACCAATTCGTTTCACAGTACTCGTGCAACAAGCACAACAGTAATAAATTCTAATTTCTATAATTCTTTTAATTTAAGGTGCGGCAATGATCGTGGCTATCCATGCATCTTAAATCAAGTTTGCGTACCTGTTTGAGCTTTGCTAAGATGATTTTTTTACGGCTGACCACTATATTCTTGCATAAAATGCCTTCCCTATGAAAATTTAGACGTGCGAGAAGCTCCAAATTACTTGAACTATTCAATAAGTAAATGATTGAAGGCACACAACTTCATTTTGTTGCCTGATGATGATGTAATACATCGAAACCAGGTCGTGCAATAAAAAAAAATTAGCAAGTGGAAAAGGGCTAGGGGATTAGTCGTTCATTATATTCGACTTCAACCACATCACGCCTCATACTACTCAACATCGGTATAAGTTAATTTTTGACCCTAAATTACATAATTAAAGTTTGGTGTCCCGCTATCCTGGCAGGCCTACGCGGCCGGAGGCTCGCGAGGGACGTGGTGCCAGTCAAATGCACCCGAAAGGGCGGGCCCGATTATGGCGGAATTCATTCGCTTTTATCGAGCTACGGTCGCGGGAAGGGACGTTACCACCGCATTTGAATTTCGAGGACTTCAAAATTTCTCCACACTATCGAACCCCAACTGCCTCCGAGAGCTCGCTAAAAAAGTAGTCCGTGTTCAAACATTTAAAGGGGGAAACTTATTTCTCACATTAAACAACCAATAAAAACTCTCCTTCACAGCACGGGTGACGTAGGCCATGGAATCCTGTTACGTCGCCCCCCTCCGGCATATTTTCTAAGGCTGTAAAAGACGTGAGCGGTGCTCGTAAGGCTTCCCGCGCGGGGCTCTCTCGAAAGAGGAACAGCGAGCGGTCCGAGCCCTCTCCTCTCCCTCCACACCCAGCACCACATTCGCACCACGGTTCGAGCCCTTCCACGCCTCGTCCCCTCCGGATTCAGGATCACGACTCTCGAATTTCCATTGCGACTGCTTCTTGTTGTCGACTCTCGCCCGCTCCCCCTTCACTTCCGTGCCGTCGCCGCACAAGTCCAGCCGACGGCTCTATTTCCGCGGTGCAGCGGCTACGTAAGCTAAGTCATTTGCAACCTTGTCGGCGACTGCGTACAGGGATCTGCACCCCCGCACCAGGGCGCATGCGATTGTTGGCGAGAAGCCGTCGGATGCACGGGGTTGACGCCCCGCCGACAGCGGCCATCCCTGAGCAACGATGCTCCCTTCTCGTTCCCCCTGCACTCGCTCATGTTTGGGGAAATTTGCAGAAGGGTGAAAACTATGTGACCAAATTCAATTGAAGGTTTCCAGCGAACGCGTGCATTCATCAGATATAAGAAACTCTCAAACTCTCGAGGAACAAAGGACAATGAGGAGAGCCACGAGGACATTAGTGTAGGAACCAGGACTAAGTTACCCAAGCCCCGAATATAAAACGTCAACAATGATGAGAAGGAAACTCAACGGCCTAAATAGATAAGAAAATGTAACGCGACAGACCGTGACCATTCTTGATTCGACGTCGAAATAAACGACAGCAAAGTGATAAAGCGTCATAACGGAAACCCATTATTTTAGGCTTGAAATAATTTATCTGCTCCGAATAATATGCTCATGTGTGTAGGGCATGGTTTACGAGGAAGGTAGCTCCCGACTTTTCTGTCTTAAAAAAGCTTTGATAATTAGTGTGGAGGGCAAATAATGTGATTCACCGCATTACCTGCCGTGAAACTATGGAGGGAAATCTTTGGTAATTGTAGACAGCTTATATTTTAGACTCGGTCCTTTGTTTCAACGTCACCATCACTTTTAACACTTTTAATCATAAACTCAAATACTATTTAGGGGGCGTGGAATGAAATGTGTTCTGCGAGCAGCAGAAGATGCCGTCAAAAGTCCACATTTTGTCATCCGGCGTACGTGACTGCGAGCTGTATAGTGCTGTCAGATGGTCTTATTGTGTATGACCTGTAAGCCGAGTCAAAGCTGAGGAACATTAGCAATCTTTTTACACTTGGGACACCGGTATCTCCCAATGAGCTATGCCTTAAGACCACTAGATGCATGCTCGCTAGTTTAGTCCTACACTTGATCCATCACAAGGGATTTTTTTCATTACCCATAAAAAGTTGCGAAATAACCGGTTAACAATATGATTTCCTAGATTGCATCGGTGCCATAAATCCGTGAGCATTGGGACCGGAGAGCGATTATTAATTAGACTGAAATAAAACTCGGATAATTTTGTTTTCACTTGGTCAGTCACCCACATGGGGGAAACGTAATGAGAGGGTAAAAGAGATCTTGTTATTTTACGTTAGTTTGACCCCACCAAGAGCACACGTGATCCTCACGAGGTACGCCTAACTTTGGAACTAGATCGAGTGAAACGCAGAGCATCTAGGTTTGAGGAAAGTTGTTACAGGCCCCGAATTAATATGGTAGAACAGATCGCCAACGTAAAATCAGGGAGACTTGTTGCAGAACGGAAAGACGAATTTAAAATATCGTTTTTTCCTCGTAACATTAGAGATCAAAATAGATGTGATCGCAGGTGCGAAGGAGATAATTACTATTGGCAGTGTCTTAAGATAAGTGCTATTGGCATCTCTCTCATATGCGTAGCTTCTCTCGCGTGAATAGCTTTGGTCAAACGCATGATCGAACTGATATCTGGGCAGAGGTGACATGATTGTGCATGCATGGCTGGTGACCTAACACGCCCTTGCGGCGTCGAACGGGGTATTATGTAGATGCAGGCGAGTGTCGAGGACTGCTGGCTGCTACGGGAATGCATTTGGCGAGAGAGAACGCTCCTCCACGTTCCTTAATTCATTTGCGTTCCCCTCCTCGTGGGGAGCCATTCCTTTCAATTTCAATTCTTAAGCTTACCCTTCATCTGATGTTTATTTTGGAGAAATTCTTTTAGCACTTGCCAAGGATTGATTCTTTCACCTAATATTCCACATCTTTCTTACGTTCTATCAACGGCTTCGACGGTCATGGCTATGCTGAAAGACTCGCTTGATATGAAATATACCTGACAGATGTGCAACGGTTTTTTTTCATCAACATAAGTCGATAAATTCGTGAAATATTTTGATTGGAAAAAGAAATATCGGTCTTGTAAAATGAGAGGGATTCTGAAACTCGGTATCCAAAAATAAACCTATACACATATGCAATCGAATCAAACATCGACGTGAATGCGATAATTATTTCGGCAAGGTTAACGATAATCGTAGTTTTTTATGCGTAGATAAATTTCTAGAGATGCAACTGAGTGTTGTATTTTTGCTGTCACTTTTTAAGATTTGTCCCGTAAAAGAACATCTTCCGTATTCCAATTTACCGTTACAATAGACAAACTCGGAATTCTTATCCATATTTTACACATTAATGTTTGAGTGCTCATTGTGTTAGGCATTTACACTCTTGCCTCCGTAAATAATTTTGAAAGACAGTTTGGCGTAAAATATAATTCCAATAAAATGTTATGCATTGGAATATAAATGCATTGAATTTTTTAAGCCTGTCTTATCAGTAGCTTAAGAAATGTGACATAGTGAGCTCAACCTCCGACTCTGAACTTAACTCAAAGCTCAATGGTTATGGACTGTGAAACATTGGCTATCGGCGTAGGTTTTGGACCAGGTAGCATGTCCACCTGCATTTCGGCCAGCTGAAGGTGTACCGTAGGGCTCTCCATTAATAATAAAGGACATTAGAAACGATGGGATCTAAACGTCTCAAATTCCGTGGAGGCTGGAAGGCGAGGAATATGCCTTTCACTCAGGCAAATGATAAGTAGTTCCACAGAGAAAACAAAGAGGCCAGCGCAGTATTATGCGACTTTTAAGGATATGTCATCTCACATTGAGGCTCCCATGAATTGGAGAGTAAACGGCTGAGATGGCAGCCCGCACTTTAAAAACCCAACGAAAACTCAGATGGACATAGGCGCAGCTTAATGAACGAACGCACATAATTAATTAGGCACTAAACGTCCTAGCAGCTTGTCAGTACGTAAGAACTGATTCGCTGTTTTTTGCCCTCGAGCACATTGGAGGAGAAATTCAGCTCCGTGTAAAGCGCTGGGCTCAAAACAATCTTTGCCCTTCTGTGGTAACTCGTAAATGGTAGAAATTTGGCTTTCCTTCCTTTCTCACCCCATTAAAACTATTCACGGCATACAAAGTGAAAACGAAACATAAATTCAAAGGGACTCCTTCTGCATACATCTCCCACGCAGTGACGCTCTCACGGGTTGAGGAGAAGGGGTTGCCGAAAATTCTCCCCTTTCCTCCGTTCAGCGCTCTTGAAGGCAAATTTAAAATTTCCTCTCCCATAAAAATGAAAGAGGAGAGATTAGGAAGGGAAAAGTAGAACATATCTTATGGTTGGAAGACCACAAAACCGTGAACTCAGCCGCGAAGTCACGCACGCAACTGTAAACAGCCATTCCAATTAAAATCTGAAGGCAATCATAGTAATGGATGTGCTAAAATACCAGCATTTAGTGAGGCTGCTTCTTAAAAAGCAGACCAACACGGAACACAGCACGGCAAGCGAATTTATAAACTTCAAACAAATAACTCGGCGCACTGCGTCGCGTCTTGCTATCTCTCATCGAGCTGAAAACAATTCTTGGGACGATCCCGACTATTTTAAGATACACGTCTTATTTGAGAACCTTCTAGTGACTGTCACTGATATAACTGCATAATGCACATTTTTACAGTTTTTTTGAAAACCTTTGTTGGGTATCTATTAAGGTATTACCGATAATTCATGTAGTGATCAAGCATATCACCCAACTTGGATGCTTCTTACAAGAGCAAAAATGCCTCAGAATACGAAAATAAGTTGCGATTGTCCTGAAAAATTTATGAAAAAATCATAAAAGCCAATAATTAACATCCCCTTAAAATCAGTGCCATGGACCATGACACTGCTTTTAACATGGACACTGGATCGAAGAACCCAATTTCAACGTGACTTCTGCCTTAATTACGAAATATTGAACTCACGCAGTCGAGAATTCAGTGATAATCTTTCTGCGGTAAATTGAGGTCAAATAGGTCTTTCGTTGAAATTTGCATAACATATTTCAAATGAAGATATCGCGAGCGATTGCCGAAATGCACCGTTTTTACGATGAATATGGTTACTGAACAAACTTGACTCTTCCAAAATGGTTTTAACATTGGTATCACTTAAATCGCTCTCATTAGAAATCCAACTCCTTCTGATCATGCAAATTACGTGAAATTAAACTGTGACGCATGATAATAGAATCTGAAGAAAAAACTATCAAATCCACATGAATTTTGTGAATAAAATCACAGCTCTTTCAAACGATGGTTGAAAAATTAAGAAACTTTAAATGAATGAGGAATGAAGATTGAGGATTCGGTCGTGGAGCAGGAGGGAAGTACTCTTTCCACCTGTTCAACGCTATTCGAACCACGATAAACGATGGAGTACACCCCCTCAAATCGCCTGAATTTGGCGATGATGCTAACGACGGACAATAAAAACTCAATAACTTATATTAGTGTCAGTCATTCAAGTGCCACCTGAGGTTCATTCCCACTTCCGTAATGCCTGAAGAATTTCCGAGTTTCCAGTTGAAATAATGGCCATGGGTATCTTTGTGCTATTGAGACGTACACGGTGGTGGTCTCGAGGGTGGTTAGCAACAACCCTTTAGTGATTGGGGGTAGGGAGACCTTCACCGGAATTATTGCACTAAGTTCTCCAGGTCCACCTAGTTACAATGTGTCCACACATGTTTTACCTGGACCACAAGATTTTCGTCATAATTAAGATCTCTGGCAGGACTTATTCATTTCTGGTTTCAACACCAGGATTCAAAAACGCGACTCCGATGCACACTCTAATCTCGCCGGCTCTCCGAAAGGAACACAGGTCACAGTGATTTACAATCCGCCACCACCAACTGCTAATTCCACACCGACTGTTGATGATACATCTTATCACCTAAGTCTATCTTCCACAATTATGAAAAAGTCCGATAACTCATTTCTAAATAAAGAACTAGATTTTTGTCGCACTCCAAAGGTCGACTATGTCACTCACTCCATCCGATTCGATTTTGCCGCAAAATCAAGAGGCGATCATTTCGGAAGAGCAGCAACGGGTCATCCTCCTCTTTTGAGCATAGGGCTGAATAAATTCCGCCAAAAATACAACTAAGAACCGAAATCATAGAGCTAGTTCTAATCAGATTGCAGGGAGAGCGCCCTCAGTCATTCTCGCAAAACATGTCTCCCTCTATAAGGTTTCATTCGAATGTGTACATCTATAATGCTTCAACAATGACCTCACTCCTACCCACTGACTCAGGTCATACTCAAATCATTAGAGTAGGCCTGCATATTGCTTTTCGATGCTAGCCGTCACCAACCAGTAAATGTTGGGCACATTCCCAATTTCCTCTTCCCCTCTTCCCTTATCATTGGTCCAACCAAATCCTTCCGTCAATCTATCATCCCCCATCGTATATATAAATATATTTATATATAACACTTTTTGAAAGACTCACGGACGTGAATAATAATGTATAACACTTAGCACTAGTGGACACAGACAAAAACACAGAAACACACAAAAAAAGAGACTCACTATTTTTCGAATTTTCGGTGGTCGTTGCCACCTTTATCAAGGAGGAGAGGGACAGAACTGAAGGGAATACGAGGGCTGGAGCGATGGATGGAAGGGGAAGGTGGGGAGGGAATTCCGAAGGGACGGGTTTGGAGGGGCAGCGTTAGAAGGGTGGGGAAAATGTAGAAGGTGATGGGGGTGGAAGGGGGATGAAAATATAATTAGAACAGGGTAATTAGTGCCTAATATTGATTCCTGGCCAGTTCCAGGACTCCAAAAGCCAGATGAAGGATTGCTCTAGTGTTTTCAGTTTCAGAGGAGGATCAGAGGGTGGGAGGGATGCTATGATTGATACACTATAGCATTTATCAAAGGGAGTGTTGTGTTCGGAGGCGTGTTTGGGGATAGGGAGCATGTCAATGAAGGAAGAGTTTTTGCATGAGGCTCGGTGGTTGTTGATTCTGATATTGAGGGGTGTGGTGGTTTGCCCAATATAATAGGCCGGGCACAGTTGGCACTTCAGAAGGTACACTACATTGCTAGAAGTGCAAGTAGAGGAGGGAATTGGTGGGAGAGAGTTAAAAAGCGGGTGGGAGAGGGATGGGATTTTGGTTTTGAAAATAGGGCATGTTTTACATCTGGGTTTATTACAAGGCGTTGGAGTGGTTTTAGGACGGGTTGGGGATTTAAGGAGTGGATTTGTTGATTTGAGGAGATCGGATAGGTTGGCGGGGCGTTTGAAAGTAACTGAGGGGCATTTGGGAAAAAGGTTGGCGGTGGCATTATGATTTTTTAGGATAGGGTAGAGGTCTTTCAGGATTGATCGTATAGATTCTAAGCCCGGGAAGTATGTAGTGCAAATTGAGAGAGGGTGGGGTTCTGCGGTGGAGGAAGGTTTGGGAGTGTACGCATGTTTTCGGATTCTTTTGTTCAGGAGGGATTCGGGATAACCTCTTTTTAGGAGGGAACAGTGTAGACTTGAAAGGAAATAATCAAGGGAATCAGGGTCACTACAAATTCTGTGTCCCCTTGTGGATAGGGAGTAAGGAATGGAGCGTTTTGTGTGATATGGGTGGCAACTATTGTAGTGTAAGTATTGCTGTTTGTTTGTGGGTTTAATATGTACAGAGGTGTGAAATGTTTGGTTTCTTAATGTAACATTTACATCTAGGAAGGTGATTTGGGAGGAGGATACTGTAGAACTGAAGGAAATAGAGGACGAAGCATTGAGGTCGGAAATGAAAGCTTTCAGGGAATCGGTACCATATTGCCAGAGGAGGAAGATATCATCGATGTACCTGAGCCACAATAGAGGTTTCAGTGGTTGTTTTGACAGGAATTTCTTCTCTGCGAGACCAAGAAAGAGGTTTGCATAGGAAGGGCTGAACCTGCTACCCATGGCACAGCCCTTGATTTGTAAGAAGAATTTGTCGTTAAAGAAAAAGGAGTTGCGGGTGAGGATGAACTCGGAAAGACTAAGGAGAAGGAGACAAGGAGACAAGGGCCTCTCTTTTACCCCCACCCCCAGAGTAAACCACGTGAGAATCCTCGCGGACGTATTGCATTTCTGCCGGAATCTCCGGTGGAAGGCATTTTGGGATTCCCAACCGTCACTCCAGCAAGTTTCCAGACCCCTTCACAACGCCTTACATAAATTCAAGCCGGCTTCTGCCCGAGAACCCAATCCCCTCCCCCCAAATCATCCAATTGAAATTTTTATAAACCTTCTCCTGTCCAGAATTTCCAACCCGTCTTTCCTCAAGACCCTAAATCCTCGACCCAACCTGTCTCCAACCGAATCCACTGAACTAAAAAGGCTAATTAAGGATCCTAATATCATCATTACTTCCGCGGACAAAGGTTCAACAGTTGTTGTCTTAAATAGATCGGATTACATAACGGAGGTTGACAGGCAACTCTCGGACACGTGCGCATACCGGCAAATCCCCGAAGACCCAAACCCCGCACTTCAGAAGGAACTTATTGAATTTCTCGTGTCCAACGGGCCAAATGAGGGTCTATCTCCTTCAGACCTGGACCTCCTCTCCCCTCCCCACCCACGCACCCCTCATTTCTATATCCTTCCAAAGATTCACAAGCCTGGGAATCCCGGTCGTCCGATTTTATCCTCCCGTCACTCCCCAACTGAAAGAATCTCTGCATTTGTAGACCACTATCTCCAACCGATAGTCCATTCCCTACCGTCATACACCAAAGATTCTTACCATTTCCTGGAAAGGCTAAAATCAACCTCCCTCCCTCCAGATACTGAGATCATTATGGCCACCATAGATGCAACATCCCTATACACATCGATTCCCCACTCAGAAGGTCTCTCCGCTCTCAAACATTACCTCTCCCAACGCCCTGAGCCACACATACCCAGCACAGATTTTCTCCTTAGTCTTTCCGAGTTCATCCTCACCCGCAACTCCTTTTTCTTTAACGACAAATTCTTCTTACAAATCAAGGGCTGTGCCATGGGTAGCAGGTTCAGCCCTTCCTATGCAAACCTCTTTCTTGGTCTCGCAGAGAAGAAATTCCTGTCAAAACAACCACTGAAACCTCTATTGTGGCTCAGGTACATCGATGATATCTTCCTCCTCTGGCAATATGGTACCGATTCCCTGAAAGCTTTCATTTCCGACCTCAATGCTTCGTCCTCTATTTCCTTCAGTTCTACAGTATCCTCCTCCCAAATCACCTTCCTAGATGTAAATGTTACATTAAGAAACCAAACATTTCACACCTCTGTACATATTAAACCCACAAACAAACAGCAATACTTACACTACAATAGTTGCCACCCATATCACACAAAACGCTCCATTCCTTACTCCCTATCCACAAGGGGACACAGAATTTGTAGTGACCCTGATTCCCTTGATTATTTCCTTTCAAGTCTACACTGTTCCCTCCTAAAAAGAGGTTATCCCGAATCCCTCCTGAACAAAAGAATCCGAAAACATGCGTACACTCCCAAACCTTCCTCCACCGCAGAACCCCACCCTCTCTCAATTTGCACTACATACTTCCCGGGCTTAGAATCTATACGATCAATCCTGAAAGACCTCTACCCTATCCTAAAAAATCATAATGCCACCGCCAACCTTTTTCCCAAATGCCCCTCAGTTACTTTCAAACGCCCCGCCAACCTATCCGATCTCCTCAAATCAACAAATCCACTCCTTAAATCCCCAACCCGTCCTAAAACCACTCCAACGCCTTGTAATAAACCCAGATGTAAAACATGCCCTATTTTCAAAACCAAAATCCCATCCCTCTCCCACCCGCTTTTTAACTCTCTCCCACCAATTCCCTCCTCTACTTGCACTTCTAGCAATGTAGTGTACCTTCTGAAGTGCCAACTGTGCCCGGCCTATTATATTGGGCAAACCACCACACCCCTCAATATCAGAATCAACAACCACCGAGCCTCATGCAAAAACTCTTCCTTCATTGACATGCTCCCTATCCCCAAACACGCCTCCGAACACAACACTCCCTTTGATAAATGCTATAGTGTATCAATCATAGCATCCCTCCCACCCTCTGATCCTCCTCTGAAACTGAAAACACTAGAGCAATCCTTCATCTGGCTTTTGGAGTCCTGGAACTGGCCAGGAATCAATATTAGGCACTAATTACCCTGTTCTAATTATATTTTCATCCCCCTTCCACCCCCATCACCTTCTACATTTTCCCCACCCTTCTAACGCTGCCCCTCCAAACCCGTCCCTTCGGAATTCCCTCCCCACCTTCCCCTTCCATCCATCGCTCCAGCCCTCGTATTCCCTTCAGTTCTGTCCCTCTCCTCCTTGATAAAGGTGGCAACGACCACCGAAAATTCGAAAAATAGTGAGTCTCTTTAAATATATTTATATGTATATATCGATTTTACGGAAACACCCGAGCAGTATAATAATGGGACGGCACAATAGAACACAACGCATATGAATATATTATATATATATATATATATATATATATTCAAATGGCTCCTGGGTTCCTGGAACTGCCCAGGTATTAATATTAGATATTAATCACCCTAATCTTCACTTGTTTTCATCCTTTCTCCCCTCCCTACACCTTCCATATTATCCCCAATTTTCTAAAATTCCCATACAAACTCTTCCCCTCACAAAACCTTCATCCACCTTTCCCTTCCATCCAGCCTTTCCGCCCCTTTCTATTCGCCAGTTCTGTTATCTTCCTTGAGAAAGGTGGCGTGGAGCACCGAAAATTCGAAACCTAGTGAGTTTCTTTCCTTTGTTGTGTGTAATTGTCTTTGTCCACTAGTGCTAACTTCATACACACTACATGTATATATATATATATATATATATATATATATATATATATATATATATATATATATATATATATTAAGACCATCCGCCCGGCAAGTGGCATCCGGTGTTCGAGTCCCGGTCAAGGAAATATTTTTATTCTTGTGATCCGTTCGATTCCGCCTTCCCCACCTCTGTGTTCGTCCTTTATGTGTGTTCCTATCCCTTTTCCTTATATCTGTTTCTACATAAATGAGTATTTATTCGCCGTTTGGCGGGATTTCGTGTTTGAATGTATATATATATATATATATATATATATATATATATATATATATACCTAATATATATATATATATATTAGGTAATCTACCGGTAAAGGTAGGTTTTTGGATGGACACAGCTACTAAATAAATATTTTGTGACTCCTGACAAATCAAAAAAAATCCAGTATCCAAGTCTACATCAGGTCCCTCTTCAGCTCTGAGTACTTTCTTCCTGCCTTCATCCTGTCCAACATCCCTATCCTCTTCCTTCCCTTTCCTCGTTTGCCTAACATTCTCCCCTCAATTACAGTGTTCAACATCCCACTGCCAGCCAATACCCCCTTCATCCACTTTTCCTGCCTCCATAGGATTTCTCCAAACAAAACCCTATCTTCACCCAACATAGCAAGTACTCCCTCATTTGTTTTCTTCTCTGTCCATGTCACCTTCTCCATTCTTCTCCACACCCACATTTCAAAAGCCTCCAGTCTACGCGCGTCTAAGCGCAATTCTTCTCCGTACGTCCTTACTACTTTGACCGTGTTAGTCCAAAACACTTCCAAGATACCTAAACTGTTCTACCTGCTCTAGTTTTTGCCCTCCTATTTCAATGTTTAGTTTGGCCTTTTTCTTTCTAGAAAATCTCATAACCTTTGTTTAATTAATATTGATTCTCATCCCATACCTGTCGAACTGAATTTCCAATACACTCAGCAATGCTTGCAACCCCTTGGCTGACTGACAAACTAAAGCTTGGTCATCAGCAAACCTAATTGATTTTACGAATTCCCCGCCCACTTTCATTCCCACCTCCAGTTCTTCCCATGCTTCCTTAATCATTTCCTCCACATATGCGCTGAACAACAACGGTGATAAAGAGCAACCCTGCCTTACACCTCTTCCTAACACTACCCATCCGGACTCCCCGGTCCCTACTCGCACCTGAGCAGTCTGAGACATGTACAGGTTGCGGATTGGGCCTCCTCTTCCTCCAATCTATTCCTATTTTCTTCAATATACTTATTAGTTTTTCCAGTTTCACTCTATCAAACGCTTTTTCGAAATCTACGAAACAGGAAAATACCTCCTGGTTGTGTTCTATATTCCTCTCGATTAATAATCTCATTACTGCAATGGCATCACGCGTGCCTCTCCCCTTCCTAAACCCAAACTCATCATCCCCTAAGTAATCATTTGCCCTACTCTCTATCCTTTTGTTTATGATCCTGAGAACAACTTTAGCTGCGTGGGATATCAAACTTATCGTCCTGTAGTCCTCACATGATGTAGCCTTTACCTTTTACGGAATAGGAACGAAAACTGATTTCACAAAGTCTTCCGGCCATATTCCTTCCTTATAGATACTACAAATCAGCCCATATAGCCGCTTCCTCCCACATTTGCCTAAACATTTCAGTAGTTCCGCGGGAATGTTATCCACCCCCACGGTCTTATTTAGTTTCATCTCCCTTAATGACCTTTCTAGCTCATTGTCTAGTATGCCAGGACCTAAGCTGTCTTCCTCTAAGTCATATTCTTTTTCAATGTATAACTTTGTTGGTCTAAGTTCTTTATAGTTCTTCCGTAACCAAATCCTCGGAGACGGGGAGAATCGACGCCTTGCGAGAGCCACTGAACCATTGCCATCCCCTCATCCGACTCATATTCCATTCCGATGGAAATAGATCGCTAGATACTCGGTTGGGAACTTAGTCGCGACTCCATGCCGAGTTAGCGCGTGTATACTCGTAGGTCCGTGCGATGAAGATATGTGAAAACTATGGCGATATTTTCTTCGTCCCAGCCAGACGATATGAACAACAATGTGGTGGGCAATGATGATGATATTGGTTATATAGACAATTAGGATGATTTAATGGTTGTGCAAATGGAGTCAAGTGTTATCACAACCTCCCTTGTGAGAACAATGGAGGTGATAGCATTGCATTGGTTCCCACCGGGGGGGGGCGGTGGAATAAAAGATTAAAAATTACCATATTTTTTAAGTTAAGCGTTTGAAATGTAATATTTATCACATTTTCCATTTGCAAAATACATTCATAATCTCCACTTTCTTCTAAGTATTGCTTTGAATGCGACCATACTGCTCGGACAAATCTGCTGTACACAAGTTACCTCGTTTTTTTCAATAATGATATATTAAAACAATATGCATGCAAATACATTCATTATACGAGAAAATGTGTGTACGATTTGGGGGGGAGTTTGTAGGTTTGACAGGGGATTATTCGTAGTTGGGGTGATCACCCCTGGAAGAATATTACAATTTCGACAATAGACTCGACTTCATGGACAATGTTTTCAATAGACCCGATAATTATTGCCACACGATATTTCTTCGACAACGAGACGCTCACGGTAATTGTAAGCGCAATATCGCACAGCCTGAGGCGTTTGTCTCCCTTCCGCCGTTGCGCGCACCCTTCCAGGCGCTCACCCCATTCGCCGCGGCATTCCACCACCTGCCAGTCCCGATAACGCCAGCAGTCCTCAAAAACGTCTGGCAGCACGAATGGAGGACGTCGCGCGGGCACTGAGTGGACGTTTGGGATCATGAAATATTACTTATCACATTTTCCAAATGAAATATTATTTTTCACAACGTTGCAATGATTGTGGTGCATCGTCATCCGAGCCACGTTTCTTAAAGCTACGAGTCAGTTTACATGTCCTTGCAATACATATATACATACATATATAGAGTCCGTTAGCGGCAATAGTCGAATTAGCACCTATTTCAGGTACCATGTCTACATGCGCAATAAGCGAATTTGAAAATTTTACATTAAAAGTAAGACGGAATTCATATCATTTGTACATCGACATTGGGGATTGAGAAATGGGCACCAGGTGTTTGAGGAGAGAGAGGACGTTGAACGGTGAAGTAATTATGGCCCGAGTGTTGAAAGTGTAACGGTAAAAGCCGAGTCCTTAGTAAACCACTCTTTTCAGTATCTTCGGCCCGTCTATATGTACGCAGTAGTTCTTAAGCAGCAGGGATGGTCGATACGGGGTTATACAACATACATATTCAATATTTATTTCAATATTTAAAATTTAATATTTATTTGGGTATACCACTCTTTCTGCTATAACCTTGACCTGTTACAAAATGATTAACTAATTGACGAAAATCTGCATAATAGTCCCCCTCTTTCTCTAACCATTTATTTTTTATTTCACCTGTGAAGGGGAAATTTGAAACTTGGTATACGTATAAGGTTTGTATAAAATGTATCGGAAACAGTTATTTGCTAACGCGACTATAAGCGCACTCGCACCGCGCTAGCTCAGTGGAGGGGGGTCCGACCTTCAACACACAGCAAGCGCCTATCGCCTGCGAGCGTTCGTTCAGGCTAGATCGAATTTGTAGTTGACCCCTGTCGAATTACTGGGCGCAAGCGCACGATTGAACAGCGGTACGCCATCAAGTTTTGTGTTGGACAGGAGACATCTACTATGGAGACATTGGGCATGATTCGCCAAGTGTTCAAGGATGACAGCATGTCACAGACGGCAGTTTTTAAGTGGCTCAAGCTCTTCAAAGATGGCCGAATGAGTTTGGAGGACGAGCCCCGCGCCGAACGACCGTCGACGCTAAGAACCGACGACAACGTGCAACGTGTGCGAAAAGTGCTGAATTCAAACCATCGCTTAAATGTGCGCAAAATCGCCGATCTTACTGGCATTTATAAGCTCATAAAGCACCCAATTCTCACAGAAACTTTGGGTAAAAGAGGTGACGCAAGCCATCGCCGGCAATTGGAAATTGCATCACGACGATGCACCCAGGCACACTTGCGCCAAGGTAACTAACAACGTGCCTGACATAAAATAACATCACGACGATACCCCAACCATCTTACAGTCCCAACTTGGCACCAGCTGACTGTTTCCTATACCCAAAAGTGAAATCTTCCCTCTAAGGACACCACCATGGGACCCCAGGTGCCGTCAAAGAAGCTTGCACGCGTACCCTTAAGAACCTTCCAGAATCCGCCGACCAGGAAGCCTTCGATTCGTGAAAAACCACTGGCAATAGTGTGTCTTAAGGTCTCAAGCTCAAGGTCTTTACTTTGAAGCATTTTGAGACATTGCAGTAATATCTGAAGTTAGGCCCCGGTAGAAATATCCGATACTTTTTTATGAAAATCTTGTATATCCTCGCACGATCGATACATTTGTGGTAAGCTTAATCTAGGGTCGAGTCTTCGAGTATCCTATGGCACCCATCTCAGATGAGGTACGCTTGAGTTCCCACAAAGGGATACGTTAGAAGACTTGAGTTACTCTGGGACAAAATTTTATTCATGCATAGTATAAAGCGTCGAAACGTTGGAATTGGCGCCGGGGCCCTCCTCTGAGAAATGACACCGTATTAAATAGAGTGCAGCCAGCACGTTTACTTATTCTTGTAATGTCACGGGGGATCGAGATGTTGCGGTGGCTATCGTACTGGCTTCCCACCTAGAGGACCCGGATTCAAATCCCGGCGGTGTTGAATATTTTTCAGTGGTATCTCGATCCCTCGTTGAGGTGCTTTGTGGAGGGCACTTCGCCGTCCGTCAGATGGGATGGGCTGCGGACCCCTTGGCGACTTTCGCTAAGAGTAAACTAATGCCGACGCCGGGTTTCTCTCCACCCTTCACCCTGTCCATCCCCTATGGCGAAAATGAACTCAGCTGTCAGTCGCCTCCCATAAATACTAATAATACTTGGAATGCCCCGATTGATACCTATATTGCATAAAACCTCTTGGATTACCAACAGGGTGTGTAACAGGGGGTGTTCATGCATTAGCCAACAACAAGGAGTGGAGGAAGTCTGTGAAGGTGAGATAGGGATCTCCGAGTCGGCGGTTCTCTCTGCACGGTGAAGCAGACGCCAATCGTCGCCCGAAGCAATCGGTTTCGAACCAAAAACCCTTCACATCGGAGCGCACAGCCCACCATCGCCTCATTCGCAAACGTTTCAACACGCCACCAGTGCCATGAAACTACCTCCCGACTCTTTCCTGATTGGAATGATCACCCGGGTGGGGAGAATGCATCACTTCCTAGCTCGCCATTTCCATGGCGGTGCGCTGCGTATGCATATCCCACCTGCCCCCTCCCCCACCAGAGCCGTGCCCAGCCATGCGAAGACCCTCCACCACTCTCCGCCCCGGTTGTTTCGGGGCGCAGCACAAGGCGGCAGCTTCCGACACGCATCGTCAAAGCACCACCAATGCACACCATCATCATTCCACCCCATGCGGCCATTCCCCGACCGCAGTCCAGAAGCCCTTCCGACGGCGAAGCCTGGAGGTGGGGAGCGGCGCTTTCAACGCAGCTCCCGCGCGGGGGGAGTGGTCGACGAGCCCCGAGGATGCTGAGAGGAGTCACATTGCACGATGGATACCAGTTGCGCTGCGGTTCGGCATATTTATACTCGCAGTCCTCCAGCCTCCCTGAATTTAGGACGTCGGGGAGAGTGAATTTCATTCTCTGGCGTGGAAGATAAAATTTCAGAAATGACATTCTAAGTCGCGATCGGGTCGGAAACGCAAATAGGAAATGTGTCCCAATTCGTGATACAAGCTAAACCGAGATGGCGGTTTAGCGTGTATCCTCCAATTCCTCTTACATATAGCTTCACCCGCATCCAATCAATGGGCGGCAGACGTTCCTCACTCTATTGTGAAGAGTTAATAGCCTCTAATCTGTTCAAATGGCGATATGAACCATTGCAGTTTGTACGGGTTGTAAATATATCACAGTTTTTTGGTGTCAATCGTGTAAATGTTTGTTACACGAAGAAATATTTATGCATTCAATCACCCGAGATGCACGAGGATGGAAAGCTGGAAACCCTGGACGTCCTTCTGCCTAGAATATCTGGAAAATTCTTCAGAAAAGCGGCAGAAGCGGAAGTAAAAGTAATTCGCCGGGTTGGCGACATAAGGGTCTGGCCATGGGACCGCTACAAGCGTCCCATAGCATCCCAAGACGAGCAAGACACCCTTCCGGCAAAGAAGAAGCCAAGGCTGCTCTGAGCGGGAATAAATCAAACGACTGACAACACAGAAGAATTCTTCCCGCCTTAGTAGCCTTGGAGGCTGGAAAGGCGCAGTGTAAGGGCTACGCAAGAGCCCTTGCAAGAAACTGCTCTACCAATAAAAGTGTGTTGCTCTTAAGTTCCATGTGCACCTTAAAATTAATATTCAGACTCGGGTATTGAGCACCCTCTGTCTTGTCTCTAACGGAGAAAGCGTTCATTCGCTCCATGCGCGTCAGAGACATTTGGATTTTTTTACTATTGAACACTGAACTAACACTTAGGAAAATAATCATTACCTAATGCTACATCACAATTTACAATTACAATTTAATTTCACGTCTTTCACGAAACAAGCGGTATTCTGAAAAGAAACACACAGCCGACCTCATTAAGGTCCCACTTCAAGGTCAAATCAGAATTAAAAAAAACTCCATCGGAGTCTTAATTCTTCCCTATTAATTCTCCCCCGTCTCGGCGGAACAGTTTTCATAGCGTCGCCGCCACGAGAATCTAATCACAATAAGTCCTGCTCGACTGCAAACCCTTTTCATGCCATTTAGAGGAGTTCATCTCAGTATAAACGGATGGCTCATCACTTCTTTTTTCTGCTCAGGTTACATACTACTTTGATCAAAAGGTTCCCGGAATAACCACCGTGTGGCACTCCCATCGTTCCGATTTGAGTTCTGTTTTTTTTGTTAAATTGGTACATCTGTTGTTGATATTCCCTTTAAATCTTAGTGTCATAACTTGACATTTGCAAAAGTTACGTAGCCAAGAGTACATCTATCTCTGTGTGTGTTGGCGATTTTTTACAATTTCAGAAATGGATTTAAATTTGCAACAACGAACTTGTATTAAATTTTGCGTAAAAAACGGATTTAGTGGCGCACGGACGTTGGAAATGTTGGAAAAGTGTTTCGGCAACGATTCTCTAAAAAAAACGGTCGTTTACCAGTGGCACGAGCGGTTCAGAAGTGGTCGTGAGTCAATCGAAGATGATGAACGCAGTGGCAGACCATCGACATCGAAAGTCGGTGAAAAAATTGATAAAGTAAAAGAAATGTTGGTCAATAACCGCAAATTAACCATCAGAGAAATAGCGGAGGACTTGAACATTGCCTATGGATCCGCCCAAGACATTGTGGTTAATGATTTGGGTTTCCGTCGTGTAGCAGCAAAGTTGGTGCCAAAAGACCTCAATTTCATGCAAAAAAGAGACCGTGTTGACGTCGCAAAAGACATGATTTGCGAGGCTGAATCCGATCCCACATTCATCAAAAGGATCATTACTGGAGACGAGACGTGGGTTTATGAGTACGACACGCAATCCAGACATCAGGCAAGTGAATGCCGTTCACCAAATGAGCCGAGACCAAAAAAACCACGTCGTTTTCAGTCAAAAAAGAAGGCAATGCTGACGGTTTTCATGGATTACAACGGTGTAGTGCATCATGAATTTTTGCCAGAAGGCCAGACAGTAAACAAAGAGTATTATTTGGGCGTTATGAGACGTTTGCGTGAAGCAATTCGCCGAAAGAGACCAGAAATGTGGGCAGAAAACTCGTGGATTTTGCACCATGATAACGCACCGTCGCACAGTGCTATCATTATTCGTAATTTTTTGACGAAAAATGCAACAAATACCATCCAACAGCCACCGAATTCACCTGATTTGGCTCCCTGTGACTTCTTTCTGTTCAATCGAGTTAAAAAACCATTACGGGGAACGCGTTTTAGCAGCCGAGAGGAAGTAATGGAAAAATCGCAGGAAGCACTGATGGACATACCGAAAACCGACCGTAACTTTTGCAAATGTCAAGTTATGACACTAAGATTTAAAGGGAATATCAACAACAGATGTACCAATTTAACAAAAAAAACAGAACTCAAATCGGAACGATGGGAGCGCCACACGGTGGTTATTCCGGGAACGTTTTGATCAAGGTAGTATATTAAAAATTACAAACAGAAACGAACCGGCGAAATCGGCGGTATCAGTTGTGAGTTTTCTATTGACTATTTTTCCCATAATTTAAATCTACTGGGACACATGTCAAATACTTCATTTTGGTGAATTTCTCAACTAATATGCCATTTTCTCAACAAAAAGATACTCAACCAGAATGCATTTATATGTTCAGTGGATTTTGAGTGGATTACAACCAGGATGTATTTGTAATCCATGTTGATTGAGATTTAGTTCAACCGAGTGAACCAGGCGCAACGATGAACATTTTTCAGACGATGGGAGTGGACTAGAGGGACACGCAACCCATCAGGACCTTGTGCACGTCTCACGCAGACTGTACAGGAGTGGATAGCGAGTGAAGAGGTGGGATTGGTAGTACTAGGTAGGTTTTGTTGTTTATTTTTAATATTTAAACATGCATTGTTTGTTTTTAACTTTCCCCTTCCATCCCTCGTCTCTTTCCGTGGGGGGACCCTCCCGCTACCTGCAGCGTTGGGTCACATTCCCTACATGTGTTCTTGGGGAGGACCCGTTGTATGCTGCATGTCCATGCGGTAGTGCTTTGCTTTTCAAATTCTAGCTTGCACGTTATTGGATTAATTTCATACCGCATCCTTAGGCGCCATTTGTTAGATGATAGTTTATGTATTTGTATGCGTGTTGAATCAAAGGATTTTTGCATGAATAAATACGCGACTGGAGGTATGGTTTTGCATTTATATGTTGATTTTGCATGTGGTTTTGTTCCTATTTACGGGTGGTGACCTAACACCCCCCGCCACACGCCCTTGCGGCGGCTTGCGGTGTATTATGTAGATGTATGGGAGCAAGACAGGGAAGTCCATTATCACCTGCTCTTTGAAATACGTAATCGAACGAAATATTAAGGAAGGCCTGGAGTGAAAGTAGGTGGGGAACTATTTAACTCTCCATCCAGTTAGATTTGCGGGTGACTATGCGCTAGTTAGCCAACCGGTCAAAGAGTTGCGACAATTGCTTAAAGGGGATTGGGATGGTGCGGTGGCTTAAGTACTGGCTTCCCATCCAGAGGGTCTGGGTCCGAATTCCGGAGGCGACAAATATTTTTAAGCAGTTTTCAGTAGAGGGCCCGAGTTCAAATCCCGCCGGTGTTGAAGATTTTTCAGTGGTACCTCGATCCCTACTGGAGGTGCTTTGTGTGGAGCACATTGAGTGAGTACGCCGTCCGCCGTCCGGAGGGGCGTTAAACTGTGGACACCCTGGCGCCTATCGTTCAATTAGGCTAATACCGACGCCGGGTTTCTCTCAACCCTTCATCCTTTTCTGTCCTAATGGCGCAAATGACGTTAGCGGTCGATCATCTCCCCTAAAAACTACTACTACAACAATTGCTTAACGCATTTCAGAACCAGCGTAATAGGCATAGTATGAGATTCAATCATAAAGAAACAAAGGTAATGAGATTCTCAAGAAATAGGAAGGCTATATAAAGCGGTCAAGCTGAGGGACATTAACTATTGTAGCTAGAACAGGTAGAGCAGTTTCCGTATTAAGCAGTGATTTAGAAGGACATGAACAGTTACTGGATGAGTCAAATTCGGCCGAATAACAAATACATCGTCCTCATTGATCGACATAACGCCTGAAAACCACTCATAAGACCAAGAAAATTTCTCCGGGATTCCCAACACCGAATTTCCAGCACTGACCTGCACACCATATTTAGATGCGTCGCGATCCGCCCTCCAACCAGTCCCAAATATTTTAGATAATTGACTTGCCCGATTAACTCGAGTAGCCACCAATTCCTTTTCGTCGTAATTCGCTACCAGTGGTCCGCCATTTCAAAACGTAACGGCTCGCAATGTACAATGTGCCACCGGAAGGGCTCGAAGCAGGGTCACGGAGTATGTGCACGCATGGCGACCAAACGTCCATTGTTCGATCCCGCAGCATTCCCCCGTGAGGGAGCGACACCGGTCAGCTTCTCCACGGATCAGCTGCAATCCGCTGCAATGAGCCAACTCGCCCGCGCTAAACTGTGCTTCCGTGCCACACCCCTACCCTCCCGCCCTCACCCCCATTGTCCCCGCTGTCTCACGGGGCCCCTTGATGGACAGGGGTGGTGGCAGTCGCGGCCACGGGCCACTGAGCGCGGTCCGCCCGCCCCGCTGTATGTACACTCACGACTTCCGCCCCACTCGGCCTCTTCCGTTGGAAGTCGCGGACCATGTCCGGCCTACGCACTCCCACGCACCACTCGTGACGAATCTCCTGGGACGGCAATGATCCCCGGGGCGTCACATGTGACGAAACCAAACGGATAACTCATCAAGTCTAGTATTTTATTTTCAAATTCAATCGCCCAAAGAAGCCTCGCAGTAATGATCGTTGCACCTGAACGAGTGCATGCCTTCCGCTAATTTTTCGAAATTATGGATGAAATTAAAGTAGCTGTTTTTTTACTACAACCAATAGTAACTAACACGGTACTTAATGTGAATTGGGACACAAATTCCGATACGACTCCTTTCCTATTGAGCATTTTAATCCGAGTAGAAGACTTCCTCATGAACACTTTACCCATCGTTCAGTTCTTTGAAATTGTTCCGCGCCACTTTCGACCTACTTCACGATTCCACCCATACCTCAATTCAACCTCTCACCCTCGGGGCACCCAAATCATCATGGCCACAACAAACGTCGAATCTCTTGACACCTCAATCCCCCCCTCTGATCGTCTCGCACCTCTCGGTTTTCCCAATTCTGACCAACTAGAAAAGAACGGCTAACATATTACCCATTACTGTGTTTATGATTTTCATAGATAATGATTTATAATTATAAAAAACATTCGAACGGCACAATATAACACAAAAATAAAATAGATAACACGTCATCGGACACTGACATTTCGGAAAGTTTAAGTTTCCGACCTTTTCTGAGGCCTTTTTCAGGTCAGACTGGAAGGTTTCGGGCAGAGGGAATGCGAAGTGGGGTGGGGGAGGAGCAGGGTATGCTGGGAAGGGCTGTAGTAGTGACGGTTGACGCCGGGAATTACAAAATATGAGAAAACTAATATGTACGCGGATTCGCGAGTTCTCACCTCTATATTGTTGGCTGAATCGGGTAGGGATTCTGGGATGGTTTTGGGAAAAACATTGGTCGAAGGAAAGGTTGCAGGAATTTGCGCGTGAAGGGATAGGAAGAGAAGAGAGTGAGGCAGAATTACGGGAGCAGCGGTGATTGTTCATTCGAATGGACAAGGGGGTAAGGCATTCGCCTATGTAAAATGAAGTGAATTGTTTGCATGACAAAAGATAAATAATGTTTTTCGAGAGGCAATTTGCGTGGGAACGATATAATGGGGCGGGCAATGAGTGAATGGGGGAGAGGGGAGCAAATCTGATAAACTAACATGTTTAACATCATGGGCATTTGCAAGTAGGGGAATGATGAGGATTTTTGTCAGGGGGGTGCCAAAGGGTTGGTGGATCTCAGAATATTTCTGAAATTGGTGGGTCGTCTGTATACGAGAGAGGTGCATTGGTGCAGTAAAGACGAGGAAGGGCCGTTATCGTGTAAAACAGGAAACAGTTCTTTACGCAAGTTTTTCAGTCTGTGAGATCCTGAGAAATAGGTTGAAAAAGTTGAGTCCTGCGTACGATATGGAGTTGTTTTTCTATGGTGTGTAAGGTTGGGTGGAGCGGCGGATTTTATTTTGTAGGAGCTTTTTTGGGTAACCGCGTTTGAAGTGCATTGTGTAGATTGTGAAGGTATTTGTTGAGTGAGGCTGTGGGGTTTCAAACCTGGTGTCCGCAGATTGCGAGAGAGAGTCGGTAATCAAGAGTAGGGAACGACACAGGACCCAAGAGGAGGCCGGAGGGGGGGGGGGAGGGGCGCGCCTAAGCTGGTGGGGAGGAGGATTCACGAAAGAGCCCTTATCTCCTAGTGCACTCCGTGCATGGGCAGGGACCCACATAAATGTCGTCCGCTACGCTGTCAACGTTTTTATACAGTGTCACGACAGTTTGTGCCACCGTGTCGCCTGGTTTCGCCTTCGTCCACCTCGCAAGGAGGGCGCGGGTGGTGGCTTCCGCTCTGAAATAAGAATCGAGATGAGCCAAGTCGGCGTCCTGTGGGCTCGATTAAAAACAGCTGATAAAAACCCCGATAATATCCTCATGTGTTCGGGAGTAGACACTTCGTTTATTGACTCTCTAACGAATGCCATTAAGCCAAGATATTACGTATTTAAAATAAAAATTGACTCCAATTTGACCAATATTTCCGGAAAAACGCCCGTTCTCAATGTTTCTCAAATTCGTTCAATTACGTCTATGGTTGGTTCCCCTGGAAGAAATGTATAGAATGGATACATGATTTCATCTTATATAATATCTATTTCTCTATTAATTCATTCGTCCTTCAATTCAACATTTATATGAGCCAAGTCCACTTATAAAAAGACTGATTTTTGAAATCTGAAATTGACTGAAAGAATGCTATTGAACATGATGGAAGCAATACATGGCGCAATCCATTAAGCATGCAAGTCAGATTTTTTCCACTAAATATTAAATGGGAGCATTCAAAACTAAGAATCACATTACACTTCTACTTTTTCTTTAACTCTAATTTGCATGAAGCATCATAACATCTACGGGTTTCAGTTCATTGAATTGAAACTTTATTCTCACCAAAATGTCTACTTCAATGCAAACTCAGATTCTATTTTTCATCGAGCCATTCCAGTCTTGTCACCGTATTCAAAACGCCAAGACGCACCTAACTTAAATGGAAAGACATTTCCGAAAATTAGCCTCGCATGTCAGTCTAAGAGTCTCATAATCACCCCATCACCCAACCCCAATTTTCGCATTCCTACATGGCGGCGATCCAGAGCAGCTTGATAATGCGATGGCATTGAGGGAATGGACGATTTCGCAAGACCATCGCTTCAGTTTAGCGGCAAGGCTTAGAGATAGTTTATTCGTTCGGCCCACCCAGGCGGTGTAGAGTGCGGGAGAACGGATGGGTACTAACCAAGAATCACAATGAAGCGAACAGCAATAAATAGTTATCGGCTTATTTCGGGCACTTTCCCACGACCTCATTTCCTCATCGTGCGTGGAGCACGAAGACTAATGAGAATGAACGCGGGAGCAGTTGGGTGAAAAAGATGGAAACATTACCGGCCATGAATAAGCACGTCGTAAACACACATGTAAACCCTCTAAAAATAAGAATTAAAAGAATAATAAAAATTCTTTTAGGCACAGGAAAACCGTTTTTCGGCACATTTTCTACTCTTGAGCTGGAATGAAAAATGGTTGCGGAGTAGCAAAAATAGTTCGTCTTCTTTTACTTGATTGTAATCCTCACATAGGAAATACTCCACGAGAAAACCCATTTTGTGTCTACGCCAGGACAAATTCAAGTCAGTTACCATGCTCATAATATTAATCGGTTTCCTGGTAAATTCTTTCCAACCACATTGCATGGTATATGAATGAAATGATTTTGAAAAATAATAATGTATTATTCGACGTCTTTCCCCATGCTAGAGTAATGTATGCACCGTTTTATACTCCCTATATTCTTAAGGCAGTTTATGGCGATAAAACGACAGGAAGATCGGGTGTTTTGGGTTGGCACAAGTTGTTTCGGGAGGGTAG
Organism: Hetaerina americana; assembly: GCF_022747635.1. NCBI lineage: Eukaryota > Metazoa > Arthropoda > Insecta > Odonata > Calopterygidae > Hetaerina > Hetaerina americana. The sequence goes on along the minus strand of NW_027286292.1, from coordinate 1,344,193 downwards.
AGAAGATGTTGAAAACGCCGAATGCTTAGGACTCCCTTCAACCGCAACAGGTGACGTAAATCTTGCCAGAGGGAAGGCTTTCTAATATGGATGGCATATTAAGTGTTGGCATGGTTTCTGAAAAATTTGGTATCCCTATGAGTCATCTGCGTCGACTTGTGAGCGAAAATACTGGCATGAGAAATGTGTGTGCGAAATTGGTCCGGCGACTGCTCTCGGATGTACAAAAGGAAACTCGCACGCGGATCTGCCAAGAGCTTCTCGACCATGTGAGTGAGGATCCAAATGTTTAGGCATTGCCCAAGTAGACTTTTTCTTCTTCCCCCGCCTCAAATCCTTGCTGAAAGGACGTCACCACGGCTCGGTGGAAGTGTTACAACAGGCGGTGACGAAGGAGCTTAGCAGCATTCCGGACGCCGCCTTCAAGAAGGCTAACGAGGCGTGGAAAACCCGCTGGTAGCGGTGTGTGGACATGGGTGCCACTTCGAAGAATTTTGAGCGAATGTATCCATTTCGGCAATAATTTTTTTAGTCGACTCAGTGCTAATACTTTTGGGACAAACCATGTGTTATCTATGACCTAATACGATTATTGAAAGCTCTGTTGACCCGGCTGAATCCGTGGAAAAGTGGAAGATTTCAATAAATAATGAGAAAATACAGAAGACTGTGGTCCGACGTACTGATGAATAAACAAAAAATATAAGAGTTCAATGATTTGGTGTCTTATAACACCTAATATTAAAAAAAAATTTTTTAAGCGTTAATTCAAAGCAGAGTCAGCCCATAAGCCATTTTGATATAACACTTTAAAATCTGCATTCGTTGATGAGAGACTATCCCTGTACTGCACCAATTTGCCTGCTATTCATTCGCCGAAGACCGTCGGGATCAAAACAGGCAAAGTTCCAGAAAATCACCTGTCAACAATGAGCGGCAGTGCCGACGACGACTTCCGGGGGACTTCCAAAAGAGGACTTCCAAAAGAGGTCAAAGGCGCAGCGTTGTGCGTCGTTCCCCCCTTTTGACTCATGCGGCACCCGACCTCCCCCTTATCACGTCCTCCCCTCAAAGCCCTCTTGTTTCCTGGGGACACCGCTGGAGCGCTTGGAGCCTCTCCAAACAAATCGCGTAGCTGCAGGCCTAGCCTTCCTACAAATATCAATTTATGATGACTTCCCTTCGAGCCCCGTACTGACGACACTGGAAACGGGAGTGAGTATATACTCGTATCCCGGTTTGCTTCGCCATAGCGTTGGATTTAATAGGGTGCGTCAACATCGAGGTCATTACCCACCCCACTTGCTAAATCTATAATTCATTTCAGATGAATTAAAAATACGGATAAAACACACAATTAATTCAAGAGACCTGCTGAGTGCTAAAACAGAATGGGTGAAGTATGCGTCTACTTGTACGAAGCGCAAATTATCCGCCATGGTGACAAATCCAAAAGCATAGATTCAATATCCCCCCGTCATCTCCCAATATAAGCTCGAGACTAGCCCCTATACGAACTTCCGCTAGATTGAGAGTGAATGCCTAGGTTTCTACTGGACTTACTTCGTTCCAAAAACATTGCCGTCGGAAAGACCGATCGGATTTTGTAGAGGACCGCAAAATAAATCAACCAACCACGGCCCATAAACCCGGAGGACCAACCTTAAGTAAAGATAGAACTCACCCCGCATTATGCCCCTACAACGTGCAAACCTATAAACCTACTCCTGACAGGTGGGACCACTGCCACTAACACGCCTCCAGCCTCAAAGCTAAAGAAATTCAATCGTGACTCGGACTGTGTTTGGAATAGAATGGGGAATACCACGCGACATTATTGTTCATGGGTGAAAATTTCTTTTAGCAATATAAATGGTCTAGCATTGATATCCATTTATCATGATTGGCGTCTAAAATTAGCCAAGACGATGTACAAGAAAGGTTATTTTACAGTGCCAGATATATTTTACTGTAAAATAGTCTAATAAAGTTTTCTTGTACCGGAAATTCTCTCATGAGAAGCACGAGAGTAGGAGGCTGGTGGGTTTTCGGATGAGACAGCATGCATACACGGTTCATAATCGGGACGGAGCGAGTATTCCAGGTGTAGGCACTCGCAAGCAAGGCAGGCGCTGTCAGGCCGCGTCGCTATGCATGGTCAGAAACCTATTATTTGAAACCAATGCGGTTGAAATACCAATGAAACAGGGAGTAAGACTCACTGTCAACACGAAATTCAAGGCAAACATTTACCCTTGCTCTAGCGTGCCTGTGCTACCAAATAATTTAGAATGGCTTATGGGCTTGCTTCCATTAGCGATTAGGCGATACCCCTTTGACACGCATGCTATGTGGCAGTGCGTCATTTGTTCAGATAGCAACTTGTCAAAATGGGAACATAACTCAATAAATGGGGGAGTTTAATGCTAACTGTTAAATTACACGGTCAATTAAAAGGCAAATTGAAGAACATTCAAAACTTTTCTCACTTTCCTCGTTCCTGGCGTAGACACAAAATTTGATTTCTCATGAAGTATTTCTTCATCTACATCTACATAATACCCCGCAAGCCGCCGCAAGGGCGTGTGGCGGGGGTTATGTGTTAGGTCACCAACTGTAAAAAGGAAAAATACCACATGCAAAACAACAACGTGGAAAATTACTCCCACAGCAGCGCACACACTCGTGTAAAAATCCCTTCAGCCAACACACATGCAAACACATATACCGCAAACCAACAAAAAACTGCACCCCAGGATGCAGCACGAAAGCCATCCTACAACACGCAAGCTAGGACAAAACAAGCAAGAATGTGAAACATCACTAAAAATTTCTTATGTGAGGGTTACAATCAAGGAAATGAAGACGAACTATTTTTTTGCCATCTTACTGAAAATGGAATGCACAATGCCGATCGACAATTTCCGCGATAAATGACCCAGGATAAGGGACTGCCCTTGAATGACAATAGGCTATTAGGGGGAGGGGGGCTGAGCCATAAAATCACGTTCCTTTGGTGGGGTAAAAGGAGGGTCAATCCATTATTTGAGACATGGTTTTTGAAAAAAAACATTAATTATATCGTACTTCATCACCAAAGAATTTATTGTGCGAGTTCTAACTAACTACATCGTTGCTTCAAAATTATTTAAGTCACCTGCCGAAAGAGTTTTAAAATGTCTGTTTCATTACATTGAACGCTTTCTAATTGCATTGAAATACGAGGAAAATCTCCTAAATGTCTCCAAAGCGCTGGGAAACTGTTCGCGCGGATGTTGGTCACACCACCGCGTTTGCTGTCATCGAAATTCATCGCCAATTGACGGAAGTGTATGAAGAGTCGCACATGGATGCCGAAAACCTCCGCAAGTGGCATAGGGAGTTTACAGCTGGTCGCACTGAAATTTATGCCAAAGAGAGTGGCGGGAGGGCGCCAACTTCCGCCAGTCGCGAAGGTTGAACGAATCATTCGTCAATATCGTAGAGGAGATTGGAGTTATGATTAGGCCCCCCTCATTACATTGGCAGGGTCGACGACTGTCCCAAAATTAGAGAGACTGTCGAACTGATGGATTCAAGTATTCGTTTTTCCCGCGCATTTTTCGCGGCAGAAATAAAGAGAAAACACGCAGGAAAATAATTGGTACACGCTGTCGAAAATAGAGGTATACAAGATTAAATTCCCACAGAACACTCTTCAAATCTGGCGTTCTGACGCCGCCCGCCATGCGCCCTTGTGCCAGGTGGGGTGTAGGTGAATGTACATAGTCTTTTGTATTGGTGAACTGCCCGTCCGGAATGCGTAGAATACTGTATAAGTGCCTGTATAGCTTGTTTGGCTGCCCTTTTTTAAATATATTTTCTTTCCCTCTTTGTGTAGGCATAAGGATAGCTGCTAACTATGTAATACTCGTAATATATGTAGGCACGTTGCATGATCGGTGTTCGGTCGCCCCCTTTCCACGCGTTTTTTGGTGGCTTGTGGGGTGCCAGGGGCATTAGGAAATGGAGGGAATATATGTAGAATGGCTGGTGACCTACCACCCCGTACCACACGTCCTTACGACGGCTTGCGGGGTATTGTGTAAATATAGCATCAATCTCGATCATATCTGCATTTTGAGTTCTCTCGAAGCACCATTCATACGATTTTGGCTGAAAAGTTGGAATATCGGAAGGTGTGCTCAAGATGGGTCCCGCGAATGCTCAAAGCAGATCACACACGGCAACGCGTTCACTCTTCCCGTGAATTTCTTCGTCGCTGCGCAGAGGAAAAGGACATTTTTTTTGCTTCGATTGTTACCAGTGACAACGATTGCGTGTTCCAAATCCACACCCGAGACCAAACGGCAATCGCGCGGTTAAATGACGAGGTTCAACGCTTCTTCAACGACATGGCAGCCAGCTGGTATGAAGTAACCATGAAAAAACTGCCCCAGCTCCTACAGAAATGATTTGACCGAAATGGCAATTATGCATCAACATAGAGGAATTTTTAAGATTTAAAATTATGTACTAGCTATTGAAAATAAAGTTCATTTTCATTTTCAAAAAAAGACCATTTTTGGACTACCCCCGAGGAAAAACAAGTCATTCATGGTACTGTAATTGTTTTTCAGCCGAAACACGTGGGTGAAGCGATGAGTCATAATAATACTTGTAATTCGGCTTTATTCGGGCGAGATTGAGACTGAGGTAACCCCTTCTTCATCCATAAATTAGAGTGAGTACTGCAGTGAAAAACGGCCCATTAGACATTATACGCCTTTCCTTCATTTAAAAAAAGGTGCTGCTTTTTATATTAATGATAACGCCAATAACTTGGAACGATGTGGGGAGGACGTATATTCCTTCCACGAATGAGTGCTGTCTTCTAAATAGGGATGCGGGCTTTAAAAAACACGGGTACTCGCCTCACGTAACTTAAAGGAAGATTTTTATTACATCCGTGCCTTATCACGGCGGTCAAACCGAGGTACGTGGCACACGATTGATGCGAAGGGAATCCGCGGCGAAATTAAACTGACGTTTCCTGTCGATATGGAAATTTCCTGGCCGAGCACCTGCCTTACCCAATGGAGTTGCCACGTCAAATCCTAGAAAATAGATATGTCGCTTCCAATTGGTCAATGGTCCGTGTGAAGTGAGATCACGTGACAGGAAGCAGACCGTGGCGGCGTCCGATAATTGAAAATCTATGCGATAAGATTCAAGTGGGCAGATACGTAAAAATGAGGAATACACGCGCAATACGATGCAAAAATTTGATCATATGCTTAAGAATTCAATTTCAGCGATCCCTGCAATTTTCCTTTTCGCCGTTTCAAACAGCGTCCTGGATGGCAGTTACCCTAACCATAACTATCCATAAATTAACCTAACCTAACCATAAATTAAAGGTCGCGGGCATAAAAAAGGACGCCATAAACTGGGTAAAAGATTTTCTTTCAGAGCTGGAACAGAGGGTAGCCCTTGATGGCGCTAGTTCCGACAGCGTTCGAGTCACGTCGGGCGTACCTCAGGGAAGTGTAATCGGGCCGTTGCTTTTCTTGATTTTTGTTAACGATTTAAACCGCGAAGTGAAAAGTAAAATTAGGATGTTCGCGGATAAGACGGTGATCTATCGGGACATATCTGGGGATGAGGATCGTTTTATTCCAGCGCAGGATTTAGATTGCATTACTAAATGGTGTTCTAACTGGGGATTAACACTAAATTAGAATAGATATTCAATGGTAAATTTCTTTAAAATATCAACGGGATTTGCTTACAAATTAGCTGGAGTATCTAGCAGTAGTTGATACGGTAAAATACCTAGGTGTTACATTCACAAAAGACTTCACTTGGGGGACTCACATACGTAAAGTCTGCGGTCAAGCATATAAAAAATTGGGATTCATTAGACGCATTATCGGCAAAAGTGACTCGAAGGTCAAGGAACGTTGTTACCACGCTCTTGTAAGGCCTCATTTAGAATACGCATGTAGCGTGTGGGATCCGAGTGAAAAAGGCCTCATTCGGGAAATTGAGAAGGTTCAACGCCGGGCAGCCCGTTTTGTAAAAAATTCTTACGATAAAACGCAAAGCGTCACCGAAATGCTCATGGATTTGGGGTGGGAATCATTGGAAGAGAGGCGATTCAATGCAAGATTAAAATTATTAAATAAATTCACATCCGCATGTTTCAGCACCGAGGTCTCGCAAATTATTCGTACTCCTACATACATTGGTCGCTTGGATCATGCATATAAAATTCGGGAAATAGATGCCAGAACTAGCCGACTCAAGGACTCCTCCTTCCCACGGACAATACGGGATAGCAACGGCAGGGTTATACAGGATAGCAAAAATTCCACTTGCCACCCTCAGCGTCTAAAAAATAGTTAGTTCTACTTAAATGCATGCTCATCCACTAACCTTATGTGTTTTGTTAAAATAACCCATTCTTTCCGAATGACCTCATTCATGTTCTGTTCATCTGTTTTTAAGTCTCCTTTTCAATCCCTCGTCCCTCTCCGAGGGGGGAAATTCCTGCTACCTGCAACGTTGGGTTGCATTCCCTGCCTTTTAGTCTCTTCGGGGGGTAGAGTGTTTTGTGGCGCATGTTCATGTGGTAGTGATGTTTCACATTCTTGCTTGTTGTGTCCTGGCTAGCGTGTTGTAGGATGGCTTTCGTGCTGCATCATGGGGTGCAGTTTTTTGTTGTTTTGCGGTATATGTGTTTCCATGAGTGTTGGATGAAGGGATTTTTGCATGAGTGTGTGCGCTGCTGTGGGTTTAATTTTCCACATTGTTGCTTTGCATGTGGTATTGTTCCTTTTTACGGTTGGTGACCTTACACCCCCCGCCACACGCCCTTGCGGCGGCTTGCGGGGAATTATGTAGATGTAGATGTACCCTACAAAACTTCGATTTGTAAAGTATTCTGATGCCAAATTCATGCATTAAACATATTTTACATTAATTATGCAAAATCAATTGAATTTATGGCATTATGCCTACGTTACTGTTTTTCCTCATGCACTTTCCCCTCGCACATACTTTTAGAATTGCATTTGTGTCTACTTAAAAGGAATTAAGAGTTAGTTTTCGATTCATGTCGCTTGATTTAAGGATAGAGGTCGTAAAAGGGTGTTGGTACTTTGCAAATATTTTATAGGCACTCTGGGCACCTGCAGCTCCACCCAAGCTAAAGTGATTTCTCGGGGACCAGGTCTTCCATGCCATGTATGTACGTATATATATATATATATATATATATATATATATATATATATTATTATTAGGTAATCTACCGGTTAAGGTAGGTTTTTGGATGGACATAATTACTAATTAAATAATTTGTGACCCCTAGCACAACATCCTACTTTACATCTGGTCCCTTTTTAGCTCTGAGTACCTTCTTCCTCCCTTCATCCCGTCCAACATCCCTATCCTGTTCATTCCCTTTCCTCTTTTGCCCAACATTCTCCCCTCTATCACAGTCGTCAACATCCCACTGCCGGTCAATACTCCCTTCATCCACTTTTCCTGCCTCCATAGGATTTCTCCCAACAAACCCCTCTCTTCGCCCACCATACCAAGTACTTCCTCATTTATTTTGCTTTCAGTCCATTTCACCTTCTCCATTCTTCTCCACACACACATTTCAAAAGCATCTAATATACTTCTATCCTCCTGTTTCAATGACCACGTTTCCGCGCCGTACATAGCTACGCTCCATATCAAAGTTTTTACGAGTCTTTTCTTAATATTCTTACTCAACGTCCCCGTCATCAACTCCCTCCTCCTTGTGAAAGCCTCTTTGCCTAGCGCAATTCTTCTCCTTACGTCCCTACTACTTTGACCGTGTTGGTCCAAAAAACTACCGAGATACGTAAACTGTTCTACCTGCTCTAGTTTTTGCCCTCCTACTTTAATGTTTAGCTTAGCCGTTTTCTTTCTAGAAAATCGCATAACCTTTGTTTTATTAATATTGATTCTCATCCCATACCGGTCGCACTGAATTTCCAATTCACTCAGCAATGCTTGCAACCCCTTGGCTGACTGACAAATTAAAGCTTGGTCATCAGCAAACCTAACTGATTTTACGAATTCCCTGCCCACTTTCATTCCTACCTCCACTTCTTCCCATGCCTCTCTAACCATTTCCTCCACATAAACGTAGAACAGTACCAATTGCAATGGAGAACCCTGCCTTACACCTCTTCCTAACACTACCCATCCGGACTCCCCGGTCCCTACTCGCACCTGAGCAGTCTGAGACATGTACAGGTTGCGGATTGGGCCTCCTCTTCCTCCAATCTATTCCTATTTTCTGCAATATACTCATTAGTTTTTCCCAATTCACTCTATCAAACGCTTTTTCGAAATCTACGAAACAGGCAAATACCTCCTGGTTGTGTTCTATATTCCTCTCGATTAATAATCTCATTACTGCAATGGCATCACGCGTACCTCTCCCCTTCCTAAACCCAAACTCATCATCCCCTAAGTAATCATTTACCCTACTCTCTATCCTTTTGTTTATGATCCTGAGAACAACTTTAGCTGCGTGGGATATCAAACTTATCGTCCTGTAGTCCTCACATGATGTAGCCTTTACCTTTTTCGGGATAGGAACTAAAACTGATCTCACAAAGTCTTCCGGCCAAATTTCTTCCTCATAAATACTACGAATCAGCCTATATAGCCTCTTCCTCCCACATTTTCCTAAACATTTCAATAGTTCCGCGGGAATGTTATCCACCCCCACGGCCTTATTTAGTTTCATCTCCCTTAATGCCCGTTCTATCTCATTGTCTAGTAAGTCTGGACCTAAGCTGTCTTCCTCTACGTCATTTTCTTTTTCAATGTCTAACTTTGTTGGTCTAAGTTCTTTACTATACAGTTCTTCTATATACTCCTTCCATCTCTCTTGGATCTTTCCTGCGTCAACTATTACCTTACCCGCCTTATCTCTAACTGTTAGCATAGATCTTCCTTTCTTACTTCCCGATAACGATTTAACTTTGCTGTACAGCGCACTAATTTCACCCTTCCTCTGCAGACTTTCCATATCCTCGCACTGCGTCTTCCACCATGCTTCTTTTGCTTTATTTGTTGCCCGCCTCAATTTATTGTTCATGCATATATATATATATATATATATATATATATATATATATACATATATATATACATATATATATGTATATATATGTATATATATGTATATATATGTGTATATATATGTGTATATATATGTGCATATATATATGTGTATATATATGTATATATATATGTATATATATATGTATATATATATGTATATATATATGTATATATATATATATATATATATATATATATATATATATATGTATGTATGTATTGTACTATATATTTCGTTCAACTGATGTTAAATTTTATTTTGTGACCGGTTTAATTACCTTATTCTATGCATTATGTAAACCTGTTTCACTCCATAGGTTACAAAACCTCATGTAACATGCATTCCGCTCCAAGGGACTTTGCTCCCAGAGGAAAAAAAATTGTTTATTATTATTATTTCCAAAAGTGAAATCCTCCCTCAAATGACACCACCATGGGGCCCTAAGTGCCGTCGAAGAAGCTTGCACGCGTACCCTTAAGGACCTCCCGGAATCCACCTACCAGGGAGCCTTCGAGTCGTAGAAAAGCCACTGGCCAAAGTGTGTCGACACTCTAAGGAAAAAGTACTATGAAGAATATTGAGTAATTTTAGCTATATCTGAAATTGATCTATTTTCCTAAAATTTTTGCGATACTTTTTATACACCATTTATTTAATTTTCTGCGAGGTTTTTAGCTTTTCTAAGCATCCATTTTTCCTGCCTTCTTCAAAACAATTCTGTCATATTAGCGTTTCCTGCCCACATGCTCCGCAGCATCAGAAATCGAGTGAAAAGCGTCTTAACTATACCAACGACCAACAAACATCTCCTAATGAAAACATTTATCGCAGAAATGCTTCAAGGAGAGATTGGAATGCGATTCTTGCCAAAAGTATTCATTTACAAAAAGTAAATAAATCTCTTTCCGTTTCATTTCTTCATTAGAAGGAAAACTATTTATCATATTAGAGAGGCAATAAAAGTCAGATTTAATATCAATTTAACCTACTACATAAAAAAGTGAGGCAAGCAGGAGCCAGTTCACATACAATTTTTGCATTAATTTACCTCAATTTCATAGAAAATTTAATTAAGTATTATTTTCATGCTTTCCCTCAGAAATAATAAACTTGTGAAAGGCACTAGCACTTCTCTCAACGATTCTTTTAATGCATTCGAATGCATAGAACGAATAAATCACGGTAATACTATGATCACCTCTTATCATTATATCTCTTTTGCCACATGAGCACCTAGCTACTCGTTATTTCTCTCATCAACGACGTCCCGTTCACGTCACACGTGTAGATGTGTCGGATCGAGGTCGAATGGGACAGCTTCCGAATGGAGGCGGGCGGGCTCCCAGATCGCCTTACTCTTGCACAACTATCGTTCGACTCATCCCAAATACGAATACCCCTCCCGCAACTCATCCCAAGTTACTACGTTTCCGTGACATGCGACGCTCGGAACGGTGAACTGTCGAGGACCGCGGTCGATATGTTCCTGGGTGTTTTATTTTGAAAAATTCTTCCCCGTTTCGCAGTCACAGCTGCTGAAAAAGCACCGAACAATCCACTCTTCGTGCAAAGTGAATTCCCTAGTCTAACTGATACACCTATTCCCCCTCCGCCCTCAACTACTTATCCAATCATCCCATCTATTTGTCCACCAACTCCTCCTGATACTTATCTTTTTCCTCCTCCGTCAACCGCTCACTTTGACCCTAATTTCCTCATGATTCCTGCTATTCCCCCTCTCCCTCTCTTTCAAGATACTTCTGTCAAGCCTCCATCTGGAGTTGGCACCTTCAATAGTGAAACCTTCTCAAACACTTCTCAACCCCTACCCTCCTCTCCGCTTTCCCATCCCATTATCTGCAGCTCGCCCGCTCTCCCAAGCTTACACTCAAACCTATCTTCCCCCATCCCCGACTGGCCAGCGCTAATTCAGAAGTTTACCTCCTTTCTGTCCCAAGTATGTATTCCACCTGCCTCTGAAAAGCCCATTTTATTATTATCCTTTCTATCCTCCCTTACCCCTATTATAATGAACAATGGCTAAACTGATCTACATATCTACATAATACCCCGCAAGCCGCCGCAAGGGCGTATGGCGGGGGGATTGTCACAAGCCCCATCCTAAGCATATCCTTTACCCAATTTGCCTTCAGCTTCCAACTCTGTTGCTAAGTCTAACCAGGAAAAAAAACAATTAGATAAATTAAAAAAAATAATAATCATAACTTAAAAAAAATTGTAATAATAATAATAAAAAATATATCTATACGTACAAAAAAAATTATATGCAACAAAATAAAATCATAATTAAAGAAAAGAAAAAAAGGAAAAAAATTACAAAGCAAAAAAAATAATTATTAAAATTTCAGAAAAAAAAGAAATAATAATTATAAACATAATATACCCCTTCTGCTAACACTTCCATAAATGCACTCCATGGCTCCAGTGGAACCTAGTTCCGAAGGAATAGAAAAGGTTCACTACTCATGCTTTGGCCTTGGCCTTTGGTTTCGCAGTCACAATCACGTGAGACTTTTATTCCTCTAATATACATTCCGCATTTAAAATATGGTTTCGTGAAGCCATTTCAATAGCAAGTCATATCCTCTATCAGCTAGCATCACTACTCGTCGTGGGATGAGTTCATCTTTACATACGACCTTCTCACATATTGCAGGAACCGTTTCATTACGAGTATTCGTTGCAAATGTGAAACGGATGGGCAAAAATAACTCGAAAAAATAATATTTCGAGCGATTACACACATTTCGTGATTCCATTCTTCAACCAAATGGAAAACATGTTTCGTGTCTTTCAATATATTTTTTGCTTTTTTGGAATGCTTCCATATGTATTAATACGAGCTTGAACGTTTCCACGGACACAAAACAGAATGACGTGATAACGATTTAGCGTAGCTATCGATATCTTTTTCTAACTGAATAAATATTAGTGCATTAATCAAAATATGACAATTATGTCATACTTTCTTCCTTTCACGTTGGAACTAACAAGAGCATACGTACATAAGATTGATAATTGAATTTTATTGCCCTCCTAGCCGCAATTCCTTGTATTTCCTTCATACATGTGTGGATATCTCCTTCCGATTCACTTCACTCTTGCACGTTGGAGTGCTTCATGTCCCATGTGCGCCAGATCATTTGTGATTGGATCATTTTGTGATCGAAAGAATTCTATGCGACTTCTGCTGCGGAAACAAAAATGTTCACAAAAGAATCCATTTTTTTAGGGACGTGAGCGCTTGGCTATTGACCGAAGGGCCCATATTCCATTCCTCAGCTTCACCGGAACTATGTGATTTTTCGGGCCCCAAATCTTCCTCGGACACCATAACCAGTGCAGGGAAAGGAACCGGCCTCCCTACCCTGATGTGTGAGTTTCACACGCCGTCGGGCTTAGTACACGCACTAGGTGAGCTCTGCCCCTAGTTATAAAACCAACCTTAGGGTTGAAAACTGCAGCAATGTTATTTAAGAAATTTGAAACTCTCCAAGCGAAAGAAAATCATTCACAGAAGGGTGCAAGTGTGGCCTCGCTACTCAATTTGATTTGCGAATGCGGCAAGTGGAACCCAAAGCGGGATTTAAGGTCCTTTGTTTTAGCTCGTGAATTTTTCAATTGTTTTTAATCGATTTTATCAGCTAACCGTCACATCACGATTGGTGATATCGGCAATATCGACCGTAGGAGTTCTTATTTTCCTTTTTTGAAACATGATCAACGTCAAAGATGAGCCGTGCCATAGATCTCAGAGTGCTTATATTGTAAATGGTTACGAATTCGAAAATCTCTTCACAGGGAATGCGAAAGAGCTGTTCATATCGCCCACGGCGAGTTGATCCACTGTGCCATTTCCACGTTTTTGATAAGAGTTTTCACGTGATGTCGTGGCGGAGTGATATGGAGCCGACACTCAGCTGTCTCGACCAAGTAATGTGACGTCATAGGATGTTCCTCCAGAAATGACTATTTCGTGTCCTGTTGGGGGAGACATGTAATGGCGCCGCGCCAGACGTCGCCCATTGACACGGGTAACGCGTGGACAGGGGTCTTAATTATTCCGACAAATAAATACCACTCCGAAACCGAAGTCGACCCCCACCTTTTTTTCCCACGCGCACTTGGCTCTCCGCAAGCGGCGATTTGCGTCACAGACCGAGGCAATGAGCCTCCGCGTGCCGGCGGCCGGCAATAAATATGATATCCTCAACGACGCAAAGCGCCACTACTATGGATTCCCTAGTCCGGCGCCCTGCATCGGATCGACACCGCGAATGCAAAGGCCTCTATCGGCGGATGAAGAAGGCGGAGTGGGAGGCGGCGGAGAGGGAGGTGGGCGAGAGAGACGCACGGCCCCGGGCTCTCTCGAATCCGTCCCGCGGCAAGTATTCGAAGCCGCACACCGTCCACTGAAGCGGAGCGGGGGACGACTCAACTCCGCTGACAGCGGCAAGGGGTCCCCGCGCGGCGGTCAGTTGCAGCGAGCCCTCGCGGTCGAATAACCACCCGTCGAATTTGTAATATTTTCCGATCCGAGAACTAACGCAGGTAATGATTTCCCCATATTTAATCGATATTATAGTTATGTATATACATATTATAGAGACGACATTTATATTTATATTATATAGAGAATATATGACTCTTTGTATGTGTGATATATTACTATAATTTATAATATATTATATTTTAAAGCTTCATTAACTTGAGGGTTCTGTACTGGGAAATAACTTGTAACAAATGTGAAACCTGATTACAATGACAACTGATGGATATGTCCCTCCTAAGTGAGTAGGTGAGGAGATGTCGAAATGAAAACACTGGCAGGAATAATGAAATGAAAATATGAGCATTTTGAAGTTTCCCTCTAATATTTCTGTATGCAAGGCCCTAATACCTTCCGCCACACGCCCTTTGCGGCAGTTTTGCCGAGTATCATATGTATGTCGATTAAAATAATTTATTTCATCCATTTTTTTTTGGAAAAATTGCTAACCGAAACCGTTTTAAAGGAAGGATACAGAAAAATCTGAGAGTAAGACCGAGAATGAAAAAATTACTACTAAATTCGATCCTCGCGGAGATAGATAGATATGAAGATGTACAGAAGTCTTATTTGGGCGAAATTGAGACCAAATGGTCCCTTCTTCCATTCAACCCATCGTCGTATAAATATTGCATCAGCCATAAAATTTATAATAGAGAGACCGATGATATGATACAATGTCCTTGTAGTCTCGAGGAACGGAATCCGAACTGTGTTCAATAGACTCACGGAAGCAAGCATCGGGATGGATTATTTCTCAATTAACGTATTTCCGCAAACAGTTCACACGGTACTCATATCCCAGAAAATGGGCATTGGAATTTTTTTCAAGGAAAACCCCGTAAATGTTTAACACATCTTACTCAAAAGCATTAATGTATGCAAAAACAAAGGACCGGATAGTAATGTCTTGTAGCTAGTTCTTTGACCCCAATGCAGAGGGAGTAGAACGAACGGCGCCAGCAGAGCACGGATGTTCACCCGAGTGGAACGATTTTGAACTTCCCGACTCGCCCAACGCTGAAACGCCCGAGACTAGAGCACGGGACGACGGGGAAGTCAACACCGGCGGCGGCCGACTCAACTGTTTCGACTCGACGATCGAAATTACGGCCCCGTCGACGAGTGTCAATTGCGGCCGACGAAAGAGAAAGAACGGGGCCCGCACTTGAGAGACTTCGATTGGGATGGAGTTACATCGCGGCCCGCGACTCACGCGGCCCCGTTCCCACGGAAGGGAAAATGCTCGTTCACTCTCATCACTTGCCCTCGACGGCCACCACAATTGCAGACATTAGTCTTCCCTCCCTTCCCCCCCCCCTCAAGTTTGCCTTCCCTCGGCATCAAATTCGCCACACCTCCCGAGAAGAAACAAAGAAGCGTGCACTTCTTACACCCACCCCGTCAGGGTCGTCAACCTCCGTACCACCATTATTTTGGGGTAGGATTATAACGTGCTCATATTATGCAAGAATTGCATCGGAAGAATATGAGGATGCGAACAAATTTACAAAGACCACATGGCACCTGTTTCTGCACGATCGTTTATACTAGATCTTCCCGTGAGTCACGGCTTCAGAGTAGATCGAAGGAAGAGCCTCGGGCGGCCATTGAGGCAAGGCGACGAGCTATGATATTAAACCATTAGATTTCAATGACCGCAGGCGCAAGTCGTTCGAAACCTGGCTGACTTTGAAAGTGTGATATCCAATATAATATTTATATATATTATATATACTATATATTATATATATTATACTATATATAATATATTATATATATATTATATATATATTATATATATTATATATATATTATATATATATTATATATATATATAAATATTATATATTATATATCACGCTTTCAAAACTTCGGGTTGATTACTGTGTTTAATTATATATGGTTTATATGTATATAAACCATAAACAATAATCAACCCGAAGGTCAGTTTGCCCGACAGCGTGTGAAATGCTCACATCAGGGTAATTTCCTAGGAAGATCTGGTACCCGAAAAATCACATAGCTTGGGTGGAGCTGCCGGTATCCAGAGTGCCTTGCCCGGGAATCGAACCCGGGACCCTCCGGTCAGCAGTCTTACGCTCTACCCATTGGACTACCGCGACCACACACACGTGTATTCATGTATCTGGTTTACGGCAGGAGATGCAAACATTGTTGGGATTAGGGAGAGGGTCTGATTGGGAAAGGGGAAGGATTGAATTAGGTGCGGAGATCCTTGTTGCCATCATCCATAATTATTATTGTAGTCTATATCTGCCGGCTTTAGATGGACCGTGAAATCTCACACTCCTGAACTCCTAAGAACTATTATAACTAAAAATATCCTTAAATCCCATGCTACAACATATTACAATTTCTATTTGTTTTGGAAAAAAATTAATCTTGAAATCTACTATTTCTGGCATTCATTTCTCTACATTTTTATAAGAACTAAATCACCGGAAATCTTTCAATAATTCCACTCTACCACTTAGCTAATTATTAATAGTTCCCAATAAACGCACTCATCAATTCTTGCGAAATACGTCGAAAATATTTTTAGAGCCTTTATTGAAAATTACAATAATATTATTTGCACACCTCACAGTAATTCACAATCTCTCACAATTTGACTACTCATGAATGAAGGGTCTCGTAGCCATAAACGCAACAATTAACCCGAAGGTCAGTTTGGAAGATTTCACTCAATATTAAGTCCAACTGTGTTAAATTCTCACATCAAGGTAGGAGTGCAGCAGTTCCTTTTCCTGTGCCGGTTATTGTTTCCCAGGAAGATCTGGAACTCGAAAAATAACACAGCTTGGGTGGAGCAGAGGGTGCTCAGAGAGGTGTGCCCGAAAATCATTTAAGATACAGGAAGCGTTCCGATGGTAATGCAATTGAATTTCCCGCGCCGATACTATTGGTTGGAGTGGGATCAAACCACTTGGAGTAGGTGAGGGAAACGCTAAGCTTTGCCGCGAACTTGATCTCAGTGCTCTCCAAGCTTTGGAAGTGGCAGGGCGTCAGTTATGTCACGAAATAATGACGATCGAGCAACGTTACGTGATTACTAATTTTTTTGTGCTAAATTGAAAATATCTCTTGAGGAGACAAACAAAATGACTCGTGAGGCTTACGGGGACTCTGCTCCGTCCTATTCTCAAGTGTCGAGGTGGTTCAAGGCCTTCCAAGGAGGGCCGGCAAGAAGTTCACGACGAACGGTCGGCTCTGGGCGCCCGCCAACCAGCAAAACCGACAACAATATGGCTCGTGTCCGACAATTGTTGGACTCGGCACGTCGATTGAGTATCAAGATGGTTGGCAATGAACTGAACTTGTCGTCTACCGTTGTTTCGCAGTGTCACTGAAGATTTGGCGATGTGGAAAGTGTGCGCGCCAAGCTCGTGCCCAAGGTGTTGTCAGACGACCAAAAGACCAATCGAGAGTAAATTTCAAGTGAACTTTTGCAACGTATTGAAAATGAACCTGATTATTTGGACAACGTCATCACTGGTGATGAAACCTGGGTTTTTTAATACGACCCAGAAACAAAACGCCAAAGCTCTGAGTGGCACACAGACCAATCTCCCAGGCCCAAAAAGGCAGGAATGAGCAAATCAAAAGTGAAAACAATGCTCATTGTCCTTTTGGACAGTAAATGAGGGGTCCATAAGGAGTTTGTTCCTCAAGGACAGACAGCCAACGCTGCCTTGTACGTGGATGTGCCGGAGAACTCCGAAAAAGGGTCATAAGGATGAGAAAATACATCTCCGCTACCTGGCAACTGCATCACGACAACGCGCCTTGCCACAATGCGCTACGAGTCCACGACTCGCTTGTCAAACACCAGGTGCCAACGCTGCCGCATCAGGCTTCATTCTGTTCCCTCGGATTTAGGCAGCCCTGAAAGGAACCAGTTTTTCGTCCACAGAAGAGATCCAATCAGCAGTGACGAAAACGTTGCGAGAGGTCCCTGAAGACGCCTTCCACGGCGCGTACCGGTCATGGCAGAGTCGCTGGCAAAAATGTGTAGAGGCCCATGAAGAGTACTTTGAAGAATTTTAAGTGTTTGCGCAAATCTGTTCAATACGTTAATTTGGAAAAATAATGGCATTACCTTCGGAACGCACCCTGTACTCAGATATCTTTATTATTTGCTCAACTCGCAATATTTGCCCATAATCTAAATGGATGCACAGCAAAATGAACTTGCATCCAATTCCTCACTCGAAGGGAAAAAATAAATCCCCGGCAAATCAAAATGTTGGTTGAAAGAAATGAGGGCATAATACCCATTCTTGATCCGCGAAAGTAATAAGTCCCGGCTAGCAGGGCGTCATCTAACCGGTGGGGGGAGGGGGCACCGGCGCAGGGTTCGCTTTGGCCGCAAGACTTCGCCTTAATATTTCCCATGCCTTTCGTCTTCACAAGCATCGCCCCGTCACGCGACGTACCCCTCGCGAACACCCCACGCCCTCGCAAACCCGAGCGGGCGATGATGACCACGGCGTCACGTGACGCGGTCAACGGCGGGAAGCTGACACAAGGCACTTCAGCGCTTTGCCCCCCCCCCTCCTCCCCAATCGGATCCCCTTTCGACCTATCCTTTCCTTTCGTGCCGAGAGCAGCCCCTCCCGCCTACCAACACCGCATCCAAGCAGTCTTCCTATTTTTTTCAGGCCTATTCGACGCCGTAGGTGTATCGAAGCGTCGGAGACAACCCTCCCGGTCCGTCAAACCGTTCAAATGGAAGGTGACGGACGAATGGACACTTTAAAAACTACATACCGAGACGAAAAGTGAAGATTTTTAGTGATGGAAAGGCTGAACGGAGAAATATACCGGAATGGGTGTTTTGCACCCCTTTGCAAAGTTTTGCATAACGTAATGACGTAAAGGGAACTCAAACGCATGAGCCGCCTCCGGCTGCGGGATTAAAGGTTCCTTCTGAATGTAACAGACTTCTCAGGTGACTGCGGCTGTTTTATAGCATTATTTATGAAATGCTTAGGTATTTTCCGACTTTTAAGACCAAGTTAATATCCGGTACATACGACCCTCACCTATCAAGCGCACGGAACTACGGGTTGATTAAAATGGTTGTTGATCAATTAAGAACTATCAAATTTCTTAGAGAAAACAACATTTTTTTCTCCAGTAATTTTTGTAAACACTCATAGGCAGTAAATAAATTCTTCTATATTAAATATAAAAATACACATAAACTCACACATTTAAACACGAATACCATATGGCGAACAAATATTCATTCATAAGGAATAAGGTAAAAGGAAATAGGAACATATAGTATACAACGGACAAAACACAGGAGAGTTGGGAGAGGCGGAATCAGGCAATTCAAGAGGGTAAATATATTTTGACCGGGACCCCGGTATACATGTATATGTCCCTATCCATTTACCTTGTGTGTGTGAGTGTATATATATACATATATACACATACATACAGACATATATATATATATATAGATATATATATATATATATATATATATATATATATATATATATATATATATATATATATATATATATATATGCATATATATTGTGCATACATATATATATATATATATTATTATTTATTATTAGGTAAATATACCGGTTAACGTAGGTTTTTGGATGGACGTAATAACCAATTAAAAATTTTGGCCCCTAGCAAAACACAACATCCTACTCTACATCAGGTCCCTCTTCATCTCTGAGTACTTTCTTCCTCCCTTCATCCCGTCCAACATCCCTATCCTGTTCCTTCCCTTTCCTCTTTTGCCCAACATTCTACCCTCTACCACAGTCTTCAACATCCCACTGCCGGTCAACACCCGCTTCAGCCACTTTTCCTGCCTCCATAGGATTGCTCCCAACAAACCCCTCTCTTCGCCCACCATTCTAAGTACTTCCTCGTTTGTTTTCTTCTCCGTCCATTTCACCTTCTCCATTCTTCTCCACACCCACATTTCAAAAGCCTCCAGTCTACGTCTATCCTCCTGCTTCAATGACCACGTTTCCGCGCCGTACATAGCTACGGTCCAAATTAAAGTTTTTACGAGTCTTTTCTTAACATCCTTACACAACATCCCCGTCATCAACTCCCTCCTCCTTGTGAAAGCCTCTTTGCCTAGCGCAATTCTTCTCCTTACGTCCTTACTACTTTGACCGTGTTGGTCCAAAAAACTACCGAGATACGTAAACTGTTCTACCTGCTCTAGTTTTTGCCCTCCTATTTTAATGTTAAGCTTAGCCTTTTTCTTTCTAGAAAATCGCATAACCTTTGTTTTATTAATATTGATTCTCATCCCAAACCTGTCGCACTGAATTTCCAATTCACTCAGCAATGCTTGCAGCCCCTTGGCTGACTGACAAATTAAAGCTTGGTCATCAGCAAACCTAACTGATTTCACGAATTCCCCGCCCACCTTCATTCCTACCTCCAGTTCTTCCCATGCCACTTTAATCATTTGCTCTGCATACAGGTTGAACAGCAACGGTGATAATGGGCAACCCTGCCGTACACCTCTTCCTAACACTGTTCCCAACCGGACTCCCCGTTCCCCACTCGCACCTGAGCAGTCTGAGACATGTACAGGTTGCGGATTAGCCTCCTTTCCCTCCAATCTATTCCTATTTTCTGCAATATACTCATTAGTGTTTCCGAATTCATTCTGTCAAACGCCTTTTCGAAATCTACGAAACAGGCAAATACCTCCTGGTTGTGTTCTATATTCCTCTCGATTAATAATCTCATTACTGCAATGGCATCACGCGTACCTCTCCCCTTCCTAAACCCAAACTCATCATCCCCTAAGTAATCAGTTACCCTACTCTCCATCCTTTTGTTTACGATCCTGAGAAAAACTTTAGCTGCGTGGGATATCAAACTTATCGTCCTGTAGTCCTCACATGATGTAGCCTTTACCTTTTTCGGAATAGGAACTAAAACTGATCTCACAAAGTCTTCCGGCCAGATTCCTTCCTCATAAATACTACGGATCAGCCCATATAGCCTCTTCTTCCCACATTTTCCTAAGCCCTTTAAAAGTTCCACGGGAATACTATCCACCCCCACGGCCTTATTTAGTTTCATCTCCCTAAATGCCCTTTCTATATCATTGTGTAGTACGCCTGGACCTAAGCTATCTTCCTCTGCGCCAAGTTCCTCTTCTATGTCTAACTTTGTTGGTCTAAGCTCTTTACTATACAGTTCTTCTATATATTCCTTCCATCTCTCTTGGATCTTCCCTGCGTCAACTATTACCTTACCCGACTTATCTCTAACTGCTATCGTTGATCTCCCTTTCTTACTTCCCGATAAAGATTAAACTTTGCTGTACAGCGCACCGATTTCACCCTTCCTCTGCAGACTTTCCATATCCTCGCACTGCGTCTTCCACCATGCTTCTTTTGCTTTATTTGTTGCCCGCCTCAATTTTTTCAATTCTTTGTACTTCATTTTGCCTAACACTGTATTTACATTCTTCCTTTTTCACCGCTCATCCATCTTTGTAATCATCTCATCCGTGATCCATGGTTTCCTAGTCCTTTTCGCATTAACGAGTTTTCGCATTAGAGTTAACGGTTCCAATAGTGTCTTTTGCGGCTTTAGGCAACCCTGTCTTTATATTCCACCATTTTTCTTCGATAGTACTTAGCTCTTTACCATCCTCCATGATTTCCTCTACCGCCTGTTTGTATTCCTTCCTTTTCAAACCATTTAATGCTTCTACATTCCATTTTCTAACTCGCCGCCCCTGCCTTATCTTTTTGAAACGGACTCTACATTTCATAACAACTAAATTGTGGTCAGAGTCCGCATCCGCTCCCGGGAAGCTGTGCGAATTTATCACACTGTTCCTAAATCTGTCTCTAACCAGGATATAATCTATCTGATACCTTTCTGAGTCACCTCGCATTTTCCATGTATACCTGCGTCTTTTGTGGCGTCTAAACCAAGTATTGGGGATGACTAACCCCTGTCTCCTGCAGAACTCAACTGCTTTCTCCCCGCGGTCATTCCCCGTGCCTGAAACGTAGCTCCCGACCTCGTCACCATCTATTCCTTCGCCAACCGTCGCATTCCAATCTCCCATCACTATCAAATGTTTCCCTGCAGGAACACACGCGATTATGTCCTCTAACTGATCGCATATCCTATCGGCCTCTTCTTCCTTATGGTTGCTCGGTGGCATGTATACCTGAATAATAACCAAGTTCGTCGGTTCTGATTTTGTCTCAATTAGTAATAATCTATCCGTTACCTGCTCTATGTTGACTACGCTTCTTCCTACCTCTTCATTTAATACTATGGCAACCCCTCGTTGGCTCTTGTCCCCGCCGCTGTATATTATTCTATACTTATCACTCCAGTAATCCCCGCTATCTTTCCATCTCACCTCGCATAGACCTAAAATATCTATATTTCCCCTTTCCATCTCTCGCTTAACATTCTCCAATTTCCCTGTCCTCATCATTGTCCTAACATTCCACGTTCCTATTCTAACTAACGTGATCTTCTTCTCTTGCGTCTTATGTCCTGCTGCTGCTGGTTTTCCCTTGCAAGGGTTTCGTGGGATGACGACCGCGGAAGCCTTGCCTCCCCCGCTGCCGGGCACGACACACGGTCGATTGGGCCGAGCCCCGTAGTTGCCAGGACTCAAACTCTGTATAGTCCATCATGTTAATCTTGGGAATGATAATTTAGGTGGTTTCCCGTTGCCTTCCTCAATAGTGTTTTTAACGTGACACCATCACTTACTGGCCGCCCAACTGGGGTTAGACGCCATTGCAGCCGCCTCACTGAGGAACAGACGCTGCGTGGACTACCTTTCGTCTGGCTCCTAACCTTCGACCTATCTGGCATGGGTGACCCTACCAGGAGCAATAATTATTACTCCCGTCAGCACAGCTCTAGGGATCATCGGAACGTACAAGCCCTTCCACCACGTCAAGGTTGTAGTCCGAGGAGGGATATATATATATATATATATATATATATATATATATATATATATATATATATATATATATATATATACGATTGTACGGAAAAACCCACACGAGCGGCACAATAATGGGCTGACACAATATAACACAAATAGAAAAGAATAGACACATTTAAAAGAACACTCACACGGTAAATTTTTCGAGCTTTCGGCCCTCTCAGAGGCCTTCTTCAAGAGAGTCTCTCTTGAAGAAGGCCTCTGAGAGGGCCGAAAGCTCGAACAATTTACCGTGTGAGTGTTCTTTTAAATGTGGCTATTCTTTTCTATTTGTGTTATATTGTGTCAGCCCATTATATATACGAGCCCTCGTATATATATATATATATATATATATATATATATATATATATATATATATATATATATATATGTATATATATATATATATATGTGTGTGTGTGTGTGTGTGTGTGTATACATACATACATAAATATATATGAGGAAGGAATTTCGCCGAAAGACTTTGTGAGATCAATGTTAGTTTCAACTCCGAGAAGGATAAAGGCTAGATCATGTGAGGACTACAGAACAATAAGTTTGATTTCCCACGCAGCGAAAGTGGTTCTCAGGATCATCCAAAAAAGGATGGAGAACAAGGTAAATGATTACCTAGGGGATGACGGGTTAGGATTTAGGAAGGGGAGAAGCACGCGCGATGCCATTACAGTAATGAGATCACTAACCTAGAGGAATATAGAATACAATCCGGACGTATTGGCCTGTTTCATAGATTTTGAAAAAGCGTTTAATAGAGTGAATTGGGAAAAGCTAATGAGCATATTGAAGGAAATAGGAATAGATTGGAGGGACAGGAGGCTAATCCGCAACCTGGCAGGGTTGTACGTTATCACCGCAAGGCAGGGTTTCACGTTATCACCGGTGCTGTACAACGTACATGTGGAGGAAATGTTTAAATAAGCATGGGCAGAATTGGAAGTAGGAAAAAAAGTCGGGGAGAAATTCGTCAAATCAGTTAGGGTTGCAAATGACCAAGCTAGTTACAGTTATCCAAGGGTTACAAGAATTGCTGAGTGAATTGGAAACTCAGCGCGATAGATATGGGATGATAATCAATATCAATGGAACAAAGGTAGCGCGATTTTCGTGAATGAGAAAGGCTAAGCTAAATATTAAAATAGGAGGATAGAAGAAACCAGAGAAGGTAGAACAGTTTACGTATCTCGGAAGTGTTATGGATCAGAACGTAATAGTGATGTAAGGAAAAGAATTGGGCGAGGAAAAGTCTTTCACAAGGAGAAGGGAGCTGATGACAGGGACATTGAGTAAGGACGTTAACAAAAGACTCGTCAAAACTTTGATAAAGAGCGTAGTTATGTACGGTGCGGAAACGTGATCACTCAAGCAGGAGGATATACGTAGATTGGAGGTTTTTGAAATGTAGGTGTTGAAAAGGATGGAAAAGGTGAAGTGGACCGAAAGGAATATTTATTCATTTATTTATATGTAGTACGGGAACCGCGCTCACTGACGGACTGACATTGGCCGACTCGTCGGTGCATATTATTGGGAAAATCTCTGAGACACCGCCACCGCTCTCAATAGATCTCTCTCCCAGGCGTCAAGCGCGCCAACTCTAAATCCCTCCGGTGGAAGCGGCGGCCTCCTCACACTAGGACGGGCCGCTAGGTCGGGCGACGGGCCGCCGGTGGGCAACTTGGTGGGACGAGAGACGCCCACTCGCACGGTAATGGACAGTCGCCCACGCGGAAGTTTCGGTACGGGACTCGAGACCAAAAGATCGTTCCCGCGAGGGTTGCGACCCCAGAGCGTGGCGCACGACGTTTAACAGGTGTCCGATCGTGGGGGCAGGGTCCAAAGGGGGCATAATAGGAGTGAGGGGTTATCGCTACCAAAGGGAAACAGGTGGGCGACGGAGTGCGGTGGTGGGATCGTGAAATTAGGGTTCCCCGAGATCAGCTCACTGGGGCACCAGAACGACGCCGCACGTCATATTTTTTTACTACATCGGGGTCCCAGGAAAAATAAGCTAATTACTTCGAGCAGGACCAATGAAAAACTAAACTCAATTGGGGGGCGAGCCCGGAGAGGCCGGAAGCGTCCTCACCGGAAAGGGGGTGGCGCCCGCGGGGGGAGGAGGTCACGGGATTGACGAGAAATTCGTCAGAGGGAACGTGAAACTCATACTACGGACCACTATGTTGAGTGTGACAGAAGTTATTGAAAGATTTGCGGTGAGATCCCCTCGAAAAGCGAAGATTAATTTTTAGTCGGAATTTCTAAAATAAATAAAGACCCATCAGTTTTCTGAAGACGTTCAGCACATTTTTAAAAAAACCCAAATTACTATGGAAGACATGATAATTCATTTGAGGTCAGAGAGTTTAGACTGCAGAACGGATAGGCTTAAGATACTGTCCTTTCCCAAAACAATTCGAGAAATTTATAGCTGTTACTCACACCAACTAGGGGTTAACTGGCCACATCATTACAGATTATATGTACATGTATGTAGGTATGCATGTGTGCACATATTTTAGTGTACGAATATGCATGTTTGCACATGTTTACGTCTATTCGTATCACACTTGCCGCATGACTTGACTAGATATGGTGGTGGTACAATGTGTATTGTTCTTGACTCATAGTTGTTTACTAGTTCATTGCATGTTAATTTTCTTCCTGTAGTCAGGCTCATGCATGGTCCGTGACTTTGCCTGTTCGCGTGCTGTGCATTCCTGGTGTGGATGCAACCCCTGCCTCACACCTACCCGTTGGATTTCAGGGTATTATGTAGATTAAGATTCCATCGCGCCCTCTTTTCCCTCCCCTTCGACTATTATTTTTACTCTCCTCTCCCGTTTCCTCTGTTCCTATCATCTTAAATTCCGAGCTGAGGAGTCCAGGGTCTCCCGGAGTTGAACCCGCGCCCTAGAGAGAGAAGGGACGTGGGCACGGTAGGGGAGGGTGTGCGAGCCGCACGTTTATCATTTGTGGCGGTCAAAGGGCACGCAAGGACGAGGCGTACGTACGAAGCGGCGTGCGTAGGAACGCCGGATGTGTGCACGGCGGGAGGCGGGGTTGCACTGGGGCCAGTGCACACCACCCGCGGTGTCAAAGCCGCATTAAAGGGAACCGCTCACCCCGACAGGGCATCGCGGACTTGCAAACCGAACGGCCCCATCGTGGATTGTCTTCTTAAAACCACAAATCCGTACCGCCTCCGAAGGTGATCGAGCGAGAGCGTCTCCTGGATGCTGGCTAATGCCACACACGTGGAGCACGTGGGGAGACTAGGATACCGGATCAGCATGTGCCAAAGAAGAAGACCATCATCAATACGGCGCAAATGAGACTACTCCATGCCAGTGAGGGCTGCCGATACGTCAGGTGGATGATTCACCACGCTCATCGACGGTCGAAGACCTCGGCATTCGTGGAATCAAACCGCGGCTCCAGGGCAAGACTCACAATACAACAGTACAATTGGCACGAGAAATAAAACTGACGCCACGCCTCTTCATTGGGATCTCTCTACCAGCGAGGAGGGGGCGTGGGGCGCGGCTGACTTCTTTTCGTCGCTTCACAGCCTTTTTTATCACGCCGTCGGCAGCTTCTCAGCTCCTCGGTTTCCATAAAGAAACTCGGAGCATCGAAGTTGGCCTCTCAATGCCAATGGATTCCTCGAAGGATTGAATGTGCTCGATGAACAGACAGGTAGGCTATCAAGACAAAATCAGAAAATATCCCCAAATATATATTCCCATCCGCTGTGTGACGAAATCTCTCCATGCCATCAAACCTACTGCATTAAATAGTAGCCTGAGAGCCCTGTGGAAAGCAATTTTAATAGGCCTTCCTCAGTTGAATGCTGCCTTCACTTACTGACTTCTCTGACTCGGAGTAGCAGCTCGTTTCGAAAGTACATCGACATAATACCCCGCAAGCCGCCGAAAGGGCGTGTGGCGAGGGGTGTTAGGTCACCTATGTTCATCGCGGTTTCTATTAGAAACAGTGGAAGAGTTAATCTGACACAACTTTTACCGAAAACGATGTTACATGTGACAGCAATGCGACTATAGTGGAAATTTGTGATCGAGCAAACTTTCTTTGTGTTAGTCGCCATTGAAAATCCAAGTAAATATACTGATAATTATGCGCATAAGATTCTCAGCTCAAACTACTCTTATTAAAGGCTGATACGCGTGGCATGGAATGTAAGAGAAATAAAATATGTGTAAAATGGTCCTGGGCCTAGGATCCCCATCCCAACGAATTCCTGCTGGGCTCACGACTCCAAGGGTAGGTGCTGTCAATTTAATTCCTGGAAGCTGTAGGAGATTGCAGCGAGCAATTCTTGCGGGCGTCGAGCGATTTCCTGGAACCGTGGCTCCCAAAAGACTCCCATTGAGTAATAGTATACGTAAATTCATTATTTGGTCATCGCATCACGAATAATTATTTGAAGGAGGAGATATTCCCGACACCCACGCCAAATTCTCTCATCCTCTTGGAGAGTTCCGTGGAGTATTTACTATATTGCAGTGAATATCGCCAACACTACGAGCAGAAACAACGCTCGTATGAAAACGAACACCCAAGGCCACATCGATAGTAATTGTTGCAATATGCATGAGTTTCTTTATGTACATATTTTCACGCAAAGAATGGTTGCAGCTTTCGTCACTAAGGCAGTCACTCGACCCTCCGCATCATTTTGCGTATAATGCCGTTCCCTACTGCATACTTCGATGCACTCACTTCTGCCAAATATACTTTTGCAAGTCTGTCTCAATAACACATTTGATGGATTGCTAACGGAATTTCCGACAATCGAAAATCAGCAATGAAAGTGAAATGTACAGTCAAGTTTACGCGTCTCACTGATTCGCGATCCTCCTGATCCAATTGAAGCGTGAGTAGTATACCTCCATTTAGTACTTATCTCTCACATAAAACGGCCCCAAGTCACCGATATGGGGCGCCACGTACTTCCTGAAAAGCGCAGCTCCAGCCAGGTAAGATACTCGTGCGGTAATATCCCACTTGCCGACGTGACAATTTTCATTTCGATGGCTTACGAGGAAAGGCGATTGAGAGCACGCCAAATGGAAGAGAGGAGACGACACATTCTCATTAATTCTGGACCCAAGTGCCTCCAGCGTCCGCAGCCCCCTCTCACGGCTTCTTCCTCGCACAACACAGGGCAATCCTCGCTGCACACCCATAACTTCGCACTGGAGCACACCGGGGGAGGGGGGGTAGGCGACTTTCGCCGCCACCCGCGGAAGGGGTGCGCGGCTCCTCGACTCACCTGCTGGGAGAACGAAGCGTAGAACAGCACTGGGCTCCGAAGGGACACGCTCCTGTTTGAACGTCCGGCCCTGCAGGAAGCCGGCGCCGCCGACAGCGCACTCGGCGCGCCGAATCCCGTCCTCTGGATGAGCTCCGCTTCCTCTCGCCCGCCTCGCCACCACGATTCGCCTGCTTCGCCACCACGACTCGCCTCGCCTTCGACTCACTCGCTACTGAGGCCGCCTCGTGCAGATGGGATGGGAGGGTGAGCAGCTGGCCGGGGGGGGGGGGCAGTAGGGAGAAGGGGGGCGGGGGACTGAGGCGGGGGAGTGGGGGCGGAGGGGTGGCTAGGAGGAGATTCCTGGTGCCACGCACGGCGGCGGCGGGGGCGGTAGACGACGGATGGGGAAGTGGAGCACGTAAATTGGAGCGGGGGAAATAGGGGGCGGCCAGGGCCGGCGGCGGGATGTCCGTGGGGCATTGCCGCCCCTGACGTGCACGGGAGGGGTGGGGCGGGCGATGGTTATGACGTTTTACCGCCATCCGACTTCGAATGCTCTCGCGAATCGACTCTGCTCTTGGGAAAATAATGTCATGACGTACCATTTCACCTCGCCGTGGGAGTCGCCTTGTTCTGCGCGACACTTTAGCCGTAACCAAAGACAATGCGTGCGGATGGGAAAGAGGCAGTGGTGTCATCTATTTCTTAGCGCTCTCTTTCATTAACTCCACGCCAAATAGGCGCGTCGCTTATAGTCGCAATCCATGACCCGTATGCAATTCCCATAAAATGGATTCGGTCCTGACGCCCGTATGCAACTTCCCCAGGACGACGTTCGTGCTTTCAGGCTAAATGAGTGGATAAATCCTTTCGCTGTGGACATACAAATACGTAAGTAATGAATACGGAAAATGAATACGTGAAGTTGTTACAACGATTAGATCAGGGAGTTCGTAATGAGCCTTTTCAATGAATGGATATCGAATAGAATGGTATCCATGATTGTCGAATTTCTATCATAACATTTACCTGGTTCTCGAATCAGAATTGTTGAGTTGGGAATTTACAACAACGGCCTCCTCCCTTTAAGCTTATTAAAACGTAAATCCTCCGTCCTTTGGAGAGAGAAGCGCAAATTAAATAGAAATAAACGAAATAACGTCGCAGGGAAAAATACACTGAAGGGACTCAGTAATCTCTGTAAATATATTCCGCGAGGAGTGTGCATATCGATTCCCAATGAAACTTTTAATTGACTGATCAACGCGATGTAGCGGTTACACGAGTAATCGCCCCCACGCATAAAGGCGATTTGATCGTGACGTTCGGAGAGAATACGAGTGGATGTTAGAAATGATAAAATTCGTCGTTTTCATTAAGACATGAACGGCGTCATAAAGAAATTAATTAATAACAAATGTAAGCGTATTAAGAAATTTGGTCGTGAACCACTTTTTAAACTAAACTTTGCCATCTTCCTCAGGGCATTGAGTGGCACCCATTAGAAAGATGACAGTGTTAGCCGCCGAACGATCGGTAATGTACGTAAGATATGGACTGGCGGAGAGCTTACGAGAACTTCCCTCGGAGAGGAAACACCAAATGCTTACCTTTTTAAAGTGCCTGAAATGATGGAATGAAATTAGTTTGGAGCATCAGGAATCCGTAAATAGTACTTTAATGGCCTAAAGCCTTTCCCAGGTTAAGCAATAGTACGTAGGCGACCCTGTTGGAAAATTCACCAAGACGTCACAATTCAATACGACCATATATTACGGCATCTCAAAATTCGTTGACTGAGTTGACAGGCGTGCTTTCTTTGGATGAAAAAGGAAATTTATACGCACTAATCTCGGAAATGGCTCTGAGAAGAGTAGATTGTGACTAAGAAACGATTATATTAATAACATTACTCGAGTTGGCCTGATAATGTGTCAGAGTTTCCTTCGAAGGAGACGAGAGATTCAACGCTGCCGAGGTTTGAGAATTCAAGGCAAAATGATTGGTAAAATGTGATCATTTCGTTTTAATTTTAATTTATTTTTTAATGAATTTGTAATTATTATAATGGAGTATACATCTTACAAT
Source organism: Hetaerina americana (assembly GCF_022747635.1). Classification (NCBI taxonomy): domain Eukaryota; kingdom Metazoa; phylum Arthropoda; class Insecta; order Odonata; family Calopterygidae; genus Hetaerina; species Hetaerina americana. The sequence continues at coordinate 1,314,081 of NW_027286292.1, read as the reverse complement.
TTTTTTCTGATTTTTAATACTCAGATCTAAAAAGCAAATGCAGTTCGTTCTTCGGCATGACAGTTTAATAAAAGATGAAAGACCATGCCTTCCAACAATGGCAGATCGGGTGGGCAAAATCATGCTTAGAGATCGGAAGTTGGGTGGAATGGCGAGGAATCATTATCAAGCCAAGGATGATTCGTGCTGGCGTCCTCCACCTGGGCACCAGCACGGATATATCCTCTCAGTCATATGTGCAAGCAGATCGTCACCGTATACAGCAAATTACCTCCATAGGAAGACAAACAAAATAGCTGAATGTTATAAAAACGCTGAATGCAATTAAAAAGAAAGCTGGCTTATTAAAAAATGTCATCTGATCAGACCCACCGAAATCAAAATAAATATGGCCCACATCCCTTGGTGTGATCCTGCAACTTCCCTAGAAGTGAAGACGTTCTTTAAAAAAATACGCAAACCAAATCACCACGAAAGCAATCGGTAAAAAATGCTAAATTAGCGCCGATCTTTCCACATAAATGAAAACGCTAAAAAGTCTATTTACACAGCATGTATCCGACTGAATTTAAGGCATGTATATCTAACTTGATCGGTGCCCGCAACAAGTGACGGCCGATACACAATACAAGTATTCGAAAAGAATAGATTGCGTACAGTGCTGAGGCTTTAGTAGTAGTTTTTATGGGAGGCGACCGACAGCCGAGGTCATTTGCGCCATTAGGGATGGACAGGAAAGGATGAAGGGTGGAGAGAAACCTGGCATCGGCATTAGCCCACTTTTAAAGAAAGGCGCCGTAAGGTCTGCAGCTTAACGTCCCATCCGACGGACGGCGTACTCACTACAGTAGGGAACTCACTCAAAGCACCTCAAGTAGGGATCGGGATACCACTGAACAATATCTGCCACCTCAGGGATTCGAACCCAGGCCTTCTGCGTGGAGAGCCAGTACGTTTGCCACCGCCCCATCCCAATCCCCCAGCCGAGGCTAAAGCCTTAGCACGAAAAGACATTCTGTCAACAAATACAATGAAAGAGGCTTTGGGGATATTAATATAGGTAATCTACCGATTAAAGTAGGTTTTGAATGGAAAAAACTATCAAATAATTATATTGCCTTATCTCTCCTAAAAAACACAATCCAACATCCTGCTCTACAACATTATCCTCTTCCTCTCCGTATACCTCCTTCCTCACTTATTCGCGTCCAACATCCCTATCCTGTCGCTGCCCCTTCCTCGCTTGTCTAACATCCTCCCCTCTATCACAATCTTTTGCTTTTCATCAATTTTTCCTGCCTCCTCAGAATTTATCCCAACAATCTCCTATCCTCGCTATGAATAATACCTAGTACTTCCTCATTATTTTCCTTTCTGCCCACTTCACCTTCTCCATCGTCCACACTCATTTTTCAAAAGCCTCCTATCTACGTCTATAATCCTGCTTCAGCGATCATGTTTCCGCGTCGTACATAGCTACGCTCCATATCAAAGTTTTGAGGAGTCTTTTCATAACTTCCTTGCTCAACGTCCCCGTCATCAACTCCCTCTTCCTAGTGAAAGCCTCTTTGCCTAGTTCATTTCTTCTCCTTACGTCCCCACTACTTTGACCATTTTGGTCCAAAACACCCCCGAGATACCTCTACCCTTCCACCTGCTCTATTTTCTGCCCTCCTATTTTGATGCTAACCTTGGCCTTGCTCTTCTTGGGAAATTGTATAACCTTTGTTTCATTCATATTGGTTTTCATTCCATATATATTGCTCTGAATTTCCCATTCACTCAGCAATGCTTGCAGCCGCATGACTGACTGACAAACTAGAGCTTGGTCATCAGGTAACTTAACTGATTTTACGAATTTCCCCCTACTTTTTTTTCCTACCTCCAATTCTGCCCATGCCTCTTTAATCATTTCCTCCACATGTACGTTGAACAGCATCGGTGATAACGGACAACCCTGCCTTACACCTCTTCCTAACACTACCCATCCGGACTCTCCGTTCCCCACTCGCACCTGAGCAGTCTGAGACATGTACAGGTTGCGGATTAGCCTCATGTCTCTCCAATCTATCCCTATTTTCTGCAATATACTCATTAGTTTTTCCCAATTCACTCTATCAAACGCCTTTCCGAAATCAACGAAACAGGCAAATACGCCCCCATTGTATTCTATATTCATATCGATTAGTGATCTCATTACCTCAATGCCATCAGGCGTACCTCTCCCCTTCCTTAACCCAAACAGATCATCCCCTAAGTAATCAGTTACCCTACTCTCAATCCTTTTGTTGACGATCCTGAGAACAACTTTATCTGCGTGGGACATATTTATGTACATAAAAAAAACCATAAACACAGTAATCAAGCCGAAGGTCGGTTTAGTTGGTGATGGTAGAGTTCACCCAGTTCAGCCCGACGGCGTGTGAAATTCACACATCAGGGTAGGGGGGCCAGTTCCTTTCCCTGTGCCAGTTATGGTTTCCCAGGAAGATCTGGTACCCGAAAAATCACATAGCTTGGGTGGAGCTGCAGGTGCCCATAGTGCCTTGCCTGGGAATCGAACCCGGGACCCTCCGGTCAGCAGTCCAACGCTCTACCCACTGGACTAACGCGACCCTGTATGCAAGCTACCGCAAGGACGTGTGGCGGGGGGTGTTAGGTCACCACCCGTAAAAAGGAACAATGTCACATGCAAAATCAACACCTGCATGATTAACTACACCCACAGCGGCGTACACACTCATGCAATAAATCCTTCATCCAACACTTACGCAAAAACACATACAATAAACCCACAAAAAATTGCACCCCAGGATGCAGCATGAAATCCATTCATTAACGAACTAGTCAGAATAGAAGGTAAGGCTAACCTAAGTAATAAGGCGAAATTGCACTACCACATGGACATGCAACATAAAACGCTCTCCTCCACAAGGAGGAAGGTAGGGTATGTGACCCAACGCCGTAGGTAGCGGGAGGGTCTCCCCGCGGAGAGGGACAAGATTTGAAAGGGGAAACTTAAACACGGACAAAGAAGATCAAGCAATACTTTTAAGAGCATTGCACCATTCAATGACATTCTAATGTGGTCATGCGGAAAGAAAGGGTTGTGACACCAACGCACACGAGGTTGGTGAAAGGGCATGCAATTGAGTAGACCTAATTATTCCCTTGACGCTGAGGGTGACAAGTGGAATTTTTGCTATCTATAACCCTGCAGTTGCTATCCCGAATTGTCCGTTGGAAGAAGTCCTTGAGTCGGCTAGTTCTGGCATCTATTTCCCGAATTTTATATGCATGATCCAAGCGACCAATGTATGTTGGAGTGCGTATAATTTGCGAGACCTCGGTGCTGAAACATGCGGATCTGAATTTATTTATTAAAATCAACCTGGCATTTAATCGTTTTTCTTCTAATGATTCCCACCCTAACTCCATTAGCATTTCAGTGACGTTTTTCGTTTTAACGTAAGAGTTTTTCATAAAACGGGTTGCCCGGCTTTGAACCTTCCCAATATCCCGAATGAGGCCTTTTTCACTCGGATCCCATACGCCATATGCATATTCTAAATGAGGCCTTACAAGAGGGTAGTAACAGTGTTCCTTGACCTTGGAGTCACTTTTGCTGACATTGCGGCAAATAAATCCCAATTTTTTTAATTGGGATTTATTTGCCGCCCGCAGACTTGACGAATGTGGGTCCCCCAAGTTAAGTCTTTAATGAATGTAACATCTAGGTATTTTACCGTCTCAACTATTTCTTGGTCAACTTCAGCTAATTTGCAAACAAATCCCGTTGATATTTTAAAGATATTTACCGCCGAACATTTATTACGATTTAATGATAATCCTCACTTATAACACCACTAAGTTAAGCAATCTAGATCATGCGCTAGCGTTAAACGATCCTCATACCCACATATCTCCCGATAAAGCACCGTATCATCCGCGAACATCCTACTATTACTTTTCACTGCTCGGTTCAAATCGTTTACAAAAATCAAGAATAGCAACGGCCCGATTTCGCTTCCCTGAGGTACCCCCGAGGTGACTCGTACGATGTCGAAACAAGCCCCGTCAAGGACTAACATCTGTTCCCGCTCTGAAAGAGAGTCTTCAACCCAATTAATTGCGCTCTTGTTTATACCTGCGACCTTTAGCTTATGAATAAGTTTACCATGGGGCACCTTATCAAATTCCTTCTGAAAATCTAAAAAGATCGCATCCGCTTGCCTACCTATTTCACCTAATAAATAAATAAATAAATAAAAGATATATATATATATATATATGAGTATATATATATATATATATATATATATATATATATATATATATATATGTATATACATACATATATATGAGTTAAATAATACATTGTGACTAGTAACAAAGCAAAACAAGCATGGTTGAAGACGTAGTGCGAGGATGTGGAACGTTTGCACAGGAGGGTGAAATTTGTGCGCTAAAAAAGAAGGTTAAAATACTATTTGGAAGTTAAAAGGAAAGATCTATGTTTTTAGTTAGAGATAACTCAGGTAAAATAATAGTTGAACAGAAAAGATCCAAGTGAAATGGTGGGAATAGTATATAGAAGAACTGTATGGCTAAAAACTTAGGCCATCAAGCTTAGGCATAGAAATAGAGCATGATGTAGATGAGGATAGCTTAGACCCAGGCATCCTGGACGATGAGATATAAAGGGCTTTTAGGGAGATTGAATCAAATAAGGCCGCGGGGAAAGACAACAATCCTGCGGAACTACTAAAAGAAAGGTGGGAGGAGCAGTCAATATGGACTGATTTGTAGCATCTATGGGGAATGAATCTGGCGGGAGGACTTTGTGAGATCAGTGTCAGTTTCTATTGCGAAAAAGTTGAAGCCTACATCATGTGAGGACTACAGAACAATACGTTTGATATCCCACGCAGCCAAAGTTCTTGTCAGGTTCATCAACAACAGGATAGGGAGCAGGCCAAATGACTCCTTAGGGGATGATTAGTTTAGGTAAGGGGAGAGGTACGCGTGATGCCATTGAGGTAATGAGATCACTAATCGAGATGAATATAGAATACAATGGGGGCGTATTTGCCAGTTTCGTTGATTTCGGAAAGGCGTTTGATAGAGTGAATTGGGAAAAACTAATGAGTATATTGCAGAAAATAGGGATAGATTGGAGAGACATGAGGCTAATCCGCAACCTGTACATGTCTCAGACTGCTCAGGTGCGAGTGGGGAAAAGGCAGGGTTGTCCGTTATCACCGATGCTGTTCAACGTACATGTGGAGGAAATGATTAAAGAGGCATGGGCAGAATTGGAGGTAGGAAAAAAAGTAGGGGGAAATTCGTAAAATCAGTTAAGTTACCTGATGACCAAGCTCTAGTTACAGTCAGCCAAGGGTTACAAGAATTGCTGAGTGAATTGGAAACTCAGCGCGAAGGATATGCGATGAGAATTAATATTAGTAAAACAAAGGTTATGCTATTTTCCAGAAAGAAAAAGGCTAAGCTAAACATTGAAATATGAGGGCAAACACTAGAGCAGGTAGAACAGTTTACGTGCCTCGGAAGTGTTTTGGACCAAAATGGTAAAAGAAGTAGAGACGTAATGAGAAGAAATACACTGGGCAAAGAGGCTTTCACAAGGAGGAGGGTGTTGATGACAGGAACATTGATGAAGGATGCTAGGAAAAGACTCGTTAAAACGTTGACATGGAGCGCAATGTTGTGTGGCGCGGAAATGTGGTCACTGAAGCAGGATGAAAGAAGTAGATTGGAGGCTTTTGAAATGTGGGCGAGGAGGAGATTAGAGAAGGTGAAATGAACCGAAAGGAAAACAAACCGGGTATGGTGGGCGAGGCGAGGGGATTTTGGGAGAAATCCCAGGGAGGCAGAAAAAATGAATTAAGGGCGTATTGATGGGCAGTGGGATGTTGAAGACAGCAATACAGGGAAGAAGGATAGGCAAACGAATAAATTTCAGGAACAGAATAGGGATGTTGGACGGGATGAAGGAATTACATAGAGATGAAGAGGAACTTGTTGTAGAGTAGGATGTTGTATTGTGTTTTGTTAGGACATATTTATTTGGTAGTAGTGACCATCTAAAACTTACCTAGACCGGTAGATTACCTAATAAATATAAATATTATATTTTATGTACACATACTTATACCTGTATATGTATTGTATATATATATGTATACATCTACATCTACATCTACATAATACCCCGCAAGCCGCCGCAAAGGCGTGTGGCGAGGGGTGTTAGGTCACCAACCGTAAAAAGGAACAATACCACATGCAAAACAACAACGTGGAAAATTACACCCACAGCAGCGCACACACTCATGCAAAAATCCCTTCATCCAACACTCATGAAAACACATATACCGCAAAACAACAAAAAACTGCACCCCAGCATGCAGCACGAAAGCCATCCTACAACACGCAAGCCAGGACACAATAAGCAAGAATGTGAAACACCACTACCACATGAACATGCACCACAAAACACTCTACCCCCCGAGGAGACTGTAAAAGGCAGGCTAAATGCACTGCTTCCATTTCAGACTCCGTCATCACCTTTTTTGATACAGACATTTCACAGACACTTCACAACAACAAATTCACTACCTCATTACATATCAAAGCCACTAACCATCAGCAATACCTACATTTTACCACCTTTCACTCTACTCACACCAAACGCTGGATTCCCAATTCTCACTCTATCCGCGGATACCGGATTCACAATATCATAGCCTCCCTCAACAAATACGTGAATGATCTACACGATGTACTTCACAAACGCGGTTACCCTGAAGAGCACGTACAAGATAAAATCCGTCCGCCCTTGCACACCACAGAACAACCAACCTTTTCAACCATTTCAACCTTTGAACCACCTTTTTCTCAGAATTCCACAGACTAAAAATCTTTCTTAGAGAACTATGTACTATTTTAAACGATAATCATGCTACCTGATCTCTTCTGTCCCAACGACCCTCTCCCACATACAGATGACCCGCTAATCTCAGAACATTCTGAGAGTATATATATGTATTGTATATATATATATGTATATATATATATGTATTGTATATATATATATATATATATATATATATATAGATATATATTTATATATATATATTTATATATATATATTTATATATATATAGATGATTTCGCCGAAGTAACTCGGCGGTATGGAATAAAAACTTGGACGGCGACAAAGTAGTTTGTTGTTTGTTACTGTCCAAGTTATATAAATTTACATATATATATACTACCTTGATCAAAAAGTTCCCGGAATAACCACCGTGTGGCGCTCCCATCGTTCCGATTTGAGTTCTGTTTTTTTTGTTAAATTGGTACATCTGTTGTTGATATTCCCTTTAAATCTTAGTGTCATAACTTGACATTTGCAAAAGTTATGTAGCCAAGAGTACATCTATCTCTGTGTGTGTTGGCGATTTTTTACAATTTCAGAAATGGATTTAAATTTGCAACAACGAACTTGTATTAAATTTTGCGTAAAAAACGGATTTAGTGGCGCACGGACGTTGGAAATGTTGGAAAAGTGTTTCGGCAACGATTCTCTAAAAAAAACGGTCGTTTACCAGTGGCACGAGCGGTTCAGAAGTGGTCGTGAGTCAATCGAAGATGATGAACGCAGTGGCAGACCATCGACATCGAAAGTCGGTGAAAAAATTGATAAAGTAAAAGAAATGTTGGTCAATAACCGCAAATTAACCATCAGAGAAATAGCGGAGGACTTGAACATTGCCTATGGATCCGCCCAAGACATTGTGGTTAATGATTTGGGTTTCCGTCGTGTAGCAGCAAAGTTGGTGCCAAAAGACCTCAATTTCATGCAAAAAAGAGACCGTGTTGACGTCGCAAAAGACATGATTTGCGAGGCTGAATCCGATCCCTCATTCATCAAAAGGATCATTACTGGAGACGAGACGTGGGTTTATGAGTACGACACGCAATCCAGACATCAGGCAAGTGAATGGCGTTCACCAAATGAGCCGAGACCAAAAAAACCACGTCGTTTTCAGTCAAAAAAGAAGGCAATGCTGACGGTTTTCATGGATTACAACGGTGTAGTGCATCATGAATTTTTGCCAGAAGGCCAGACAGTAAACAAAGAGTATTATTTGGGCGTTATGAGACGTTTGCGTGAAGCAATTCGCCGAAAGAGACCAGAAATGTGGGCAGAAAACTCGTGGATTTTGCACCATGATAACGCACCGTCGCACAGTGCTATCATTATTCGTAATTTTTTGACGAAAAATGCAACAAATACCATCCAACAGCCACCGAATTCACCTGATTTGGCTCCCTGTGACTTCTTTCTGTTCAATCGAGTTAAAAAACCATTACGGGGAACGCGTTTTAGCAGCCGAGAGGAAGTAATGGAAAAATCGCAGGAAGCACTGATGGACATACCGAAAACCGAATATAAAAAATGTTTCGAGGATTGGATCAAGCGCTGGCATAAGTGTGTTGCAGTCGATGGGGATTACTTTGAAGGGGACAATATAGATTTAGATGAATAAACTTGTATTTTTAATTTTCTGAATAAATTCCGGGAAATTTTTGATCAAGGTAGTATATATATATATATATATATATATATATATATATATATATATATATATATATATATATATATATATTTTCTCATACAAATTTATGCATGATTATGCACATAAAAGTGGGTACACGAACAGGTATTCTCGTCGTATTATAATTAGGAGAGTATCAATCGAAATAGACATGGGCAATTAAGTTTAACCGCAGGATAAACTCAAAAATGAGTTTTTTTAATAGATGCGTGTGGTATATTTTATCCGGAATGGAAGTTCTTCTAGCGTATAAATGAGATATTCAGGATTATTCATGGAACAATCAATTATTAGGCGCAGAAAACGTGAAACCTGGGTTAAACACCCAAGTCATATCTTATGGGCATGCCGTCCGCCGCCAACAGTGGGGTGTCTCATTCTCTCTGTGAATTTAGGGTCAGAGGCCATGCTTGCAGTTGCATGTCCATGAATTATTAGCACTTACCCCTTCTTACTTCCTAGTTCTTCGTGATCTCTCTTGGCATGGTGGAGGTCTATCATACGTTACTTATGGTAGCGGTTCATGTTTATTCCCCCGCTTCGAATGTCAAAGGATTATTTTACGAGATGAACTTAACACTTGTTTCGAGTCAACTATTCTACCATCATGCACATGTTTGTATTTTTTAGGTTTGGAAATATGTTTCCCTTCTTCTCACTTATCCCATGCCTACCCCGCCTGGTGCTTGGACCCCTGCCACACACATTTTTGGTGGAGCGCGGGGTATTCATGTAGATGCAGGCGAGGGAGGCGTATAAATGCCGGGATGACCATTTTTACGCGAAGCCGCTCTCGAAGCTGTAGTCATTCAAAAGGCGCATCGAACGCCTCTTCCAAGGACGCTGGTCCGATCGCCAGATTGATCTTGACGCCTTCTTCCTCTGATGACTTCGGCAGCATGGATTGGCAGCGTACGATTCACGTCACTAAGAATGGATGTATTACACATTCACGGACGGAAGGTGAAATTCCAAACGATTTATCTTATCTTCACGTAAAAAGCCTTTTTATGTTACACTTTCCGCGCTTATCGTGCAGGTAACACGGCAACTGAGTCAACATGATGGAGCGCACGGCTTGCTCCCCTACCTCTTTGGTCGGGAAGAAAAGCAAAGAATGGCACCGGGAAAACCAAAGGCCGTGGTATTTGCGAAGTAGGTCTATTTTCAATGTATATACATTGAGTCACTAAAATGGGTGAGAACGGATGGTCCGAGTTTGCGGATTCCTTCCCGGAAAAGGGATTCTCGACTTGAAAGTCAACTTGAGAGTTTTCCTTAACCTCATCAAGGTTTGGAGAGCTGACCATCGGGAGAATACGGGAGCCACGAGAACTGAGGGAGGCCAGGAAGGGTTTCTCTGTTTTGTGGCTCTGCCGGTTATCCCCCTGCTACCCTCGTTCCTTTAGTTCGGCTTTGGCTTGGTCTCTAAGATTAAGAAAAGGCTTTTCTGAGCGGCAGTTTCATCTCACCCAATTGCCCCCTACGAACGGCATTTGAATTGCTTCATAACTCCCATTAGCTGCATCTTATAAACTCTTAAGTATCGGGGAAATGCGATGAGAAAGTGAAAGAGCGATGTTACTTCTCGCTTTTTAGACCTCACCTCACCTGGAGTATGTAGCCATCATCTGGGATCCTCATGAGGCAATTTTGATAAAAGAGTCGTGAAGCGTGAAGCGCAGGGTCGCGAGATTTGCCAAATGAGAACATGACGAGGACATCAGTATGATATCATTTTTGAAAGATTTGGGATGGAGCTCACTACATAGTGAAGATAAATATTTAGACTGAATCTCTTAAATAAATTTGGGACTGATCAGATTTCCGCAGACGTTCAGCCTACCTAAAAATTCCCAAGTTACTATGGAAGACATGATCATTCTTTCAATACGTATTAGAGAGGCAGACTGCGGAACGGGTAGTTTTAAAATGTCTTTTTTCCCGGAAACAATTAAAGACAGCAAACCCTGCTGCTCACATCAAATAGGAATGAAATTGAACCATCATTACATATGTATGTAGGTATGCAAGTGTGTGTATGTGTGTATATATTTTAGTGTATCCATATACATGTATGCATCTGTATATGTATTTGCGTACGCCTATGTTTACACGTGCATGTGTGAATATATTTAAAGTAGTCTTGTTGCATTTTTTCACTAAAAATTGTGATAATTTATATTTATCATGGCATGGCGATCAGCGAGGGAGGACATTCCTTGAGCAGCCCCGGTGGAATCTAGAAAGAAGTCACGGAATTTTATATGACGGTCGCGAATGATTGAGGGAAAGAACCTCATCGAGTGCTCATGTAGTTCGAGAGAAGTGGGTCCCAACACTATTCCCATTTGGGAATAGTGTTCTAGTATTTTATTTGTTTAAATGACATCTTCTCCTGCGGAGAAATTAAACCTTCATGGTCTCTTTTTCCGCTTAACTCCTCTATATTACATCACGGGCAATTACAAACTCCCAAGCCCAAGTTGGAAGAAAACCCACCTAGTCGCGAATCGAACCAACGACCTCTCCGTTGTCATGCGAGAATGTTATCCCGACGCCACCGAGGCCGGCAAGGACAGGAGGAATGTAGGCAAAGAAAAAAGTGTGGCGAGCTGGCAAGTTAAATGCTTCACCAGATCGATAAATCATGCCCACGTGGCTTTTGCGGAAATACTTCCGATAAGCTCACGAAAGAGAAGTTTGGTGCCAAAGATGACACCTAGGTCTTTTTGAGTTGCGACCGCTGGAATTAGCTGACCATAAATTTGATAATCTGCAGCTTCATAAATACCCCGCCTTCCATCAAAAGGGTGAAAGTACCAGGTGGGAAGGGTAAGGGATAAGGGGGAGGAGACTTTTAGCGTCCCTCCGCAAATAGTGCGCATATGTTTTACCCAAGTAAGATCCGATGCAATCGTGACCCCCAAGTATTTTACTTCATTCCCGACGCTCATCCAAACACCTCCGAGTGTGTAAGTTGGTAAAGCTTGATCGTTTTTTCTATCGTTTAAGAAATGCATTACGGTACATTTTTTCGTATTTAATGCCAGCCCCCATTCTTCACACAATTTTTTAATGTTGTTCAAGTCAGTTTTTAATGATTCACGATCTGCGTCTTTCTCTATTTCCCTGCGGATTTAAGTGTCGTCGGCAAGGAATCTTATGCTGATTTTTATTTTGCAGGTGATATCATGAATGTATTTAATAAATAGTAGTGGTCCTAAGACGCTACCCTGTGGGACGCCGGATGTTACTTGCACATAATTAGAGCTTGAGCCATCTATCCCTACCTTTTGTTTGCGGTCAGTAAGGAAGTCCCGGATCCAGTTTGTAGTTTATTCCATACCTTTGTAACTCGTGAATCAATTTAGCGTGTGAGACTATATCAAAGGCTTTTTTGACAACCAAGAATACCGCATCTCATTGTTTGCTTCTTTCCCCCGATTGCAGTACGTCGTGTATAAAAAGTCCCAACTGCGTTTCTGAATCTCTCCTTTCTGGATCCGTGTTGTCCGCTGGATAATAGGCCCTGATTGTCGAGGAATGTCTTGACATAACAGTAATGTGTTCCAAGACCTTACAGGAGAGGGAGGGTAACTATATTGGTCGGTAATTGCCGGGGTCGTGTTTATTTCCGCTTTTGAAAATAGGTTTGATGTTGACTATTTTTCCAGTCCAAGGGGAACAACACCTTCTGAAATCGATTGGTTGAATATGTATTTAAAAAGGCGCAATTTTGAGTGTGAGCTCTTTCGGTATTCTCTTGCTGGAGTCTACTCTAGTCCGGGTGAACTACTACTTTTAATGTGTAGGTGTTGTTTCGTTATTCCTTTGCGCGTAATTCTAATGCAATCCATATTAGCGATAGGAGTGGCGTGGCCTTCCCTGGGTATCTCTCTGTCATTAGTGTGCAAGCTTTGAAAGAAATTATTTAAAACATTCCCTTTTTTGGTGCTGTCTGTATATATAATCCTATTGCTGCCTTTGAGGGACTCTATGGTTGGAAATTTTCCCTGCAATTCCCTAACATACGACCAGAATGCCTCAGGATCATTCTCCAAGTAATCGCACATCACATTTCTGGTGAAATTTATTGGGGCTCTTTGCATTATTTTCTTCGTTTCCCTACGATATGTTAAGTTCGCGTGTTCTCTTGGTGCACTTTCAGAAGACGTTACTTGGCCGTTTTTCAAATTTATTTTTATTTCGAATGCAATTTCCTTTATTGTCTCAAAGCCCTTCATCGTGGTTCGTCACTATCGTTTTTCTTTTTGGTATCGATACATTTCTCTACATCGTGTCTAATTAACTCCAGGAAATGCTTCCATGTAGCCTCAGTCCCAAATCCATTGCGCGTTTTCGGAATTTAGGCTTTTGCTAAGATACGCGGTAAAATCCTTAAAGTTACCCTTTTCGAATAGGCACACCTTTCTACTGGGTTTTACGATTTTGTCCACCGAAGCAGATAATTCTATTACAGTTGCTTTGTATTCATTTTTTGCTTCAGTTACATATGAATATGTGGCCATTTTGGGAAGGTTTATTAAGCAAATATCTAGAATATTTTTGCCCCTAGTTTGTGTTCTTATTATTTGGCTCATTGGATTGGCGGTGAGCATACTGAAGGTAGCCGCGCATGAATCGCGGTTTCTCGCTGCGATATTATTGCAGTATTTGTCCCAGCCTATTGAAGGAAGGTTGAAATCACCCCCTGTCTGAATGTCGCTTTTTGTATCCTTGCGGATAAAATGCGATATTTGGTTATCTAAAGCCTCTATTGAATCTGAAGTAGAATCAGGTGTGCTCTGGTTATTTCTCTTTATTGTGCACCAAACGCTCTCAATCAGGTCATCTCATTTTTGCGCATAGATGATAAAGTGTTTTTAATGGCAATGAATACTCCTTATCCGTTTCTCTTACCCCTGTCTCGTCTATATATATATATATATATATATATATATATATATATATATATATATATATATATATATATATGAAAACTTGGACAGCAACAAACAATATAAGAACACTCACACGATATTTCTTGATATTTTCGACGGAATTTGGCTCCGTCTTCTTCAGAAGAAACAGTATATATATATATATATATATATATATATATATATATATATATATATATATATATATATATATATATATATTTATTTATTTATTTATTTATTTATTTATTTATATGTATATGTGTGTGTGTATGTGTGTGTGGGTCGCGGTAGTCCAGGGGGTAGAGCGTTGGACTGCTGACCGGAGGGGCCCGGGTTCGATTTCCGGGCAAGGCACTCTGGGCACCTGCAGCCCCAAGCTATGTGAGTTTTCGGGTACCAGGTTTTCCTGAGAAACCGGCATAGGGAAAAGAAGGAATCAACCTTCGGGTTGATTACTGTGTTTATGGTTTTTTATAATTATATATATTGTAACTTGAAGGGAAAACTTCACCTTCATTAACATCCTCCGAAAGTACATCCATCCAGCCCTCCGTTCCCAAAACTATATCCGCATCTAAACTTCGGAATGCTATCGGGTGATATCACCATAGCAGCCCCTAGAGCAGCGGCGGCACCACCAAAGCGGAGCCACCCATGTTCGAGAAGGGAGGGAGCAGCGATTTCTTATGTCCGACGTACAATGTCTCCCCTGCGACGTAGGGTCCAAAGGAAGGGAAATGCTGGATGGCGGTCCTCGTGGTGTGAACCGGGGGGGGGGGTTCCTCAGGTGACGCAGGTGGTGAAGACGGTCGTACGGATCGTGGGTTCCACCAATGTACTCATTGCAGCCCACGTGACGATGCATCTACTCGCGGATCCGAAGATATTCTGGATTCTTTCAAGAACCTGAGTGCGGAGGTAAAGCGAGTCGCGGCGCCGTTGGAAGTCTCAATCAAGTTATCCACATGCTCAATTTTGCCATGTGTTGGCCGGGGTATTATGGTTCGGAATCGTATTTTAAGGAGTTAATAATAGAATGGGGAAGTTTTGTCGGAGAATGGGTGTGGGCTTCATTGAACCACGGCCCATCCTTTAATCGTGCACGAAACCTTCAAATCGCCTTGGGGTGTATTATACGGTTAGGCATCGCAGAGGTAGCGCATGGGATACAGGAACATGCGAAGAGAGTCTAGCGTTGTTGGTAGATTAGAGAGAAGGTCAATTAGAGGGAATTCACTTGAAAAGCATTCCACGGGTCTTTCATTAAAACAACTGAAACAAGAATGACGGAAAGTGCAATGAATGTTTAGACTTAGTAATCGAGAATAAATAGACAAAAATAATTCCTACGGTAGTTAGCATCGTGAGGGGCCATCACAGAAAATTATATAGTATGTATAAAGATAAAACTATCTCCGTAATGGCAATCAACTGCCGAAGTTTAAAAAACAAAAAATTCGGCTGTCACCACATGATGAAAGGTACCAAAACCTATTTAATTGCGGGAACTGGGAACGGGTTACCGCAAGACATCGTAGACGAGGAGATTTTTCCAAAAGGCTTTAGAATGTACAGAAGGGACAGGGAAATTAGGATTGGAGGATCATAGCTGTTAAAGATATTCAAGAAAGCAGAAATGAGCGGTTCTCTAATAGTAATATGCTCGGTGCTCCATAAAAAGCCCTAGGCCGAGAAGAGTATATATTTGTGCCTATTACAGACCCCCCGATTCCGGAGATACATCAATATTAAAACTAGAATGAGAGGTCACTATTTGAATTCCCATTTACAAAATAGGAGACTCATAATCGAAGTGGATTTAAACCTTCCATCCATGTACTGGAAAACTATAGTTTTATAGCAGGAGATAAAGACATGGAGTCATGCGAGCCACTGCTTCGTCTTTTTGCATCAAACCCGTAAAACCCGTCAGTCTGAGAAGGATTTATCACGGGAATCAGGATGATTGGATATGCTATGCTGTACCCACGTATGGAAGGACAGTAAGGGGTGAGTTTGGCATGATTAGGATGGCAAATGTTATAATGGAGATATTGTTGTTTGTTAGTTGGTTTTATATGCATATAAGTGAGGGATTTTATCGTAAAATGTGGAATATGTTTAGGAAAGAAGGTGGAACTCTCACACTTTCATTCAATGTCTGATCTAGAAAAAAGAACTTTATGTTGACGGGAAGAAATTCATATTTTCTGTTAAACCTAGGAGTATCTTATAAGAATAAAGGTGTGATTCGGAAGCAGTATAAATAGTATGTGGCTGGAAAAATCTGGACCCAGCAGCATTGAAGGAGCAGGCATATAGAAAGGACTGAAGCTCTTTTTAAACCAGTACGTTCAATCAAATCCATTGTCTTCAAAGCCTTGATAGACAAAATAATCAACCAAGGACTGATTAGATAGGTATACAGATAACCTCAGAGTATGCCCTACACCATGAAAAAATCACACATCAGGGAAGGACCACCAGCTATTTTTCCCCTTGTCACCAGCGGTTTCCCCAGGAGGATCTGGCCATCGGAAAAACAGAGAATTAGATTGGATGCGCTCCGAATCATCCAAGTGCTCAAATTATCGTCTCCATTTTGCCTTCTCGTCAAGCCCCCTAGTCACGCGTAAATTTTAGTAATTATAGCTTCGTGGGCATTATTATTAACCTCTTTTAACTCATTATTATTATTAATTTATTTTTATTTGACGAGTAGGCATGCATTTTGATTATTTTCGACTACACTCTCACTTTTCGTTTTCAATTTCACAAACATGGGTTGATATTACATCGCCGCTATTATACCACCGCTACCTTCCCAGAAATTCAATATGAGTAGAATTATCGATTAGTTGATAAGATCGCGTATCGCGACCGTGTCATACGTAGCGAGTGATGGTCGGCGGAATCATCCTAGTTTCGGCCTTTATGGATGTACTTAGAGGAACTATCTTTTCTTTCCGACGGATGTGAATTATGAGGTGGGATTATCAGTATTTTAGCTAATGAAAGAGGGAAGAGGAAACTATTGGAAGGTAAGAGGGAGTTCGGAAACTCAGACGGAATTAATGCTTAACCAGCAATTGGGAGTTGCAGGATTCAAGCCCAACTGATGAAACTATTTGGATAATTTCTCGTGTGCTCTAAATGTGTACATTTAAGGTCATTTGGTAGTCAAAAGAGGACCGTAAAAGACTGAAAGCAAGCCGCCTCCGGCAGTTTCCTCACCCGGACAGTTTCCATGATGCATGTGACCATTGCAACGCTGTCAATACTAACGACAGTAATTTTTGTTTGAATACATGCGTCTGCGTGGGTATTTATCAGAATACTTTTCTGTTAGCATTGATTTGGTTACGCTGATCTAACGGGTGCTACCCCAGCACCCGCCTTACATCTTCGCAACATCCCGCCGTAACGCGGGTTATTGCGAAGATGTAAATCCTTTGCAAACACAAGAATTTCATGCATAAACAAGCGTATAACAGGCGTAATTGCTTCACTTTACATCTACATCTACTTCATACCCCGCAAACCGCCGCAAGAGCGCGTGGCAGGGAGTGTTAGGGCAACACCCGTAATTAAGGAAAAACCATATGCAAAAGCCACAAATTTTCACAGCCCACAAACAAATTATACTATACATTCATGAAAAAACCCTTACACCCCACACACATGCAAACACTCAAACTACCAACTAACATACACATACACCTGCAAATGTACCTGATGTCTTCGCTATGTTTAATTTTGTTCCGACTGGTAAATTAAATGTTTTTAATATTTCTAAGCAAACGTTCGTTGTTTATTATTATGATTTCTGATTGTTCTGGGAAAGAATAAGTATTTGAATCTATCTGTACCGGAATCTATCTCCCTTCTTTTATCTATGTGGTCTGACCTAAGTTAGTGTGGGGCCATTATAATTCCTTTAGTTTCATCGTTAAACTCGCTTGGTCTGAATCTTTCTAAAAGTCTAAGTTTCGCTTGTTCTCTTCGTATTTCAAGTGGCTCCCAGCCTAAATTCCCTAAAGCCTACAGTGAGTCTCAGCAAAGACAATAATGGTCTACAGTGATCATCGGCTTCCACATCTTTACCTTGTACCTTGTCGACACCTGATCCATTATCCAAGAGGATGGCATTAATGGTCCGCGGATGGCCGTGTGACGTGGTTTGACGTGGTCGCCTTGGGTAAGCAGGATCAGACCGCATTGGCGAGCCTTTGCAAGTAGTAACGAGCCGTCATTCTGCACCAAGTTTGGTTTTTGCAGGGTCAATGAAAAAAGAGGGAACCCTGGCTGCGGGGCGGGGGGTCGTAACCAGGGTCCGGCCAGGAGGAGCCGTCAGGGCGAAGCCAAAATTCAGTATTTATAGGCTCACTGCTGAGTGAACAACGCTCTCATCAAAGCAATCGTCCTTCAGATGTCTCCGCGTCTTCGTTATCAATGGATAATAACGTGTCTTTATCCCGTATCAGCATTTTCGAGATAGCATTTGAAAATAATTTCCCACTTAGAGCCAAGATATCTTAAGTAAATCAATTTCCCTTTAGATAAACTCAAGTACACGGCGCACTTTTCTCCCATTGAGTCATGAAAGGGAGTCTCAGTAATTGAACAAGATTGGGTTTATTAAAAGCTATCGCGATTAAATTCCTTCATCAGTAACACTTCTAGCGAGTCGCTTCGTGTCAAGCGAGCGATGGTGCGCAAAAGAAATGGTGCGCGTAGTAAGTCATTGCGTCCCACTTCGGACCGAGTCTCGACCTCTCAGGTTTTTATGATGATTGGCCAGTATTTCAGTCTTATTATACGATCAAACCTTTTTTCAGTCTTTGGAGACACTGAAACAGTAAATGAAAGTAGTTTTATGTTAATATGTGACAATATGAACTTTAATGGAATATTTTTGACCTGTATTATAGCCAAGAACTCAGGTTAAAATTTGTCTGATGACTCATTTCCGAAGTCATTTCCGGAGGAACCATATTATGGCAATGAGTATGATGATATTACGCTCTAGGTTTTAAGGCTTCATAATTTCCACTTTATTAGTTTCCAAATATTTTTTAAGGTCTATTATTAAAGGACAATATGAACAAAATATTTATCTCAGCCTAAAAACGGCAAAGGTTCCAAAGATAACGAGATTGTGCTTATGCTTTGTTATGTCACAACTTAAAGGAATGTCTCTGAAATATAACTGGGAGCGTTCCTTTGCTTTTACGGTTAAACAAATCTTGAACAAGGCACGCCCGCAATGCATAGAATATCAATCCCAAATGCTATTAAAATTAAATAATGAGTTATCATTATTACAAAATAGAAGCCAAAATTAAAGGCCGTTCAGAACGAATGGTACGGGATAAGGCGTGAGACAAGGAGACTCGAGCAGATGAATACGATAATATTTCCAAGGGC
This sequence comes from Hetaerina americana, assembly GCF_022747635.1. NCBI lineage: Eukaryota > Metazoa > Arthropoda > Insecta > Odonata > Calopterygidae > Hetaerina > Hetaerina americana. The sequence continues at coordinate 1,295,069 of NW_027286292.1, read as the reverse complement.
AACATTGATTATATCGGTCAATTTCATTATTTTCCAGCTATAAGTAGAAATAGTAATGATAGATCAGGCGATCGAAATGAGGGAAATTTATTGGTTTTAATTAACTATCATGAGATACAAGTTTGAATCATTGATTATGGCACTGTGCAAGCTGAGTTATCACATTACAACTATTGGTGGACGAATTAAAAGAACTATTGGAGCAAGGAATGGGATTGTAACTGGACATAATCAAGCGCGTAGCTTTGAAGGTTTGGAGCAAAAGGAGTGATGAGCAGAACATACATTATGAAATATGTGGCTTCGGTGTTAACTCCGACAGATCAAGTTACAAATTTGGGGGTCGTCCATATACCAAAGCCTTCTCATGGGGAGCACATATCAGGAGAGTATGCGGATCCGCTTTAAAGGAACTCGGCTTCATCGGACGGGTGGTGGGAAAATGTAATGGGAAAGTTAAAGAGTGTACTATTTTCCTTTATTTGGGCCACATTTGGAATACGCCGCAAATAATTGGGATCCTTGGAGAAATCGTCGATCAAAATTAGATAAAGTTCGGAGAAAATCCACGTCAGAAAAGTCGTCCAGTCAGAGAAAATCGTCAAAAATTGTTGCGATAAGAAGACGAATGTGACAGGCCTTTAAGAGTAATTAGGATGAGGGCCACTTGAGATGTGAAGAGAACATGCGAGACAAACTTTTAGCAAGGTTCAGAACAAAGTAGTTTAGCAATGACACTAAAGGAGTTATTATGGCCCCACACTACTTAGGTAGATCAGACCACAAAGGGAGAAAGACTCCAGTACAGATAGATACAAATACTCGTTCGTTCTCCGGGCAATCAGTAATAATATTAGTAAGAAACCAAAGTCATTATAGAAATAGTAAAGAGATTCTATTTACAAGTCAGGATAAGATTAAACACTGCGTAGACATTAGGTGTACTCGTAGGTGCATGTACATGTTAGTTACTGGTATATATATTTGCATGGGTGTAAGTTAAAATGGTTTTGCATGAACATGTACGCCTCTGGGGGGGGGGTGAATTGTCATGAATTTGTTAATTTTGCATGTGGTTTTATTCTGTAACCACGACTTTGTAACAACTATCAATGCAGTTTCACTGATATGAAATGAGAAAAATATTACCATTCAAACAATTCACATAAAAAAAAACAAATTTTCCTCATTTAACATTTATTGGGTACATTATTTCTCCCTCGACAAATTTTAATGATTCAGTCTACACCAGGAGCCCACCTCCCCATTCCTCCTCGCCCCATGGGAACAACTGCTTGAAGGCCAAATGAATTCCCGCTGGTTAAAGGGAATAGCAACCGGCTTTGCCCATTTTACATATCACTGAGGGGACAATATTCCAGTTCAACAGCTCAGAATGCCTACGCCGGAGAATGCTCTATGCTGGGCTAACAGCTTCCACCAATAATTTCACCTGCGGATCTTGATATACGTCAGCATTATGCTCAGATTGTCATGAGTCATTTCGGATCTTGATATACGTAAGCATTATGCTCAGATTGTCATGAGTCATTTTGCTGGCAGAATGACGGTACAACATACCTGTACGAGTGTACTTTAAAAAACACATGTTTTCCTCGTCTACCAGAAATCATCATTTTTGTCCTGGTAGATTGTGTCATATTTGTTCACCCCGAACTCCATTCATGCTAAAATCTAAATGAACTAACTCTAAAATCGATGCATTGTCACATGATGTCCAACATAACTAATTTTTTAATACAAAGCATTCATAGTCATGCCGTTTACGTAAAATAATGGGTGGCCTATAAATTACTGCTTGAGGGGATCTCTATCCGAATTGCAACTTTAGCGCTGACAAGAGCACGGGAGGAGGGCACTAAATCGTTCGCCTCTAAAAGGACTTGTCATGATCAGCTCGTTGAAAAATGTATGCAACTCCGACGAGTGGGCTTGGAGTTTTCTGGACATAATAATGTGTTCAAATACAGATTGCAATGTCTGCGTGGTCTTCCATGAAATTCTGTCCTTCAAAAAGAAGCTCGTGCGCAGTGACGCCGTATGCCTGGATCTACATCCGTACACAACCCCGCAGGTCGTCACAAGGATGTGTCGCAGGGGGTGTTAGGTCACCAGCTACACTGGACCCACTCCATATCTTCAAAAAACGAGTGATTCCTCGTGATCCACGAAAAGGGCTCTTGGAAGGAGGCGACGAAACACACCATGCATTCAATATCCGTTACACACATTATTATTACTGTTAGCAACTATCACATTACATTAACAAGACAAATAAGAGAACCCATTAAAAATGGGCGGGCTCACATGCGACGCAGTTACATACTACCTTGATCAAAAATTTCCCGGAATTTATTCAGAAAATTAAAAATACAAGTTTATTCATCTAAATCTATATTGTCCCCTTCAAAGTAATCCCCATCGACTGCAACACACTTATGCCAGCGCTTGATCCAATCCTCGAAACATTTTTTATATTCGGTTTTCGGTATGTCCATCAGTGCTTCCTGCGATTTTTCCATTACTTCCTCTCGGCTGCTAAAACGCGTTCCCCGTAATGGTTTTTTAACTCGATTGAACAGAAAGAAGTCACAGGGAGCCAAATCAGGTGAATTCGGTGGCTGTTGGATGGTATTTGTTGCATTTTTCGTCAAAAAATTACGAATAATGATAGCACTGTGCGACGGTGCGTTATCATGGTGCAAAATCCACGAGTTTTCTGCCCACATTTCTGGTCTCTTTCGGCGAATTGCTTCACGCAAACGTCTCATAACGCCCAAATAATACTCTTTGTTTACTGTCTGGCCTTCTGGCAAAAATTCATGATGCACTACACCGTTGTAATCCATGAAAACCGTCAGCATTGCCTTCTTTTTTGACTGAAAACGACGTGGTTTTTTTGGTCTCGGCTCATTTGGTGAACGCCATTCACTTGCCTGATGTCTGGATTGCGTGTCGTACTCATAAACCCACGTCTCGTCTCCAGTAATGATCCTTTTGATGAATGTGGGATCGGATTCAGCCTCGCAAATCATGTCTTTTGCGACGTCAACACGGTCTCTTTTTTGCATGAAATTGAGGTCTTTTGGCACCAACTTTGCTGCTACACGACGGAAACCCAAATCATTAACCAGAATGTCTTGGGCGGATCCATAGGCAATGTTCAAGTCCTCCGCTATTTCTCTGATGGTTAATTTGCGGTTATTGACCAACATTTCTTTTACTTTATCAATTTTTTCACCGACTTTCGATGTCGATGGTCTGCCACTGCGTTCATCATCTTCGATTGACTCACGACCACTTCTGAACCGCTCGTGCCACTGGTAAACGACCGTTTTTTTTAGAGAATCGTTGCCGAAACACTTTTCCAACATTTCCAACGTCCGTGCGCCACTAAATCCGTTTTTTACGCAAAATTTAATACAAGTTCGTTGTTGCAAATTTAAATCCATTTCTGAAATTGTAAAAAATCGCCAACACACACAGAGATAGATGTACTCTTGGCTACATAACTTTTGCAAATGTCAAGTTATGACACTAAGATTTAAAGGGAATATCAACAACAGATGTACCAATTTAACAAAAAAAACAGAACTCAAATCGGAACGATGGGAGCGCCACACGGTGGTTATTCCGGGAACTTTTTGATCAATGTAGTATTACCAGTAAGCATTCTACTCATTCGGGACGGGAAATTCGCAAATGCATCGTATATACAAATTTATTGACACGGCAGCCGAGGCGTTAGGGTGTCGTTAGGCGTCACGCGGGGCGTTAGGGCGCCGGCCATTAAGGGCGCCATACAGGGTTGAGGGCAACTTCCATGATCCCAACTATTTTCGCCGGTGCGCGGGAAATGCTTGAATCCATCCGCTCGACAGCCTATTTCTCTTATTTCGTTACGACAGTCCGTCCCGCCTATGTAATTTGGGGGGTTGAATTATTTCCTTCATGTCAAAGGAAAACCACACTACTGGTACCTTTGAAATAGGTTTAACCTTGCTCTAAGTCCACGTATATCTAAAGGTTCCCATCCAAGATCTTGCAGTAAATGTGTGACGCTTTGCGTCCTTTCGCACGAATTTTCACGAATCTGGCGTGCCTTGCTCTATTCTGTAGGTAGTGTTATTTGAGATGGATCCCATGTGCTTACCGCTTACTCTGGAAGGGAAGGGGTTTCACCAAAGAAAAATAGCATTTCGTCGAAACCTTTTCATCGATACATTTTCCAAATATACGCTTGACAAATGCCAGCTTCTATAGGGCCTTTCCACAGAGAGTGCGAGTACTATTGTGCTTTCCCATTTAAGGTTCGTTGCGATGGTGACACCCAAGTATTTTACGTGATCCGTAGCGCTCATCCGAAGACCTCCGAGTATATACATCTACGTAGTAGATGCACCGCAAAAGCAAGGGTGTGTGGTGGGGGGTGTGAGGACACCAGCCATGAATGCAAAATGATTACACTAGTGTCCGATCATGCATTCCAACAAAGTTATTCACGCGACAGGGGCCAATTATGGGCAAAAATATTCAATAACAGGATTATTCAATAAAAGCGTAAATTCAAATCATACGGGAAAAATGTTATGAGAATGGGTCCATTTAAAATACATGCAGGATATCGACATAATATCGGCACTACCAATCCTTATTATCCACTCCCCTCCAGTGATGATATCTATTCTGATCTCTAATTGTACGGGGGAAAACGACATTTTAGACCTATCCGTTCTACTGTCTAACTTCCTAATTTTACGTACATGATTTTATCTACCAGAGTAAGTCGGGGCCGGTAATATCATCAACATCCTCGGGTAAATGACCGGCCTCAAATGTACGCAGTAATATTAACCTTTATTTCAAACCTACTGTCAACTAGTGGTTCCCATCCTTCTCCCTCCAATAGTGTCGTGACATGTGTTATATTATCCTCCGTTGAGTTTCCACGGGATTGTAGCTAGGATCTATCTGAAGAGACGCTCAAATATTTGTATTTCGGTCATCTGACGGTTATCTTCAGTGAGATGATAGTGCGGTGTGAACTAAATTGCAGTCGAGTCCTGAAAGCGGTCAATGCTACGCTGTTCACCACTTTTCACAAACCTAGCTGCCCCAAGTTGCACTCCATCTCGTCCCCGAGTGGTGACCAAACACGTCCTTCTGGCGGCTTGTGGGGTATTATGTAGATGTACGTATGTAGTTCCAAAACTAGGTCTACCTCGTGAGGATCCTATACACCCGCAGCGTACTCTAGGTGGAGCCAAACGAACGTAAAATAACTGAGCCCCTCTACCTTTTCATGACATTCCTAGCTTTTATCCATCCTAGCTTTTTATTTATTTCACTAATTTCCGGAATGCACTTTCCCCTGGACGTGTCCTTAGTTATCTTAACGTACCGATACGTCTAACAACCGATTTTGGTCACGTCTGCTCGTGTTTTGTTTATAATTTTAGGTAGTGCGTAACCATGCATTTTTTAGGATTTAAATCCAAACGCCATTTTCAATGATAATTTGGAATGTCGTTTAAGTTAATATTTAGTGACGATCTGTTTCGTTCGCTATTGCCGTCGATAGGAGTGTCTTCGGCAAACAGTCTCATGATGAGTTTCACTTCTGAGTGAAACTATGTATGTAAATAATAAAAAGTAAAGGGCTGATGATGCACCCCATTGGACATCGGATGTTACTTACACATAATTAGACCTTGAACCACCCATCACTGCCTATTGCTTGCGGTTATCAAGGAAGTCCACCATAACCACCAGTCATACCAGCCACCTGTCATAACATTATCATTTATTCTGTACACACGCAACTTTTTTATCAGTTTGGCTTGTGGGACTTAGTCAACGGTCTTTTTAAAGCCCAAGTAAATCGAAACTATTTGTCGGTCCCTTTATCCCGATTGCAGGATATCGCGCTTAAAATGTCCCAGCTGTTTTTCCCATGATCTCTCCTTTCTGAATCCCTGTTGTTTACTGAATATAAGGTTTTGCGTGTCGAGAAATGCCATGACGTTGCTAACGAAGATATTTTCTAGGATTTAGCCGGAGAGCGAGGCTAAAGAAACTAATCGGTAATCACTGGGTTCCTGTTTATTTCCAATATTGAAAAGAGATGTGACGGTAGTAACTTTCAGTCAAAAGGAACTACGCCTTCCAAAATCGAGGTGAATGTGTTCTAGGCCTGTTTAAGTGCATTAAACTTTCATGCTTCACTTTGTGAAATTGTTAGATGTCCATATCAGATGGGTTGAGATAGACTTAATTGTGTGGAAAATTACAAACTTATTTAATGTGGACATGTATTCAAAGGACAAAATTTCGTGTGCGGGATTTTGCTGTATTCTAGCGGGAATGACCTCTGGTCCGGGGTATTTGTTTGTTTCTATGTGGAGGGATCCCCATATTATATTTGTGTGCGTAATTGCAATGTCTTCCTTAATACTCATTCACGGGTGCGAAAACATTGAAGCATTGTAACGCCACATGATGAGGGATAAAAATTTTCCTGGTTGGTACTGTATGTCTTTTTTAGGATAAAGAGTAGATCAAAGTGTAGGCCATCGTCGCGCAATAGGTTCGTGCAAAAGACTGCTATGAGTGTCATAGTAAGTTATTTAATAGTTTTATTACAAGTCATGTGAGTGAATAAAAAAGTAGTGTCAATCTTACCGATGTATCTTCGCGAAATGGCTTTGTGAACATTTGTGAACATTAGATCACATTGTGAACATTTGTGAACATGTGAACATTAGGTCACATTCGAGCAAAAGGTAATTGATCCAATTAAAATTATGGCTCTAAATTTCCGTAGTATAAAAAACAAAAGATTGGCTATTGAGCATGTTTTGGTAAAAGCAAAGGGTGACAGTTTGAAGGAAGACAAAACGAACACCTTGATCGCGGGAGAAGGAGCAAGCAGTGGGGTTTCCCCAAAAGGTTTATCGGTCAATGGAAAGGACAGGCCTTGATGTAGAATTGTACAACACTGTATCCAACGTAATGAATGGGATGAAAGAGGACTAAACAACGGAAAGGACTGCAACGATGGAAGCCTATTCGCGTGCTCATTTTACAAGCCCCCAAAATTCCAAGATTGATGTTTTACATAACCTCAACGACCAAATATCCACTCTCAGGTACAAATATAGCAACAGTATAATTATAATCGCTAGCGATATTAATCTACCGTTAATTAATTGGAACTGGGATTGCGTAGGAAAACCTCCGTAAAACCGAGATTCATGCGAAGAAATTCTCCATATATTCATAAACCACTCTTTAGAACAAGTAGTTAAATCCCCAGCAAGGAGTCACAGCACTCATGTTCTTTATATCTTTAAGACGTTTACGCCCAAAGTGATCACAAACATGAAACAATGGGCGGCATAAATCCATTGTTCTTGAGATAAAAGCTAATTTCGTGACTGTAATCAAGGAAAGCGCAAGGTGGTACTTAGTCAATAGAGAACATTTCAACGGACTTCGAAAGCATTTAAAAAACGAATTTCAAGAATTCATAGTAAAACCCAGACAATCGATACAAAGAACTCTTGGAAGTCTTTCCTTACTATTGTTCGCGAAGGAAGGAAGGACTCGCAGGTTCGTTTTAAGTTTAAAGGCGACAGTAGAAAACCGGTATGGTACAGCGGAGAAGTTAATAAAGCAAAGAAGGTTCAAGTCAGATTTTAAGATTAGTTTCAATTTAATGACTTTAAGAATTAATGACGTAGTTCTTAAGAATACGTTCACAGAGAAATTTAAAAATGTCATGGCAAAAACATCATGCACAAAGCCGTACACATTTTCAAATCTAAAATGCTATGCAAATATCTGGAGGAAAATTTAAATTTATTCTGCTCTTACGTAGTAGCAGTAGTTTTAGGGGAAGCGACCGAGAGCTAAGGTCATTTGTGCCATTAGGGGTGGGCAAGCAAGGATGAAGGGTGGAGAGAAACCCAGTATCGGCATTAGCCTACTCTTGTCCAAAGTCGCCAAGGGGTCTGCAGTTTATCGTCCCTTTCGACGGACGTCGTACCAACTCACAGTGCTCTCAACAAAGCACCTCAAATAGGGATCGGGATGCTAATGAAAAAATCTGCCTCCTCCGAGATTCGAACGCGGGCCCTGAGTGTGGGAAGCCTGTACGTCAGCCACCACACAATGCCGATCTCCAAGATTAATTGTGAGTGAGGGTATTGCCCAAGTATTTAATCGAGTCCACATTTTCTCTTTTGGTATTTCTGATACAGTAGGCGTTCTGCAGGGAATTGATCTTTTTCCACAAAATTCATCGCAGTGCACTTTTTAAGATGTAATCCTAAATCCTGGGTGTCGCAATGGCATTGTAGAGCCTTTAGATAATCTTCTCAAGCTGCTTTACCCTCAGGTTCAATAATATCTTTGTGGGCTACTGCATCGTCAGCAAATAAACGTATCTTACTATTAACTACTGAGGTAATGAAGTTAACATAAAGTAGGAATAAAAGAGGTCCGATATCATTTCTTTGTGGAATACCTGAAGTGTCTTCCACTGCATTAGAGCTAACACCATCTACAATTACTCTTTGTACCCGACCATTCAAAAAGTCTTCATTAAATCTGTTAATTTAATCTAATTATGATCCTCAGTAAACTACTTTTGCTCAATGTGCCAAATCAGTTTCTCTTTTCGCCTTCCAACTGTCCTCCATAAGCTTCTCTCTTTATTCACTTCTCAAAGTGCATCCTCATTTGTTTCTGTCTTTCCTCTTTACGAGGTCTGTTCAAAAAGTATCACGACTTTTGTGTTTTTTCAAAAGTTATTTATTTATTCATGAATATCTATTTTTTCCCCTTCAAAGTAATCCCCCATAGATATTATACACTTGTGCCAACGTTTTTTCCAATCCTCGAAGCACTTCAAAAATTCATTTTTGTGATCTTTTCCAGTTTCGATGCAGTTTTTATCTCGTCTACTGTAGCGTAGCGTCGTCCTTTCATGGGCCTCTTCAGTTTCGGGAACAAGAAAAAGTCACTGGGGATCAGATCTGGGGAATACGGTGGCTTCAGCATCATAAGTGCGTTATTTTTGGCCAAATATTTGCGCACAATTAACGATGTGTGTGCTGGGGTGTTTTCATGTTGCAAAAGTCAAGTTTTGTTCTTCAAATCCGGGCGTTTGTGGCGGATTGCTTCACGCAAATTGCGCATTACTTGCGGGTAATATTTATACTTATTTACCGTTTACCCTGTGGCAATAACTCATGATGCAACACGCCCCTGCAATCGAAGAAAACTGTAAGCAAAACTTTCACATTCGACCAAACTTGGCGCGCTTTTTTCGATCTTGACTCGTGTTGCAGCTTCCATTGGGATGATTGAGATTTAGTTTACACGTCATAACCATAAACCTATGATTCCTCACCAGTTATGACCCTCTGGAGCAAATGTTGGTCGTCGCGGACAGAGTCGAACACCACCTTAGCAATGTTAATGCTTTGCTGTTTTCGGTCGAAATTGAGCAATTTTGGTACGAATTTCGCGGCGACCCGTGTCATGGCCAAATCATCGGTAAAAATCGAATGGCACGAGCCAATCGATAAGTTTAGGTCTTCAGCAACTTCTCTGACGATTGGCCAATACTATTTTCTTCACTTCATCAATGTTTTTGTCTGTTGTTGACGTACTCGGGCGTCCGGCAGGCTCTTCGTTGTTCACATCTCCTCGGCCCTCAGAGAACATTTTATACCACCGATAAACATTGCTTTGGTCCAAGGTAGCTTCTCCATATGCCACAGTCAACATTCGGAATGCGTCCGCTCACTTAATTTCCTTTTCACACAAAATTTGATAAAGACTCTTTGATTTATTTTTTGGAACAGGCAAAAATCGAAGATAAGCCAAAACACATCCTTGCAAAACAGCTGTCAACAATTAACTGAACATTCAAAATGGCCGACCTTTTCGACATAAGTGAGAGAAATAAATACCAACATAACGCCACAAAATAATCGAAAATCAAATAAACGTAACTCGCGGGAATTCAAAATTCACGATACTTTTTGAACAGACCTCGTATTTTGCTCCTACGCAATAAAAATTCAAGAATAAACGTCCAACTGTATATACTTTTGAAGGAGAATACGGCGAAATTGTTACAGACATCGTGAAAAAGGCAAATATTTTAAATCATTTTTCCTAGAGAGTCTACAATAAAGATATCCGCGCACAAAACCTCCTCAACCTCTCGGAGAACATGAGTGGCATCACACTGTCCACGTAATGAACAGAGCGACAGATCAGTAGTGACAAAGCTCCAGGTCCACAAGAAATGCCTATTAGAATATTGAAGAAATTAGCCGAAGACATTTCCTCGTATTTAGCAAGTATTTACTAGTCGACAAAAGAAGGTTCAGTGCCTCGCGACTGAAAGCCACCAGCTCACATAACTCCCGTCTATAAACACGGCGATAGTGAGAATCCCACCAATCCCATTACATACCCATATCTTTAACATAGATTTCAGGCAAAATATTGGAACGCATTATTACCAGTATCGTCCTGGGCTTTCTCGGAAGTAAGAAGACACAACCAGCACGGTTTTGGGAAGAGCATTTCGTAAGAAACCCAATTTGGTATTTTATTTTCACGATACCTTTAAATCGAGGGAAAAAAATACACCCGTGGATGCGGTATTTTTTAATTTGACAAAGACCTCCAATAAAGCTCCTTACAATGAACTCATACAAAGACTTCAACACTATGGTACCGATAAGAAAGGGATATATTGGATTTAGAGACGTGTTCTCACATCGCAAATAAAAAGTCATCGATGGGTTGTGCCCAACAGAGGTAAATGTAATTTCTGGCGTCCCTCTGGGAAATGAAATAGGGCTGCTACTATTCTCTATATGAGGCCTGTTCAAAACGTTCCCGAACTTTATTTATTACAAAAAAATTCCTCGCTAACAAATTCTTGGTCAGGGTCCCCTTCAAAGTAGTCTCCTCCCCAACGTATACACTTACCCAACAGTTTATACGTTAACAACTTCAGCTCACATGATAGTAGCAATCTTGGGTTATTTACATAGGACCCAGGGGATGCAGGGAAATAAGGACCACAGCTGATTGCTGGCCACTTTCATTGGTGCAAGGAATGGGGGTTAGAACTGAGCCAGCTGATTGCCAGATTTTCTACCTGTGACATTGGGGTTGTGGGCCAGAAGTTGGCTGTGGGTCAAAAGAATTTTCCTCTTTTTGCTTCCCAGTAATGGGCAAGGGTAAATTTATTCTATCAGACATAATACGTGTTAGAATATATTTCCTGAGCAGAGAAATTCATTGAGCAGCAACAGCATTTTTATCACACCAGTTCATGAGATGAAGGGGCTTCATACATTTAACTTACTTGGAATTCACAATTTTTCTTGAAGAATTATCATTTTCTTGAAAAAGGATCATAAAGGTCTCACTTGATCTGCATACTATCTCACAAATGATCGAAGACAATCTTTGCCCATCAAGTCATCTAGCAGGGGCTTGGCAACAGATGGAAGCATTGCAAAGAAATAAGACAGCCAAAGAAGGGCAATGTAAATTCCTCAGAGCCCTTGTTTCAGTTTTTAGGGTAGTTTTAACAAGAAGCATACCGTGCACATCATTTATATTAGAAATGAAATATTTTAAAATATTCTATGATATCCAATTGTCTTCAACAACTTTTTCACATGCTCATCTACCTGTATCACCTAAGTGACCTAATTCATTGCAAGAATTAGGCCTCAACAACACCAGTGAGAATGATATTTTATCTCTCTTTCTCTTGATGAAGCCATGGAATATAGCATGAAATGCAGCATCGAATAATGAACCCCAAAAGTAGCCTTCCACAAGGGTGAAGTCATTGTTTAAAATTTGCCTGATTAAGGTAAAACAGCAGTCCAGGGTTAAATTTAACTGGTATTACCAAGATATTGAGGAAGTGAATGAAGGTATCCTTTTCCATTGACCAAGATGTCATAAATCTCTGAGGCAAAGGGAAGTAATGAAAAATATAGCCCAAAAACTTTAAAAGACACTTTTATTGCAAAATATCCAACTAAGTAGAAATTCAATTGCTCTTTTATTGTCAACACAGTTTAATAGCTACTATAACTTACATATTTTGGAACCTGTAATAGCACACGTTTTAATAGGTACATACCTATCTATCTGCCTAATTAGCAGGTCATTTTCAGGGAAAGTAAAGTTGATCTTTCACAGAGCATAACTTTTTTGATACTTATTGTAGAAATACAAACTAATCACATCAAGACAAATAGATAGTCTTTGGTTTCAATATTTGAGGACTAGGCACTCTTTTGTCTTCTGTATTCAAGAACAAACCTCAGATGAAAATTCCTCCCAGTTCCTCAAATAGATACACTCAAAATTAGTGAATGCAGGCCTTTTTTAAATTTTAAACCAATAGATGGTTGTCATTCACCTTAAGTTCATTGAGACCAATGGCACATACTACCAATTTATTTGCAGGGCCAATGATCACTCATTTTGTCCATAGATGTAATTCTCTCATTCATTAATTTTAATTACTCACTCATCGAGCCATCTTCCATGCATGACAAGAATCTACATTGACTCAAAGGCACAAGAGGATAATTGAATATATTCCACATAATTCAACACACCATTCAGATTGAACACACTTCAGTAACAGCACAATGATATGCATATACTCTAATCAAAAACTTAGCTAAACATAGAAACACAATCAAAAATACGTTTTGGCAGGCAGGCCATCATTTTCAGAATCTGAAGTTCTGATGGTGACAAGTTTCAAATCTCATAGAAAACTTTGAAATAAATTGTCACACTGTAAAAATATCTGCATAGGTTTTATGAAGAGAAGTTTTTTTAGAAGTACTGGTGAGCACTCCTTATCATGGAAGTATAGATGTTTAATATAGTGTCTTGGCATTTGTAAGCAACTGCAGATATACCTAGGATTGTGGCAAAACTAAGGAAATACATAGATCTATGAAGGACCTGAAAAAAGTAAAGAATAATTAATTGTGATTACATGATTAGAAAACTGCATACTTACAGAATTAGATCAATGATAAAAAATTATCCCATATATCTTTGAGCTTTAGCCAAGCACTTTCTGATGCAGTTTTTTCACATTTGTCTACGAATCAATGCTTGGCATAGGAACCTGAATTGAACACTTGGTAGAAAATAGATCTTTCTTTTACAGACAACATAATTTCATATGAATATGACTAAAAATGAATTTGTGGGTATATTTTCATTCTCCTTCCAACTAATAACATCTTAATTTATAAACCATCATTCTATTGCTATAATCTAATAGTTTCTTGCATTTACAGTTAACATTTCATTCAAAAAGTACCAAGTTTTTATTTTAGTCATGCTTGTATAATATGTTTTCAAACTAATGATATGAATTTATTTCCTAACTTTTAGTGTTTTTTAGATGAGACCATATTTTTTAAGTTTTTTGGCCCTCAAAAACATGTACCAATAGGGGTGAACTTTCATCTCAGTCATAATTAAATGAGCCAGATAGCACTGATCAACACAGCCTTCATCTTCAACTAATTTTCCTAATTTGGCAGGGCAGACTCAGTCTTGGCATTATTGTGATATTGACTAGACTGTCTCGGCCTGTGAGCCGCTAACTCCTGTGAAATTCCGCCATATATGCATCACACTATCATAAGTAATCAGTAGTAGTACATATTGGATGTGTTTTTGTGCTAATAATACTTCATTTTAATTGTGTATTATTTTGATGGCTTGCCAAATATCTAAAATAGATATTGACAATTTTCTCTTTGAAGAGGATGCTTTATATGAAGCACAGAAACACAATGAGGTAGTAATGAAATATTTCATTAGCCCATGAAAAACTTTCCACTAGAACTTCTCCTCTTCCATTTAATTCTTTGAGTCCACTTTTGTACCTTTGATCAGCAGAAAAAGTTCTCTCTCTCAGTTACAGACTTGCGTAGGGAGACTTCTACAGAGGAAAACGTTTTCTCATTTCTCCTGGAGAGAAAAGTTAGACTTGGGCTCAAGGAAGCAGAAAGGCTCTCACATGTACCCCGAGTCATTTCATGATTCATACCATTTTTTACACTTGAAGGATAACTAAATATTGGGCTAATGTTTACGTTTTACCAAAGCAGATCACTCAAATTAATGCCAGAATAATTAACCTTATTTTTCTAGCATGATATACTCAAGGAAAAAGATTATTTGATGACATCTTTGCCAACTTTGGCTTCACAGTCCAGATGTGATGAAAGCAACACCACCTGCTGTGAAAAGCCATCTGGAAACAGTTTCATATCTGCCATATCATGATTGAACAATGCTCTGAATTGCAAATGTTCATTTGTTTTCATAATACCCCTCTCTTGTGTGTAAATTGTTCATTTTTGAAAACGTTCAGAAGTGTTTACCAACAGAACTAATGCAATTAACTTCTCATTGGAATAGAACAGAAAAGAAGTCTCAAATAGTTACCTTATCCTGCCATTCACGGTTTTTAATGCATAAACTGTATCTCATATGAGAAAATGTGACTGATGAGTAGAGGGGAATCCAAAAATTTGGCATAAGCCAATGAGCAAACATATCAAACTTCTTTCTCAGGAGAAAAGACGGATGATTCACTAAGTCTCGCATCTAAAACATAAGGTAAAAGGTCATTATTATTGGTCATTCTAAACTAAAACTAATCCATTGTTAGATTATCACCAAATGCCTGCCCCTTTTTGTTTGTCTTACTGTATGCAAGGATGCATGATTAGTATTCGTTAATTTAAGTAAGCCAATCAATTGACATCAAATAATATTTCACACATATTTTTTCCAGATTCAAAGTGGAAATAATTATTAGGAGCATAAATTTGACTGAATTTATCACTATAAATTGAAGAACCCCAGTGAGTATCGTTAACTCATTCTTACCTCTATGTAATTGTACATAGCCAGGTTGCAAATGGCCTCAGCATCAGGGTTTCTATAATCAGAAAATTCTTCCAAAGCTTTTTTCAAATTATTTTTGTGCTTTGTCATCAAATTATCAAATATGTGACAATCTTCAAACCCCTATAAAGTAGCAACAGAAAAGAAATTAATTTTCTTCTATTACAATGCACTCCTTCAAAACATGCAATTACATTCTACCAGTTCAGACAAGGTCAATTTAGTCATCAATGCAGCATTCATTCATTAACATATATGTACTCGCTTATGCAATAGATAGATAATAATATGCAATGATTATGTTATGGTTGAAGATAACATGTTTATCAGAGCATTTCATTATAATTTGAGAAGGTAGCTTGGGTAGGTTTGTAACTAACTTCAATGCATTGGATAAAAAAATTAAATAAATAGATACATGATATATGTTGGTAGATTTGATGTAGGTATTGCTAGTACCTTCATTTTACTCAAAAGCTTTACTTCTGTAAAATTATAACTAGGCAGCGATATTTCTTGATTCAATACTTAAACGAGGTCAAGTACTTACTGCATTCATTCCTTGGCCATAAAATGGAACCATTGCATGAGCTGCATCACCTATTATGATTGCAGAACTTCCAACATGATAGGGTTTACACTGAGAGATGCAGTAAATGAAAGGAAAAGAACTCGTGAATTATCATGGAAATGAAGACAAGACCTAAAAAGATGAATAATCAGACTGACTTAACATTAGCTGCAGTGACAATTCTCATATCAGACTATATAAATGAATATTTTACATCTTTCCTGTCTACATCCCTAAAAATGCAAATATCATCCATCGCTCAAGTACTGTCAGCTCTAAGAAAATCATAATACATGAAATAATCACCAGTTATCCACAGGAAAACCTATATTTTAATCATTCACCTTTACTGACACAAGTGGAGAAGGCTTTGATTCGAAAAAATCTTTCACCAGCCTGTCCTCTCCAATCAATGGAACAGCATCAGGATAGAAATGGTTAAAGAAGTCAAGCAGTTTTTGTGGAGTATCAAGGCTTTTAAATTGCTCAAATGGCATGAAAAGTGTCACTGTCCATGAACAATCCTGATTGGGCAGGGCAATCATCATAAAGTTGCCCCTTGGCCATATGTGAAGGTAGTTGGCCTCCATTGCAAACTGAAAGAATAACAATTATAGTAGTTAGAATAAAAACAGTATTTATGGAATTTTATTTTACACAAAGCACTTGTTGGACCCTAAGCCTGTTGGTTATTGCTAGTCCAAACATCATACTTCAATTACATCTTAACAGCCATCACTCCCAAATTTTCCCAACACATCAATCCACCTTTCTCTTGACTGACCTCTGTTCCTTCACCTCTCTGGTTCATCTTTTTACCCCTTCTGTACTTCACATCCCTTGCTTTAGTTCTCATTGAACTCAGTGCAATAGATTTCATTTCTATAAAAATGTCTCTACTACAGCCCTTTTCCTAATTTTTCCCTGCCTTTCAGGAAAATTCCTGGTTTTTAAGATTAATTTTAAGCATTTCATGTGCAAATATATTACTTACATGCACTATGCACTTTTTCTGCTAAGAAATTTGGTTGGTTTTACATAATACATTAAGTACTTAATACATGTCAGCCTATTATTGGTTTTCTTAAAATGTCATATGAATAATCAAATACTATAATTATTCACATATTTTTCTCCACATTCTTGTTAAGTGGTTTTATTTATGAGACCCCAAATAGCCATATGCATTACATATTTCTTAATTTACTCAATTCAGAATCTCTGACTTATTGTCAGAAACCATGTCAGCTGTTTATCAAATATGCTGCTAATGTAAAACCATTACCCCTCACTCACACTCATCTGAGTAGTAGAAAGTCATGCTTGGATAGCATCATCAGAAATATTCTATTTGATTCAGCCAAATTCAAATTGGAAATTGAACTTATTATGGCCTTTTTAACAATGATTTTATTTATTATTGATTTTATTTTATATAGACACTTCCAAATTAACCAAGACAACAAGGACATCGGTAGGTTGGGTTTTTAGCCAAGTAAACAGAGTTTATTTCACCAAAAGGTCAGCATTCCACAAACATAAATCTTTTTGCATTGTAAAATTAATCAAATTATATGGCATTATTGGCAGATTACAAAAATCTAAAATATCAGTTAACTGCTGGATATAAAACACAGAAAAGTATTCAATAAAACCAGAATCCTCAATTTTGCCAATAAAATAAAGGAACTCCAATAATTATCATAGAACCTTGAGGGTGAAAAAATTTCAATTTGTGGTTCTTCAAGATGAGTCTCTCTTCAATAACAATATTCTAACATCATCCTACTTTCATACAATCTCATCAAAAATCCACTATCACATATAATTAATTTATCTCTTAGGCTATGAGTAAGTATTTCCATCTCATCTTACTAGTTCCAAAGTTTTGCCAAATTATAAAATAAAAGGCGAGACAGATGAGGCAAACAACTAGATATCAAATCAGCCTAATTAACCAATTAGCAAATATTTTTGAAAGCATTTTCTACTATCATTTCCTTAACTTTCTCGAAGGTAAGAATACTCGAACTACAGGCCAACATGATTTTCAAGCTAAAAGGACTAATAAATTTTCCATGCAAGGATAATGTTATGAATTACTTATTAGCATCACTTGATCAAGGAGTGAAGACAGTAGGACCATTCCTGGATTTCTCAAAATCTTTTTATTTTGTTGATCAGAAAATCTTATTCAGGAATATTAAGAGATATCACATTAGAGGACCAGAACTTGACCAGATTAAATAATACTTATATAAATGTCTAAAAGTTACAATCAAACAAAATGCTTTGCAATGTTTGTTTAGCAGTAATAATTTGAATATACGGTATGATAGAGGTTCATTTTGGGACCAGTGTGCACATGAATATCTTGACAGATAATCTCAACTCTGTCAATAGTCTGTAATTAATTCTTTATGCTGATGATACTGAAATACTGTTATCCAGTGAATCCTTAGCAAAAGTTTCCCAAGAAGTTACACTTTTGTTTGCAACTAACTGTTTGTTCAGCAGACAAAATTCTTGGGTTTATTTTAAGATGTCAATTTTCACTGGGGTGCACTCGTTCATCATCCATTCAATAAATTGTGCATACTCTCCTTTATGTTCAGATGCTTGAAGTGAAATATTATTCAAGATACTATCTATCTTAGTGAATTTTATCCACATCTCACTTATGTTATCCCTTACTAGGGACCCTCTGTGAATGCTCCAAGAATTTTCATAGCCCAAAAAACTTGTTATAATTCTTGCCAAAATGCTCACCATGCTGGCCTTTATTTAAATCCATTAAGCTTCTCTACCAAGGATGCCTAAATTTTCAATTGTTCCCGGCTCCACCTTGTGGAAATTCATTTTAATAAAATCAAGAATGCAAAGTAACTTTCCACTGTCCTTTATTAGCGTACAACTGGTTTCAACGCTCAAGCGTCATCATCAGGTGCAAATTCTTTGCACAATAGTACTGATTTTGGAAAAGACTATCTCACTCACTAAATATTTACTATCCAAAAGTAAAAAGCACCAAGGAAAAATGACTTGGACCTTTCCAATATATCAGTGAGAGATTGTCAATGGGTATGAGACTTTGAAATGAACTTCCAAAGTCTGTAAATGATCCTAATAATATCACATCCCTGAAATGAAACTTGAAAAAATTTCTACTGAGAAAATTTGTACTACTGATTGTACTAAATGATATCATATTATGGTAATGAGAGTATATTTTTATGCATTGTATATATATAAAATCATATTGGATCCATTTTTTTAACCATAAACTCAGTAATCAACCCGAAGGTCGGTTTGGTAGGTGATGGTAGAGTTCACCCAGAACTATCAGGGTAGGGGGGCTGGTTATGGTTTCACAGGAAGATCTGGTACCCGAAAAATCACATAGCCTAGGTGGAGCTTCAGGTGCCCAGAGACTTGCCTGGGAATCGAACCCGGGCCCCTCTGGTCAGCAGTCCAATGCTTTATCCCCTGGACTACCACGACCCATATATATATATAAGTCATGGTAGTCCAGGGGGTAGAGCATTGGACTGCTGACCAGAGGGGCCATATATATATATATATATATATATATAATGTCCACTTAGCACTAGTGGACACAGACAAAAACACAGAAACACACAAAAAAGAGACTCACTATTTTTCGAATTTTCGGTGGTCGTGACCACCTTTATATATATATATATATATATATATATATATATATATATATATATATATATATATATATATATATATATATATATATATATATATATATATATATATATATATATATATATATATATATATATATATATATATATTAATATATATATATATATATATAACCATAAACACAGTAAGCAACCCGAAGGTCGGTTTAGTAGGTGATGGTGGAGATCACCCAGTACTAAGCCCTATACAGAGCGTGTGAAAATTCACACATCAGGGAAGGGGGGCCAGTTCCTTTCCCTGTGCCGGTTAAGGTTTCCCAGGAAAACCTGGTACCCGAAAAAAAATTACATTAGCTTGGGTTGAGCTGCAGGTGCCCAGAGTACCTGTACCTTGCCCAGGAATCTAACCTGGGACCCTCCGGTATGCAGTCCAACGCTCTACCCACTGGACTACCACAACCTATATATATATATATATATATATATATATATATATATATATATATCTTTTGATTTATTTTATTCTTCATGTAAATGTTGACATGGAATAAATAAATATTATTATTTAATACACCTTGACTATATGTATTAATTGAGAGTAGGGAAAGGCCCAATTCATCTATGATCTAAGTTCATGTAGCTAAAAACTATCTCACATCTCCTGATTTTTTTGGAGGAATGCAGAGTTCCATGTATCCATGCTCAATATAAGTCTGGCTGTAGTTGAAAAGAGGCTGCTTCATCAGCTGTTTCCGTACAGATGAAAATGCACCATCAGCTCCAATTACTAAGTCTGCTTTCACCATCATTTGCTTCTTTGATCCTTCACTGTTAATCCTTAAAATATGCACAAGGAAATATACATTGTAGGTAAGCGACCTCAACTCATTGGACCTTCTCTCTTTATTAAGTTTCCTTATACTTCAAGTAAATAAGATAACATAAGGATAGTTTACCGCTAAAAAATTCTACCACTGCTGCCAATGCCAATATCCTGTATGAAATTTGTCTGAAGATACAGGAATGAAGGAGTCAATACTCATTAACATAAATCTTAAAGAAATCATTTTCCTCAGAATGAGAGGAAAATTTTTGAATAGGTCCATTGATGAAAACTAAATGAATTGGCTCATATGACAAAAATCATCATGGTATTAATCATCTTCAACTTTAATTGACAAGCAAATTGAACTATTCAAATATTGTTGTCACAACTCAACATAATTCCCTCCTTCCTGCCTCATACCATACATTGTCATGTCTACTGACCCCATTCCCAATTGACATCATGCTTTTAGAATACTCTTCCAAATTTCATGCAATTCCTTTTTCATTATATTGTCAAAAAATTTAATGAGTTAAAAATTAGTAAAATTCCAATATATATATTATCATTGAAAAAATGTACCTCAATGGAAATATGATACAGGTGACTGGCATTAAAAAGACAATCTACTTTTACCTTGTGCCCCTGCCCACTCAGCTATCTGTAAGTGATGTAAAAGATGGCTCAACTTCCATTTTATCATGCTTAATCAAATCCCTCTTCCCCCAAATTCATGATGTACTTTGTACAAAAAAACTTGGAGGCATTGGCTTAGAGCATTATTGACTTTCATCACATGGATTACAGTTTAAACCGAATTAATTTAATAGGCTCTATATATTACGGTGATGATATTTTAGTTTAACTGCTATAAACAGCTTGTTTTTTAAAGTAAATGACTAAAAATTAATGTTCTTCAAAGAAAATTTGATAATTTTGGGCAAATAAATGTCAATGAAAATACATGAGCCCCTAAGGCATCACATTTTATTGTAATGTGAGGGCAGTTCAATAAAGACTGAATGGCATAAAATTAAATAGAAGTTGTAATGTTGAAGGAGGGAGACTTGTTGAGCTTGAAACAACCCTGCTGCTCTTCTCTTGAAATTCAAGTGTTGTCTTTGACAGAGATCAATTTCGTATGTGATTACATTTGGTAATCAATATTCTTTCACAGAAATTTAATTCTAAACAACTATTATAGAGAAAAGGAGATTTTTTCAAAACTAATGATTGAATGATGTGTTTCTTGTGGGCACTTTATACTACGAGGGTCATCCGGAAAGTAGTACCCGTTCGTGCCGCATGAAGTGCTGACGACGCGAGTAGCCGCTGGACGAGGTCAGATAGCTTCAGTGGCTTGTCTGCCTTCTCTGAGCCAAGTTGCGTGACGCTAGCATTGCCTATGTTGTTTCTGTGATTGTTTACAATGTTTAAAAAAATTGAGAACGCCGCCAGTTGTGAAGTGAGGGCAGTGATTAAATTCCTCAATGCAAGAAACGTTCGCCCATGTGATATTCATCGCCAATTAAAGGAGGTGTATGGAGACAATGTAATGGACGAGTCGTCTGTTCGGCGGTGGTGTCGCAACTTCAACATGGGGAGGGGGAACACACACGACGATGAGCGTTCGGGGAGACCGTCTGTCATTACAGACCAACTGGTGAGCTCAGTTGACGAATTCGTGAGGAACGATCGGCGCGTCACAATTGATGACATCTGTGAGCATTTTCCCAATGTTTCTCGAACAATTGTTCATGAAATTGTTAAACACCATCTGCATTATGCAAAAATTTGTGCAAGATGGGTCCCTCGCGTATCTCAATGAGCTGGCGGCGAAGGACTATGCAGCAGGAATACAGAAACTTGTCACACGTTATGACAAATGCCTTAATTTGCTTGGAGATTATGTTGAGAAGTAGTTTAAAGTATCCTCTTTCAAATAAAATTTTTTATGTTTGTTAATATTTACTTTTGTGTCTTTATTTCACGAACGGGTACTACTTTCCGGATGACCCTCGTATATCAGTAATTTTTTACCAAATATTTAGCCTAATTATTGATGTTCATGAGCATGACAGTATTTTCTTTTAATAGAGGGGCCACCTTGGCAACTCAGCACAAATGGAATCTTCAAAGGGAATTGATTCCATGCAGCATGGGTAAAGCATTGTGCTGCATTACATAGTTAGAGCATATATCTTCTGCCATTGATCCATCCACTGCCATTGATGCCATCTCACATGGCATTAAATAGAGTGAGCTTAGTTCTGTGAGTTATAATACAATATGCCTTGAATTACTGAAGCAACAGCATAGCATATGCATTTAGATAGATAGGGCATGCTTGATGGTTATAAAGATTTTTATAGGGCATGTGCTCGAATAAACATGAAGAATTCTTATGCACTCACACTTCCACATTGATCTCTCCCTTGCTCAAATCACCTCCAACCATTTTGTGCTGGAAATAGAGTTCCACATTTGGATTTTTCTCAGCCGCTGAAAGAGACCAATAAAGTTGTACATTATACTTATTTTATTACATGACTCAAATGTGGCCCCAATATGAGTATTCAAATAGAAGACATTTTCTAATAAGCAAATACATTGCTCTCATTTGGTGAAAAACTGGGTGAGCAAAAAGGACCAAACTTTGATATGAGTTAGGTATGTAGGGTACCATATTTAATTAATTATTGTTAAGAAATAGCCATGATATCTGGATACCATTTATTTTGCATACTAAATGATCTTAATGTATATAATGTTGTAAATTACAGTTATTAATGTTGATATTTTTTATTTCAGGAAGCCTTATTTGAATTAACTCACAGTATGGAGAAAATAGAGGCTCGCAGTGAGATTAGATTCATTCATTTGAAAGGTTACAGAGCCCGGAAAATCCACAATGAAATAATGACTGTTTGTGGAAATGATAGCCCATCATACACCATAGTTGTGTGGTGGAAGAGGAATTTTCAAACTGACCACATTTCCTTTAAGGACAATCCAAGAAGTGGAAGACCACCACTCACGGATGATGCTGACACAGTGACGAGAGTGGAGGACTTTATCCTATCAGGCCAAAGGGCAAGCATCCAAGGGATCAGGAATGAGACTGATCTTGAATGAGATTCATGAGCAAGTTCTTTGTGTGAGCCAACACCTTCGACTTCTGCTTACCTGTGAGCAACACCTCATTCAGGTACTTTCTTCCTACTGAGTAGATACACTGGAAGAGAGACAAAAAGCCATTAGTCAGGGATTAAATTCTATCTAATCAAGTTACAATGACAAAGAATCAATTTTATTAAATTCAATGATTCTACGCTGATCATTTCTTTTGAGTCACCATAATTCATATTCTATGGATGAAAATCAACAGCTAACCGTGATCTAATTGTCCATTTGCCAATAAGCAGTTTGTCTATTATACCAAAAAATGTTCAATGTGGATGCTGTGATAAATTAAAATTAATAATAATAGAAGATGGCAATAAGGAATGGCAGTAGATTCACCACAGTTTACAGCCCAAAAGTCGATTTTTTATAGTTGAGGGCTGAGCTCACCTAATACTAATAAGGAAGAGGCCCTATACAATGTCTGAAATTCACACATCAGGGTAGGAGGGCCAGTTCCTTCCCCTCTGACACCCATGGCTTCTCCCATGAAGATCTGGTACCAGAATAACAGCTTGGGTGAAGCTGAGGGCAACACCCAGGAATCCAACCTGGGCCCTCTAGTCAGTAGTCCAACACTTTAATCCCTAACTACTTCATCCTTAACCACCTCTGTGTAACTTTTGGATCATATTTCCCCACAACCCATCCAATGAGGTGGTGTTTATATCAGGCAGATCCATACATTCTCCTGATATATGCTCTCCATTAAAAGGGTGGTGTTAGGACTTATCTTGATATTTGGTGGATAACACTGAGCCCTCTATTGTATAATTTACGCCCTGCTCATAACTTCATTCACTCAAAAATTTCCAAAATGTGTATTTGCCTATTTTAAGAGCTAATCCCATTCCTTGCACCGATCTGATATTGTGTCTTAGTCTCAAGAGAGTAATCTGCAATCTGCTAGTGCCCTTATTTTCCCATACACCACCACGTTGATTCCAAACCAAAAGGTGTTTTTCTCCACTCTAGGGCTTGGGTTTTTAAAAAAAAGATATTTATTTCATTTAATTTATAAATGATATTCCTTGGTCCTTAGGCTATACTGATTATTTCATCCAGCATTCATTATTGTTACCATTCAATACTGTTCTTATTCTTAAAATGGGAATAGCACCATTGAAATACAATTACAATCAAAGAGTTTGAAATCGCACACCAATTAGCTTAAAAATGTAGCAGTGATCTGAAATCTGATGTCTTTAAAGAAAATAAAATTATTATCTCATTGTCAATCTTGAAAGTTAAAGTTAATTTCAAGTTTACATTATTATTAATGCTCCTAATTTTACCCTCCTTAAAGCTGAATATGTCTGCTTTATCGATTATGTGATTGCATGGCAATTCAGAAGGAGGGGGGGCAAAGCATCCTCACTGTCAAAACCAACACTTACTAAGAGAGATTGACACAACATATTGCTTTTTGCAAATGAAATGTTTTCTTGATTCGGAGTATGACCAAAATTAACTGCACTTGTCCCCTACGTAAGTTGAAAAACTAATAAAAGGATAAAAAAATTTGATCCTAATTTCGTATGGACCGAAAATTATCAAAATGAATGGTGATGTTCCAGGTGAGGTGATAGCCGACTCAATTATTAGGTCATATATGGAGTATAATGTGGATATGAAGGAAGAATGCTGAATTGAAAAGGGGTTAATGTAATGCTGGCTGTCAGGTTGCATTTTGGGGGAGAGGCAAGGGAATATTGTTGTACCATTTATACAGTGTCCATCGAAAACCTACCTTAATTTGTAGAAAGCTTAATAATAATAATTTATACGATTCAGAAACAAATAGATGCCTATATGTGAGGATCATCCAATTCATTAAAAGAAGACAAATAAAAGCTTGTAAATCATTGAGTATCTTAAACAGTGTGGGGCAAAAATTTCACAGAAACATATGGTAATTGGAATGAAGATATCTAAATGTGCAATGCAGCCCTTCAATTCGTCATTGCATACACATATACCCTAAATCATAATTTTAATACTGAGTCATTAGGCTCCATTATAAAGAAAGCCAGGAAACTGCAATTTATTACAAGTACCAGGTCACTTTTTAACTTGTACACAACTAAAATGTAAACAAAGACTCCTTTTTACCAAGAAACTAATTCTAATGGATGCTAATGAAACATCAGCCAATTCCTTCTACCAATGAAACAAGATTTAAATTCAATATCATGATTCAATGCAATATTTTTCAAATTTTGATCACCAAAAATCAAACTTTCACCACAATCTGTTTATGTTTCATGGCTTTATGTGATTGTGTGATGGTGGAACTTCAGTGAAGGGCAATTGAGTAAAAGTTTGAAGTAGTTTCGGTACTGGAAATGATATAATACTGATTACTAAATATCTTTTTCAAATTTTCTGCACCTGCGACGTAAGTAATGCTAGGACTACTAGCTCAATGACACTTAAGGGACTTGATTTACTACACTAAAAGATGATAGTACAATTTTTGGGCCTTACTTTGGAGTGTAGAAGAGCAGCTCGAAGCTGATAAGATACTATTGTAGAGGAAATACGAGTATGAATGTTGCTTAGAATCAGAGTTATGAAAACGACAATCCAAATCAGCATCATTCGTATTTTTATTTAATGATTGGAGCAGTTTTTAGCAGCAATGCGCCAAAATTGTGCACTCATTATGTCTCAATTGCAAGTGATTCCCTATGGTATTGAGCAATCATGAAAGCGATGCCCTACGGCAATAGGATCGGCGGTCTCACCTGCTCCGACGTCCCGTACGGGATTGCCCTTCGCTCCCCGTTCCGCGAATGGATCATGCGGGCTCTCATGGGGATGCCGTGCTCGCGGACGAGCGCCCCTTCCAGGCCCACGACTGCCAGGGCCGCACGGGCCCGCACCGACATGGCCAGGTTGATGGAGCGGCCCCGCGCATACTCAGCCGTCCGGATGTCTGTAATAACCAAGAAATCAACCGATGAGCTATTATAGGTAGTATTCAGGTGGTGTATTCAGGTGGTGGGCAATGGAAAAATTCCTCATTAAGGGTCGTCCTTTAGCAATGTGTAAGGCCATTTTAGGCTTTTCATATCGACCCGCCATTTGCTAAGGAATCGTTAAATATGATCTTCCCCTCACACATTTCAAATGTTTATTGGCGCTGTAAACTATGAGGAAATATAAATGTCATTTTATCGGCCGATTTCTAAGCCAACATTTCATACTTATTTCTACGAAATATCTATCCTTTCAGAGAACTGAAATACTTCTCTTCGGAACTCATTTACTCGATTTGCCAAATGTTTTCTGGGTGCCAATATGAACAAAACCATAAACACAGTAATCTGAAGGTCGGCTTGATGGGTGTCGTTGGAGTTCACCAATTCTAAACCCAAAGGCATGTAAAATTCACACATCCGGGGAGAGGGGCCAGATCCTTTCCCTGTGCCGCCTAAAAGTTCTGGTGCCCGAAAAAATCACAGAGCTCCAGTGAAGTTGAACGTGCCCTGAGAGACGTATCCAGGAATCGAACCCGGGCCATCCGGTCAGTAGCCCAACGCTCTACCCCTGGACTACACGTCCCCATGATGCTAATATAAAAAAAACCACAAACACAGTAATAAACCTGAAGGTCGGGTTGGTAGGTGATGGTAGAGTTAACCCAGTACTAAGCACCCAATACTATCAGGGTAGGGGGGCCGGTTATGGTTTCCCAGCAAGATCTGGTACCCGAAAAATCACAGCTTGGGTGGAGCTTCAGGTGCCCAGAGAATTTCCCGGGAATCGAACCCGGGACCCTCCAGTCAGTAGCCCAACGATCTACCCCCTGGACTACCGCGACCCACGATGCTTACCTATCGTCGCTCAAATAACATTATCCCCCGTGAAGAACATTGAATATTACTTTAGCTCTTACTGAAGGTTGTGGCAGTCTTAACCTATCTAACTTCCTATTTAACCTAACCTAACCTATTTAACTCCCGACTACATAATTTTTCCATTATTTTGTTCCAAGTTTCATATTTTCCTCCACTTAAATATATTTAAATTTCTGTTTTCATTTCAATACTTTTAGAGCAAAAAATGAGCCCAGGGAACTATTCCTTTCTGTGTAAGTGAGCATTCTCTTTTTTAAAATCACATCTATAAATAGACAATGCATAACACCAAGCTGCAACAGCGCTGTGTGTCAAGCGTGCCTTTAATTGTAGTACACTCTGTTAGTTGTTTTCACCGCAGAGAAAGAAGGACAGCGGCAGATTGCATGCTACTTCGAACAGTTTCGACCAGATTTAGAAGTTGTGAAGGAACTGGGTTGATACCAGTTACAGCACTTAATTTGTGATAAAAGAAATAAAAAACAAGACGTAAATTGTATAAAAGATGGGATCACATTGTGCATTTCAGCAGCAGGTCAAATATCTATTGTTACACCTAAATCAAATCTTTCGAGGAGAGCAAACATTAGAAGAATTCTAATGTTTGTCAGCCTTCAAGAAGCCGGGTTTAGACGATTCGTAGGAAAATTAAATGAATAAGCAAGAGAGAAGAATCCCTTCGTACTAGTTAAGTCACTAGTGTTGGGGATCCATGGGAGAAAATGTCAGTTAAGGAATTGGAAAAGTTTGAGAGAAAATGCGATAGGTTTGTTGCAAAATTACTGTGGGAATAGTGTAAGCATGACTGATATTTTGGAAGCATTAGTTTTCTTGGATTTCGAGGTCAGCAGGTAAGAATTTTAGAAAGGCACCGGACACCTGAGTTGCCTTGCAACACCGGGGAAATCCTTATGGCACCTGATTGCATCGGTAGATTCAACCATGGGGATAAATTAAGAGATGAGCACCGTCACTAAGAGACTCAATTATGTGTTCTACCCCCGCACAATACTCATCATCATCATTATCATTGGTCGCTCAATTCAAAGATTGGTTGACTACAGCCCTCCATCCTACCCTATCTGATGCTAATTGGCTTACTTCCTGGTATTTTTTTTTCAATGTGCTTTCATATTTATTTGTCCCTTATATTTGTCTCTCGGCCTTCCTCTTGGGACTTTTCACTTTATTTTTCCTTCTTTTATATTCTTCACGAATCCATTGCGCCTCAGGGTGTGACCAATCCATCTGTTTCTTCTTTTCTCTATAGTGTTCCATAAGGTTCGTTCTTCGTCTATTCTTGTGTATACTTCATTTATTGTTTTATCCGTCCATTTGATCTTAAGCATCATCCGCCAGCACTAGGTTTGGAAGGCTTCTAGTCTTTTCTGGTCTACTTTTCCGATGGTCCATGCTTCTGATCCATAGAGTGCCACGCTCCATACGAATGTTTTCACGCATTGTTTCCTCATCTGCAGTTCTATCTCCTTTGAACACAGCAATTTTCTTTTCATTGTGAATGCTCTCTTAGCTTGAGCTATTCTTCGCTTGATGTCTGTAGTAGTTCTTCAGTCCCATGTCATGGTACTTCCGAGATAGGTGAAGGAATCCACTTGCTCTAATTTTTGTCCTTTCAGTGTGACTCTTGTGTTCTGCTTCTCTCTTCCACATACTAGGATTTTAGTCTTCGTATTGTTTTTGTTCATGTTGTATCTCCGTAGAACTTGATCGAATACGTTCAGTGGCCTTTGAAGATCCTCCAGGTTTTCTGCTATCATTGCAATATCGTCGGCCAGGCGAAGCATTATGCTCTTCTCCATTGATCCTAATTCTGTTTATTCCGATGTCTTGTGCTTCTCTTATTGCCTCCTCTAGGTACATGTTGAACCATGCAGGTGAGAGGGTGCGTCCTTGTCTAACTCCTTTGTTAATTTGAGCATCTATATGGTCACTTGCTTCTTGTTTAACTGATAGATTATTCTCCTGTCATTGCAATCTATTCCAAGTTTTTCCAGCAGTCCAAACATCTTATTCCATTCCACATTGTCGAAGGCTTTCTCCAAGTCGAGGGATGCCACGTACAGATGCTTGTTCACATGTATTGTTTTATCTATCATGATTCTCAGATTGATATGGCTTCCCTGGTTCCTCTGTTCTTCCTAAAGCCAAATTGGTTTTCCGATAGGTTATCTTCAACATTCCTTTCCATTCTTCGACTTGTAATTTGCGCAAATATTTTTGATGCATGAGACACAAGGCTCAAGGCTCGGTGTTCCTCACATTTCTCTGTTCTCCTCTACTTTGATATCGCAGTAATCACACTCCTTTGAAAGTCTACAGGAATAAGTCTTTGTAGCTATCTTTGATTATTCCATACGGACTGTCCTTGGTCTTGTTTCCGAGTGCCTTAAAGATGTCTCCGTCGATTTTGTCTTCTACAGGAGCTTTGTTTTTCTTAAGATCTTTTACTGCTCTATCGAATTCGCTCCTCAGTATGTTTGGGCCCTGGTTTTGGTCATCCGTTTCACTCTCGTCCTTCATCAGGTTTCCTTCCAGCGGCCTCAAACGTTGGTAGAGCTCTTCCACGCATTTCTTCCATCAATTGAAAATATCTTCACCTTCTATAAGTACATTTCAATTTATATCCCTGACGTCGTTGCTTTTCATTTTCCTTTCTCCGAAATGTTTCTTTACCAGTTTTTATGCTGCGTAAGTATTCCCCTTCATATTTTCGTTGATTTCCTTACAGCAGCCTTCTATCCAATTCTCCCTAGTCTTTTTGCATTCTCGGTTGTCTTGGTTCTTAAGCTTCTTGTAGAGCCTTTCCACATCATCATTCCTGGCGTTCTTGTATTTTCTTCTTTCTTCTCTTAGTGCCCATATCTCCGTCACGATCCATGGTTTCTTCCTGTCGACTCCCTTTCTCACCAGATGCTCTTCTGCAACTAATGCGATTGCCCTCTTCAGTTCATCCCATCTCTGCTCGGTGCTCCTTTCTCCTTCATCAACTAGTTTACTGTCAATGACCGTGGAAAATCTTTTTCTGTTGTCTTTTTCCGCCAACAATGTTGAGCCCCACCTTGGCTCTTGTTTGCCTTCTTTATTTTCTAGCAGCGAAGTTGGCTCGCCATGATTACTGGGTTGTGATCGCTACTCACGTCTGCACCGAGGTAACTCTTGCACTGCTTCACCTGGTTCTTGTATCTCCTTCTTACTGGTATGTAGTCTATTTGGTATCTTGCGATATCCCCTGTCATCTATCATGTGTACCTCCTTCGTCGATGTTGTTCAAAGAGGGTGTTAGCTAATACCATATTCTTCTCATTACAGAACTCAACTAGACTTTTCCCTTTGGCGCTCCGTTTTCCCATCCCGAAATTTCCGACGCTTCGTCCTTTTTTACCTTCTCCTACGACTGCGTTTCATTCTCCAATATGATGCGATTTTCTTTCCCCTTCACCTGCCTGAGGACCTCTTCCATTTGCTCGTACACTTCTCCTATTTCTTCTTCCGTATGGCTAGATGTCGGCATGTATACTTACATGATCGCGGTGTACGTGGGCTCTCCTTCCAGCTTCTCTCGTTGACTTCTCTCAGACTTCATCAGACTTCTCTCGTTGTACGGCAATATTGCCTTTACTTCTCTGCCCCATTCTTTCTTTAGTATGATGCCAACGCCTGCGATCCTCCGGTCGACTCCCGAGTATGTATATAACTCGACATCCGTAGTTCCAGTAGTCATCTGCTCCTGTCCATTTGATCTCGCTAACTCCCAGGATGTCTACATATACCCAGCCTCTCCATTGCACAATACTCATTAATAACAAAATCAAGCCCAAGTTCCCGAATATTTTTAATTTAAGACTTAAATTTTAAGGCTTTTATTTCCATTTTTTATTTAAAATTTATAACGTTGCAATTAGGCAATTGTAACGGTGGCAACGGTAAATTCTGGTCCAAGGTCCCTCTTACAATACACATACTACATACATACACATGAAGAACAGATATGAGACAAAATGATCTAAAATACAATGACACTTAAAGATTACCAACCGCACCTTTACCGTCACCCATGCGCTAGGTTCACATCATACATACGAGGGTCATCCGGAAAGTAGTACCCGTTCGTGAATTAAAGACACAAAAGTAAATATTAACAAACATAAAAAATTTTATTTGAAAGAGGATACTTTAAACTACTTCTCAACATAATCTCCAAGCAAATTAAGGCATTTGTCATAACGTGTGACAAGTTTCTGTATTCCTGCTGCATAGTCCTTCGCCGCCAGCTCATTGAGATACGCGAGGGACCCATCTTGCACAAATTTTTGCATAATGCAGATGGTGTTTAACAATTTCATGAACAATTGTTCGAGAAACATTGGGAAAATGCTCACAGATGTCATCAATTGTGACGCGCCGATCGTTCCTCACGAATTCGTCAACTGAGCTCACCAGTTGGTCTGTAATGACAGACGGTCTCCCCGAACGCTCATCGTCGTGTGTGTTCCCCCTCCCCATGTTGAAGTTGCGACACCACCGCCGAACAGACGACTCGTCCATTACATTGTCTCCATACACCTCCTTTAATTGGCGATGAATATCACATGGGCGAACGTTTCTTGCATTGAGGAATTTAATCACTGCCCTCACTTCACAACTGGCGGCGTTCTCAATTTTTTTAAACATTGTAAACAATCACAGAAACAACACAGGCAATGCTAGCGTCACGCAACTTGGCTCAGAGAAGGCAGACAAGCCACTGAAGCTATCTGACCTCGTCCAGCGGCTACTCGCGTCGTCAGCACTTCATGCGGCACGAACGGGTACTACTTTCCGGATGACCCTCGTACACCGCACCGTCCATCGCCACACTCCGTCAATAATCACGCACTCTTCAATTTCATATGCAGTTCATAATCACGCACAGTTAACACACCATTCACTTTTGCAATACAACTTCTCACGCCGTCCAAATTACGTACAAAACAATATTTTAATTAATACAATAGTATAATAATCACTGATCGATGAAGTTTATCGCCCAGTGGCTGCTTTACACTTATTCTTAAAACTCCTAAAATTGGATGGAATGGGCCTCCAGTCAGCTGGTTCCAATCAACAATAGTTCTGTATAAAAAAGAGTATTTTTTATAATTTGTTTTTTTAATTTGGTCGTTTTTTCCCTTAAAGTTTGGTTTTTCTATCTCTTTCCATAAATCTTCCCACGCCTTTTCATTTTTAACAATTCTATACATCGCCCCTAACCTTTTTCTTCTATTTTTCAAACTCTCTCATTTCAGTATATCCAGCATTTCCGTGACACTCTCTGTTCTGTTGCACCTTCCGCGTATATATCTTGCTGTCTTTCTTTGAACTTTTTCTATCTTTTTAATATGTCCCACCTCATACGGATCCCATTCTTTGGACGAGAATTCTAGGATAGGGCTAACCTTATGTGCTTTTTCTTTTGCGGCTAAGCTACTTCCTTTTACATTTCTTATTACCCAATGAAGTAATTCAAATGCCTTCCGTGTCATATTATCTACTTGGGCTCCCCACGCGAGATCATTAGTTAAATAAAGCTTAAATATTTGCTATGACGGCTACATGGTATTCTTTCTCCAAAGGGGGTGTAAATATCCTTTTGCGCATTCTTTCTATTTGAAAAATTTATATGCTTACCCTTACTAACATTCATGCCCATATTATTATTTGTAACTCGGTCACTCAGGCGATCAATGTTATTTGGTAGTATTACGCGGTCATTTACATGTTCTACCCGTCTGTATGTAGTAGTAGTAGTATTAGGGGAGGCGACCGACAGCTGAGGTCATTTGCGCCATTAGGGATGGACAGGAAAGGATGAAGGGTGGAGAGAAACCCGGCGTCGACATTAGCCTACTCTTTACGAAAGACGCCAAGGGGTCCACAGCTTAACGTCCCATCCGACGGACGGCGTACTCACTCAAAGTGCCCTCCACAAAGCACCTCAAGTAGGGATTGAGATACCACTGAAAAATATTCAACACCGCCGGGATTTGAACCCGGGCCTTCTGGGGGAAGCCAGTACGTTAGCCCCCGCACCATCTCGATCCCCCCGTCTGTATATAAAGCAATCATCAGCAAAGAGTCTTATTAGGGAATATAAATTGTTTGGTAGATCATTTATGTGAATTAGAAAATGTAATGGCCGTAGAACACTACTTTGTGGAACTCCTGCTATAACGTTCACCTCTTTTGAAAATGCATCCCCTATTTTTACTTTTTAAATTATGCCTATAAGAAAAATGTTTATCTATTGCTTTACCTTCAAATCCAATGGTAACGAGTACAACTTTAACAATTATCTATTGTGAGGCACTCGGTTGAAAGCAGCCGAAAAATCAACGATTACTGCATCAACGTCCTTTGCTTCATCTATTGCGTCGCCGATATACGAGTATAGGCTTAATCTCAAAAGCTGCGTCTCACAGGAGTATTCCGTTCTAAACCCATGTTGGTGTTTGAATAGCCATCTATCTCTTGGCCGCCATTCCCGAATTTAGTCAAATACACCAAAATTATGCCTAACATTTAGAGGCATTATACATACTAGTATAGTATAGTATAGCATACTAGTATACGGAAATTTGCGGATACGAGTGTTTTTGTATATTAGCTAGCAATTATTCAAATGTATGTATGAGCTAATATTCCTGCATGTACGGCTGGTGACCAAATAACCCCAAAACTCGCCCCTGCGGCGGCTTGCAAGCTGTTGCGTAGAGGTTGACGAATTAATTTCCAACTCTGCTACAATTTGTGGTTCCATATCTTACATTCCCCTATTTCGATGGAGTCTGAGTTACCGATAGCAGGTAATCTACTAAATTATTTGCAATTTTACCAGCAGAGTGGGTATATCAGGACAAACCTCATGCTGCCAGG
The DNA here is from genome assembly GCF_022747635.1 of Hetaerina americana. Taxonomy (NCBI): domain Eukaryota; kingdom Metazoa; phylum Arthropoda; class Insecta; order Odonata; family Calopterygidae; genus Hetaerina; species Hetaerina americana. The sequence goes on along the minus strand of NW_027286292.1, from coordinate 1,260,992 downwards.
ACAGTTGTCATCATCAACGTCCATAACCATTCGTGGTGGGTTACTAACCTTCTCTGTATTCGTAAAGCCGAACTTTGTGACCTCTTTTGGCAAAGAAGCATGCACTCAAGGCCCCCACCTGAAACAAGCAAAACACAACATAAGCACATTTGATAGTATCGTTAATTTTCCACATTTTAAACCATACTGAAATACGAAGAATTCAAAATTATGCAAACACAAAGTTAGTCGAGTAGAGGAAAAGTGTATTAGGGAAATAGGATTGGAAAATACAAATAGACGTCCGAATAAAACGATCATAATGGACTGAATATTTAATGAGGTCAATGTGGTGTCATTAGACGCACCGGGGAGGGATCGACCGAACTGATACGGTAACATATTTCCATGTTCCTGTAGGGATGAGATAACCTGTCCATGATCCTGTTTGAAAGAGAGTCTTCGAGAGGCATTTGAGTTCTCATCTCCAGAAATGAAATATAAGTTGCCCTCGGCGCACCAGTGGATGTCTTGAATGCCATAGTGGTCTGATGTTCCAAAAAACAAAGCATTTACGTGCGAGCGAATACAAGCATATACAAGGCTAATACCGTCAGCGCAAAGAGAAAAATCTACGCTGCTCCTTTACAAATAGTCCTCGTCGTCAATTTTCTGATCATGCCTATCGCAGCAATCTACCTGAAGGTTGGTTTGAGAGAAGAGGGCAATATCGTACGAGCACTAAGATGATGTGACCATGAACGTACCAAAATGTAAATTTAAGCTTCAAATTCGGTGTTTCTTCTATGGGATAAAGCTTACGAAATAGACAGCTTCAATGACAATTAGGGAATTGAAGATTAGCCTGCTGATTTTCATCAGAGATACATAGAACCAAATCCAAGCTATTTTATGGGTGATCTTACGTCCTCGAAAGAAAAGTTAATTATTATAATGAAAATATATCTTTCATTTATTCATATAATAATCAGTGGCGAAGGGGTAACATCCTCGCCTAACAACCTAGAGATAAGGAGTATGATTACCGCATAGGTGATTGTCCACCCAGGGTTTGGAGGGGATCGGGATGGTGCGGTGGCTCTCGACTTACCACCGTGAGGGTCCGGGTTTGGATCCCGGAGAAGGCAGATTTTTTTCAGTGTTCTCCCGATTCCTAGTTGAGGTGCTATGTGGAGGGCACTTTGAGTGAGTATGACGTCAGTCGGATGGGACGTTAAACTGCGGACCCCTTGGCGCCTTTCGACAAGAATAGGCTAATGCCGACACCGCGTTTTTTTCCACCACTCCTTTCCCATCCATCCATCCCTAATGGCACAAACGACCTTAGCTTTCGGCCGCCTACCATAAACATTACTACTACCAAGGGTTTGGATGTTTGTGGTTGTCCTTCTTGTTATCTCATGTTTAAAGTCTAATGTACACGGCCGGAATTTAGCTGTTTTCGGATTAGCACTTGGTAAACAAATGACTCTATAGCCTAAAGACAAAAATTATTTACAACATAATCGACGCCAGCTTCTTTCTCAGTACCCCGTACGGTTTCCTCAAAATATCGCATGAAATTGCCGGTATATCCCGCGTTAGACCATTACCGACCTTTTTAATAGACCATGTTATTTTGAGTGAATGGAGTCAATTAATTACCTCCCAGGTAAGAAAAGTCCACTATTTGACAATAAAAGTTATATATATTCTATTGTTTCAGGCTTCACTTCGTGGAAGTAATTGATATCCATTATTGAAATAGAAAGAAAGACTCGTACTTTTCCACAGATTTTATTATACGGCACGACGCGTTTCACCGACTTGCGGCATCATCAGGTACAAATTTGCAAAACAGACAGAGCAAGCATATATACCCTCAGGACAGAGTGGGGGCGGGGAGGGTTGGAAGGATTTGAGGGGGGTGGGGGCTCGCAGGTGCGTTGATGGATTGTTTTGACCATTTCCAGGCTAATTTCTCGGAGAGGAGTGGGGAGGGGTATGGGAATAATTGCTCATTACAAAGTGTCGTGTTGGGGTTCACCAAGTGCCTTCTAATCTCTAATTGCTCGAGAGCGTCCATTTTTAATCCTTTTGGGAGTGTGTGTAATATCTCTGGGACAAAGTCACTGCTGTGGTTGAATTCTAGTAAATGCTTGGCGAAGAGAGAGTTGTTATTCTGATTTTTGTGACACCTAGCGTGTTCCTTGACTCGTAACTTGATATTCCTGCCGGTCTGACCGCAATAAACGCTGTTGCAATCCTCGCATTTCAGTTTATAAATGCCTGATTTGAGAAGGCTATCCTGGGTGTCTCTTCCATTGGCTAGAAGTTTGGAGAGGGTTATGGGTGAGTAGAAGGCTGCTTTGAGTGAGGTGGGTAGGCAGTTGGAAATCCTATATGAAAGATCTCCCAGAAACGGGATCGAGCACCACTTAAAATCTTTAGATACTGCGGGCTGAGATACGAAAATGCTTTTTATGGCCATTGCTTTTTGTTTTTTCCGTAGTAATGTGTCAACTAGTTTGGGGTTGAAACCATTGTTGGTAGCTATATTAGTGATATTCACGAGTTCAATTTTGAAGTTTTTGGGGGAAAGGGGGATGTGTAGGAGGCGGTGGATCATGGAGTGGAGGGCTGCGTGTTTGTGAGAAAAGTGGTGTGCGGAATCATTAGAAATTATATGGTCTGTATATGTGGGTTTCCTATAAATTGCAAATTCGTGTCTATTATCCCTAATTGTGATCATTTGGTTCGATTCCCAAGCGGCGAACTTCTTTGCTGAGGGATTTGAAGAAACTGGAGCAGCGCTATGAAAATGCTTAGACGTGAACGGCGATAATGTAGAAATGTGAAATAGGTTTGTAGAAAACTACTAAAATAGGGTTTGCAGGTGTAGGACATGCAGGGTATTGCATGTGAGAAAACATTGTTTAAAATAACGGTAAGAAATGAGTCAAATGAAAAAACAGGAGCGACAAACACGAAAATAATTACTATGTCACGTGCGATAACGTTGAGGGAGGAGGAGAATAGGCAATGGTAGGAAACGCAAAATGGCGCTCGGAAGAAGATTATTCGCAATGGTGCAAGCCCAAGAGTCACGCGGCATCATGCGAGAATGATAGAATCACAAGCAGCCATAGGGAGGAAGAAATAGATAGCATAGAAGATCAGTTTAACGAATGACTGCGAATGTGCGTGGAAGAAAACACTTGAGGGGGCGATGTGGGATTGGAAGGCGGTGGCAGGCGAAGGGAGGGGCGGGAGAGAGTGCGGACGGCTTAAGAGCGGAAAACAGGGAGATATGCTAGAGAAATATCTTAATTATGGTTCAAACAAATGGCTAAAACAGCACCCTAGATGTAGGTACAAATGGAAAATCCAGAATATAAGTACCAATTTGATACGATGCATATTATGGTGAGCATACATTTAAGAATGGTGTGATATACTCACATTTCCTGTGAGGAGATGCGGATTCGGATATAATACTCGTATTTGCGCTCATGAAATTTAATATTAGCCTTAAGAGAATGAGCATGAGAGAATGGACTCTAGAAGACTTAACTAGGGGAAAGAGGTAGGAGTCCTGAGGGATGATGAAGGGCACGGAAGAGAAGAGATGGAAATATCTCAAACAGCGAATAAAGATAGCGGCACGCAAAATAATTAAAATCTTGGATCACGGAATATATGATCATTAAAATGGCTGAAAGAAGAAGATGGAAGAACGCGGAAACAGAATTAGGGAGAAGAATGTACAGAGAGTTAAACAATAAGCTGAGGCGAGCAACTCACAGGGCAAAGGGAACGTGGTGGAGAGAACATTGCAAGGATAGGGGAAGGTTACGGAGATATTGTGAAATGGCAGTGCTAACTAGTATGAAGGAAGGCTGATCTCCCGGGTCCCATTTGTAGACAGGAAATGACTCTTTTTGGGGAGCGAGGTGAGGGTTAATCCTTTCCCAGAGGAGAGGAAGATGGAAAATGGTTGCATCACGAAGAGCAGGGCATCTTAAGTTTGGCAAATCACAGTTTCTCCCAAGTCGTCGTCCTCGAATATTTTGCTCGGCGTATCTCGGGCCCCAACCTCCTCCCCACACTCCTCCTTCCCGCTCCCCCTCCCTTGCTCCTTCCCTATCCCAACAGTCCGCTTTCCCCTGCACCCACCAACTCCCAAACATTCCCCCCCCCCACACACCACACACCATGCCCCTCGCCCCGACCGCAACGCGGGACACTTCAACCCCCCTCAAATCACACCTGAATGCAAAGTTCCCCAAAGCTGGCTTATCAAGGTGAAACCGGTAGCCGCGTTTCAATAAAACTATGATAAAACATGAAGGCCTTCCCTTCGACGGATGATATTTTTTCACGCAGGTAGGCCCAAACCGGTTGGCTCCGACGCTGCTTGCCCAAGCTACGAAAGTTCTTGCCCCGCCGCCCCTGTGTTTCACACAAGAAAGCGTTTGTGCCTGTGAAAGTGGTTTAAGGGCACTGCTCTACGAAACAAATGACATACTTACAAATGAAGGCTATGAACAGTAGCGCTGTACGCATTATATGTGCTTAAATAAAGCAAGGTCATTTTTGGATTTGTTTGGGTCATTTTCCAAATGTAATGATCCGAAAGGAAAATTATAAAAGACCTGTGAGATCAAAAAAATTCGCATGCATATTTCTAGTCACTATCATTAATATGTAAGTATCAAACAGACATATTTTACTCCAGAGAGGGCGCATTTAAGTTTTACGCTAGAAAGGCGTTTATTTCAGTTTGACGAAAGCATTATTCACTACGATTACTGATCAGTTCATATCCGTGCATTCGACGTAAACGCACATCACCTTTAAATACTTATTTGTTATTTTATTGGTATCAGAATACATACAGCTAAGTGGAACAAACTTTTATCAACTCTTATAGGTTAACAAACGCTTGAATGATTCTAAAACAACAGATTCATTAACGACAAATTCAAAGAAACTGCGGGAGATCCCACCGCAGTCACTTTTAGCGGAGTCATCTGCTAATGCGCAAAACAATGCTACCATTTCCAACCGTGAAAATAAATCACCTTGACCTGTATTCGACCCTGGATCCCTCGATGTCCCAAAGGTTAAAATATCAGAGTGTATGAGAACACGTCGGTAGCTCAACTGGCTAAAACACTCGGTCGGACATCCGAGGGATCCGGGTTCGAATCACGGTCGGGGCAAATTAATTTTACGCTTTGAAATTGTTGCAGTGTTCGTTAGTACGTGTTTACATAATGTTTTGTCGGTGATCTAGAATAAATAAGCTACTTTCCATGCATAATTATTCAATAATGAACCTTAAATAAGATAAGATTCCTCCTGAAACCCCCAACCGACACACGGTAAGGAAACTTAAAGAAATGGCACACCCCACATGTCCCAAAAAACTTTCGTTTTTGAAGGACGGCCCTCAGATAGTCGGATAGGGAGGGAAGAGGGTGGATATATATTGAGAATAATCCTCCCTTCATGAGTGCGATTGAATGTAATATTGTGCAAGTAAAAGTCTTGACCACCCTCATACACCTAACCTAACTTATGGTTCACGGAAACTGACGGCAATAAACAGATCGTTGAAGTTTCAGCTCCCCAAAAGGAGCCAACTATGAGCTCGCCACGCCACCGCGTAGCTTTGGTCACGTCGGCCGGCCTCATGCCCTTGATCCTTAAATGGAGCTTCTTGACATCGTCCGAAGAGTTCTCCGAGCGCTCGGATTCTCATCTGAACTCAAATTAGTACACTGCATCTCAGAGTCGCAATTAGGAGGATATTTCCAATTTTCCCATTCCGTAAGTTGAGTCCGACACCCCCGACTCGTGAGCTCTTATGTAGTCGATGAGAATTTCTGAGCCCTTTCTTTGTCCCACAACGACTATCTAAACCGCATCCTTTCACCAGTGAGGAAAGAGCTCGCATCGCGAGAAGTCTTAAGACGATTGAAGTTCAGGGTCAATGGCTTAATTTTTCTTCCCACCTTGACCGTCACAATTCTCGAAAAGTGGCCACAAAATCAATCAGCCAGGGCTTAGTGGGGGATACTCATTAGGCGGATTTGCCCAGGTTCCTCCCGATGGGTAAGTAGCCTAACGCTCTGCTCACTACTCCGCACGCAGAGTATTGGTCATGATGGCGCGGAATCCAGCCATGCTCTTGAGCAAGTGATAAGGAAATGCGATAAGTCCTTCTGCCTTCTTGTGCCCTCAGGGCTGCTCGACTCAAAACGCATGTGCGCGTATCTATGAAGGCGGCAGCACTTGCGGGGGTGAGGCAGCGCTTGCGGGGGTGCGGCAGCGCTTGCGGGGGGGGGTGTCAAGCGCGCTGACCTGCTCGTGGCAATCACTCTCTCCCCCGCTATCAACACCACCACAGGACCTTCAACCGCCTTCACACTCATCTCATTTTTTCTCTCAACTTTTCGTATCGTAATCAGAGTGAGAACCATAAATAATAATTAATGTAAATTTCCATGATAAGTTTGAAATCTGGCTAACTATACCACTACCACTCGAGGACAGGGCATGCGTTTGTTTGGTTTCTGCTGGCGGCCGTACGTCAAGTCTCTCATCAAACTAGGGACCGGGCCATCCGGAAGAAATCAATTAATCTATCCTTGCCTACCTCGCCATTAGAAAATGTATGCGCGTGCTGCTAATGAAAGCACATCCAAATACTCGCCTCTTACTATTCTTGACTAAACGTACATATTTCGAGCAGGTAATCATTTTTCCTACGAATGGATGCGCACATACTGAGGCGGGCAGACGTCAGTTCATCTTAGGTGCTGGAAAAGGTTCCATCGCAAAGTATTTTAAATCAATTACATTTATTAAACGCCAAAAAATAATGAAAACACTACAAAAACGGAATCGCCTTCCTTCTTTTGGGTAGCTGCCATCTTTCGTCGGTTTAACGAAGCCTCGGCATCGAGCAATGTCGTGTCCTTCAGCAAACGTCTCTGGATTACTTTCAGTGAAAATTAGTACGTATTGAGTGGGTTTAAGGTAACAAAATCACATGCGCCATATCTACATGTTAAATAAAGCATCTTAAATTACTAATAATCACTACGTGTATTTCAGATCTCAGCAGCTATCTTAAATTATTACTGATAATCCGCTTGACACCAAAAATGTAATACACGTTCTCTTTTCAGACGGCTTCAATCTACGAGGGTCATCCGGAAAGTAGTACCCGTTCGTGCCGCATGAAGTGCTGACGACGCGAGTAGCCGCTGGACGAGGTCAGATAGCTTCAGTGGCTTGTCTGCCTTCTCTGAGCCAAGTTGCGTGACGCTAGCATTGCCTGTGTTGTTTCTGTGATTGTTTACAATGTTTAAAAAAATTGAGAACGCCGCCAGTTGTGAAGTGAGGGCAGTGATTAAATTCCTCAATGCAAGAAACGTTCGCCCATGTGATATTCATCGCCAATTAAAGGAGGTGTATGGAGACAATGTAATGGACGAGTCGTCTGTTCGGCGGTGGTGTCGCAACTTCAACATGGGGAGGGGGAACACACTCGACGATGAGCGTTCGGAGAGACCGTCTGTCATTACAGACCAACTGGTGAGCTCAGTTGACGAATTCGTGAGGAACGATCGGCGCGTCACAATTGATGACATCTGTGAGCATTTTCCCAATGTTTCTCGAACAATTGTTCATGAAATTGTTAAACACCATCTGCATTATGCAAAAATTTGTGCAAGATGGGTCCCTCGCGTATCTCAATGAGCTGGCGGCGAAGGACTATGCAGCAGGAATACAGAAACTTGTCACACGTTATGACAAATGCCTTAATTTGCTTGGAGATTATGTTGAGAAGTAGTTTAAAGTATCCTCTTTCAAATAAAATTTTTTATGTTTGTTAATATTTACTTTTGTGTCTTTATTTCACGAACGGGTACTACTTTCCGGATGACCCTCGTATATAACCGAATACCGTTGACATACGTACATGTCAGCACACACAAGCTATTCAAAAAACTATTACGGAAGTTCTGCCGCATTTATATCAGCAAATACGTACTTATCGAATCTGTGCCTGAATACACGTTTCACACTGTGATGGCATTTAAAACGTCGGTCACTGGATTGTTTAATTCGTATCCTTCAACTAAATCTGATAATTAACGATTATGGGTTTAATATTCTGTATTTTGATAGGATGAGGATTGTTGAAATGAGGCAACTTGAGGATAAATGAAGTCATAATAAATGTCCCTCATGTTATTGGAAATTTTTAAATAGATTTACGAAAAAAATACTGAATAATGTGAGGAATTCTAATTTGCCACGGAAAATATAATATCTAAATAATATAGCTATGAAAATGGACAAAACATCTTTGCGAGTTTCACTGAAATTCATTAAAACGACTGTCGACATCTTCAGATTCAAAATACAGGATTTTGGCCGTATACATAAATATACGTACGCATGGATGTTTTGGGAGGAGATTTGGGATATGAGAGAGTTGGGAGTGGGGAAGGGGGCTTCACCCTTCACCCATTCCCTCTCCCCCCCTTCCCTTGGATCAGTCACTAATCTCCTCTCCATCCCCTGACACTTCTCAAATGAAATACTCCTCTGAAGCCCTCGACCCTTCCATTCCCATCCAACCCATTCCCGCCCAATTCTCCAAAATCTCCTCCCACCACATCACTGTGTATATGTATAGTATATGCGGCAAAAATCCTACATTTTGTACCTGATGATACTGCTCGACAAAACCTTTCGTTTTAATACATTTCAGAGGAAATTACTAAGATTTATTTTCCAATTTCTCCGAGAATCCCTAAAAGTTGAGCCTAGTACCACAGGATTCAATATTTTAATTATTTTTTCGCAAACAGAAAGCGTCACATTATTAACAGTATTTTATAAAAAAATGGAAAACTGATGACAGAAAATGGATAACTCACTGTAGGTATTTTACATGTGCTTATGTTTCGATTAATGTTCCAATAATGCCAAGTACTGTGACAATAATATGCATATGAATCGCAGTAGAAGAAGTTTATACATTTTACTTTTGATTGCAAAATGTTCCTAACATTCCAAATTGTTCGTGGACGGCAATATTTACTCGGAAACGAGGTCCTGCACTCAATAATTAGGATGAATGGCAACCCTAACTATTAATTTACATACGTAGGTATTCCCTAAAGTTTTCGTAGTCGTTTGAGAATCATTGCCGGACCCTCAAGTGGTGATACAGGCCATTCAGAAGGCCCGAATTATTCTTTTCCGAGTGGGGAACGTGAGACGGCGTGATATAAGGGACGAGGAAGAAATGGGAGTAGGCAGCGGCGGGTGACTACAGCAAGAGATTTCGGTCACACGCCACACGTTCCGTTGTCACCATCTTACGTAACATAATGACATCGGATGTGGCCAGGACAACTCCAAGCTCCTTCCCCGAGACGTCTGCGTATTACGTAATGGCTCGACGTCACAGAGTCGCCGTAATACACTGACTACGCCGCTCGGCCTGCGAAGAAGTGCTCGAAACCTAGCTAAGTAATGTACATAGCGTATTCACGTGTATCCTGGCCGATGGCGCGTGCCATAAATATGCTGGGCCGGCATATCACGTGACATGCCGCATTACCCACAGACTAGAATACATTATCTCACATTATGGAGGAATCTCCCCGTTTAATGTTTGCCTCAACATATTCACACTACGTTTTCAATTTCAGTTCTGTTTGAATAACTTCCTTTATTCATAATTAATTGTAACCAATTCATGAACAAGCAATTCTGACCACTTGTATTATAATATGTTTTTCAAGGGAATTGACATTTTTTCTTCTGGTTTCAAGCGTGAGTGTGTTTTCCGTTTCTTTTTCCGGAAAACACTTAAGGTAATTATTTCCATTACAATATTTAGCAGAGAAAATAATTCTTTATTAATTGGTTATTCTCATTAAAACAAGGCTTTCGGTGCCGTAGCCGGAGTAAGTTTAAACTTTCACCCCGCCCCCATGGTACAAGTCGCTTCAAGGCTTTTCCTTCATATAAGTTGGCAGCAATAAAGCCTTCGCATAAAAAGATAATGGTATTTTAGGGCGCCGTTTTATGACGAAAGGTTTTTTAATTACTCAATTCACTGCGTCGAGAGGCTAATTCAACTGTTGGTCATAATGACCTACCGGGTTATCCCCAAATTGTGTTGCCACGCATGGACCTATGACTCATGAAATGGCGATGTCAGCTCGTCAGATCTCCGCTCCCGCCGCCCTTCCCGTTGACCCTGCCCGACTGCGGCGCGAATGATATCCTCAATCGATCCTCTGAGATGAAGATAGGCTCACATTCATAGTGCGCGCTCATGTACTCTTAATGCCCTTTTTAATGCCTTGCCTTCGAATCTCTCTCCAAACAATTGATAAACTGCTTGGAATTGTTATATTTATATCGCGGGAGATGGAGAGAGGAAATAAACATGTTTTAGGGCTAAGTGGGGTGAGATGGAAAGATTGCGGGGGTTACTGGAGCGACAGTTATAGAGTAATACACAGGGGAGGGAAAAAAATCGCACGACGGCGGCCATGGTTTTGAACATTAGGTTAGGAAAAAAAGTCTCAAACAGAGCAAGCGAGTGATAGAGTAGACTTAGTAGACTTTAAGTAAACCCATTGAAAATGGTCATTATGTAGGTCTACGACCCAACAGGCAATCATATGGAGAAAGAAATAGGCATGGTATGAGGGGATATAATTGCAGGTTTTCCTGGAGGGAAACATTTGATAGTGATGGGGGATTAAAACGGTGGGCGAAGGGAGAGATGGTAGTGAGGACCACGGCTTAGGAGAGCTTAGCGGGGTGGCAGCGGTAAGTTTCGGCACATTAAATGAAACAATCATGATGGACTTTTGGTTTAAACGCCGCGAAAGGCGTCGGAATATTTGAATGATTTTCGATTAGTCACCAAGACATATTTGCTAGAATATATTGTAGTCAGGCACAGATTTAGGAACAGCGTGATTAATTGGCGCAGTATTCCGGGAAATTATGCGGATTCAAATTAAAATTTAGTAATAAGGAAGTGTACCGTCAGATTCAAAGGGATAAAAAAGGGAAAATGGAGGAGGATGAGGAATGTAGAAGCAATAGCCGGGACGAAAAGGACAGAATACCAGGAGCCAGGGGAAAAATGTATGGGAGAGAACAGAGAGACGGGTACAGCAGAAGAAAGACGAAAGCGTGTCAAAAAAGGGACATCGAAAGCCGCTAACGAAACTATAGAAATAGTCATTCGAAAAAGGGCAAGAAAATTTATGATTAGACACGAAATAATTAGGAAGAAAGATGAGAAAAGAAATGAAAAAAATGTAAACACAGAACTAGGTAGATCGCAGTATAAAGAAATAACTTAAAACAAAGGTTAGGGAAAATAATAAGGCGAGAGAAACGTGGTGGAGGATGCAATGCGAGTCTTAGGAGAACGATGACAAGGAAAGGGAGATATGAGTGGGCGGAGCAGATAGATGAAAACATTTAAGGAAGTGCTTGACGTAGGGAAAATCCATGAACATTGATAATGATACGGCAGCGAAATTATTACTTGAATCAAGAAATATTTAAGAAAGATGGAAATAGTACATAGAATATCTGTAAGGCAAATATATTGGGTCAGCAAGTCAAGGCATAGAGAGAGAACATGACGTGGATGGGGATGGAATAGGTCAAGGCATGATTGATTGCGAGATAGAAGGGGAAATGAAATGACACAAAGAAGCGGGGATGTATAAAACCCCCACGGAACTACTTACGAGTTTCGGAAATCGTGGGCGGAAGAATTTTGACCGTTGCATTTATGAGGGAAGAAATTAGCTGGAAGATTTCAACAGATCAGTATTAGTTCCCGATCTTAAAATGGAAAGGCGACCGTATGTGAGGACTACATATAGAACAACTAGTTTGATTTCACACGCAATTCAATAGGCAATTGGGTTCATCCATGAGAAGATAATTGAGCATGCAGTAGTAAGGGATGATCAGCTTGAGTACAGGAGGATGAGAGGACAGATGATATCATAGCAGTAATGAGATCACAAATACAAAGGTACAACCAGGACGTATTTTTTTGTTTCGCAGATTTCGAGGAAGCGTTCAATAGAATACATTGGGATCAATTAATGAATGCATTTCAGCAGATACGAGTCCAGTGGAGGAACATGAGACTGATCCGCAACCTGTGCATGTCACGGACTATTCAGGTGCGTTTGACGGATAGAGGGTCGGAAAGGTCAGTGTTTGAAAGACAGAGTTGACCCTAATCATTTGGGCTGTCCAATGTATAAGAGGAGGACATGGCAAAAGAAGCATAGGAAGAACTGGAGGCAGGAATGAAATTAGGAGGGCAATTTATTAAATCAGATTTACGGGCAATCAAGATTTAGCCAGCCTGTCAGCCAAGGATTAAAAACCATTGCTGAGCGCATTAGAAAACCAGTGTCAGAGGTATGGGTTTTATAGATAGATAGATAGATAGTGGTCTTTATTTGGGCGAAATTTTTTTATTTATCAGTATAAACAAAGCAAAGGTTATAAGATTTTCCTGAAATAGGAAAGCTTAGTTGATTATTAAAATGGGAGTTCTTGCACTAGAGCAAGAGGAAAAGTTTACCTATGGTTTTGGGCAAATGTGATGAAATTAGGGATATTTGAAGAAGAATTGTGTTGAGCAAAGAAGCCTTCACCAGGAGGGAATGGATGACAATAACGTTGAGTAAGGGTGCTAAGAAAAAAATAATGAAAACTTTGATATAAAACGGAAAAATAGTATTTGAAGCAAAATGATAGGCGTGGATCGGAGGTTTTGAAATGAGGGTGTGGGGAGGAATGGAGAAGGTGAAGTGGACAGAAAGGGAGGCAGACAAAAAGTTAGGCATGTGGTGAGAGGGGATAGGACTGTGAGATGGAATTCAAAGTAAGCTGCAAAGGTGGAAGTGTGATCGACGAAAGAACGTCAAGGAAGTGATGTAGGAGGAAGAAAAGAATAAGCATGTTGGATGGAGCGAAGGAAGAATGCGGAATTGAATAAGGGCTTATTGAGTTTGCCTTTTGTTCGGAGAGGCCCAAGAAATACATCGTTGTTCAGCCTATCCAAAATCTTCATCAAACGACATCGCACGTGATAATAACAACAATTATCACAACAATTAAAATAATAAACTGGCCGATGCGCAAATTGGAGTCTCGGGCAATTACTACAAACGTTTAACGCCAACGAATTCACTAGATTCTGTAAACTCTCCAGCCCCTCCCTACCTAGCCATTTCTCATGGCCACATTTGGCGACATTTACGCTGTGCTGGGACTGCTCTTTAAATTGGCATGGTTTTGGTAGGAAGCGAAGGCATTCGATGTCATTACACTTTACTGCAAGGGTGCGGTGTTCTGGAGGCATCTTATGTAAAGCGTTATAACTAAATTGATTCAGTCAATGTCCATGAAAAGGATTTCAACTATCCTTTTCGCGAATCCTTCGATAAGCCCTTAGAAAATCAACGAGATAGTGCTCGTATTATTGAAAAAGGTTTGCTTTTAGTAAGACACATCCCTCAATAGAATGCTGCCAACGTTTCAGCTGTATATGTACATCGCGTGGTTTCATTTCCATAATCGATAGAAAAAACAATTTTTTGTTCATTTAGAAAACTAAAAAAGTGATTTCAATTGGGGATTTAGCACTTCCATTCAAAAGGTTGAACAACGACAGAGTTCAAAGCCGAGTTGGTTGAAGTCCATGGATCTTTGTTTGTTACTGTTCACCATTGGGTAAATGAGTTTAAACGTGGCCATACATCCACAAATGATGAACATCGTTTAGGACGTCCAGTGGAAGTAACTTCCTATTAATTGATTAAAAAAATCCGCAATATGGTTTTGAGTGGTCGAAGAATCAAAGTTCGCGAAATAGTTGAGATCACAGCCATGTCACTCGGTGCGTGCAGTGTTTGAATTTTGCACGACAAATTGGGTGTGAAAAAAAAACCCGGCAATATGGGTGCCGCGTTTGCCATCAGTGAGAGAATTAACGCAATCGTAGGGTCAATACGGAGGCTGATTTGGTGCTCTTCCGTCACAATCTTGAGGTATGGTAGCGTCAATACATTACTTTGGAGGTAACACGCAAAAAAGTATATACCTTCGTGGACAAGGGCATAGCCGAGACTGGATTTCTAACGGCGATCCGTCTCCAAAGAATGCGAATACGGAGACATCGGCCGACAAGGTGATGGCCGCGGTTGTCATGCACTCACGATCATTTCCATCGATTACTTGTAGAAACGACACACGATAAACGGAGAGCGTTATGTATTGTTAGTGCACTGGTTGAGCGAAGAAATCCAAGGAAAACATCCTCTTTTGGCAAAGAAAAAAATATCTCTTTCATCAGGACATGAGCTCACACCTGCGCTGTTTCGATGGCGAAAATTAGAGAATTAAAGTTCTAATTATTACAAAATCCATCTTATTCGCCAGATTTGGTACCAGTGATTTTTTTTATTTCCAAACTTCATCTACATCTACATAATACCCCGCAAGCCGCCGCAAGGGCGTGTGGCGGGGGGAACAACTTGCAACAATTGCTCGGCGGTAAACGATTCACGTCGAACGAGGAGGTCCTACAGGCCAGCACAGACACCTATTTTGAGGTTCTTCCGAAATCTTAATTTTTGGTAGACTTACAATGTTGGAGAAACCCTGGGAAAAATATATAAAGCTAAAAGGAATACTATATTGAAAGGTACAAAAATTATCCAAAATACCTTGTTTTTCTATTTTTCCTAAGAACTTATTGAACGACCCACGTTACGCCAGAGAACAGATGGTGCAAATGCTCACTAAACAAGTATTTTTTTTAAGTAAAGTTCATTTTCAGGGGATGTAATTGAACTGATCAGTAACCATAGTGAAAACCGCTTTCGTCAAACCAAAATCAGATTTTTTCTTTATATTTTCGATTAAAGGTTTCAAATTTAATATAATTCATCGCGCTGATAATGACGTATGGGGAAGGAGGGGGCGGATTTTGCGGATTTTTTTCCTGAAAGTTAAAAGGGTTTTTTTCCCTTCCTGTGGAAATTAAATTCAATGAATAGTGCAAATAGCTTTCAAGAAAATAAGCCATACAAGTCATTTAAATGTTTCCAAAGAGAGATATCGGAACAGTAGAAAAATATTTTTTAATTAATTTCATTCGCCAGAGATCAATTCAGCAGCGTCAGCTAAATATGTCGAGCAGTAACTCTCTCTCGTCCAAATGAGAATTGAAACCGCCTGCCGAAAACTCGGCGACTTATACATAACAACTGCCGTTGCCGCGACCACGCGCTCTCTGCACCTAAGGCCCAAAACTCCGGTTATAGCATTCTGCCTAATGCCTATTTAAGGTTTAGAGTCTCTAAATAAACTAAATTTACGTCTTACCCTGACATTAACAATGGAAGCTTGTTCCGAGCTTGTAAGAGAACAACTGATTACAGTAATCGGGAAATGTGTGTTGCGGTATCATTTTACTCTCGATTAGTTCCAAGAGCTGTATTTCATGTTCTCCACTGTTTTACTGAGGACTGGTGCGAGGAAAAATATATTCTCACCTCAGCCGGAAATCAACTTCACTCTACTCTATTGACTATCAGTGTAATGCGGAGATGGAACTCGCGACATTTGCAGAATAGCATTTAAAAAGTTAGGATTCATGAGAATGATACTTGGGATATGTGAGGACCTCGGTTACTTTCCGTTAGGTAGGGCCCACCTACAGATTACGCTGCGAGATCCTCACGAGGTAGGCTTAGTTTTAGAACTAGATATAGGTTAACGTAGAACAGCTACGTTTGTGAAAAGTTGTTATGGACAAGGTAGCAGTGCCACGACACTATTGGAAGAATTAGGATGGGAGAGACTAGTTGACCGTAGGTTGAAATAAAGGTGAAATTTACGGCGAAAATTTCAGGCCGGTCACTTATGTGAGGATGTTAAAGACAATAGAGACCCCGGACTTACTACGGTAGGTCAGATCACGTGTTCTTGCTAGATTAGAAAGAGTGGACTTGTTCATTCAGAAACTGTGTTATTCACCCCCACAGTTTAATCAGATATCCGTGGGCGGACAAATGTTTTCCGACCACGGACCACGGGAGTCAAAATAGTGTCAACTCTAGGAAAAAACAATGCAATTCAGTCCTCGGTTCCCCTACAAATCATGAGCGCAGACAGCAGCTTCAAAGTGCCCCACAGCCAATCCAATTTCTTTCTCGCATCTATTTCTCCAGGTTTCTACTCCCTACACCATATCCCGTCGGTTGGCATGGAGTACGAAGGAAGAGGCAGACAGCAATGCAAAATGAATTTCAATGACTCCGACGACTGGCACTCGCGAGTTGCGCGGGACGATAATACGGAAGAATGCTCGTAAGATGGTCGAGGGCTCACGAATCAATTTGCTAAAGGCAAATGGTTAAGGTTAGGGCTTGACAAGGAAAAAATTTCCACCCACGCACATTTCGTAAATTAGATGCATTCCTTCTAATTCCAAATGAAGTTTAAAAACGATTTATTCCAGTATTCAGTGTCTGCGCGGGGACTTTTTAGTACCACCACCCTCGGGACAGCGCCGTAGAGTAACTTCCCATTTTGGGGAACGGGATTGTGAGGTGGCTAATGCACTGCATTCCCACTCCGAGGGCCCTGGTTTGATTCCCAGATGTGGCAGGTTTTAAACAAGGTTACAATGAGCCCTGCTGGGGTGCCATGTGGAGAGTACTTTAAGTGGAGTGCACAGTCCGTCAGATGGATTCCAAATCCAAAGACTACTTGACGGCTTTTGTTAAGGATAGCCGACGCTTATCTTCGCCCTTCCTCCTTTCCCTGAAGATGCTCACCAAATTACCCCCCTATCAAGAAGAGCGAAAGTAACCTCAACAGTAAGTTGCCTCCCCTTAAAACTACTCCAAACTTCCCATTTCACCACTTAAATATTTGGATTAAAATCCCATTAAACGCGTGACGCTTGAACGAATATTTAGACCACAACCACCGGGGACATCTTACAAATTACCTGTCTCTCTAGTCAGATAAATTTCGATTAACGTGATGATTTTAAACGATAATTTGAACCGATATTAATGAAAAATAACACCCTTTGAGTTAAAAAAAGTTTTATATAGCACATATATACATATATTACCAGTCCACCATTGCAAATATTTTACGGATTCGGCCAATCGATGGTTATTTTGGTATGATTTCCACGCTCATTATTGACAATAATACTCAGCATTGAGGTAAGTTAGCGGGTCAAAGTCCTTGTAATACTGCCCAATAGCTCTGATGAAACACGAAGAGGAACACGGGATTCTTTTCATGCTTACCAGCCCTCCTCCAACAATGGTTACGGTGATTTTTCCGCCGTCCTGCTCCATCCTCGGAGATGCGTGCCGCCTCCGCCTACGTGTCCGCTCGCTGGTGAAACTAACCAGCGTCTGACACAGCGTCCTTCCTGTGGCAAGGCAAAGGCGACCCGCGCATGCGCAATGCCGACGTACGACCTCAGGGTCTCCGGATCGGAAGGTGAGAGTTACGTAAGAGGCGACGATATTCTACGGCGAGTGTGCGATAGTTGCTGTTTTGATCGCACTATTGGAAAATTCATCATTAATTGGGAGGGAAGTAGATTTAAATATTGGAAGTACTCATGGGAGTACTCTTGAGGGAGCCCCTGAATTGATGGAGGGAAAACTTAAGTGATGTAAGAGAAGGCCGATGTGACGGTGTCCGGTGAAGGGTTGGTGCGATCAAGTTCCCTGCCTTGAGACTCGAGGGAGCCGGCAGACAGACTTACGAGGGACCAAATGAATCATTAAAAAAATATATGTTTACGTAATGCCTCGTTATATAATGTTTTCCATGGGTAATTCCATTGGCATTTGAATTACATCCTTATTCGTAAAGCCAACAATCAATTTAATAGACACAATAAGATTCAAAGAAACTGCGGGGCATGCCTGGACAGCAACTTTTGACGGAGTCGTCCACTAATGGTCATTACAATGCAACAATCTCAATGTGTGAAAGGGAAAGCAAACGATTTTTGCCCTTTGATATTGCCGCATTGTAACCCCCGAAACAGTTTTAAAAGTAGTATGAAATAATGATGATGATTAAATCACATGATGTGAATATTAGACCATTTTAAGCCATTTAATCCAATTACTATTAGGACGTTTAGCCTTCTTCGAGAAAGACTAATTAAACTTTCTTAAATGTGAGTGTCCTTTTACGTGTTTTCTCTTCATATATTTGTGTTTTATTGTGCAGCCCAAGTGTTATCATTCTCGTGAGTGCTTCAAAATTATCGATATAATATGCATTTATGCATGTATATATATATATATATATATATATATATATATATATATATATATATATATACACACACACACACAAATGTATACGCAGGTGCCCAGAGTGCCTTGCCCAGTAATCGAAACCGGGCCCTCCGGTCAGTAGTCCAACGCTCTGCCCCTGTCGCGACCCACACCCACACACATATATCTATATATATTAAAGAAAGTCGTAAATCGTGTTAGTTACACTATTTATAACTCGAGAACGGCTGAACCGATAATCATGATGTTTGGTTTTTTGATACGACTCATTCCAGAAGAGCAGAATAACCATTAAAATATCGTAAAAGTATGGCATCGTAAAATTTCGTATCGTATCGTCCATTTTAACTATATATGGTATTTTGGATTCATCTCACCCCAGAATAGCAGAATAACCATTACAATATCGTAAAAGTATCGTATCGTAATATCGTACCGTCGATTTCACTATTTGGTTTTTTGGATTCGTTTCAACCCAGAATAGCAGAATGACCATTTAAATATCGTTAAAGTATCGTATCTAAATACCGTATCGTAAAATATCTAATCGTATCGCTTCATCGAAGAAATTATAACGTCGGAGGGAAGGCGACGCGCTTCCTGTCATTTGGGACACGGCAATGGCTGAAGTAACTATTTCTGCATCTCCAAGTCAGATACACACATTATTTGCTATCATCCTTTCGACATGCTCCCCATCCAATCCACGTGACCCGCCAGAAGACATTTTACATCGAATTCGTATAAGTTCAAGAAATCTTGGTATGGAGGTAATGAGGAGATGCATAACCAGGCTTTGCTCTTGATTAAAGACGTGTTACCTCATGAGCGGGAGTTTATTAGTGAAGTTAGAATGGATGCACCGATTTCAATGATATTTTGTTTTTTGGATTCGTCTCAGCCCAGAATAGCAGAATAACTATTAAAATATCGTAAAAGTATCGTAAAAGTATCGTATCGTAATATCGTATCAATGATTTGTTTTGTTTATAGCAATTTAATGACTGAGCTTCGGAACAATATTAAAAACATTGAGAGAATTGTTGAGAATTCAACTCGAATAAATTCGAGCTAAGCCCAGCTCGAGTTGACACGTCACCATAGTGTCTGATCACAGACAACAAGCAAACATTTAGGTTACCGGTCAATTTTTTTGCTTCATATTATTATGCCGCGACGCAGAAGATCTAACCTTGCCCAACAAACCCGCAATGCAATTAGGCTTCGGAACATAATCAGCTCAAACATATGAACCCCTGCTGAACCCCCAACAGATGGAAGTATATGATACATTAATGACGGCAAGTGATCATGGAAATGGTGGCTTATTTTTCCTGGATGCCCCTGGTGGAACTGGGAGAACATTCCTCATATCATTGCTTTTGAACACTGATCTTGCGAGATCGGACATTATGGTAGTAGTTGCTTCTTCTGGCATAGTGGCCACAATGTTGGAAGGATGCTGTACGGCTCATTCAGCGTTAAAGTTGCCGTTAAACCTACAAAATTACTCTCAAAATACTCTAATCACTTGAGCTACCGAGGAAACGCATTGTAACCTGCGGGGGATAAATGCAACCAAGTGCCTTCCTTTCTTACTTCCCGATAAGGATTTAACTTTGCTGTACAGCGCACCAATTTCACCCTTCCTCTGCAAACTTTCCATATCCTCACACTGCGTCTTCCACCATGCTTCTTTTGCTTTATTTGTTGCCCGCCTCAATTTATTGTTCAACTCTTTGTACTTCATTTTGCCTAACTCTATATTTACATTTTTCCATTTTCTCCTCTCATCCACCTTTGTAATCATCTCATCCGTAATCCATGGTTTCCTAGTCCTTTTAGCGTTAACGGTTCCAATAGTGTCTTTTGCGGCTTTCGATAACCCTTTTTTGATACTTTCCCATTTTTCTTCTATAGTACTTAGCTCTTTACCATCCTCCATGATTTCCTCTACCGCCTGTTTGTATTCCTTCCTTTTCAAACCATTTAATGCTTCTACATTCCATTTTCTAACTCGCTGTCCCTGCCTTATCTTTCTGAAACGGACGCTTCATTTCATAACAACTAAATTTTAGTCAGAGTCCGCATCCGCTCCCGGGAAGCTGTGCGAATTTATAACACTGTTCCTAAACCTGTATCTAACCAGGATATAATCTATCTGATACCTTTCTGAGTCACCTGGCATTTTCCATGTGTACCTGCGTCTTTTGTGGTGTCTAAACCAAGTATTGGTGATGACTAACCCCTGTCTCCTGCAGAACTCAACTGCTTTCTCCCCGCGGTCATTCATCGTGCCTAAACCGTAGTCCCCACCTCATCACCATCTCTTCCTTCGCCTACCGTCGCATTCCAATCCCCCATCATTATCAAATGTTTCCCTCCGGGAACACACGCGATTATGTCCTCTAACTGTTCGTATATCCTATCGCCCTCTTCCTTTGAATGGTTGCTCGGTGGCATGTATACCTGAATAATAACCAAGTTCGACGGTTCTGCTTTTATCTCTACTAGTAGTATTCTATCCGTTACCTGCTCTATGTTGACTACGCTTCTTCCTAACTCTTCATTTAATACTATGGCAACCCCTCGTTGGCTCTCGTCCCCGCCGCTGTATATTATTCTATAATTATCACTCCAGTAATCCCCGCTATCTTTCCATTTCACCTCGCATAAACCTAAGATGCCTATTTTTCCCCTTTCCATCTCTCGTTTAACATTCTCCAATTTCCCTGTCCTCATCATTGCCCTAACATTCCACGTTTCTATTCTAACTAATTTGGTCTTCTTCTCCTGCGTCTTCTATCCTGCTGCTTCCGGTTTTCCCTTGCAAAGGTTTCGTGGGATGACGACCTTAGGATGACGACCGTGGAATGCGGACTCTGACCACAATTTGGTTAAAATGAAGTGTTGTATCCATTTCAAGAAGATAAGCCAGGGGCCGCGGTTAAGGAAATGGACTTTAGAAACATTAAATGGATTGATAAAACAGGCTGGCTTGCTATGTAGGCCGTAGAGAAAATCATGGATGAAGGAAATTAGCTGAGCACTCTCAAAGAAAAGTAGGAATACGTCAAAAAAGGGACATCGAAAGCCGCAAATAAAACTACAGGAACCATTAATGGGAAAAGGACAAGGAAAACATAGGTCACGGGCGAGATGATTAGAAAGCTAATTGAGAGAAGAAAATTGAAGAGAAAATTGACAGAACTAGGCAGAAGGAAGTGCAAAGAGTTAAACAATAATTTGAGACGGTCAACAAATGAAGCAAAAGAAGCATGGTGGAAAACGCAGGGGGAGGATATGGAAAATTTGCAGAGGAAGTGTGAAATCGGTGCGCTGAACAGTAAGGTTAAATTTCTATCGGGAAGTAAGAAGGGAAGATCTATGTTAAGAGTTAGAGAAAAGGGCGGAAAGATAATAGTTGACACAGAAAGGATTCATGCGAGATGGAAGGAATATATAGTAGAATTGCATGGTAAAGAACTTAAGCCAACAAGGTTTAATAAAGAAAGAGAATATGACGTAGAAGACGATAGCTTAGGTCCAGACATACTCGACGATGTGATAGAAAGGGCATTAAGGGAGATGAAATCAAATAAAGTCGTGGGGTGGACAACATTCCTACGGAACTACTAAAAGGTTTAGGAAAATTTGGTAGGAAGAGACTATATGGACTGATTCTTAGCATCTACGAGAAAGATATCTGGCTGGAAAACTTTATGAGAGCAGTGCTGGTTTCTAATACGAAAAAGATAAAGGCTACATCATGTGAGGACTACAGAACAATAAGTTTAATTTCCCATGCAGCTGAAGTGGTTCTCAGAACCATCAGCAAATACATGGAGAGCAAGGCAAATGATTACTTCGGGGATTATCATTTTGAGGTTAGAAAGGGGAGAGGCACGCGGGATGCCGTTGAAGTAATGAGGTCACTAATCGAGAGGAATACAGAAATCAGGATGTATTTGCCTGTTTCGTAGATTTCGAAAAGGCGTTTAATTGAGTTGATTGGGACAAATTGATGAGTATATTGCAGAAAATAGGAATATTTTGCAGAGACAGGAGGCTAATCCGCAATCTGTAGATGTCTCAGATTTCTCAGATTCAAGTGGGGAACGGGGAGTCCGGATGGGCAGTGTTAGGAAGAGCTGTTTTGTGAAAATTTATGTATACTACTCAATTTACTCGTGAAGACGCAATATTTCCAGTTTTCATTTTATTCAAAGAATTATTGTGAAAATTACCCATTGTTTGAAAAAAAGATATGCTTCGAGGAAATGCAAAATGCTAGAAAACTCGTGACTTAGATCCATGAACCGGGAATTAATTTAATTGATATCTGGCTGGCAAAGGGAAAGTTCAATCGTACGTATACAATGTATGAGGGAAAAGGTCCTCTTTTTGAACTCTCTATTAATATTTCATGAAAACATAAGCAATATACCGGCCGCATATTTTCGTAATATACTTCACCATCATAAAATAATACAAAAAATTATATACTAGTAAAATGACAGAAATTATATCATGCGATGAATGAAAAATAGCTTATAAATTGCCTTGATGATGTCGTCGGAACCGAATGGTTTGGAAAATAATTATCCAGGTAAATATTTGATAAAAAACCACCGCATATAATTATCAGATGGGCTGATTCCTCTCTGGATTCACACCCGTTTTATTCACACCGAACCTTACTGCCGAAGTACTCAGTGTCGTGGAATTGTGCCAACAATAGACCAAATGAGATTAAACCCATTCAAATATTTTCCTTTCCCCCTTACATCGGTATTTTCTTGAAAGGGAGAAAAAACGAAAAGAGTTCGCTCGAGTCTGGAGAGGGAACGGCAGAGCGCCTTCCCATCCAGGGGCCGACACAACCCCGCCGATCGCGCTGATTGCGAACTCCGGCCCGCACCTCCGTCGCCGCTGGTCATGGGTTTGCCCGCCGAGGGATTTCAATGGAGAACCCTGGCGGGGAAGGGAGAAGGGAAACCTGGCACTGGCATAGGCGCTCGGGCCCCCAAAAGTCTAAGAATTCACCAGTGGTTCGTGCTTCCTGATGTTCTCAACAGACTCTCCATCAAAATTTGAAAAAAACGATGTGGTCAAATTTAGATTCGTATGAGAGTATTTCGTTCTATGACTCTGCGATATGATATGCACGTATAAATTATAGTTTTGAATCTTAGTACGAAAAAAAGAATTACAATTTAATATTTCCATTGCCATTATTCGCGGAGCAAGGGAAAAAGTGAAGTGAGGATTATTAGAAGTTTTTGATAATGTTATTACCTTATTGATTGAGTTTCATGACTCGAGAGTTGATCAAATATGAAAAATACTTATGTACCTGTGGGATTCACTGAAAAAGAGTAAGTAATTTTTGTTCAGAAACTAGCTCCGTTCACTAAACCTTTATCTTCGCCAAATCTAACCTACCTCATCAGCACTGACATCTCCCTACAATACCTTCTCCAAACCGATAAAATCATGAATGGCATCCTCTCTGTCCCTTCGCATGTACCACAACCTTGATGTGACGGGCTTAAAATACATGTACTGAGTGAGCAAGCAGTTATGAGGCTTATGCACTGTGATGATCCATAGATCTGTGCTGGTTGGAGTAATGATAATTTCTCCTGGTAAGGTCACCGGTTTCTGACCCTACCAGGTGGAAGGGTTCGAGCCAATCTTAATATTGGTACACGAAGCGTTTTTTCTCTGGGATGCGGCTACAAAAAAGCGTCTGGTCCCTGAGGGTCGAATATTTTAATTATGATGCCACGTTAAAAAACATGCATTCATTTTGAAAACACTTTTGAGGACTGCAGCGGGAAACCACCTCACTCGCGTTTAAACATCCAAGCGAGTATAATGAGCCAAATATGAAAATGAGTCCTGGCACCCGGGGCATAGTGTAGTGCCCGGACGCGGAGTTTAAGTGCCTCGTGTGATAACTGGGGCTGTGAAACACTTCGATATATCGCGGGGCTGATGATATTGACTTTGATATCAAACGTTTGACACTGACTTAAGGTGTCGTCGAGATATTGTGGGCGATATTGATGCCGAAGTTGACATTGATATGGTCATCGATGTGAACATGCAAAGATCTTCCGTGACAAAACATTTAATAAATGTGAAAAAGAAACAAACGGAGAAATATGACATATATATTACAAATTTACGAATTATGCATTAGAATTGAGGGATTTCACGTCCGTCAATTATAACTCCTAATGTCTGCCAAGTATATTAAAGGAAATCATACAGAAATATGGTATTTTTGGGTTTAAAGAGTTCTTCTTCCGTCCAATCTAATTCTGCCTGAGTAATTATTTTGGGGTGAATTCCGACTGGTACGCTATTCGAAGCTAAATTTTCTGCGATGGGTGTAATGAGGTGATTTAACAGATGAGACGAAACGGAGACTGTATAGTGTCAACGCGACAGTTGATGTCAACCTTGACATTGCCGATATTTGCTATTCCTTCATCAACATGGCTTCTGATATCGTTTATATTGACATATCGAAGAAGGGCCGACATGGCACTGTTATCAAAAGGGTCGACATCGTGTCGCAACATCAAAAAGCTGACATCGCACTGCTCAAGCGAAGACCTCCGTGATGATTATCACGAAAAATCCTCTTTCATCCAGGAAAAGAAGGCAGAGGAACACTTAAAAGTAAAAAAATGCAATTGGAATATTAGGACGATACTGAGGCGTGGGAATTAGGAAAATATCAGGCAAGAGATGGAGATTGGTTATAACATATACATGGTAGGTCTGTACGACGTAATTTATAGATTAACGTATTTATTCGGGCGAAATTGAGACCACAAGGTCCCTTCTTCAAGTGCATAACAACAACAATAATAATAAGAGGAAATATAAAGCGTTATCAAAAAAGAAAAAATTGTAAAAGCATATAATAAATAAAAGAAATAAGCACAAGAAGTAATTTTGTGGGAAAAACCTTCAAGGGAGTTCAGACATGAAGACCCTAGTAAAATCTCACGGAGGAAAATACCCAAAAAGAAGAGGGGTGTGAAAAACCTGCGACAACCATGCAAGATAGTAAAAAAATTAAAGAAAAAAATAGATAAAGTACAATACATATATAACAGTGTGTCGTACAGAACAAAAAATATGGTAATACACATACAATACGGTATACAATGGAGTACAGAACAATAAATATGCATGAATATGCAGACATACATAATAAAGTAAAAAAGGATAACTATTCTTAGAGCAAGTTAAAGTTGATGGTCATTAATGGTGCAGGTAAAGAGGAATTGAGATGATATATGTATACCTGCATAGGAGTAGATCTATAAAGACGTGTTTTCGTCTTGTGGAATCATTTTAGTGTACCCGTTTTTGAATGAAGTGAGTGACCGACGATTTTTAATGTCCTTAGGCAAAGTGTTCCCGAGTCTACCGGCTGTTACATCAAAGGTTTGCTGTAAATTACTGTGTAATTTCGAGGTATTATGTAGCTATTATTTCCCCTGATGTTGGCTTTATGCATACTGTTAATGAAGACAAGTTTATCAGATAAGTACTTAGAGAGATATTTATTTTTGTTATGAAAGAGAAGTGAGATATATATACTAGTGGCTAGGCGATCAAGGACCAACTTCGTGCCCCATTTCCCAGTGAAGGAGTGTCGCCCCTGACGATTAGAGGGCCGTCTCTCGGGGTAAAGGGAAGGTAACGCTGCGGCGTGGATTGGACGCTGCGTAGGCAGTTCCTGTTCCCGTCTCCAATAGGTATCAGGTGCTGTCGGAGAGAGTTCTAGCGTATCCGCAGCCACTGCCCATACTCCGCGGGCGCTGCCTGCCGTAAGACCTCAGCGGATGGTAGAGTAGGGAAATTTAGTGTTAGGTAGTTCAAAAGCCCGCCATGTGATGGTCCCGTTGAGGGAAAGGGCGCGCCGCGTGGGCGTCGATCAACGGGTGACCACCTGGTGTATACCAGGCGAAGGAGTTCCTTAGGTGACGAAGGCAAATCGAGGCGACGGTCAGGGGCGCCGAAGTGCTCTCGGCTGCAGGTTGTGGCCCTTGTGGGCACCAACGACGTCACGGACTCCGAGATGAAGAATGTTCAGGGCGTGGGGGTGTACGCCTGGGTTTAACGGTCTGTAGCATTGTTCCGTGGGATGATGGCCGGTCTCTGGTTTGGAGCCGAGTGGAAGGCATAAACCAGAGACTTTGGCGATTATGCTCGGACATAGGAGCCTCCTTCGTCGACCTAAGGCCAACCCTCCGATCGTGCAGGACTCCCCTGAACCGATCTGGGGTCCATTAGACGGCGGAAGAGGCGAGTAAGGTAGCGGATAGGATACTTGACCACTGTAAGCCTTTTTAAGGATAGAGAGCAGGGCATTTAGTGGGTCGCTAATATTCAGGGCTAGTTCCATTAAATCATTCATAACCAAATAAAAGT
This sequence comes from Hetaerina americana, assembly GCF_022747635.1. NCBI lineage: Eukaryota > Metazoa > Arthropoda > Insecta > Odonata > Calopterygidae > Hetaerina > Hetaerina americana. The sequence goes on along the minus strand of NW_027286292.1, from coordinate 1,234,104 downwards.
AACGGGCAACACTGGTTTTAATACAGAAAGACATTTAACACGCACTTCTCCACGAACGCGTGCTAAATTGCCGCCAGAAATAATTACGGGTGTCATTCAAATAAAAATAATCTACCTATCCTTGTGCTAAATTGCAGAAGCCTCAAAAATAAAACTGCGGACCTCGAGCATATAATCCAAAGGAATGAAGACGAGATAGCCGAGGCCATAAACTTGATTGGCACTAAGTTTTAAAGGGGGGGATAAAACAAAGTTATAAGAAGGGAAAGAACAAAGAACACACACTAGGTCACTTGGGTGTGTTTAAGGAACAGTGACCCACTTATACCTCAATTACACAAAAAAGGCAAAATAAATAATAGTAAAAGAAACACACAGCCACTCGATCACTAGGGTGTGTTGAGTCACTCTCGTGAATCGCATTCACACCCACACACTCAGGGATACATAAGGATCCCTCATGCCAGTGGCCCGTCAATCACACAGATGAATGCAAAATTATAAGACGGATGTAAGGAAGCAGACAAGACTTACGTAAATAAGCAATCGCTCAATCACTCGGGTGTATCAGACGTTTGTGAATCTCACACAATCACTCGCTCAGGGCTTTCAAGGATTCCTCCTAAGCCAGGGACCCGTCAATCACACAAACACAAACAAAAAATTAGGAAATAAATATCGGGGGTAGGTATGTGCCAAGAGGAAGAGCGGGAACAGAGGGCAGTCCTTGACGGACTCGAGGCTAGTTCCGACAGCGTACGAGTGACCTCGGGGGTACCTCAGGGATGTGTAATCCTGATGCCGTTTCTTTTCTTAATTTTTGTTTACAATTTGAACTGCGAAGTGAAAAGTAAGATTTGGATGTTCACGGATGACACGGTGCTTTATCGGGAGATAATCTGGGGATGAGGATCGTTTAATTCTAGCATAGGATCTAGATTGCACCTCGAGATGGTGTTCAAAATGGGGATTGTGCTGAATAAATGTTCCGGGCTGCATTTCTTTAAAAAAATCAACGGGATTTATTTACAAATTAGCTCGAGTTGACCTAGAAGTAGTTGATACGGTAAAATATCTGGGTTTTACAATCACAAACTTGGGGGAACCCACATGCGTAAAATCTTCGGGAAAGCATATAAAAAAACTGAGATTTATTATACACATTGTTGGCAGAAGTGACTCCAAGGTCAAGGAGCGTTGTTACCACGCTCTTGAAAGGCCTCATTTAGAATATGCATGCTGTGTATGGAATCCGAGTGAAAAAGGCCTCATTTGAGATATTGAGAAAGTTCAACACGGGCCGCTCTTTTCTTTGAAAACTCCCGCGATAAAACGAAAAGCGTCACTGAAATGCTTCTGGAGATGGGGTGTGAATATTTAGAAGAAAGGCGACTCAATGCTATTATGCACTTGCTAAATAAATTCATATCCGCATGTTTCAGCGCCGGGGTCTCGCAAATTAATTGCACTCAAACATACATGGGTCGCTTGGATCATGTAAATAAAATTCGGGAAATACCTGTAGATGCCAGAACTAGCTAACTCAAGGACCCCTTCTTCCCACGGACAATACGGGATAGCAATTGTAGGGTTATAGATAGCAAAAATTCCGCTTGCCATCCAAAGTGTTTAGGGAATAATTATTTCTACCCAATTGCATGCACTTGCACTAGCCTCGTGTGTTTTTTTGTCGGAGCCTTTCCCACATGACCGTATCATAATGCCATTGAATAGTGTGGTGCTCTTAACATTATTGCTTGATCTGCTTTGTCCGTATTTAATTTTCCCCTTTCAACCCTTGTCCCTCTCCGCGGGGGGACCCTCCCGCTACCTACGGCGTTGCGTCACATTCCCTACCTGTGTCCTTAGGGGTGAGGGAGACCATTGTATGTTGCATGTCCAGGAGATAGTGGAATTTCGCCTTGTTAATTTTCAAATTCTAGCTTGCACGTTATTGGATACACTTTTGCTACATTCTAAGATGCATGTGTTTGTTAGTTGATATTTTATGTATTTGCATGCGTGTAAGTTGAAAGGGTTTTTGCCTGAATGTATACGCCACTGTGGCCGTAGTTTTCATGGATGTGTTGATTTTGCATGTGGTTTTGTTCTCATTTACGGGTGGTGACCTAGCACCCCCCGCCACACGCCCTTGCAGCGGCTTGAGGGGCATTATGTAGATGAGATGTAAATGAAAACCATCGGGGAGAACTGGGAGTAATAAGTAGGAGAACACTTAGGAAAAAGGTTGGCCCTAAGGAAAGACACTAAAGATAATTGAAATATTTGGGGATATATGATAAAATATGGGAAGAGAGCGAGGATAACTGGAGCGATATTTATAGAGCAATATACGTAGAGTCGCAGCAGATTTAGGAGTGTGTGTTGAACGTGGGAAGGAACCATTCATACTCCCGCACACTCATCCATACACAGTGTCCCATAAGTTTTAAGACTGTGGCTATCAACTCGGTACTACTTGCGCCATCTTCATAAAATTTTGGAAACTAGTTACTACAGACTTTCTCTCCCCCCATGCAAAGTTACAAGTACATCGGATTACATGCAGCTGCTCAGTAGCAGTTAGTGTGGTAGTAATAAAGTGGTCGCGATCATAATTTCACGATACATGAAAATAACTAACAGCGTGCCGTGATTACGTTTTGCTCTAAAGCTGGTAAAAGTGCGACGGAAACGTTCGAAATGTTGAAATTGGCTTATGGTGAATCTGTTTATATCTCGTGTTCCTGTTTTTCGGTGGTATAACCCCTTTGCGGAGGGTAGGGAGTTGGTTGAACAATACCAAAGGCCATACGTCAAGATGAGTAACGAAAACATCACAAAGGTCGCGGCTGTGTTATAGGACCCCCGTAATTCGAACTTTAGGTTGTAAGAAGAACTAAATGGAATACCAAAAACCAACATAAAACGCATTACTACGAACGATTTGAAGAAAAAAATCTGTGCGCGGGTACCGCGGCGATTAACCCTCAATTTTTGGTCAATAAAATGGTTCCTGTGTTCAGTCACCCACCGCACTCGCTTGATTTGAGTCCCTCTGACTAATTCCTTTTCCCCAAATTAAAGATGGACTTGAAAGGGAACCATTTTCCGTCAATAGACGAGATACAAGCCGGGACAGTAAAGTTAAACAGTATTTCAAAAGAGGAGCTTTAGAAAGGAATGAAAAGGCTGAAAGATCCTGCCAACATGTGAATTACTTCTAATGGAGACTATTTTGAATAAAACATTTGTTGACAACATTTTCGTAGTTTTTTGCATCTTTTAAAGCCACAGTCTTAACACTTACGGTGCACACTGTATACGCACACACTCGCAACTACAGAGGAAAATGCAACAACACACGTGCTCAAATCTACATTTATATAGTATAATACCCTGCAAGCCTTAGGGAAGGTTTGTAGTTGTGGGTGTATTCACACAGGACATACACAGCACACTAACAGACTAAGTCACGCGCCATGCATAAAAAATAACATAAAATGAACTAGTAAACACTTATCAGACTCAATAAAAATGGACATGGTACCACCAGCATTCCTAGTAAAGTCATGCAACAAGAATAATACGTTTCTTATTAAATATAGTCTCCACCACTTTAAATATACATATGTACGTATATATGCGTATGCGAAGGGGGACCCAAAAATAACAGGAATGTTGTAATAGATTCTTTAGTTCTCAATATAATTACATTATATTTTGTTCACCTTCAAAGTAAACCCCATTGACCACAATACACTTCTCAAAACGATGCTTCCATTGTTCGAAACATTTCTGAAACTCAATTATCGGGATGTCCTTTAGGCCTTCTAGCGATTTTTGTTTTACCTCCTCCACAGTGTCAAAACGCTGTCCTTTCATGCCCCTTTTGAGCCTAGGGAACAAAAAGAAGTTATAGGGAGCTAAATCCGGTGAGTAGCGGGGGGGTGGACAATCGATTGCATGCCGTTTTTTGTCAAAAACTGCATCACGAAGAGGGCGGTATGAGCCAGCGCGTTGTCATGATGGAAGAACCAGTCACCTGTGTGCCAAAGATCTGCTCTTTTCTTCCGGATATCTCCTTCAATCTCTTCGAAACCTCCAGGTAAAACTTCTGGTCGACAGTTTGACCCGGGGGAACGAACTCCGAGTGCACAATACCTCTGCAATCGAAGAAACAAATGAGCATTGTCTTGATTTTTGATTTCACTTGGTTCGCTCAACGCTCAAGCATCATCATCAGGTACCTGATGTTAAAATAATTGTATGTAAACAAAGGACAGTGGACAGATACATTGTATTCTTCATTTAATACCAACATCCTTATTCAACGTCCCTGTCATTAACTCCCTCCTCCTTATGAAAGCCTTTTTGACTAGTTCAATTCTTCTCTTTATGTCCCGAATACTTTGACCATTTCGGTGCAAGCACTTCCGAGCAGCAACAACCGCTATAGATTTTGCCCTCCTATTTTAATGATTAACTTAGCTTTTATCCTTCTCAAAAACCACATAACCTTTGCATAATTTTCAAAAATCACACTACCTTCCCAATGCACTCGGCATACTTGCAAACCCTTGGCTGACTGAAAACCTGCGTGCTAGTTAAGCGAACCTAACTGATTCTACGAATTCCCCGCCGACTTTCATTCCTACCTCCAGTTCTTCTCATGCCTCTTGAATCATTTCCTCCGCATATACGTCGATCACCGCCGGTGATAATGAACAACCCTGCCTTACACCTCTTTCTAACACTGCCCATCCAGTCTCTCTATCCCCAACTCGCACCTGAGCAGTCTGAGACATGTACAGGTTGTGGATTAGCCTCCTGTCACTCAAATCTATTCCTATTTTCTGCAATATACTCATTAGTTTTCCCAATTCACTTAATCAAACGCCTTTTCGAAATCTACGAAACAGGCAAATATGTCCTGATTGTATTCTTTATTCCCTTCGATAAGTGATTTTATAACTGCAAAGGCATTGTGCGTGCCTAGAGGAGCTAGGTTTGGAATCGCTCACGGAGCGAAGGTTAAATTACAAATTAAAGCTCTTGCATCAATTGGATAGAGGTCTCTTTAGCAGTGATGTTGAAAATGTATTACGTAGTACCCCCATCGCACAACGGTAGGAGTGATCATGTTAATAAAATTAGAGAGATTTAGAGTAAAACAGATTTAAGAAGTCATTTTCCCACGAACGATAGGGGATCATAATAACATTGTTGGACCGGTAGGGTGATTTCCGGGTAAAATTATTCTGGTGTACATTCTCCCCCCGCCAGTCACCCTTGCGGAAGCTGCCAGGTTATATAAATAGATAAATTAATTAATTAATAAAACTATAGAAAATTTCTAAACCCAAACTGATTATCCGCTAAGTAACCATTTACCCTAGTCTCCATCCTTTTGTTGATGATCGTGAGAAAAACTTGAGCTGCATGGGGAATCAAACTTATTGTCCTGTAGTCCTCACATGGTGTAGCCTTAACCTTTTTTTGAATAGGAACTGACGCTGATCTCACTAAGTCTTCCAGCCAGATTCATTCCCCAAAGATTTTACGAATTAGTCCATTTAGACTCTTCCTCACACCTTTCATTAGTTCCGCAGGAATGTTGTCTACCCCCACATCCTTATTTGATTCCATTTCCCCTAAACCCCTTTCTATCTCATCGTCGAGTATGCTTGGACCTGAGCTATCTTAATCGACGTCTTGCTATCTTTCTATTTTTAAGCTTCTATCTCTCTTGGATTTTTTCTGTTCAACTATTATCTTACCCGATTTATCTCTAACTGTTAACACAGAACTTCCCGATAGTGTTTTAATTTTCTTTTATAGCGCACCAATTTCATCCGTCCTCTGCAAACTTCCCATAATCTCGCACTGTCTTCCACCCACCAACCCTTTGTTACCCGTCGCAATGCATTATTTAACTCTTTGTATTTCCTTTTGCTAACTCTGTTTACATCCTTCCATTTCCTTGTCTCATCTATCTTTGTAATCATGTCGGAAAAACTAAAAATCAACACTCCCTACCTGCTGACATTTCTCCAGACGACCTAAACCGTATATTCACAACCCCACCGACGGAAGTCGACTTTAATGCAAAAAATGAATACTTATACAGTTTGCATAATTCTGAAACAACTTCAGTTTCTGCTGGAAGCTCATTCAAAATTTCTCCCGTCACACAAATGGAAGTCCTCCAGGCCCTCAAAAAAATCAAGTCCTCCTCAGATGGACCTGACGGAATTTCAGCTCTTCTCATACAAAAGTTACTTCCCATTGTACTTCCTGTTTTAACTCATATCTTTAATTGGTCTATTCTGACTGGAACATATCCCTTACTCTGGAAACGTGTCCTCGTCCGTCCCATCCCCAAAAAATCCACACCCACTAACATTGCTGAATACAGACCAATCAGCATTTTGCCTCCTTTATCAAAAGCATTCGAGAGACTCATTCACGAACAAATTTCAAAGTTTCTGAATGAAAATAACTTAATTGATCCTCTACAATCAGGCTTTCGGTCCTCTCACAGCACAGCTACCGCTCTCCTTAAAATAACAGATGACATCCGACTATCCTTGGATCGCAAAGAGGTGACAATAATGACTCTCCTAGACTTTACCAAAGCCTTCGACTCTATTGACAAAGATATTCTCTTAGCAAAACTTCAAAACCTGAATTTTTCTTCCTCGTCTTTACTGTGGATTCGCTCATACCTAAGTAACCGATTCGAAAGAGTCATTACACCTAATTCATCCTCTTACTGGCTTCAAATACTCAGGGGTGTTCCACAAGGATCTTGGACCCTTGCTTTTTTCCCTGTATATAAACGATATTAGTAAATGCATTTTAAATTGCAATCATCACCTTTATGCCGATGATTTACAAATATATCATCATTCCCGCCTTCAAGACCTACCTACAATTATAAACGAAATTAATGCAGATCTAGCTGCTTTGTCACCATGGGGAATAAAAAATGTATTGAAAATAAACCCAATCAAAAGTCAGTCCATTATAATCGGATACCATAAACTACATTCTAAAATAAGTATTGATAAACTACCACCACTAAAATTGCAAGGATCTATCATACCATACCTAAGGACAGTAAATAATTTAGGCTTAACCATAAATGAAACATTATCTTGGACTGATCATGCAATTGCTAACTGCAGAAAAATTAACCCATCCCTGCATTCACTGAAAAGGTTAAAGCACATTGCTCCCCCCTCCTTAAAGATGCTTCTTGGGTCATCTCTTCCCATGCCCCACTTTGATTACTGTGATGCAGTATACCAAGACCTTTCAGGCAAACTGAAAACCAGACTCCAGAGAACCCATAATTCCCGTGTGCGATTCATCTGTGATTTTAGGAAATACGATCATATTTCCGACTCATTTAATAGAATATCCTGGTTAAAGCTAGAGGGCCGCAGGCATTTACATATTCTTTCCATTTTCTACGGAATACTTTTAAACCACACACCCAAATATTTATACAAAAATTTCCTCTTCATCAGCTCAATCCACAACAGAAATACTAGGGGTAATAATCAACTTCTGTCCCACACCATCGCACGGAAATCTATCACAAATATTTTCATGTTACAGCATGCCGTCTGTTGAACTCTCTCCCAGATGACATAAAAAACTCTTCATCAACAACAACATTTAGAAGAGCACTTCACAAGTTCATTTTCCTCAGGTACTTAACTTAACCAGTACACCCTCCGTTATTCCACTCAGCTGTTATACAGATCACTGTGTCTACTTTTTTTCCCTGCTTTTTTGTTTTGTCATCTCAAGCGGTAGGAGTTTGCATAATTATTTTTAGAAATATCACACTTCTCATTACTCCGCATGTGTTGTCAATGTATTTAATTTCTCCAATTCAATTTCAGTAACTTAATAATATGTATACTGTGTAAAAATGATTGTTACCATGTACATGTATCTTTCCTCTAATTAATAGGGTTTTCGCAGGTTTTTCACACACCCCTTCTCTTCGTGGGTGTTTTTCCTGCGTGGGTTTTTACTAGTTGAGCAATGCCACGCTCTCCCTAGCTTTTCCCACAAACCTCATCCTTTGCTTAGACTTTTCTCATTTTATTGTACTCTATCTTCACTGTCATTTAATTTGAGTATATGTAGGTGTATTCTTAATTTATATATGTATATGTATGTATTTATGGGTGTATATGTGCGTAATTATTTATGTATGTGCATGCATGCATGTATGTATGTTTATGTGTGTATGTGTATATGTATGTATGTGTGGATATGTATGTATATGTGTAGGTATGTGTATGCATATATGTATGTATGTGTGTGTGTATATTTATATATATACTTTTTTCTTTTCGATGTGCAAAACTGTGCTAAATGAATTGGTCTGTCTATATGTATTTATGTGTACATATGAATCTAACTTTAAGTTTAATGCCTAATATAATATGTATACGACGATGGGTTAAATGGAAGAAGGGACCATTTGGTCTCAATTTCGCCCAAATTAAGACCTCTATCTATCTATCCGTGATCCATGTTTTTCCTGTCCTTTTCCAATTAACGGTTCCTTCATAGTATTCAGCTCTTTTCCCTCATTCATGATTTTTTCTAGCCTGCTGGAACTCCCTTGTGAATCCTGTTAATGCTTCTACATTCTATTTCCTAACCCGCCGCACCTGCCATATCTTTGTGAAACGGACGCTACACTTCATTACGACTAAATTGAGGTCAGAGTCCGCACCTGCTCTCGGGAAGTTGTGCAAATCGATCACGCTCTTCCTAAATCTGTCCTTAGCCATAATAATCTTACTGCTACATTTCTGAGTCACCTGGAATTTTTCATGTGTAGCTACGCCTTTCGTGGTGTCTAAATCAAGTGTTGTTGATGGCTAACTCCCGTCCCCAGCAGAATTAAATTTCTTTCTTCGGGCGGTCATTCTTCGTACCAAAACAGAAGTACCCCACCTCATCACCACATATTCCTTTGCCTGCCGTCGCACTCCAGTTCCCCATCGCTATCAAATGTTGTCCTGCAGGAACACATCTAATTATGTCCTCGAACAGATCGTATTCCTTATGATTGCTTCGCGGCAAAGCTTAGCGTCCCCCCCACCTACCCCATGTGATTCCGACCAATAGAAGCGGCGCGGGAAATTAAATTGCATTACTTCATGAACGCACCCTGTATACCTGAACAATGACCAAGTTCATCGGTTCAGCTTTTATACCTACAAGCAATATTCTATCCGTTGCTTGCTCTATGTTGAATACGCTTCTCCCTAACTTTTTATTGAATATTATGGCAACCCTCGTGTGATCTCGTTCCCTCCACTGTACATTACTCCATAACAACCACTCCAGTCATCCCCGCTATCCTTTCCTCTTTCCATCTCTCGCTTTATATTCTCTATTGTTCCTGTCCTCAACGATACCCTAATACTCCAACTTCCTATTCCAACTACTTCGGTCGTCTTCTTCTGCATATTCTGTTCTGCTGCTGTCGGTTTTCCTTTGCAAGGTTTTTGTGAGATGACGACCGCAAAGGCCTTGCCTCTCCCGCTGCCGGGAACGACACACAGTCGATTTGGCCGAGTACCGTGAGTTGGTTTCTCGTTGCTTTCTTCAATAGTGTTTTTAACGTGACACCGTCACTCAATGGCCGCCCCACTCGGGTCAGACGCCTATGCAGCCGCCTCACTGAGGAATAGCCGCTGGGTGGACTACCTTTCGTCTGGCTTTTAATCTTCGACCTATCTGGCATGGATGACCCTACTAGGAATCGAATATGTAAATGAAATGAAAATTTTAAGAAAAAACTACCGAATGAATACTTGTCACCTCAGAATTTCGTGAAAAGTTTAACATGATTTTTACAGCTATACAAAATCTCCTCAAAAGCCATCTCAATCGTCCAAGTGTTTATATTTGCACATCATCCATTAACTTCTTATTCATAGCTATATAGATGGCATCACTACTGCGTAGTGTGTCCAAAATCAAGCTACCTCATCAATATATCCGTATTAATGACAACCATACTTCCCTCATATTTCGGCTTATTTGATTGTCCATGCATCATCATGCATGCCTTAGCACAGATAAACAAGAGTTTACTGTATTTTTTGATAATTACTGTCACTTCAGAACGACACAGGTTTATGTTCTGATGGATGGTAGTTACAATTGAGTGTGATAGCACCACTAGCCTCCCATGGACCCGAGTGGTTAGCTGAGGGACTGGGACCCAGCCGGGGGAATTTATAAATACCATTTTCACAAAACTGGGCCCTCTCAATGGAGTGCAGTGGATTTATTGCACCCTCTGCACTTAGCCTCAGAACTGGACACTTAATTCAACCTTGATTGAATGGACAAGGGAGAGAATAAGAATTAAATAAACCGAAACACCATGGAAGGGCCAGTTGGCACTAACGCAAATACAGAGAATCCAGACTTTATGTGAGACCATTATTTGGTTGGAAAAAATTGATTTATTATGGTGTGGTAATAATGAATTATTACTTGATGTTGATCACTGCCTAAGTATTATTTTGTCTACAAGATGATGTTACCAAACAAGCATTAACTGGCCGTGTAATTTACAAGTAATTTATTTTAATATAGATGGTGTACATTCACTGCATAAAACATGCTCAATCTGAGACTAAATTACAAAAAAATAATAGGCTAATGTAAACAACTTATTTACAGAGATATAACAAACATATTTTGATTTAAAACAAAATTTAATTTAAAATTTGCTGCTGCCCACATTTAGGAAAGTTTCGCTTTTCCTACGTTGGGTTCAACTTGAAAAAATACACCAGGTTGTGATTATAAGTTTACAATTTGTAATGAAAATTGCACAAGTTATATTGAACCACAAAAATTCCAGCAAAAATAATAAAGCCTCCGCTAAATTTTTAAAAATTTTTCTAATAACTACAAAACTTTATTTAGAATTCAACAACAGCTGAATAGCCTGGTCAAAATTGGTAACAATAAATACAATCCAACATTTGTGGAACCCATTAACTTCCCTAACATCATGAGATGGCTAAGTATCACAAAGATTAGATTCCTGTTTCTCTAAATGGGCATTTGACAGTGCCACTTTTATGTTGTCAGAAAATAAAAAGTCAACATTCTGTGAGTATTGTACAATATAAACTGTACAATCAATTAGCACATGGCATTAATAATGCACATTGAAATATTACACCAAGCATTCTTGAATGCAGCACAGCCTTTTTTCAATTGAGTGAAGGAATTGGCGATCTGAGGAAATGGCTCAAATAGAAAAGTGAGAATTAAACATGGATAGTGGCATGAATAAATATGCTGCATATCTAAAAGATACTATGGAATTTTTTTGGGTTTAAATCGAGAGCAGTGCAATTATTACATCCATTATTCAGTAAAACCCACCAACCAGAAATTTGTCACATAGCTAAGGTTTTCTCTAACAGTAAAAATCTTAAAAAACTTAGCCACCTCACTTATAAACAGTAAATGAATGCTTTTAAAGATCTATGGGTGTCCAAAAATGAGCTTAAATGCTACAACACCAATTTCTTTAAACAACAATGTCCACTCCTTTTATTCTGGGTATAAAACTTTTCACAATGTCATCATTTTATGCATAATTATTGCATCACCATTTCTTATCAACATACAAAAGAGGAGTATGCAGCTGTGGGCTCCTTTTTCAGCTTTTGTACACAACACAGCACAAAGTAAATATGCAGACATTTCCTATTAACATGAGTCCATCCAAAATTTCAGAAGTCTTTATTCCCAAGGCATGATGAAATCTCTAGATGATTGCTTCATAAATATTTGGGCAGATAGTCAAGAAGCTACTGGTTTTTGGGGTTTTATGCTACAGAGATAGTTACCAATGACCACAATCCTTCACTAAATATTATTTAGATGCACAGCCTTTTTAAAGTTGCTTGTTGCATACAGCTACGCAACACTAAATCCTTATTATTCAAAGACCCTTGAAAAAAATCATTGAAGACTTAATAGAAGGATTGGTGAACTTTGAGTTGTATCACACTCCATTTGGTAAGCCTGGCGGCTGCAAAAGGTCGGAATACTGGAGCAATGCTTCCCGCAAGGAATGTGACACCTGTGATGAAGCGGTAGCCGTGCAATCCACCAAATAGGGGTACAAGCCGATGAGTTGCTCCCATGCTGACCTATCCACTGAGGTTTTAAAAAAAAAAAACAAAAACAAAAGACGTTAAAGGAACTTCGAGTAAAACTTCAAAAAATGCATACAATAAAAAATTTAAACCAACTTCAAAGGCTCAATAGGTGTCAAAGTTCAATTCTTCCCAAAGTCAAATGTTTTTAAAATTCCTGTATCAATGTGGGTACTAAGACCCCCCCCCCAGACTCCAAATAAAGATTTTTCACAAGTCGTACTTCCCCAGAGCAAACTAAGGAACAACTTGGGATTGCATATGGCGACAGATATCCATTCCTTCCGAGATCAGAGATGATACCAACCTCCAAGTGTTTCTCCTCTGAGTTAATAAACACCACCAAATAAATGAATTTCTGTACGGTGTGGACTGAAGCATGGATGCCTGTCTCATAATAAACAACTAAAATCCTAAGATCTGTTGCCTGGTATTTTAGAAAATCCTATCGCTTTGGATCCATCAACAATTTTCCCCAAAGATTTTAATGAAATATTTGAAAGATGGCACAAGCATAATCGTGTTCCTTAGTTTTATGTTTTTCTTTAAAAAACACGTTTTAACATGCTCGGTACCAAAGCACTTCCTCTTCTTCAACAGCTCTACTAAACAGTATCTTAAGGAGGAATATTGCACGGAGTGTGAAATGGTATTTTCTCATGCACCTTCTCCAATGTATGCTGTTCTTTTCCAGAACAGCAGAATAGTTTCCTGAGGCAGAAGAAGCCTTTCCCTTAACTAATTTTCCATTTCTTTCTCAGCAGAGGTAATTAGATTAGATACATTTTTTAAATAAAATTTACTATAAAATTAACACAACCCATACATGAAGTATGCACTTTGGCCATTTGTCATTAGAACCTATGATGAGAAAGATGAGTCATGATTTCCTTTCTTAGTTTATCTCTATGTTTGAGTTTTCCTCTCTTGTGAAGGGAACTTCAAAAGGGGGGACGGGGGCAAGGCCTCCTCAGTTGTTATCTCATGAAAATCTTGCAAAGCAAAATCAACAGCAGAAGCACCAAAGATGGAATCCGTAAGACGAAGGACTTGCAAAGCTAGGGCTTTGCTGAGAAGAGGAATATAAAGCCAGAGATGAAATGAGGAAATATGGATATTCTAGGTCTATGTGAGGTGAGATGGAAGGATAGCGGGGATCACTTAAGTGATAGCTCTAGAGTAATATATAAGGGAGGGGACGAGAGCCAATGAGGGGTTGCCATAATACTGAATACAAAGGAAGGAAGAAGCATAGTCAACATAGAGCAAGCAATGGATAGAATATTACTGGTAGAGATAAAAGCAGAACCGAAGAACTTGGCCACTGTTCAAGTATAGATGACACCATAGATGCTGATGTGATGGGGGACTACAGTTTAGGTACAAGGAATGACCGCTGGAAGAAAGCAATTGAATTCAGTGGGAGATGGAGGTTAGTGATCACCAAAACTTGGTTTAGACACCACAAAAGGCATAGATACACATGGAAAATGCCAGGTGACTTGGAAAGGTTTCAGTTAGATTACACTATGGTTAAGCACAGATTTGGGAACAGTGTGATCAATCAACACAGTTTCCCGGGAGTGGATGTGGACTCTGGCCACAATTTAATTGTTCTGAAGTGTAGCGTTCGTTTCAAAAAGACAAAGCAGGGGAGGCAGGTTAGGAAATGGAATTTAGAAGCATTTACTGTATTGACCAGAAAAGAGTTCCAGCAGGCTGTAGAGAAAATCATGAGGGAGGAAATGGAGCTGAATACTATCAAAGTAAAGTGGTAATAAATCAAAATAAGAAAAGGACACGGAAGTCATGGGTTATGGATGAGATGATTAGAAAGATAGATGAGAGAAGGAAATTAAAGAATACCAAAACAGAGTTAGGTAGATGGACATACAAAAGGTTATATTACGCATTGAAATGCGTAACAAATACAGAAAATTAGCCTGGTGGAAAATGGAGTGCAAAAATACGAAAAGTTGGCAGAGGGAGGATAACATTGGCGCACTATGAAATAAAGTTAAAACATCATCAGGAAGTAAGAAAAGAAAATCTACATTAACAGTTAAGAGAAAAGCCAGGCAAAATAAAAGTTGACACTGAGAAGATCCAAAAGATATGGAGGGAATACATAGAAGAACTGTCTGGTAAAGAACTTAGGCCAACAAGGTTAGACATAGAGAGAGCATGATGTAGATAAAGATAGCTGAGGTCCAGGCATACTCGACGTGGAGATAGTAAGCATTAAGGAAAGCATTAGAATGCATTAAGAGAGATGAAATTAAGTAAGACCATAGAGGTAGGCAAAATTCCTGCGGAAGGTTAAAGAAAATGTGGCAGGAAGAGTCTATATGGACTGATTCATGGCATCTATGAGAAAATTATCTGGTGGGATGACTTTGTTCGCTCAGTGTTAGTTCCTATTCCAAAAGAGGTAAATGGCAATATCATATGAAAACTAAAGAACAATGAGTTTGATTAAATATGCAGTAAGTGGTTCTCAGAATCATCAACAATAGGATGGAGTGCAAGGCAAATGATTACTAAGGGGATGATTAGTTTGGGTTCTCGAGAAGGAGAGGCGCACACGTGATGCCATAGCAATAATGAGGTCACTAATAGAGAGGAACATTCAATACAATCAGGATGCATTTGCCTGTTTTCTAAATTTCGTTCGTAAAAAGTCATTTGATAGAGTGAATGGGGAATAACTAATGAACGTTTGGCATAAAATAGGAATAGACAGGAGGGATAAGAGACATATTCCCCACCTGTATGTGTCTCAGACTACTCAGTAGCGAGTAGGATATGGAGAGACTGAATGGGCAGTTTTATGAAGGGGAGTAAGGCAGGGTTGTTTATTATCACCAGTGCTGTTTGACAACAATGTGACTCGAATGACTCAAGAGACATGGGAAGAACTGGAGATGGAAGTCGGCAGAGAATTTGTAAAATCAGTTAGGCTTGCTGATGCCCAAGCTTTAGTTTGTCAGTCGGCCAAGGGTTTGCAAGTATGCTGAGTGCATTGGGAAGGTATTGCGATTTTTGCAAATGATGCAAAGGTTATGTGGTTTTTGAGAAAGAGAAAAGCTAAGTTAATAGTCAAAATAGGAGGGCAAAAACTAGAGCAGTTGCTACATCTCAGAAGTGTTTTGAAACAGAATGGTCATAGTAGAAGAGGCGTAAGGAGAAGAATCGCACAAAGCAAAAAGGCTTTATGACAGGAAGGTTGAGCAAGGATGTTAAGAAAAGGCTTGTCAAAACTTTGATAGGGAGCATAGTTATGTATGGTGCGGAATCATGGTCACTGAAGCAGGAGGATAGACATGGGTTGCAGGGGATTGTTTGGAGAAATCATATGGAGGCAGGAAAAATGCATGAAGGGCATATTGATTGGCAGTGGGATGTTGAAGACTGTGATAGAGGGGAGAATGTTAGTTAGAAGGGAAAAAGGCAGGAATGGGATGGGATGTTGGATGAAATGAAGAGAAGGAAGTATATGGAGTTGATGAGGGGCTTATTGCACATTAGAATGTTGGGTTCGTGTTTTGTTAAAAGAAACAAAATATTTATTTGGTAGTAGTGTCCCTTCAAAACCTACGTTAACAGTTACATTACCTAATAATTCTTTTCTACCAAAATACCTCAACTCCCACACGCCCCAATAAGCATAACTCTACTACCACTCTAAGTGAAATTCATGGGATTTGAGGGTCTAAAGTTTTTGCAGTCCTATTCCCTCTAAATATAATGCATAATGGGTTAAAAGAATGGGTACCTTAATTGAACTTGAATTATTTTGCCAAAATATCACTTAACAGCTTGAAATACAATACAGGGTGCGGCAGCATAATTTGCTGATTTGAATTCAAATACTCTTCAGATCACAGTGTTATGCTGCTGTACCCTGTATAATTAAGTTCATGGTACGTAGTGACACTTTTGAATTATATCAACTTTAAAATAAAAAATGGACAAATGGACGTACTATGGAAATCCTTTGTCCTCAAGACTGAGGTGAGTGATTCATTCAGTTAGAATATTGGCCAACTCTTTTGCATCTTTAGGATTTTTCAGAAACATGTCCAAGCATAAATAATTTACCCTAAAACTTTCTACGTCATATGAAATTGAAAACTTGTCATAGTTTTCTCCAGACACCACCTTCACTGCCCATTTGATTGCATCATCTGACTCCCCAGGCAATGCATGTTATTTATTTAATTCCTTGTATATTAATCCTGATCTTTTGTGAATGAAACTGCTCATTGAAAATTTTCAGGCTAAAAAAGGAGGAGCAGCCATTTCATCACTGCACATGATAACTCTGATTTGCTGGCTTCAAAGTTGCCACCCACATTCCACCATTTTAGGCTAAAACAATTTACTCCCCATGACATCTTATAAATCAATATTTCAGCTCCAGCACTAAGAGACTACAAAAAATAAGTATGGCCTATTAACATCGATTAGCTCCAGAGTAAAATATAAAATCAAAAGTTAATGAGAGGGATATGGCAGTTACAAGGGCAAGCAAGTGGTGTGGGACAAGAGGGATGATCAAGCCCACGAGGTTGATCGGAGTAAAACACGAACCTTTGCTGGAAGGTGCTTTCTTTAAGGACACAACAAGCGTGGCAACTGCTTTCAGCACAAATGATATTTCTGACAGCCTGTACCTAAAACAATTGAAATATATTAATTTTTTACTTTTCTAATGTTAACTTTATTACGTTCATACTAGAGCTATGAGCAATTAGACTCGAGACAAATAAGTCTCAACATCAGGAATGAAGCATGCATTACAGCTCAGAGGCTAAAGCTGACTGGCATCTAACAGCATACTTTGCTCTCATGCAATATAGGAAGAAGTTTTCATGCATGACAAAAAATTTAAATAAAATGTATTTTGATATTATGACAAGTCTTTTTCATAAATTCTAAACATAGACAGAAATTCAATTTAGAGAATATGATCAAAAATATTTAACTATGTACACTAAAACTAAACAAAACATTTACTATTACAGATATTAGCTGACTGTCATTTGTCAAATATGCCATGAGGAAAAATTAATTAATTGGCTGGCACTTCAGTGCTTCCTCACATGCTTTGAGAAACAAAGTTAACCCACAGACTACTAGCAGAATATGCACCACTGAGTTTTAGATGAAACATTCGGTACCTTGGCAGGGGACATCTCCCGCTGAGACGCTCATCAGCTACATACTGTCTCAAAACTTCTTGGAATCGGTGGAGTAGCGCCGTGACAGCTAAACGACCAGCTAATCCACCTTCGATTGCACCTAAGTCACCCGGCTCAACACCATCCAGCAGGGAAAACTGCAGGAGGGTCTCAAAACAGGTCTTGGCAAACTCTTCACGCAACTTTTGCTCGGAGCTGTAGTCTATAAAACAAGGAGGAGGATCACTACATCTAAATGACCATTTGGAGCAAGAGAGGGTGAGCATGGCCATTTGAGCTGTGACTCACCCTGGGCTGTGGAGCCCTTTGCTTTTTCTTTAAAATTACAAATAAATCTCAGCCAGACTCTCATCTACCCTCATCTGTACCATATCTGCTTGTAAATGGTCATTGTACAGCCAACACATCATATTCAGTTTCAGATAAAAGAGCCATGATGATGATATCCAAGTTTCACCTCAATCGGCCCATACCTTCACTTAAAATGAATTGGTTGATGCTTCAGCACCACGGTGAATTTTCAATAAATAATCTTAAAATGTTACCTCCTAATAGTACTTGTAAGGCATCTTACAACATTACAAATAGGTCAACTCGAGAGTCACAACAATCTCAAATGTGTGCCACCCAGGGTTATAAAACATTTTTCTGAAACTGCTACACATTTCTTAACAACAGAGTCCGTTTCTTTGGCCTCGTTTCACACAAATGTAATAGTTTTTAAATGGAAGTGTCCTCAAAATGCAAACTTTTGTGTTTTTTTCCCTTTAAATTAAAGAGCATGCATTGTCAATTGCTGAGATAACCTTTTGAAATACTATGGAGAAGAGAATAAACTCTGCCGCACAGGCATGCAGAAGAGTAAAAATCAATGGTACAATAAGCCATGCAAACATTTATCAAGGAGGAAAAGTCTATTTGTCATTAACATTCATGTGCAACAAGCCAAAGTGAAGATATACAGTAACAGCAAAGAGTGGAGAAGAGAAGGAGAGTAAATAATTTACTTCAATAGCTATAAAATATCTTGCCTACTGTTACTCTATCAATGTACTTTTTTAAAAGGCTCTGCTCCAAGGAGAATTAATGGGTAGAAGATATTTACAAAATCATTGGGCAAAACCCATTCAAAACATACGTCTAAGGATTTATTACGGGAGCTATTCCAAAGCCTTCAATTTGAATTCTTTCAAGATTTTTCTTTATAACACTTAAATCATGATTATTAAATAATATACACTATGCATTAAGAGATCTTACCAAATCATCAAATAACAAACAGAAAAGCAACTCTCCAAATATTGAAGAGACAATTGTTTAATATTTGGTGTTTCCCTTGGGCACAATCGCAGTGGTCTTAGTGGGTTTTCCACTGGACCAGGGTGCGGGGAGCTGACGTTTCAATGACTAACTCAGCGTTCATACCAGATCATCCACAGGCTTCTATTCCTGACTGAGCCATATCTTGGCTCAAGACACAGAGACATACTTTAACCGAGACGCAGGGCAAGCACTCATGCAGGAGTGGCAGTAAGGAGAAAGAGTGCGGGCAGCCACCAATCATGAGTGACCTCAACCCAAGGGGAGGATATAAATGGACGGCAAAAATGATGACCCCATATCAATGCCCAGAGGATGATGATGAAATAAGTCATCAAAACATTGGCAGCTTACAACCTGACCCCATGGAAAACTAGCAAAGATATCAGTGCAAGTGACAATTAATTTATTTTTTGTGGAAGAGATGGGAGATGGCACTAACGGCATCAGAAAAGGTTTGCTACTAATAAACTTTATCTCTCACTAGTCTTCTGTAAAGTTTCAGCTATATCCATCACGTGGCTTCATTTTCATAGTTGATTGAAGCAACAAACTTCAGTTTATTGAAATGAAATGAAATAATTTACTTTGTAATTCCACACACGTTAGTATTTACTTTGTAATGGAATTACAAAGTAAATTATTTCATTTCATTTCAATATGTTATGCAAACTCCATAAAGTTAAGCCTCAGTCAACAAATTTTTTAAACTTCAGTTTATTTAGATAAAATGAAAAAAAATTAGTTTTGTGCACAGATTAATACAGTTCAATTTAAAAGGCTTACTTAAGGAAACAGATCAAGTTGAGCTGTATGAAGTCTATGGCACATCTGCTCCTGTATTTGCAACTGTTCAAAATTGGGTAAATGAGTTTTAGCGTGGCCATACATCCACAAATCCAAACATACAACACTTCCACTGGATGTCCTGAAAATTGTTCGGGACATCCAGTGGAAGTGACTTCCTCTGAAACGATTGACAAAATCTACAATATAGTCTTGAGTGGTTCAAGTATTAAAGTTAGCAAAACAGTCGAGGCCACATGGATACCATGTCAAATACGAGGTTGGTTTTGCACTTTTCCAAAGCAACCCTGGCAAGTTTCCGCATTGATACACGAGTATGGATGAAACATGGATACTGCACTCAAAAGACAAAGGAACAGTTGTAACAGTGGGTTTCTAAGGGCAATATGTTCCGAAGAAGGCTAAGAGAGTGAAATCAGCCAACGAGGTGACAGCCACAGTTTTTGGGATGCAGGCAGAATCATCTACATCGACTCCAAGCACAAGGGAAAAAGAATAAATGGAGAGCACTATGCCTTGTTAATGCACTGATTGAGCTGAGAAATCAAGGAAAAAAAGTACTCATGTAACAAAGAAAAAGTTCTCTTCAATCAAGACAATTCATGGATGCACACTGGCGAAATTTTATGGTGAAAATTATGGAATTAGCGCTCGAATTCTTAAAACATCCACCAAATTCACCAGATTTTGCCCCCCGGTGAAAGTACCTGTTCTCAACAAAAAGCTGCTCAACCTTAAAAAATAACATGATTTATTCCGTAAATGTGTACGTGCGAATATGCACCATATCTCTGAAAAAATAAATCAACTATTATTCTCGGCAAGTACAGATATGTGGTCTAAAAATTGCGGCATACTTTTTTATATTATTTATTTCATTATTATTTTTTATTTCCTCACTTGACAAAAGAACATCTTGGTGGAAAATGACTCGCATCGAACGAGGTGGTCAACACTAACATGCCTCTCTTGAAGGCCTTCCTATTGTGAAAAATAGAGAGATGTGCTTCAGAAGATTTGGCATAGTGCAACTATATACTAGCAGTGCATTCCGTCAAATGACTTCAGTGCATTGGGAAAAGCTATTCTGGCAGATCAAATGTCATAAGCTGAAAGTGGAAAAGGGGAGGAGGTGGAAGGAAATGAAGCGGCTCTGGGGCAACCAAAGAATGACTCAAACATTGCATAGTCGGGCATTATGGGGTTTACTGCAAATAATACCGCCTCAATTTCATCCCATCTTATCTTCCTATGGAGTGCTTTTTAATTGCTGGCCATTTGTACTTAAACTGCTAGCTGGCCTTTGCACCAACAGACTTAACAGATGGCAGAGAGTCACAACCATTTTGCTGAGGTAATGATATTCATGGGTTTCAAACACTGCCTTTTCTTGAGGTACTTAGAAAATAAATCTAAAGCAGAACTAAAAATAAGGGAGAATTTTAAACTACAATTACTGTCTCATTTACTTGATATGTACCTAATACAACAAGCACAATTTAATATGCACAGGTAAGATAAGCATTTGGTGATTGAGCGCCAAGGCAAGATTATCAAGGAAATGATGCCGATCAGTGAAATATCACATAACTACATTAGATAAATGAAAGAGATTAAAATATAACTCTTCACTGTGCTTTTGAGGTTTGATATTGTCACACTATCAGTGCTCAACTTAATTTCTGAGTTTGGAACAGTTCCTTGCAGTGATAATGGGACAAGATCCTTCAGTCAGCAAAAATCCTTAGCTTTGAAGCAAATAAATCCCATTCTATGCCTAGGAAAATCAAAGTAAAGAGGTCAGGGTAGTGTGAAAATTAATGCCAATGTAAATCTCTACATATTACTTAACTAACTAAATGAATTTAAAATTAATAACTGCTTTTGTTAGATGAAGTCAATTGATGCATTTTTGTTGAGTGAAAATTGAGAATAATTGTTTAATAGTCAAACATAAATGAAATGAAGTGACAACATGATGCAGGTATATCAGAGTGAATGTAATTACGCATGCTTAAGAGAAGGTACGAGGGAAGTGATGGAAAGTGAAGTGGGAGGGAGCCGAATCTTCACTGCAAGACATTTTCATGAGACTGCTACAGGATGCAATACTAATGGAGATCTAAAAGGTTTGGTCTTCTCAATCACATCTTTATAATTAGAAATCGCCTCATTGCTAAGTGCCTACCCATTCCACTCACTCATCCATTGGGCATCACGCATTCAAAAACGGTTCTAATTCTAAATTTATTCTTGCTAACTCTCATTCTTGGTTCCACTGGCTAGTTTATTAATACCTCAACGCTCATTTATCAATTGGCTGTTGCATCCATACAGGATATCTAATAAATTTCCACTCATTACCATAATATTCCCAACTACTTTCAAACAATCAGTCTCTTTCAACATCAACATCACTTCAATGTGACAACTGGTTTCATTACTAATCGGCTCATGCTTTTCACCCATTCCATTGGCATTTGAACCTTTCACGTTCTCAATTTTCAGCAACTACATTTGCGAACCCATATTTTACTCACAAATCCTGGAAAAAAACTAAATTGCCTTCCAGAACAACCGACTACGAATTAAATTAAAACGATTTTAATATGTGGCCGGGAATGTAATCAAACATTCATTCAACTCAACTCTGATTTCCTGTCCTGACAATAAGTGCAAAATAAGCAAGCAGAGTGCATATCAATTATTTTTAACATCAGCATTATTTATAACAAAGAACTTTTGAAAGATAAAAGAATACCATTAAATGCCCTTCTCAAAATTAACTATCCATCAATTTTCATTAAGTTAAATGATAGAAAATTAAACTTTGTGTCCCCAGTTCAAATATTGTTTGATTCATTACAAAAGACATTTGTTTACTAGTGAACTTGAAAGAACATATTTGTCAACATAGAATATCACCACCAAGGGAATACATAGATAGATAGTGGTCTTTATTTGGGCGAACATACTGGTTTGATAAATGGTTATGAAGCTATGTCTACAACCCAAAGCTGCATTATCACTTTATGATAACTTTTTAACTTTTCCACACATTTGCTATTGTTAGAAATTTTCACTTTGGCATGCTACATCATTTTTCCCTCAAATAGCAATCATTTACAACTCAAAAAGTGATATTTTTTAGATTGGACCAGAGACCAACTCCCAAAAACATAATAATGGGATTATCATGGGCAAATAGGACTTGTGCCGAATGAGTTAAGAATAAGAACAAACAATTCTAATGCGAGGTGTACATGAGGGCCATAGGCAGTGAGAGTCACCCAATAAGATTATTACGGGAATCGGTGAGGAGGCATGGGGAACTGCCATCACCTGTAGCCAATTCACCACCCTCATGTTGTCCTGGGGCATTGTCCGTCACAGTGACACCTTTAGTAGCTTGCTCTTCCACTTCACCCTGGGAGTGCTTTGCTAGTCCTTATGTATGCAAAAGAAAATGCTTTCTTTTAGAAGATGGAGACCACATGATAGTGAGGCACAACCTCAAGTGAAACAGGTAAATAGTTATTAAGCAAACGAACGAAGCAGAGAATGTGCAGTGAGAGGACCACACGGTGATACAATAAGTTATTTGATAGTATCTCAGGCGGGAAGTTCATTGCTCAGAACCTCAGATTCCATCATTTCAATGACCATTAATTCAATCACTGACTTGAGGTACTGCAAAATGATGCTGTGATATCATTTGGCACGAGCATTTTAATTTTAATACTGCATGGCATCAATGCATTGTCCTGTCCTGGAATGAAGTACATACATAATTTACTTTAGTAGTGCACTTTCTTGTTAAACACATTAAGGCCCAATCCTTTAATGCGGACTTTATAATAGCTTTAAGAGAGGAAAACAAGTCTATCATCATGTAAACACACACCACCCAACCAAGTCTGGAACTGACTGTAGTGCCAATTTCAGTGCACCCAATCGGAAAAGGGTGCACTGACACCAAGGATACCTGCAAAAGCTTACAGGAGCCTACGAAATATTTTAACCTCACAAATATACTTCGCAAGACTATTAACACAGACAGGTTTTCAAGCATAGTAGACAAAAAATAGATTCACTCATACTTTTATGAATGTTTTTCAGTCATCCGGCTCAATTTGTTTGCATGGAAGTGTGAAATTGCAAGTATACATTTGTACTTTGTGCTGAATTTTATTAAGTTCCTTGCTCAACTTTTACATATTATTCTATTACATCTGACTATGCTCCTCAAACTGAGTATGAGTTATGTATGACTAATTATTTGAGCTGACGCTTCATCGAATTCCTGAGGGACATGAATTCACATTTTCTCAGCAGATTGGATTGACTGTGGTCACCAAGGTAATGATGGTCGCACCTACTCCCTAGCAATGGCCTTGGCTGGCTTAGGCATACGTCATCCTGGAAGGTCTTCTCGCTTCACTCACTAGGTACGCAAGAATGGTTTGGTTGATCATTGATACTGAGTACTTCTCATGCATCTGACTGCAGCACTTGTGTAATTGTTCTGAAGGGCATTCAGGATTATTTGTCACAGATACATTAAATAAGCTATATTTACTCCTTCATGTTTAACAATCAATTAAAATATAAGCATTTCCACTGATGCAGTATACATATTCAAGTAAACATCCTCTTTGAGATGGCAGGACGATGGTTAACAGATCATTTAGTGTTTGGGAGAGCAGGGTAACACTCATTAAAAACATAACCATAAAATATGAAAATGTGTGCTGGCAAGTGTCACAAGGCTTACAAAGTTTCTTCTGAAATTTATATCAATAATTATAAAAAGGTTACAATTTGGATTATTTCTTTGTTATACCTGTACTTCCTCACTGGCTTGAATCCAGATCCATAAAAAGCCGTGGAGCTAGTTTTTTTCTGATAATATCTCAATTAGTCACACATTTTCCATGCCAACATTCCAATATCCTTAATTTTCAGATGCACAATCACTATTGCAGCATCCATTTTAGGCAAGCAAGTACTTAAATTCAATAGATGAGAAAAGGCCTCTAATATGAATTAGGGTGGATGCTTCACAACCCAGTCAACCAGCAGAGGATGCTCTTAACTTTCATCTACATGAATCCAACAAAAATATAGCATAATTCGACTTTTTTCTAATTAAAATTAAATTAAAAATCTGCTGTTGCTCTGTTTCACTGAATGATAAAAAGAACATTTTCCAGGAGATTAGAGCAACTGCCATTAAGATTAGAACGCACTATTTATTTTAACTATTTGATTACACTTTCTCTATTCTTTAACAATCTAAAGGCATTCTTGATCACCTAATAACAACATAGAAAGGATACAAGGGAAATATCATAAAGACAAACGGGAATATGTCCGTGCAGAGAAATGACTTGGTGAAACTAGTCTCTAAACTGGGACTATCATTTGCTCCATGGTATTCAGCAAAAAGGAAAAAAGCCCAAATTGACTCGGTGAGTTAGCCAAGAGGAATAACATGCGAGTGAAGAGAAGGAGTGCCGACCCATGGAGTCCTTGACATTTAGGCCAAAACAAACACACCACTTATTTAAAGTATTCCAAATCTTAATTTTTTCTCAATTTAGCAAACCTTTTGCCAATTTTCACCAGTTCCAGTACGTGTGCTCACCAGCGGTATACATTAACTGACCTCACAACAAAAAAAACCATTGTTTCCATAATGAGTTCCCAATTTTAGGTCATATTTTCCGACTCGCATTTCAAAATCACAAACTTTACCAATTTTTTCCTGATTTTGTGGAGCGATTGAGTTCTTGGTTGAATTCGCACCTACAACCCAAATTTCCTGACTTGAGTTGCCACCATGAAAAACAGTGCAGTCTCAGTTCAAACATTATATGTTTAAAAGTAAATTAAAATCACTTGCTGTGATTTTTTTTGTACAATTCAATGACAAAGAGTAAATGCAATTAGCATTAGCCATTTTAAAATATTTTGACAGATAACATTCGTTACACACGAAGAAAGAATCAAAAACTTTACGTTTCACAGGAAAGAATTTATTGCTATTGATTAGTTTCGCTACACTGTGGTATCAATCAGTCCAATTGATGCCATAATGTAGCAAAATGAGTCAACACAATAAATTCTTTCCTGTGGCTAGGGTAAGTCTTTGATTTTTCTTCTTGCTTTATTTTAAAAAGTCATTGTGACCTTCAAAATTAGTAATTCACTTACGACCTTAGCCATGTATTACATGAGGGGTGTAACCTGAAAACTTAAATCAGAAAAAAGAAGCTAGAAAAACATACTCAAAAAGTTTACGACACAGTTTATAACACAATAAAATCTATAGCAAATTTTTGGAATTCTTGACATATTTACTGAGATTACCCACCCAACAGCTCTAAAAGCTGCCTTCACTGGTACATGCTTCCCATACTTGAATAAAGTTCCTTGGTTTGGTCAACTTCTCACCCCAGTACTTCAACACTCGTGCACCCTTTTAATTCTGTCAACTCAATCGTCTACCACCACTTTCCACACCTCTGTTATTCTTTCTGTTACGTAATTACTTTCATGTCTAGGCCTTTCCTCTGCTTCAACACTCCAAACTATTCAACACCTGCAATACTTCCATTCTTCCATCAATGGTGACTGGCAATTTTAGACCTAGGCTCCATGACCCTAGGAGTCATCGGTTTTCTAAATCTAATAAAACCAACAAAAGAGAAGGATTTATAATCTAACGCAAGTCAACTTGAGCCATGATTGAGGGAGTAGTTTTGTTCTATCATCACTGTGCTATCAAAAGCTACTCCTTTTGGGAACTTCTGGTAGTTTTTGCGTTACACGAGTTTTTCAATAATTCCTTGGAAAATCCAAGACATGACCATTGTCATATCAGAAAAGGTTTGCTTTTGGTAAGCCTAATTTCTCACAACATTAATGTTGAAGTTTCAGCTATATCCACTGTGTGATTTAATTTGCATGGTCAATTGAAGCAAATTACTTTTGTTCACTTAGAAAAATTGGAAAAAATTAGTTTTGTGTGGGGAACATTGTTCAGGAAAAGGAAGTGACTTCCTCCAAAATGATTGACAAAATCCACAACATGGTTTTGAGTGATTGAAGAATCAAAGTTTGCAAAGTAGTCGAGGCCACAGGCATATAGTGTTTCCAATCTCCCAAGAAAAATTTGGTGTGAAAAAAACCTCGTCAAGATAAGTGCTACATTTGCTCTCAGTGAAGAATAAATGCAATTGTGTGATTGATTTTGAGGCTGGTTTGGTGCTTTTCCATCACAATCCTGCTGTGTTTCTGCATTGATACATGAGTGAGGATGAAACATACACTCCTACATGCCAGAGACAAAGAAACATTCAAAACAGTGGACAATCAACAAGGTGATGGTCACAGTTTTTTAAAGAGTTTCATGAAATATTTGTTTAAAATATTATGACAGGAATATTATTGGAATTAGTTTTAGGGATGCTTAATGAAATTTGCAAAACATTCTATCATCCTTTCCAAAGAGTATGACAGAATATGCAACTAAGGATGTACAACTACCCCAAAGGAAATATTACCTATGCTATTTTCAATATTTTTGGGCGATTAAGATGATTTTTAATTATCATTTGGTGTCCCTGTCAGGTGCAATTAACCACGTTTCAATTCGCATGCATTCACTCAGGTCACTTGACTGCTTTTTAATTAAAAATTAAACATTAGCCCAAATCACCTTCATGAACATCCGTGCAGCTTATGTAGTAGTGCTCATAACGTATTGGATACTGTAAATAGGATGAATTGTCTGTGTGTCCTGGAATTGGGGTCCGAAATGTACTGGTGATCATTTTTATGCAGTTCTTTCTTTGCTTATATATGGTTCCCGATTGCCTTACTTTGTCGAGACTTCTAGTGAATTGTTTTATTTTCATTTTACCTAACAAAATGAATCTTTTTCAAAAAGCATTTCACTATCACTGATGCCTCACCCCCACCAATTTCAGTCTTTGACTAAATTTTCTGATGCACACTGACTCTCAATCATTTTTCAAGAAATGCAAAAAATAAAAGTCTATTGGTGAATACTCTCCATTACAAATAGTAAATAGGGGTTCAAAAACCATCAATACAGAAATACAATGAAGAACTGATCAAAGCAAAATCAAAGCATTAGAAATGATATAGGAAATGCCAAAATAGCCTTATGTCGACTAGAGCAATTTCAAGCAAGATGTTAAAATAAAACTAAATTTTTTCATGCCACAATAAAATAAAATATAATTTAATTTAAAATTGTAGTTTTCAAACAAAATTAATGGCAAACTAAGATTAATTAATGAAATAACATTTTTCACCTAATAGGGGTGATCAGGGCACATGAATTAGTCAAATACCAAGAAAGCTTCAATTCCATATGAACTAATTTCAGTAATTTCTGGAGAATTTTGGAAAATGTAAGGTAACTTCTTAATTTTAAATAATCTCATTTTCTTAGGCATCCCCGCCATAATTTTAGTACAATCAAACAATTGTTTTAAGAATGCAACTGCGCAATATTGTACAAGTAGCACACTCCAGCCTACCATATTGTGGAGAAAAAAAATGAATTCTCTCAAATTCATTAATAGGTTTTACTGAATGAAAATGAGAGTGATAACCGAATTTAAGTCTGATATTTTCAAGCATAGTAAATGAGCTTAAGGCAGTGAATCACGTAATGGTTACACAAATAAGTCTTGCTAATGGATAACATTTACAAGAGTTAGTTGAGTACAAGTAATGAGAACCAGCGCATTGAACCAAAGCAAAGGAAGCCATACAAATTTTAATTAGCCATTAAAACAGTATATATGATTTTTAATTAAGCTGATGTATGAAAATGGACATAAGGGAATACTTCAAAACATCTTGAGGGAGTGCTAAAGGATAAAAAGAAGTCTCCCGACACAATCCCTCACCCAAACCAGACGACCCGGAGGCGGAGTGAATGGAGCCTTTGTTGAGAAGCACTATCAATTGCAGCACAAAGTCCTTGGGGATTGAATTGGAGTGGGGCATCACTTCATCCCTGAGAAGCTCAATTACTTCACAGTCAATCTCTTCGTCAGCACGAGTGTCCTCTGGAACTCGATCAGCCGGAGGTGAGCTGGTGCAAACATGTAATGCAAGTGAAGCACCATCAATAACACAGAGTCCAGCGAAATGAGCCCAAACAATTCAATGGTGTTTCAATTGGAGGCCTTAAATAGCTATTCTGGCTATTAATTCACAAATGATAGAGAAAATAATACCAAAAGATATCTTCTTCACCTTAATCAAAATTTTATACTTCAATGTCTTGGCTATGCAAAGAGTCAAAATGGAACACCATATGAAAGTTATTTTTGGATGCCAATTTCAACTACCAGGCACATATTCATCATTTAGCCAACAAATGAGTTCACTCTGCTACATGCTCAGATGTTTAAAGCAAACTGTTAATCAAATGGTGCTAATGCCCAAGCATCTTGGTGGATCTTATCCACATGTCACTTATGTTATCCTTTTTTGGGGTTCCTTTACACGTGCACTTAAGAATTTTCAAGGCACGGAAACCAGCTGTCAGCATTCCTGCAAGACAATACCCTCACACATCTTTTCTGAATCTCTCAAGCCATCCCTTACTCTGTATATTTTGTGAACAATAGTTTTAATCTAGGAAACCTGTATATCTCAATCCCTAAAAAATATGCTATGCATAATTACTCAATAATTATGGAAAATGACTCGATCCACGTTCAAATTGACCTAAGAAAAGAGTTAATCGACCAAAAGAGATGGTTGGAGACTTTTATTAACTTGCTAAGTCTGTAAATGATTCTAACAGCATTATATTCCTCTAATGCAACTTGCTAGTATCTCAAATACCATTGTATATTTTATGCACTATCTGTATTCACACATTTTTGTAGTTTTTAGACTTTTTATTTTTCATTTACATGTTGACATGAGATGAAAAAATATTATCATAATACTGTTTCCCAGCATTTCGGAGAGTCCAGAAGAAAGGGCTAAATGTGATTTGCTTTTTTGCAAATCAAATCCACATTCAAGCTTGGTTCATTCTGTGATATAAAAAAATGAAGATGATTCATGATGTTTAACAATGTAAATATAATTTTCTTTGAGTGAAGCAAATGCATAAATCTTTCAGTATTGGTTTCGGCATGATATTGCATTTTCATAAATCAAATTAATTTATATGGAAAAAATTGTTATGCCCAATGTATGTTTTGCATTGCTAGTAAGAGTCTGGAAGGAGTTAAGTTTATTAAGTGAGGTTCCACGGCACATTTAAGTCAACTACTTGAATGGCACCAGCATTAATTCTCACTTAATGAGCTCGTCTCCTTGCACGACCATGAATGAATTTCAGACTTCATTGAGAACCTGAAAAAAGACTAGCAGGAGACACGACAGGAGGTGAATGGTGCAGTGAAAAGCATACGTTTCAAAATTATCACTCTAAAATTATTAAGAGATTGTTCAAGAGAGAGGCTACAATGCCTCCTTCCAAAGTCTCTTCAAGCTTCACCATGTGATCTCGGTGTGTTATCTTGAATTATTGGCTTACAAAGACGGCGATTCACCGGTCTCTTATAATATTTTTTTGCAACCTCGTTTTGGAGTATAAATGTCAGATAGATTCACAATTTGCTATTTATTGGTTTTATGTTTTCTTAATACATATTCCAATGCTGTTTTATGTTGCAAGTC
This sequence comes from Hetaerina americana, assembly GCF_022747635.1. Lineage (NCBI taxonomy): Eukaryota > Metazoa > Arthropoda > Insecta > Odonata > Calopterygidae > Hetaerina > Hetaerina americana. The sequence continues at coordinate 1,203,794 of NW_027286292.1, read as the reverse complement.
TTATTTTATTCTTGAATATAATCAATGGTTTCAAAGTATTTTCATCGCGCCATCTTCATTTATCGTGAAACCAATGCACATTTAGCGCTGGCTTATTTTGTCCCCTTACTCTCATACCCTCCCCTCCAGTTTGATAAAGTATTGCCGAGGCACCCACAGGGTCAACTACAAAAGTCATGTGCATTCTCTGGGAAAAATAGATTTATTGATCGTGCTAATAGAAATGCTTTAAGTTCTTCAAAATACTCTCCCCCTGCATCTTGCGAAGACGTGTCTGCCACACCCGGAAGGCACCCTGAACACCTCGAAGGGAATGCCTCTCAAGAACATTGTAACATGCTTTTGGATGTTTTCCACAGTCTCCAATGGTTTCCTTTCAGCTCTCTCTTCAGTCGGGGAAACAAAAAATATTCGCACGGAGCCAAGTCGAGACTGTAAGGGGACTGGGGGACCGCTGGGATGGTACTCTGGGACAGGAAGTCGGTAATGATGAAGGAGGTGTGGCTGGGGCATTGCCATGGTGGACCTTGATAGTGGCATCAACCATCTATCCAAAGCAGGGACATCTACTATCATGTGACGGTAAAATTTAGTTATGGTGGCTTGCATGCTCAAGATAATAATTTTGTTGGTTAAACACTTGTGAACACGAGTTTCACTAATTGTTTCCAATCATTACACTTCCCAGAACTCAATGAGGAAAGAAAATACACTCACAGCTCATAAAAAAAACAAGTTGAAGAAATTATGAACAGTAATAATGAAGTAACAATTAACTTCAAACACATACTTACTCCATTGCTACCTGTCTATCACTATTTTCTATGACAAAGACAAACGTGAGATTTATAAACTTAGCTCTAACCACAAGATTTTTCATTCCAAATCCTATTCATCTTGAACCAGACAGATCTTTTTTTGGTATTTTTCTTTTCTAGAGATGTGCTTTACCATGCAACTTATAAGTCATTAACTATCAACACTGCATCGGTATTATATGATGCATATGAATCTGGATCAGTGATCCTTTGTCAATATTTGTCCTTTGTCAGTCACTTGTTTTTTACTGGCTACACGCAAGGTTTATCTTTCCGAGCAGAATATTTTCCGCTATTCAATACTATGGACCATTGTTTCACAAGAAGCATTAGTTCCACCCCCGTAAAAATGGGCTAAAAGCAGTCAAAATGTACGTATTTCCCACAAATAAAAAATGTAAATTAAGCACAAGGAATGAAAAACGAGTCTCTTGGTACACATCTGTCTAGAGCATGTCCATGTTTCCCTTATTTTATATATGCGTCTATCGATTATCAGTGCTTAATCATGCATCCATTGTCACATTGATAACCAAGAATTTGCCATATACTCTTGCCAATCGGAGGAAATTAATCAACTTATGCTCTCCATGATCAAATCACATATTCATTACGTTAAAGTAACTGACTAAACTTTAAAGGGAAAAACATAATAGCCAAGGCTGAAAACTTGAGTTCATTTCACTTATTTTGTTTTCCCATTTTTTCATGGCCGTAGGTATGTTTGTTTTATGTTTATTGACTAATCTTTAACAGAAACTATGGAATAAATTTCTTTCTTTATATATTTACCTCTTAGGGAAAAGGAAATGATCCAAGGTTGATGCCAACTCAGGCCACATTCCAAGGAAGTGCTCAGGTTGTTTTCTTGCTAGAGGTAAACCGGTTAATAATACTGTAAGAAGGCTGTTTACAGCTAACTTCCAAGTTGAAGGTGATGGACAGCTGTACTTCATTCCCATTGGTACGTGTAGTGCCTGAAAATACAATAATAATCTTATTTTATTGGAACTGGGGTTTAAATAAACCTTATGTGGCTATGAATACATGCATGAGCACAACTAATGATGTCATTGGGAGCAAAGCTTTAGTACAGTTACATTTCAAAAATCATTCACATACAGGCAGTAGGTTGAAAAAATATTAGAGATAATTAATTCTTGAGTTGTGTAAAAATATTAAATGTTAGGTTAGATTAGATATCTGTCACAGAAGCGCTTAGTCACATGGCAAGAATATGCCCTGCTTGCCTCTTCTCCCGATATGAGCATTCTAATACCATGATCAAAGTGATCAGAGAATTTGACAGGGAGTAAAGAAAGAGTTTGATGTGTCCCCATGGTATGATCAAGCAGAATCATTGACATCGAACAACAAAAAATGACAAACTAACAACAAATGGTGAGTGTTATACATTGTTGAAGCACCAGTTTAGATAAGAAAACAATTCACAACAAATGAAGTCATCACCAACACAAGTGCCTATTTTAAGAACTTCCGAAATCCTTTCTGAACTGCTTGAAAAAATTGAAGAAATGCCGAGTAAAGTGCATCAAGCTAAAAGCAGATTATGTTGAAAAACAAATTAAAATCTACCCAAAACATTTGGTTTCCATTTTTTCCTAAGGACTTAATGAACTTATCAATATATTAGTCTTCATGCTCAATCTTTAGTAAATTCACTCATGATGGATTTTCCAACCTCAGTGGCAACAGGTTAATGTTTTTGAATGCTAATCCAGAGGTCTTAGGTTTGATTCCTGCCTACTACTATTTTTCTCTACTCAGGGCATGGTTGTTTTGTCTTTGTTGTAGTTTCTGGGAAAAAGTGCTGCAAAAGTCAACGTGGTTGTTTTCAGCAGAGTGGTTAAATTTTCAATGAATTGTGGAACCATAATTGATGACAGAAGAGTGAGATTATGGCTATTTAATAGTGAAATTCCTAGTGCAATCTACAATCTAAATAAAGGGAACATTACAATTCTTGGCCATTAATGAAAAGAGTTTCAACACGAGCATAATTTTAAATGTACATATGGAAGACATTTGTACGCAAGTAAAGCACCAAGTCATATTAAGTCATATTTAACTAGTAATTACTATGCAGAGTATCACAATATATAATTACCTGAATTATTTCTTTAAGGATGTCACCCTCGATAACCGGCATTTCCTGAGCTGTTTTTTGGTACAAGCTGACTGTCATGCTTAAAGACTTCTCACCAAACGGTACATAATTCATTGTAATCCATTCAGCCTGGAAAATATATCATAAGAAAGACAAAAACATGTTCTTTTAGATACATAATTCTTCCATAGCTTACTGGTAAACTAAAGTAATCAATATTACATTTATTGCATAATTAAAATGAAGCATGCATAGAATGGTTTAAGGCATCACTTTGTGGAAGCAATTCATATCGGAAAAGAAATATTTAGTTATTCCACGTATATGTAAGAAATAACTAAGAATTTCTTTTCTGATATGAAGCATGCATATTTATAAGTAAAGCAGACTGAGGTTATTAATGTGTTTGCGGAGCCTGGTTCTATCATCTCACATTTCACTCTCTCCCTCCCATCCCTCAATTGATAAAAAGTTTTTGAGGCAAGTAGATATTACCTTTACAAAGGCAAAATATTTGTATTCTAAAGGAAAATACGATAAAATTAACCAGAGTACGGGAATATCAAAATAGCCATGTCTAGTAAAAACAAGTCATTTATAAAATAAATATAATGGACAAAATATATTTAATTTTTTTGCATCTCTCTTGCAGTGGAGTGTCCAAATGTAATGCATCAGAGATAATGAGTACATATTACATGCATAGCATACACTTGCACATTATATGTATGCATTATAAAAATACAAACATGGTACATACATAGAGATATATTAGATTACACTTATAAAAAATTACACAGCATAAAAAATTGATTTATCAGTCGGGGAGAGAATCACCACAGTCTCTCGAGTGCATTGATTATGAAATGCTGTTACCTATGAAAGCTATTCCTATTAAATTGAAGTTATGGCTCCCAAATCAAAAAATGTTTCCCAGATTTAGAGACAGTGATAATTCTTGAGACAAGAGAATGAAATGGGTTTTTCCTACCCAGGATTCACTTGAATACACCGTACTTCCCGGCCCAAAAGATGCACTTTTTTTACTTCGTAAGTACATTAATGCATCTTATGGACCAAGGGCACTTGGGCATAACTTTGATATATAAGTGCCAGCTGATTTGACCAGGCAAGTACTTATATTCAGTATTTTTCCCAGTGACAAAGTTGTAATGGCAATCATAAACAATGGTTACCTTCATTACAAATTTCAATAATATCACTGTTTTGAGATAGCAGTAAGCAACAGAGTTTTAAAGTTTCAAGTTAGTACTTCCTAAAAGAATTTCCGTATAATTCATAAATTTATACATTGCAATGTTTAGTTACATCTCATTTGTGGTTCTGCCGCAAAAATAAATACGCATATGGCTGATAGGGATGTCAGCCCCCCCTGATACTTCATACATACATGCTCTCTCTCCCCATAAACTTGGGAGTCTACAGGAATTGAACCTTAAGCATTATGACAGATCAGAGGGTTATAAAGGCATAGAAAATGGTTGCTTTTGATACAAATGTCGATAATATCAAAATAACAAACTAAGCGGTGCAGGAAATGTTAAATGATAATAACCTCATGGGATCTTTTGAGAGGAGATTCTAATACGGGATTGCATTTTAACTTGAATTAGTGAATTCCCCTTCAGAACCCGGAAAAAAGTCAGCAGAAAGGGGTTTTGGCCCACCTCTGACAGAGAAGATGAAATGAGAATAGAGGGAGAGGAAGGCGGATTTAATAAATGCAAAGATATAAGTAAAAAGAATTACATCCATGCGCTCCCTAAATGGTCAAAGCTTCCACAGAAAGGGTCAATTGAATACGAACGAAAGGCTATGAGGTGCCAACTCCCAATGGTATACTGATGGGAAGAATGAAACGGCCATCAATTTCTAGAGTTTGCGATCGAAAAAGTCCTGGCGAAATTTAAAAGTGAGACTATCATAATGTCTCTTTAAAAATGTGAAATCAACAATGCGCTGCATGCAAGTGGAGATGACATATGCGTGTGGGGATAATGTCGACCCCAGTGAAAATAACTTCAGATATTATTTAGTGGCAGTGATGACAAATTTCTTGGATTTTATGATGGACAAATGTTGATATACGTGTAGCTGCTAAATTTTAAATACACATTTTCCGTTTTCTTCATATTAAATGTTCACATCAAATAGTTTGATCCTTTTTGTACAATACAAGTATTTTTCATTAACTCTAACCTGAAAAATCAGGATTCTTCTAATGCACTGATGCATCTTTTGGGCTGAGAATTACAGTACTTGAGATCTCACAATATTCAGGAGCCCCTTATATTTAGGCCAAAGCAGTAATTTTGTTTTTTTCAATTGATAAAAGAACAAGACATATGCCCATAATGTACAGGCACAACTAGTCATGTGAATTATGCAAGTGGTCTTTGTGTCAGTTCATTTCAATGACAAGTTGACAAATTTTATACTTTTATTAGTTTCATACTTACTGATGCACCTTTAATCTGCATGATATTTTTTGTTTCCATCTTCCCATAGGGCGGAGCTTGACAAGAAAACTTGCTGAAGAGGAGTAGCTGCCTGAAAATTGCAGTTATTGTATTTTCCATGCTATCAGGGCTAGAAAAGGCTTCCTGTAAAAAAATATCAAGAAATTATACATGATGTCACAAAAAACAGTAACATGGATGCATTGAGCAACATAAAATTAATGCTCACATCATCCACGCAAATACAGAACTGCACTACGTTAACCACTCATTTACATTCGTGATCACTGTGCTCTAAAGCAATGGCCTACGTTCGTCAGGAGAGGGTAGTTTCTTAATTAGATTTACACATTACCCACAACACATTTTATCAAAATTCAACAGTCTTGACATCAGGCTGTGGGATTAAAAAGGATATTAAGGCATGGGTGTTAAGCCATGAATAAAACTTCCCCTGTATCATCACATATGCTTAGGATTGGGCTGGTCCTGTAAGCACTGATGGCCACCGTAAGCCCGGCATTGTGGATTCCGGTCAAAGGTCGCCAAAAGGACTCTCTCCCTGAAGAGTATACATTAGGGTCATAGTCTTCTAAAATGCATCTTATGGGCCAAGGGTATATGGGTGTGACTTCGCCCTACAAGATACAAGCCAATTCACCAGGACAGATACTATCAAGTATTTTTTCCTGCATTAGGCATAAAAATGGTTGTCTTGATTTCAAACATTTGGTAACAACACTGCTTGGAGCCAGTACAAAGCAAAAGAGCTCTAATATTTCCTTGAGAGTACTTCCTAAAAAAATTACCAAATAAATCATAAATGTATACAATGTAAGATCTTTAGTTTCATCTCACATATGGCGCTGCTGCTGAACTTAGACTAAGTGTTGCATATAAAATTAAATTAGAATAACCTAATGGGATCTAAAGAGAGAAGATTGTCATCTGGTACAGCATTTAAACTTGAAGCCATGAATTACCCTTCAGAACATGCAAACAGGGCAGCTGAAAAGCATTTTGGCCTGCCTCCAACTAATAAGGTGATACGAGAACAGAGGAAGCAGAAGATGAATTTAACAAATGTAGAAATAAGTAAAAAAACTGAACATTCATGTGCTCCTAACTGCCCAAATCCTGAGGAATATCTGAAGAACGGGATTATAAATCACAGGAAGAATGGGAATTACTGTTCAAACAAAAATGATTTTATGAAGTGAAAAAATTAGTGATAGGTATGCTCATTTAAGATTTTGCAAACACTTGAGTGGATCGCAGTCCAGATGGCATGGCCACACACAGACAGTAGATCAACGGGACAGTCCAGTCCAGGGGACAGACAGACAGTAGATCCAGACAGTAGTTCAGCTCACTGAGGGTTAGTTATGGGGGTTGTCCTTTTGGTTTCCTTTCATGACTAGCAGGGACACTGCAGGAGTATTCTCTATCCCCCTACTCACGGGGATAGGCACGAAATATCTCACCCAAGTCGTGGAAGAGTAGAATATCTCCTCAGACCATCATCAATAGAATAGAAGAGTAGGATAAGAGCAAGCCAAAATATATGCAGAGAAATAAAAGCTGAATAATAAGGAAACAGACGTTAACTTCCTGTATGCATACCACACTTGTGGTATTGGCGAGTTTTTCTGCCACCTTATCCATTTCTTATGGCTTGAGTACAAGTTTTCTGCCTAGGAGAATTTTTCCATATTAATGATTTTATTCCCATATGATTCATTTAAAAGGGATGAAATTTATTCTTTGCAAATCAATACAATTTATTTGGATCATCAATTGCTGTAATGCCGTTGGCCATAAGCCACTGGTCAAACTAGTTATTATATTCCCCAGGTATTTGGTTTTATTTTTTCACCTACTTAATATGAAACTAATTAAATTATAACAATTTTTCCAAGATTCATTCAAGCAACTGCGACATAATTCTTAAAATTTGTCGATTGAACTTATCATGGCAGGCATTTTCAATGGTTATGGTACATAAAAGTTTTGATTCTGAAATCAAGGTCACTCGAAACAAAATTGCACTTTAAGCATTCCATTTCTAACAATATTTTAGAGCTATGTCTTACCTTTTGAAGGAGTTCCATGCTAGTCAAAACACCCTCTTGAAGAGGCGTTAAAGATATGTCATTAACTGAAGGCAAAATAAATGGAGAAGATTCACCATGGATAGGAACTGTCACAGAATTTTGAAGAACTTGACAAAGTTTTTGTAGATCAGTAGTAAAAAACCTGAAATGCAAAGAGGAGTAAATCAACAACAGTAATACAACTAAGAACTACACACATTTACTACACCCTTCAGGTCACTTCTTTTAGAATAATAACACATTGGTGATCTGAAAACAGGTACTCCATCTAAACCAACATATACTCCAAATATTTTATGCAAGAAACTATTTCCAGGGCTACTTGCATGTGCTTGTCCACGTGCTATGGTAGTAACCAAATGTATTAGTGCACATGACTTTTCCTTGTCAATATTATTTCACATATGAGACAAGCAGGCAATTATTTGGAATGAGAAATGAAGACATAAGAGAGTACTTCTGGGTAATGGATGAAACTTATCTAAAGTAAAGGAGGATTTTGTAAAAACTATTTTGTCACTCTTCAATTACAGAATTCTTGCATTATGTATGAATTATATCTGAAATAAAGAATGCATTACAATAAACAAAAATCCTGCATGACACAGCTGAAGTGAGCCTAACCGGATCCTTGGAAGTATAAGCGTTCAACTGAGAGGAGTAAGACCAACTCTATTGAATAACATTTCCTTAAGTCATATAGGATTGAGTAATAGGAGTAAGTTTCATTAGGTGAAACCAATATCAATCAATATTTTAATGAAATAATATGCTATACTACTGCCATTCAACATCTGCGTAGCTACTTTAAGTGATTTAAAAAAAATCACCTGAAACAGTAAATCACAATGATATTTGCACAGTTCAGATTAAGTAGCATTTTTCTCTGGTAATCAATTAAAAAACTGATGAAAGCTTACCCTTAGATCAATCAGGCAACAAAGATAAGAAAACAAAAATTACAGTAATACACAAAAATATGTAACAAATATAGAATAAAAGGTTGGTCTAAAAAATATCTAACCTTTGGTTAGGATGAAATGTTACATTTGTGATAGGTTTGAGAAAATAATCCCTTACAAAGAAGGCCACCCTAAGCACCTGCACATACTTTCAAATTCGAACCATCTTTTCTCTGCATGTTCCGTCATCTTGTACAACTGGAAATCTCATGGACACATAGTATATTAGCTCATGCAATCGCTAACAATCTGTGACTGGCACACACAGCAGTGGAGGGAAAATTCAGCCATTCTAACCAAGGAACCAATGCAGAGAGTGACACTGCCCTACCCTCATTACATGGGACAGGAAATTTTAAGGCCGATTCTTTTTAGGCAGGCCTATTAAATTCAATCCTTATCTCCAAGAGGTAGGGAGATTCTGTTCGTAAAAGCATTTAGATTTTTACTCCACCAATATGGATGTACATTCAGACTCATTAAATTACACAATTCCAGGTTTAAGGCATGCAAATCCAAAGTTTCACTGCATACACTTATAGACTTTGTCATTTTTAGCAGTCTGGAGACATGACTTCAACTCGCACTGGAGTTTGAAGGATAAAATAAGTAAGTGGCAGTCACTGAAATACATTGATGACATCATACTGGAATTAAATGAAGGAAAAACAGCATTTGCAAAACTCACTTTCCAAGAAAAATGTGAAATTTCAGAGGACGCATGCAATCATAATGTGCATTTCAAACTACACCTAGCCATGAGCTAGCTCTTAACAGTGCCTCTAACGTGAATTAATTGTGATGCGAACCCATCATAAAATGGAGACCCACTGTAATATTCTCTTGTATACAAATGCCGTATAGAACCACATGATTTATCACTGCAATTCAGCATGCCACTCACACTGGGTGGGCGAGATCGCATACAAACCTATTCTTGATGTGCTGGAACACAGCTGGAAACATCTGAATGAGAGCAGTAAGGAATGCTTGCGATGGAATATAAAGCTCCTCTCTCATGTCATTATCACTGGGTGGTGACGTACTTTCGGCACCAATGCTCAGCCATGCCCGCCATGCCACACCCCAAATGTCACCCTCCTCGGGATCAGGAACAGGGCACCCACTGCCCTCAGCACCCTTGTTCAAGTACAGGATCTCTTGGAATGACTTGAGGGCTGCCAGGGACACCTTGCAGTGAGGACAAGCAATTCATGTGAGCACTGGAGCAGTTTCTCATTCGGATCCTCCCCATATAGATAATAGATAGCTTCCTGAGCTAAGTATGTACATACACAGAGGTGTACTGACAAAAGGAATCAGTTTATCTTTTGAATTTTACCATAGATGTTTAGAATTACAATAATAAATGACAAGTTTTTTAACGTCTAAACAAATTTATGGCATATAAATTTTCCTACCTCATTGTTTTTACTGAGGGCAGAATTCTCAATGAATTCAAGAAGAAGAGACCATGCCCGAGGGAAGTCACCCAAATTTTGCAATAGTAGTCTTTTAGTGTTGAACACCCTGGCCACACCAGAAAGAGTCAAAACCTGCAAGCAAAGTCACACATGAAACACAAAACTCAATCAATTTGTCAAACAATATATGCACGATTAAGAGAGAGGCCTTACCTGAGTTTCAGCCCATTGCTTCTGGGCTGTGTTCCTTGAGTGATGTATCAAAATATTCCCTCCGGTATCAACCTTTTCACTGCTTGCAGAATTGGATAAGCTACGGACTTTGTCGAGTAAAGGAAAGAGAACCTGCATGGCAATGAGGAAAAGACAAAAATTATGGCATGCAATGAGATTTCATGTTAGACGACGATGCAAAAAAACAAATGTATGTACACAAATTCAACTCTAAATATTTAGGCGACAACATACAACAAATAAAATATAATGAATAATATAAAAGAACCAGTGGCAGAAGCATGAAATGAGAGAGAAATATAAATCAAAACAAACTTAACAATAATTTAGCAAAATCACTGCTCCCAGCATAAAGGGTGCTCTTAAAACATTGCATACACTTGGAAACATATAAAACTAACAAAAATTAGCCTTCTTTTTTACAAATAAAAGGAAAAAACTCTTGGCTTTCATACTGTAATTCATACCACCATGAAACGTTTTTAGTTTTTCGGCACTTTCATAGGTACTTAACCAAATGATGGCATCACCAACCACTTACTCATCAAAATAATGTCATTCACTGCTAAAATAAGTTTACTCCTAATACTCCTAAATTTCCGTGACATTTCCAAAGCTTTATATATATTAATGGGAAAACCTTTGCTTCATTTTTCCATCACAACATGGTAAATAAATGGTAATGACCTCAAATCATCCTTTTGAAGACCCTCTAAACACTTCGCTGATTGAATGAACACATTTATTTTTTTTATTTATTACTTCATTTATTTCATTTATTACTACATTTGAGTCTATCAAAATACTTCTGCCATAAAAATACAGTTGCTTCTGGAGCACCATACTTTTTTGAAGCATGGATATAATTATTATTTCCTGCTTCTTGAACTGCAAGAATTTTCAAATTTATATCTTAAATAATTAGGATTTCTTTGTGATGAGGGTAATAAAGAAACTTAACACTTCCACAATAAATTTATTGTGGTAGTGTAAAGTTTCTTTTTTACCCTCATCATGAAAGAATTCCACAAAAATAAACCTGAAACTGTTATGTTTAGGATTTTTTGGTTTACTTGGGATTTGGAGAAGTGTTTTTCTCAACATGATCAATATCCTTTTCTCTATCCTATTCTCTACCATTAATTTATCAAAGAGTAAATGTTCAGAAGTTATAAATACAAAAACACACTGGTGTAAGAGCTAATGCCACCAAAACACGAGACAAATTAAGAACCACAAGACAACGCATGTAAAAGAAAACTCAGGTATGACAATATGTTTGCTAAGCTATACAATTTAGCTTAGATCAATTTTCAATGTACTCCTCAAGATGCTTTTGGAGAATATTTGCACAATGCAGCATCCTAGCCAAAATGTCAAATTAATTTGCAATGGTGCGTTTACATAAATATATGACCTAATATGCAAGCAGAGATGTGCAATAACATAGTTCTGAGCTTACAGTACTCATCAGGTTATGATAATGATCAACACCGAAACCTGGGCCATGTTCTAAATAAAGTGCGTGGAACTACAAAGTCAATTATTTCATTTCAATATGTTATGTAAATTACATTAAGTTACGCCAGAGACAACAAATACTCATACATAGCATGAATGTCACATTAAAATGGATTGGAGAATAAAAATCACATTATACCTGGGCCAATATGGTAAGTACCAACATGGTGAATGAACACAGCATTTCATGGTGGGATTCCGTGATATCCAAATGCATGATGTTTGCAATCATGGAATGGTTTTACATGTTCTTGTATATTAACTATTTCTAATCTTCACTCCGGCAATTTTTAATCACGGACTACACACCTCTGTATATATTATGAGGAAACATTTTTGTCAATGGCAGAAGTTTTATAGCTCAAGAATTGATGCCATCCAATGCTCAGTGGTCATGAACCCACTCACCATTCCATTCAAAAAGTTTCAGTTATCAATTCCAAAGGACAAGCAATAACAAGGTGTTTACCAAATTAATAATGCAAGTTAGAAATGCATCAAGATGGTGTGATGTAAAACGAGAGGTACAAAGCATTCAGAATGAATGCTAATTACAACAACATCTTAACAATGGCTGGTGCTGTGAAAGCACATACAAGTTGAATAAATGCAACCTAGTCACCTGCCACAACACAGCCTGCCAAGTTGGCTGATGAAGCAACGCCCCATGAGCAGAAATGGTGGAAAAGAGTGTTTGGCCGGCAGATTTCCTCACAGCAGGGCGAGAGTCCACACAAAGATCTCCTAAAATTTAATCACAAGCATTAATTCCCTTCTATATATCTCATCTACAATTTATTATTTTGAGCGGAGGAATTATGAAACCTCTCTAAAATATCGGATAAAACATTAATTTGTCAACTAGTTGAAGGTTTTATCATAATATATCTACAGCCAAAACCTTAGGATGCTTCAGTCAAGGTGATTGCTGATCCTTATAAGGTCAACTCTGCATTTAAAACCTACTCCAACCTAAATAATAAAAATTAATAAGAGTTTGTGCCACTGTGATAAAGTTTACATCAAATGTTAAAAAAGAATGATTATTTATTAATTAATAATGCATGTAAAATTCAATACCTTGATTGAACCTTGCAAAAATATACATACATCTGTGGACTTTTTACTTATCAATCACCACTAGTATGATACTAATAGATCCATAAATACTGTTAAGACCCTCAAGGTAGTGATTAAAATTTGAAAACATGTGCTTTGTCAAGATAAATGAGGCTTTCAAGGACAACTCAAGACTTGAGGATACCTCAAGTGAAGGATAAAAAGAATGCCTATGGTGCCATAAAACATTTTGCATATCTGTGCACACTTTCCAATTAATCAATGCCTCCTAAACAACAAACTACAGCATATGCAGAGCACAGCCTTTGACAGGAATTCCACATTTTGAATTCCCTCACCTGGTGAATCCATTATCTCCTATACATACACACACACACACACCCTCTCTCTCTCTTGTCATATTACGTAAATTAAAGGTTTCACCTAAATTTCCACTAGCGTACTAAATAGGACCATATGGACTGAATTCCATATTCTAGTCTTTTTAATTTTTTAGACACTCAAACCCATGTCGATGTTTCTGTGAAATATGCTTTGTGATTTATGAAAACATTGTATTGGCACACAATATGATACCAGCACAGAGTATTAATTATTGGTAATATTCCATCATTCATTACATATCAATTTATTCTGCCATTTTAACATCAATCATCAATTCAATTTTGAAATTGTCAAATACATATTCTGACCGATGATGATCAATTTCCACTTATCAAAGATGATAGCAACCAAAGCATCAACACTTACATCCTCCATTACATTTAAGTGTTTTCCATACACCACAGACACCAATTAAAATTAAATTAAGGATTTTATGTCATTTTCAATATTTAATAGGACATGCATATTTACGGTTAATTTTGTTACTTTTCAATCAACATAATTTTTAATCCCAGTGTGTGTCATTAAGAATAAAGCAATTCACCATGGAGCAGAAAACAGCCATTCAAAAAGACAATAGGATGATGGTTAGGGGTATTTCCAAGAACTACAAAACATCCCCACCAACACATTCAACAATTCTGAAAAATAGAGAAGGTACCCAACAGCAAGCCAGCCACAGCCATAAATCCAACAAGAAAATGATTATGATGTACAATTAATGAGAAAGTTGACGAAGTCACACCCAAAAGGTTTTCACAGTCACCAAATTTCCACTCCCTGGCCAACTCCTATGTCTGAGACTCGAGCATTTTGCCCCGAGTCTTGGTGAAGACAGGTTTTCTGGATTTAAAAGTTAGCTGGAGAGTTTAGAGAGCACCATCACACATTCTATAAGAGGATATCCCGAAATAGTTATTAGTCTCTGCAGATGCCATTACCCTGCGGTAGAGAGAAAAATTAAAGCCACAAATGAAATGGATTACCACTGACTCATGACAGAGGGCTAAAGAGAGAGGTACTCAATATGAGAGCACAGTGGAGGCCTTAGTTTTCATTCACTTATATTTTAATTCATTTTTCTCAACTCCATATTGTCTACTGGATGCCTATTCTATCATTTATAACATGGCAATGGTCTCCATTGAAGTACTTGTTACACTTCCTTACTGCTATGAAGCTGAATTTACAACCGTTTTGTTGAGATAACATTCCCAACCAAGAATACAATTACTAAGTCCATATAGCTTACTTTTATTAATAGGACATGGATTGCATTTAAGTTTTAAAAAATCTCAAGGAATGTTATTAAATATATTATTAGTTTACAAAAAGGGAATGATGTGTTGCAGACAATTGAAGTTATGTTTTCAAGTAATCATAAGAACGGCATAATTATAGGTTTAATAATACATTGTGGCACATATTCCAATAATGCCACATCAAAAATGTCTACTAAAATTTAATAGAAATATATATTTTTCATATTGCACTGAGTGAAATTGAATTAAGAGAGTAAATTATGAAAGTTTTTGCATTTCATCCTGTCATAAGTTATTTTTGTGCATTAGAACTGGTCGACCCTATTACACGGTGGCCTCTCTGTACAACAATTTTTTACCTGAGTCCCGAGAAGTTTGTTACGCAGAGGCTTCGTTGTATTTGATTTAAAAGACTTATGCACCATTTTAAATCACAACTTTATACCATGAAAAATTTCCTCATTATGAGTGAAACAAATAATACTCAGAAACAAACAAGCAGCTCATCTCAGAAAACAAACATAGGAATTGATTCAGGATTAGAAATAATTGTTCATTTACATCTCAATAAAAACTTAATTGTAAAAAAATGTCCTTACCAAGTCTAGCATACAAGCACATCCATAGTTTATCAAATGGAGGCATGTTTGGAGTTCCTGGGAAGTCAGGAAAGACGTTTGAATCACCAGACAAGGAATGGCACAGCTTTTCTTGATTCTGATAAAAATAATCTGAAATATTCCACTGGAAAGAAATTCAATTCACATTGTACATTAATCAGCAAAAACATTGATTCAAAGTTCAGAATATACAAGTAAGGTACACATTCAAATAATACTAACAATTTCAGTCACTTTTATGACTGCTCATTGATATTGATACATAAGGATTACTTTAACACCATTTTTAACATATACATTCAACCCCCCGACATTCACTATTACTGGAGAGGATAAAATGGCATTCAGCAGAAGGGGGAAGCTGGCTTAGGGAAGGCGGCATAAGTCTCTCACAATGCTTGGTAAAGGACTTTCATTCAGAAATTCAAGTGGAATCTGCAAAGTCAGTCTCATTTAAGCCTGCTGGCACAATACCCTACTGCAAATTTTAACTTCCTCAATGTAATGAAATTGCTAAGTGACCATTTTTTCCATTCATTTTAGTGACTGATGAAGTTTTTGGCAATAGAACCATGATGAAATTTCCAATCCTCTAGTTTTTGCTTAAAATAATGATTTTTTACATTTCTAATGATATTTCATCCAAATAATCCTTGAGATTTGCCATTTGACAAAAGTCTAAGGCGAAAGATGGATGCACCAACACAATCACACACACAATGCATTGATACACACAGAACAAATTGAAAAACAGCATAGGCACTATATTTTAGAGATTTTCCACAGTTAAAGGGCAAATGTAGAGCTGTTTATACTCTTGGGAAACTCAAGCAGAGTATTAGAGAACTTATAAATCAAAGAATACATTTTATTTACGTTCAGAATATACACGAGCAAATGTAAGCTATGCACAAATATATTCTGGCCACTGGATTACCATAAATTGTGCCCAATTATCTTTAGCAAAAGGAAAATGAAAAAATAATAATTAAACCATCCTTCACTGCAAAAGAAAGCTCTCCAGGTTTACGTAGGTTTGTACATCTTATGCACACACTCTAAAATCATCTGATAAACAATAGGCGACTGATGAATTATCAACGCATCTTTAAATTTGTTATGAATTCATTACATCAGATAGGCATTAAATAATCTGGGTAACTCTTTAAAGTACAAGAGAAGCAAAAATTCACCCTTTGCAAGTAAGGAATTGATAGAAAACAGGATTCTCAAAACTCACACAGTTTAGGGATCATTTTCCAAATTTTACTAAGATGCCGTAATCATGAACTTGAATGTCCCATTATTAGTAATATTTAATATCATCATTAGAAGGTAAAGCTGAAAAATTGTCATTTTTGAATTAATTTTTCTATGCTTTTTTTGGAGTTTTGTATTTTTTACATTTCCATACCACCTAATCCTCATTGAACATATCATTAACAAAAGAAATGGCCATGCCACCATGCTGAAAATCTGGGAAATTGATTTTTACAGCTACAGTAAAAAACCAACCATTACATACAAGATTATACAGCACGTGTTGCAGCGCTCTGCAAATAGCTCCTTTTAAAGAACACTCGCTGGGTATGCAGGGAGAAAAAATTAGTCCAGTCACCTAATGGCAGATTGTTCTAATGAAATAAACCATGGCGATGGAAATTTTCTAGGGGCCAGTCCATATTTCAAATATGTGGCTATGAGGTCTGACTCACTCTTTTCACCGATGATGACAAAATTAATGACCAAGTTTTAAACATGCATTCAGTTTACCCTCCCTTCAAATGACACCGTGGGACAAGATGCATCAAGCTTCTTTTTATTTGAATTTTTCCTCAGATAAAATACACTTGTTCATTCCCAAAAAAGGCTTATATGTATAGCGAGTTTCACTGTACTGTGTGCTGCTCACTGGAGATGTTATTGGAAGTTCCGACTACAAATATACTTCCATTTAGGGCTCACAGGGACTTTATAAACAATTTTTGCCAAGCAATTTTTACTCACCATTAGGCCCACTGCAGTAAGAGAAATGTTTAATTCCTGAGTCTGAGATCCAAATTTGGCAGCAGTGTCTACACAATGTGGTAGACAACGCCAAGGCATTACAGGCAAAAAATCTGTGACAACCAGCTGAAGGCATTGAAAAGCAATACGAATGAGGTTTTCCCTGAAAAAAGATGTAAAATTTTAATGACAGAAAACTAAAGGGAATTAGAACCAGAATTAAATGGTCTCAAAAATTTCAACCAATTATACATTAAACCACAGCATGATCAGGCATTGTCTGGTCTTACTGTTAATGAGACAATGCTTTCAAGTCAGAGGCAGAAGACAACTAGGAATTAGACTAGAGGAATGCTATTAAGTTATTATTAAAAATCCATGAACAGTGAAGCCTCATAATAATGAACCCCAAATTAGCATAAAATTTATAAATTATTTCATAATCAAGACCTCTCCCCATAAATCAATGCATTGAAAACCTCTTAATTTACAAGGGATTTCAGGAAAGTCCATAATGAGAGTATCCATCAAATCACATCAAAGACCAATAGTAAATTCATAAAGTCTACTCTCTATAACTTTATATATATATATATATATATATATATATATATATATATATATATATATATATATATATATATATATATATATATATATATATATATATATATATATATATATACATATACATATACATATATATATATATATACATATATATACATATATATATATATACATATATATATACATATATATATAGATATATATATACATATATATATAGATATATATATACATATACATATATACATATACATATATATATACATATACATATACATATATATATAGATATATATATACATATATATATATATATATATATATATATATATATATATATATATATATATATATATATATATATATATATATACTCTATAATGTTTTCTAGGTTCAACCTCTCCAGTATGGAATGAGGGGTGACAAGCCGATTCGTGGGGAGTTATACTTACTGTTAAGTATATTTTCCCTCATCTGGCATACAAAATACTTGTCACTATTACAAATTTTGATAAGAACATTGCTTTAAGCCAGCAGTAAGCAAAACATGTTCTTGACAGTACTTCCTAAAAACATTCTCAAATAAATCATGCAATGGAGCATCTTTAGATTCATCTCACATGTGGAGCTGCTGCAAAACGTATACACACTAGGCTAGTGGGGATGTTGCCCTCTCTGCTCAAACAATGCCTCTCTCATGGTTAACTCAGAGTTTGCAGGCACTCTACCAAATGTACGCAGTATGATAGCATTGTTCAGTTTATAAGATATTCCTCTCTATTTAGTGTGCTTTAATTGCTTATATGCACAAAAACTAAACGTTGAATAAAAATTTAAAATTAGAATAACCTAACGGGATTTAAAGAGAGGAGATGCTCATATGGCATTCAAACTTGTAGTCGTGAATTACACTTCAGAACATGGAAGCAAGGCAGATTAAAGGTGTTCTGGCCCACTACCAACTGAGAAGGTGATACAGAAATGGAAGAAGCTGAAGATTGATTTAAGGAATGCTGACATATGATTGCAATTTAAGCGAGAAAATTAGCAAGAGACATGTCTATTGCCAATTCGGATGGGACAACATCATGGTGCGAGGGATTCATAAGGAGAAATGATCTGGGCTAGCAGAGTCGCACTAAAATAGGACAAAAACTGCCTCATGAATACAAAAGAGAGGCGATAAAATTCCATAAATGCAGGTGGTCTTCTGAGGAGTTCTTCTTTGTTAGTGTGCAATCAGCTTGAGGTCCAGAAAACGGAGTTGGCAAAAATCCTTGCCACTTAACAGAATGTGCATCTTGCTTTGATTCTGGTGTATTATCTTTGAAGCAAAGATTAAATTAAAGATTGAAGCTCATAAATGAAAAAGAAACACTTTGTTCCAATCCACCACTTTATTACAGGTACGACTAGTTTCGACGCTACGGCGTCATCCTCAGGTACAAAGTGTTTCTTTTTCATTTATTAAAATGAACTTCCACAAAGTTGAGGCTGAAACTATTGAACTAATTGAAGCTCATGCATAAATTGGAAGGGCATCTCTTTGGCAGAGACGTTGAAAATGTATCATTGCCCTCATCGTACTACGATTGGAGAGATCATGCCAATAAAATTAGAGATTAACAATAGCACAGATAAATTTAAGATGTAATTTTTTCCACAAATGATTAGGGATCATAATGGCGTTATCCGACAGCGGTAGGGTCATATTGGGGTAAAAATTAGTCTGGTGTGTATTCACCCCCTGCCACACACCCCAGCGGTGGCTGGCAGGGCACATAAATAAATAAATAACTTCTCAATTGCAGCCTCTGGACATTTCAATCAATTAACTGCTCGAGAATATGTTTGTGTTTCATAGTGGATTAAGTGGATGGAGGCAACAACTCTTGACATCACACACACAGGAAGAATGAAACAGCTGTTGATTATGAGTTCATGTGTCGGTGAAAGTTAAAAATGACATTGTATGAGGAAAGTGGCAACTTCTGCGAAAATAACTGCATACATGATTTTGGCAGCAGCGATGTAGAATATCTGAGATTCTACGGTGAATAGATGTTGATATGCTTTCAGTTATCAATTTTTACAACGTAACTATTCAATTTTCTTCTAAAATTACTAACATAAAAGAACTTGGATCCTTCTCTGTGTTTTCCAAGAATTTTTCACAAACTACTCCATAAATATAAAGACATAACAGATATAATTCTGCTAAAAAGACAACGAAAAACATCCCTAACTACGAAACATTACTTCAGTGTGTCTAAATTTATTGATGACAAACATGACAAGTACAAGCAAAATTCAGCCTATGTAAATATGATGTGTGTGCATAAATATGATAAATATGTGTATTTTTTCTCTGCCTATGAATGCTTTGCTGAATTCTTATTTTTTTTAATGATGTGCCCTCTATTGCTGTTGTTCGCCAATCCTTGGACTAGTTATTTTTATCATCATAATTACCAACTGTTAACTAATGGATAAAAAAGGAGATACTTACCCGTGATGATCAGAAACAGCACCAATTATACCAAGAACTATTGGCCACCCATGAGACAAAGTCTCACCAGCTCCATGAAGCACTTGTAGCACACACTCCAACTGGCGCTGCCGAACATCGCCATGAGGCACAGTCGACAGCTCTGACAATGGGCCAAGTAACAAAGTTTGAAGTTTCTGTGGGGAGAGCAAAATGAGAGTATTCCAATGAATTTGATAGCCACTAGTATTTTATACTGCCATATGGAGAAAATCAACAAGGACTTAATTCGCTAACCCATTCAACCCATTGGTATCAGCTGGATATGACCTCTCATTTCCTAGGGGTCAATTGCTTCACATTTCACATTTTACTAAATTGATTTTAAAAAACTCTGCCGTCAAGCTTCGAGGACATTAAGTGACTAAGACACTCAACTCACAAAATTACACTACAGGATTAAATTCCATTCGTTGAATGTTATATTGGATGATGATTGGAGGAAAAGGGTAGCAAATCATGAAAAAAAATTATGTCCCAATACTTATTGAATACAAAAAGGCCATTTCAAATTTTCTTCTCAATTGTTTAACTGCAAATGGTAAAACCATAGGTTTGCTCTTTGTGAAAAAAAACCAGAGTGGAGAAATATTTCTATTCTGATCACATTAGAGTTGAGATTGAATTTTCTGTCCTTGCCAAAGAAATGCAATTCTGAGGGTAGAGTGAATTCTTCTCTTACCCAAGAGTGGCTGCAGTGAAAAAAATAAAATGCATCTATTAGGTATTCAATGACCTGCACTGTAAAAACCAGAGATACTTGTGCCACAAAAAAACCTCAATTTTGCAGTTAACTGCCACATTTTATGGTACCTCTGGTGTAAAAAAAAAAGATAAAGTGGGCAAAGGCTAGTCAAGTCACCTGGTTTTCTCGCAAGGGAGGTTGATATTTGTGCTGGAGGGCGGCTTTGACCAAATAAGTGACCGCTTCCACTCCCCACTCCCTCATGCGTATGTGAGGGTGCTGGCAAACCTCGAGGAGGTGGTTGGTGAGAGGACGCCACAAAACTTCAACCCTCGGCAAATTAACCAATCCAGTTTCGAGCAGCTTGGCAACGGCAAAAAGTGACGGCTCCTGCAGCAAAAGAACGAGCATATTCTAAGGAATAGCAAGAAGTCAACGCTGCAATGGTGAAATTTACCATTGGAAAATCACATAGTTGCTAATGCTGCAGGCTGACAATCCTGCACTTTCACAAATTGAAGAATACCCTCTTTATTATTAACTAATATTGGCCCATATTTACAGAATAAGAATTTGAACACACAGGCCTATTTCTTTAGAAATGGAATCTTGTCGTGTTGCCTGGCATATTTTTCGTTCATTTGTATCGCAAATATTCCACTATGAAGGGTCTGACCTGATAAATACTTTTTCAACAGGCACTTTGTATTCGTATTCATTCAGGAAGCAAGTTATTTATGGTTACTTACAATTTAACTCCAAACAGTGCCACATGCATTATCACACGTAATAGAATGGACCCACAACCAAATTGAGAGTAAAATAATTTACGTGGAGTTTTAAAGTTTATAAATGGCAATGCTGAATTTTAAATTACTACCATATTTCAATCAACCACTGAAGATTTTCATGAATACATACCCTATTGGAATACGCCAGCTCCATAGCTTCATGTGAAAGTTTACAAAGGGCATCAATCAAATGATGAAGGGCAACATCATCCAAGTATTGACTAGACTCAAAGAGGCGGCTCAGCATGGCAGAGAGAACAGGCAGGTCTGCCATTACTGCAGTTGTGATCACAGCATTGGCATCTGCAGTCGTTCTTCCAGCTTTGAGACTTCCCCCCGTTGACGGTTTCAAGCCCAAAATCCACACGAGGTGCTAAAACAACGGAAATAGTTTCATGAGCAAACACAAACATGTGACTCCTGAATGTAAATCCCTGAGACAAATGCATATAGATGGGTAACATCACATTTCATGAATAGAGGCTGATGCTCGATTTTTTTAGAGACCATAATCATCCATGACTTTTGAGAGAGAAGTATTTCTACGCTATGAATATGCAATACATATTAGCCCTTATATGTTAGCCATAGGCCACCTCGACAAAACTCCTAGTTGAGGGGGTTCGGAAGGGTACTTGAGGAACTGATAATGCGATTCTGCATATTATCAATTTCAACACAATTTAGTTGTCAGTTGATTACTTCAATGCTTACCATACTCATGAGCGTAAGTTTTTGGACATCAAAATAATGCGAAGTCACACAATTTCAGCAAAATAACATGGAAAATACACAAATACATTTATATCAGGATACAAATTGAATGGGCAAGTCTCTTGTTAGAAACCTTATCAAAAATTCCCACCCAGTTGGTCTGGACAGAGCTTGGCCATGTAGAGCAAGTAATTAATTCAGGGGCCATGAAATGGCAATATTACTGTCTCTAGTAAAGCTGGACCCCAAATTATGATCAACATGTAGGTCAATGCCATTGCAGGACTAATGGCAGATTACTCTTCTCTGCAGCATACTGTAAACCCTCACTGGACTCGGTTGATCCGGACCCGACCCAAATAACCCTGATAACCATGCTGTGGAGGTGGTTTATTAAAGGGTTATGAGAGGCAGTACTGATGCAGAACTCTGCCAAAAAAATTTTAATGTGTTTGCAATTTCCTATGAATGCAGTCAAAAATAATAACAATATTCCACTCGTCTATTTTAAATAAATTTTCAACCATAATTTTGGATTTTGGTAATATGTGAGATGCATTCACAGTACTCATGCGATAATTATTTATCTACGTCAAAATTAAAGTCATCAAGCACCTATTAATAACAACCCTAAGTGGTCACTGTCAAAAAAATTTCAGGTAATGCCAAGGGTTTCCTTTTAAACCATACGTGGCCAAAATGTCAAAATGGAAAGCGTGCAAATGTAATACCTCGCTGCTTGATTAAGAACTGGAAGGCAAGGGAGCAAATAGTAAGGGGATCTCAGCCTTTGAACAACTTTATTATAACACTGGTTTCTGAAGAGCTACAAAAGATATTATCCATAAACTTTTCACATGCTTCATCCGGCACCAAGAACATATCCACAACATAATCTTCCCACGACACTAGCATTCTTTCATGGCTGAAAGGTATTCACGCATTCACTACTCCTGATGAGAGTAAAAAACTGAAATTCGATACTACTCTAGATAAACATGAGCCTGTTGTGTATGGAAATGAGATTTTTTAATTCATCAGAATTCAAGGAAATGCAAGGGCCACTACACGGCAGGTAATGACCCTGACCGAAGGGGCATGCACAATTGGCTTAGTGTGAGGAAATAGATACACTGTGAGATCTGAGAAAATGAGGTCCTTTCCTCAAGAGTGTAAGGGGGAAAGTACGACAGTAGTAAACAGGGAATAACATGCTTCTTTCAGTAAAAAGATGTAAGCAAGTGGAAGAGAGAAAAAGAGAAAGTTTGTCCAGAGCTCACTACAGGGAGATGGAAAAGGTGCGCTCTTAAAACAGGAGAGAACATGCTTTTCATCTAGAAAAAGAGTGCATCAATTTTCCTAGCATAAATTTGTTGACGGGGATTCGATCCCAGATCCCTTGATGTCCAGCCAAGTGCTTTTGCAAGTCAAGCTACCTTAAGAGTCATCCGAGATTTCAGAATGTAAGAGGACACCTATGTACATGATTTTTTGGTTTTGAAAATTGTTCTATTATTATGTGCATTAGTGGACAAGCCCGTTAAATCTTGCCGTTGTGGCATCCCCAGCAGTTTCTTTGAATTTCATCTAATGTAAGGAGCAAAAAGTAAGCCCATTGCTTCAGGAGCAGCATAACAATAGTGTCACTATGGCCTAATAAAAAACAAAAAACTTGGTAAAAATAAAATGATAGAAACTTAACATTTCCTTAAAAATTCCTGATTATCTTTCCACACAGCAGGCAATTAATGTTGTTTCCTCAAGGTTTTGTCATTAAAATCAATATTTTAGACTCCCTCTGAGTCTAATGTCTCCTTCCTTATCAGACATATGGCATACAGTGCTGAGCAGCCTTTTACTGTAAGCAATTGTAGGTGGAACACACAGATACTTTATTGCCAAATGTGTAAGCCACTAAAGAGGCTCATAGAATAGAGTTAAAGCCTACATTTTCCTCTTAAATGAAATTTGAATAGTATGAAATTTAACCTGAAGCAGAGGCATGATTCTCTTTCCTGAAACTATTAATCAAAGACTGATAAATCCCAGATATCAGTGCATGACATTGAACATCCATTTCATCACAATTCAGGTCGCTGAACAATCTTACCATAATGCTGTAATAGTGTCTAGGCTTGATCAAGTACTGGACCTGAAAGTAGGACCAGGTTCATTGGACAACAAATTACTAGGGACAGGAGAAGGAATTCTGACAAGATAACATTTTAATGACCATGATTCTTGTGACCCAAGGAAGAACCAGTGAGATGCTCAGCTCCTTTGAAATGTAATTTTAAAATAACCCTATTCGAGTTGGTAGCACACTTTTCCCACATTTGGGCATTGTAAGATGTTTTCTTAGGTTTGAGGGGGTGGACCACAAATTATATGTTTAGTGCACAGAGTGTATCATCAACATCTATTGTGAAATTCCTCCTAGCATTTGAAGACCCTTCATTTGCATGTGACAATTTTTACTGAGAAAAAAAATAAATCCAGGGCGGCAAAACAGAACTTAAAATTCATTCAGGATCACAGAACATGAGGGCGGACCGGCACCGTCGCCTGCCCTATAAATGGTTGTGGTTCATTTTTATTCTCTCCTTTTTTGCATAGCAAAGAATTATTTTATTGGGAGAAATTAACACTTGAACCCTTGTTTTGCACCAGGACTTCTGCTAGCATGCATATAAAGTTGCAAATTGGTTTCCAAGCAAATAATTTTTCCCTTCCACTCCTCCCTTAACCCATCCAACCTGGTGCTTCTACCCCCTGCCACACACCTTTTTGGTGGATTTTGGAGTATTTAAGTAGATGTAGATATGAACACATGGAGTGGGAATTTGCTCAGAGGACTTCACAGCAGGTAGTGGTTGGTTATGGCGGACATAGTCAAAAGATATTAAATTTTTTTAAAAGAATATTTAAGCGACAATGCATTTAATTATCTTAATAATTGCATTGCTATTAAAATTTTGATATGCTTGGAATAGAGAATAGCCCAGATGATCTGTACGTGGACAATCAAGAGTTTACTGTATTTTGAATTGCATTCACAATCATGTCATTGATGGCATCATTAGTCATTACATTAGTCAAGTGGATGCTACGTATTTGAGTTCAATGGACTGAAATTTTGACCCGCTATTCCAACCAAATGATTAAACCAACAAGCAAATAAAAGACTCCTGAACACTAACGAAAAGCTGTTTGTGCAGATGGTAATGGTAGCCACAAGACAAGTTGAAGAGTGTGTGGCAGGGGGAGCATTTTGACAAACTAGAAATCTGAAGAGGCTAATAATGGAGGCTATAGAAGTGACGCTCCGTGTATTCCAAAAGGAAAAAATATAGGTGCTTCTAATTTTGATAATGCCCCTCACATCTTGGCATTGAAACTTCGTGCAGTGAATGAAAAATAGTAACTTTGTGATTCAACTGATTTTTCAGTGGAATCACAGGGTTACCATTTTTCATTTCCAATATGAATCCATTCCATAAAGTTATGCCAGAAGCCATCAATTATATTCATGCAGTAAGATTTAGTGCTTTTCCACCATGCAATTCCATCATTGTTTCACCCAATGGATCAAGGGATGGCTATTGGCTGAAAGAGGCTGTGCGATTAAATTTTTTAAGTGAATTTCATACTAACTAGAGTAAAACTCCTAAATTATTAATTTGAATCAAAATGCTCCATCACAAAAATCACCAACAAATCCTCTCCTTTTGCTATTCATTTGTCAACAACTGATTAACAGAATGCATTGATTAGAATATCCATAATATTTCAGTAACAACAAAAAAAACAAAAGCGCATATTGTAACTGTGGATGGCAATAAGAATGACATGTGGACAACAATGACCATGCACTCCATAATTACAACAAAATAAGAAAACCGGAGCTTTTTCCTGAAGTTTAATTAAAATTTAATTTAATTTTATCTAAATTAAATTTAGCGACTCATAAGTTTGACATTAATGCATGAAAATAGATCAAATGAATGGGATAATATCATTGTTTAAACAAGTACAAATTACCCGTGTTTTAATCACTGTTAATGAGAATTATTGGTGACTTAATTTTTTGGAGAAATATGCAATATATTTTTTATTAATTTAAAAAAAAATATTAATTCATTTTCAATTGAGATTATTTTTTATGCTCAGCAAGTCTAATGCAGCATGCAGAATCACCTGAAGTCACTGATCAAGGGCACACACAATAGCAGAGGGAAATACTCAACAGCCGTGCTCACATATGACATCAAGAGCCAACATTTTTTCTTACGCAGACTATCACATGCCCTACATAGAACGGATCAGTGATGCACAAAACCAAGATTTCTAATGATTAGCAAACCAAAAATTGGCATCATAACTGCATACATGAATGGAATGTTTGGAAAACCAGAATGAACTGAATGAGACTCATGACGGCTAAACCCCGGATTAAGTAAGAACATACTTGCAGAGTAGTGAGAACTAAATGCCAAGCTGATCCCAATATGCTTCCATGACAGTGGGCTAGACTTAGCAAGGCACGCATACACTGGAGGTTTTTTGCTGTCAGCATCACAGGTCCCTGCTGGGCTCCTAAGGAAAAAAGAAATTTTTCCATCAAGTTGTGCTCCATCATTATTGTATAAAAATTACTGAAAATATTTTCCATCATTTTTCTTAATCTTCAGATACAAGGGTGAAATAAAGACATTTAAGTTAGATTTTTAAAAAATAATTAAATGTGATTCAGAATGCAATGCGTAAATGAACCTAACACACAAATACATGGACTTGTATAAATCAGAATGATGTTATTTATCTTATTAATCTTTTGACTCTGCTGAACGGATCATGAAAAATTGGAATGTAATTTTAATGCATTCTCCTCGAAATACCATTGATGCACTTGAAAAACGACAACATGAAACATGTCTTTCGCCAGAAGGGCATTTTTAAAGGGGAAGGCAAAGCTCACCCAGTGACATATGCATTCAGGTTACCATTCCGGTTAGCATTCAGGTTGTGGTTGAGCTCATGACAGTTTGATCACCCATGCCCGGAGTCTTGAATGACCCATTACAATGGAAAGTTCCCACCACACGGAATCACATTTTGTAACCTTAAGTGAGAGTTCTAATCAAGTCAACACTGATGCTCACATGATTCCACGCAATTGAAGGAAATATACATTTTCTGGTGTCGAGGTAATCATTGTCTGCCATCAATAGAGGTAACGTATGCCACATGTATAATCATTCCAACAGGGTCGGATGAATAACTGGAGCGGTTATGAGTCAAGCTGGATCCCATGGGCACTCAGGGTGACACCAACAGTGTGCGAACATCATGCATTTAGGGGAGGGGGGCTCATTTCTTTAACTGGGCTGAATATGGAGTCCCGTTGAATTCCAGCAACCAGAAAATCACATCCCTTGGATGTCTGCTGGGGGTGTACAATTGTACTCATACCGAATTTGTACCCAGGAGCTTCTAAGTAGATCCAAAATGCTCTATTACAAACTGAATTTGGATTTAGCTCTGCAGATTGCTGCTTTTGTTAGGTACCACTCCACTAGAATGATATTTAACATGATTGAACTGAACAATCCCAATACAGCTTGAAAACATGGGGGTTTCCAGAAAATTTTTATGACTTTTAATTTGATAAGTGAAGAATAATCTCCATATGGTTCATATTCTTGGGAAAATGAAATGTTTGTTGCTGAGAGGCATTCTGCTTCACTTATACTCGTCTCCAAAACATTTTCTGCGTAGTGGCAGAGACATATTTAAAACCCCCAAAAAAATATTTTGTGATATTCCCATAAATTCTATAAGTCAAGTAGTAGTAGTTTTTAGGGTGGGCGAGTGACTGCTGAGGTCATTTGCACCATTGGGGATGGACAGGAAAGGATGAAGGGTGGAGAGAAACCTGGCGTCGCCATTAGCCTACTCTTTACGAAAGGCGCCAAGGGGTCCGCAGTTTAACGTCCCATCCAACGGACGGCGTACTCAATCAAAGTGCCCTCCACAAAGCACAAGTAGGGATCGAGATACCTCTGAAAAATATTCAACACCGCCGGGATTTGAACCTGCATCCTCTGGGTTCTATAAGTCAATTTCTTTATGATAGATAGATAGAGGTCTTTATTTGAGAGAAATTGAGACCAAATGGACCCTTCTTCTATTTTCTTGGAGCAAATACAAAAAACATACGTGCTCTTTTCATGCTTTTGAGCACTGTGATCTGACACTTTTTCATTTTCTAATTTGTAAAAAAAAATTAAATTTTTATGTGTTCCAAGAGTCACTAATTAGATTCCAGTATAGCATTGGTGGCTACCATTGCAAGGTGACACACATTCAATACATTTTTCATCCACCTTCAAGTCAAATGGATTTTTACAATTTGAAATTGTTGCATTGCAATACGCATTACAGGATAGCCCCGTTAAAAGTTGCTGCCACAAAATCTACTGCAGTTTCTTTGAACAGTTGGTTTTCGCCCACTTCTGAGGAAGACGCTTTTTGCAGTCGACAACACACAATCGTGTGGAAAATATCTACGCTACTTTTATTTAAAAATATGGAATCTGATATATTATGAAGTTCACCCTCCGAATAGTGCCCAAACTAGAGCAACTACTGAAGTAACACCAGCCAGAAAATTTATGATGCACCCATTTTAGGTCACCTCATTGAAGCAAATGTTATGGCGGAATGGCTGAGCAAACAAAGTATTTATGTGAGGATGGAAGTTACTCAGGATAGATTGGGAGAGAGGAAGTGAGGATTCCCTCACCATCCCTTGCTGAGATAGACCTTGAAGGACCATCCTTACAAGGGGCACAAGAATTTTAAATCCAAGGAAAAATCAGGATACGCACCAATAGGTAAGGAGGCAGTGGGTAATGGAGTCCCAACGGCTACAACCTGCTGTCGATAGTCATTATCTCCATAGGCACTAAGATTGTACTGAGAGGTCATGTCCTGGCTATTGGTGCGTGAATGCCCTGAAATGGTGGAAATGTACACAATTAAAATATTTACCAAAAGGGCATACTAGTTCAAGAGTCGGTGTGTTACTTCGGTAGGATACTTGCCTCTCCCTGAACCTGCTCCTTGAGGCATTGCATTCAACACAGTCAACGCGTAATGTGGTGGGAGGGAGGCTTTACAAATGGCTGTTATGAATGCATCCCTGGGAATTTGCAATTCCAGACGACCACAAAGACTAGCAAACGTTTGGATGGCTTTTAACACATTTTCTGAGGCTGATTCATCCGTGCTGAAAAGACAAAAAATCATATATATCCATATGGTACGAGTGGTGCAGATATGAGTGGCTACTGTAGCAACAAATTAAAAATGGAACCGCCAGGCAACTCGATCATTCCAAGACTAAATCACACACCAATGCCACCAACACTTTAATGAGAAAGGAGCACCTATAAACAATTATTTACATTACCATGCATAAGTAATGTTTCTTCGTAATACATAAGTCTGAAAATTAATTTGCTTGCCTGGTTGGGAACACACCAAGCAAGACAATACGGAGTTTCTTTTCTCTTATAATTGTTTGTATAATTAGGGTAACAACACACTAAGTAACATAGGTGAGGTCCAACTTGGATTACTATTCAGAAAATTATGAGCTTGGATGAGCATGGATAGCACTCCATGCATTTAAATATTTGCATCAGCTTTGTGAGATTTTGTTTCAGGTAAAGCATCAGATATTTTCTCCACACAGTGGAACAATGCGACTGCTTTGATTTCCCTAGGCTAACTGGCATTTTTATTGGCTGTTTCTATATGGGGGGGTGACATGGTATGCTCTGGCTCCATCTATTCACCTGCCCCTCTGCAAGGACCAGAACAGACTTCCCACAGTCATTTGAGATCAACCTCGAAAACTGCTAACATTTCCACCATACAGCAATAAATATTATAAAAATCATGTAAACCCACAAAATGTGCACTAAATCAT
Organism: Hetaerina americana; assembly: GCF_022747635.1. Lineage (NCBI taxonomy): Eukaryota > Metazoa > Arthropoda > Insecta > Odonata > Calopterygidae > Hetaerina > Hetaerina americana. Next base: position 1,173,456 of record NW_027286292.1, on the reverse strand, counting down.
AAATAATGTTTTCCCGGATATATTATGAAATCCATCACGTAAAATTCCCACAGCAATGGCTACACCAAAGTAAAAGTCATAGGGATCAGCTAATAATTTATTAGAAAATCACCATTACTAATAATGAAAGACTGATATAGTGAGAAGTTTTTAGGGATAATTGGCACTTGTTTGAAGATCTCACAGTGGTTAATTCCAAAAATTTTTATTCCTCACCAATGATGATGGAATGAACAAAATTTGGATATTTAAATACTCAAGGCATGAAACTGCAAAACACAGAAATGAGGTGATACATATCCTGGTTTCTCATTGGAGTTTAAAAAACTTGAACATGTCGACCAAATCAAAAACACAGCATAATACGGCTGCCTTTACAGCTAACTATTTCAATGTTCTTTCCTTGATTTTGTGAACTATTGATTGTGGGCGAATAAAATTATGGAATACATAGGATGTAGAAGTACAGAACATTGATCTATTATTATTGTATATTTGCACTTAGAATGTGGGTCGCGCTAGTCCAGGGGTGAAGCATTAAAACACTGACCGGAGGGCCCAACTTTGATTCCCAAGCAAGCCTCTCTGGGCACCCTCAGCTCCACTCAAGCTGTGTGATTTTCCGGGTCACAGATCTTCCTGGGAAACCATAACTGGCACAGGGAAAGGAGCTGGCCCCCCTACTCTGGTGTGTGAATTTCACATGCCGTCGGGCTTAGTACTGTGTGAATTCCACCATCACCTACCAAACTGAACTTCTGGTTGAAAGACCGATGACAAAATTTATTTGTGCTACCTGAGAGCTACTACATCATGAGATAAAAAGAGCAAGACTATTGACCAAGGCTCAAACTTGACCGAGCTTACTTTCCATTGTTTCCAATGGAGTTTCATTAAGGAGTTTCTCGAAGTAATGCCATCCAACATCACAGCCAGGAATAAAAATGTTTTCTTTCACACTCCTCCTACCTAAGTTTTTCTGTTCTGTCCTCCATCTTCTGAAAATCCCTATATCTGTATCATCCTTCCGTGCAGTGCAAGCAGCACTTTATCTTGTGAAGGCTTTTTTATTGTCTTTGGGGTACCCCTCACCAACTATAATATGCCTAAGCATAATGATGAATAAATTGAAGCTCTTCATGGAGCTGTGTATTAAAAATGATGGCAGTACCCAGTGAAATGATTCAACCCAATGCTGTTCCCAAGGTGGTTTCCATATAGAAAGTCAAAGCACAGCACATCTTCACTCTGGATGAACAAATATCCCCAATAAATACTTCTTCTCACAAATAGCTATGAATAAGGGCTGCCTGTTGCTAGGTTAGAGTTTGCCAAACTATGTTTCATAAAATACAGATTATACTGCATTTAACAAGTATATATATATTTTATAATTGGGCCCAAATTCACAACTCCATCAAAAAAAAACATTAATAACATACCTATATACATATATTTAATGTGGAACTTCAACAATGAAAATTATCAAAAATGTTTCTTGTTACATATCACATATTTTTAACTGAAATTCTAAACTAATGATTGATAGAAAAACTAAAATATACTACCTTGCATCAATTAGGGGACTCAGAGCAGCCAACAGCCCACACCAACTGGAATTTATTAGTTGGCAGTGCAATCGATTCTCCTCGTCTGTGGCAATATATTCTATTTGAGTGGGCTGCCCATCACCGCTGGGTAGAACACATTCAATTGTAATTGAAATGGACCTTATGATATCCAACAGACATGCATATGCGATGGATATTCCATATCCATCTGGAATGCAAGGGGGTTCAATCTTATCCAGCATCTCAAGGCTGAAATTATGAAACCAAAGTAAAAGGAATAAATTAAAGATTTATCCTTATATTTAACAAGATTGCATGCAATTTATCTAACAGGATAACTCAGAAAACCAACATAAAATTACATAAAAACTGCTAATGAATACTTTATGCATTTACTATATGCACTTTCTTAGTATTCAGTCAAATACTAATACAATATGTATCAACCAAAAGCAATGGTGTGCAACAATAGCTTACACACACAATGAATTTCAACATTTGATGAAACAGGGCGAGTCAGCATTACCTGATGGTTACTCCCTGAGTCAAAAATGTCAGGCAATGCTGACTCACTTTTTATGATAAAATGGGTGGTGCAGAAAAAGTAAATGCTCCAAATAGCAATCTGTACAATAAAATCTATATAATTCATGAATAAGTTAGTACACAACAATCGCAATATTTTAATTGTACATGATTTAGGATTAAGTAAACTCTCAATTATCTGTACTGTTATCTCTTCCCAGTACTTAGAAATTTTAATGAAATTAAAATCATTAAGATAATTACATTTTTTGAAATTTTGATACACTTTACGAAAAATACAAGTTTGAAATGCCTAGGCTTTCTTAAAAGCTTTTAATCTCCCAAAATCAAAATTTGTCAATAGCATTTAATATTTTAATTTACATTTGTGCAGTATCTATACTTTCCCATAATCACTTTCCTCGCATTCATAAGCACTGGAAATCCCATATTCTCCTCTAAGGCAAGCAAGTATATGGCTTCAATAGGCAACAAATACATCATCAACTATCTACAATGCATCATTTTAATTGGTACCATATAATTAATATGAATCTGAATTAGGAATACTTTCTCAATTCATCATTAGCCAGTATTTGTGTTTTTCTGGCTCTCTTAAAAATAGCCCATGTTTTATTGACCTTCAATTCAGGAAGGCAAAGACTTTGGCTTGGAGGCAAACACTGGCTCATTTCTATTTACTGAAATGGATTTGAATGGATCACACTCTTCTACATCACTCTTCCCACTCCTTCCTCCCTCATTATACTCCCAAAATGAGAGAACACCCCATGGGCTTGTGCACTCAACGTGAATGCTCAAACTGTTCGGGTGAATGATATAAGAAGCAAATTTCAGGGGAAATTTTACTTTTGTTAAGTTCACATTCTCTCTCCGAAAAAAATGTCCTTTATAGCTTAAAGAGTAAGATGAAATTTGAGAACTTCTTTTGAGAATATCAGGAACTAAGTGGCATTCATGGAAAACAATGGTAAGCAGATTTCTGAAGTCATAATTTCCTGTGAATTGCATGCTATTTCCCATCTTCCTTTTCATCGACAATCACAAACTCCAGGAAATTTGGACCTCTTTCAAAAAATCAATGAAATATTAAAACAATTGGTTTCCATTGCAAATATGAAAACGGTTTAAATTAAAAAAAAACAAACAGTGGGGGTAAATTCTGTGGGCATACATTTTAAGGTTTCACTGCAAGCACTTGCAAGAAATATCTTGTTTAACATGATGATGACGATAAATGTCAACTGTCAAAATATGTCAACTGAAAAGCGGCAACTTTTAAACATGGCTTTAGCGGTGGTTTTTGTAGTAATAAACAGAACATGAGCAGATTTTCCCATCTCTTTGCTCAGCTGTAATCAATAATGACTTGCATGCATAGAGTGAGTAACAGTGTGAACTTGTAGCACACCCATGCTCTTTTGGAGTCTCGACACTCACTATGTAGCCTTGGCCTGGCCACAGGGGAAAGTGGTGACCAGAGGCAGCCACACGCCACGGGAGAAGAAGCCCGGCTGAGGAGAGACACCAGGTCCCACTGGCATGCCAGCCAACAATGCTGGCGGTTGACCCTGGGCCACACTGGAAGACCCTGCAACAAACACCTTGTCACTTCAGTCTGTGGGCCAACAATGGGTGCAGGGTTGCCAGGGGAGTAGCTGCAAGCTCTTGAATAATTCAGCTGATTTACATTATGACCTGCAAGCAGCCAAAAGGGTGTACTTTGCTTCTAAACATGAGGAAGATGTAAATATTTGGGTTCCACATTTGAATTTCTTCACTCAAACACTGCTTCCTAATCAAATTAAAAAAAAAATTATTGCTAAAATGTTTTGTGTGAACAGTTTCATATTATTTTGCCATATTGTATTACTGGAATAACAAAATCAACACTATGCAATAACACCGACTAGGCTTTCAATCCATTAATGTACTTGAAGGTACATTTCAGCATCACAGTTATGTAGTTTACCTCTGTGAAGATTAAGGAAAACAACTTCCAACTTGTCTTCAACACACTCCCCCACAGAGCATATCACTAATTTCATATTTAAAGAAGCAGTAGTTTTTATGGGAGGCGACCGACAGCTAAGGTCATTTGCACTAATAGGGATGGATGTGAAAGGAAGGGTGGAGAGAAACCCGGTGTTGGCATTAGCCTACTCTTGTCAAAAGGCGCCAAGGAGTCCGCAGTTTATCATCCCATCCGACGGACATCGTACTCCCTCAAAGTGCTCTCCGCAAAGCACCTGAAGTAGGGATTGGGAAACCATTGTTAAACATTTGCTGTCCCCAGGATTTGAACCTGGGCCCTCTTGGCGAGAAGCCTGTATGTTAACCACTGCAACATCCCAAACCCCCATATTAAAAGAAATATTATAGCAGTCTCAATTATAACTATCCATCAGGACTTTTTCTACCACAAACATAAGAAATAACGGCCGTTTCATTCTTCCCGTAACACAAAAGAAATGCTTGACTGCCATTGTAAGGAACTCATGACAGAATATCGACGCATCAGTATTCTGTCACAATTTGGCACCTTACAACCTTCCTTTCCCATTCCAGTGACAGTTACAGTGGAAGTTTCAACCACTTCAGAGCACATGAACTAATTTTTACTCATATCTGCATTCACTTGATCCACATTCTGCTCCCTCTATTCTCGTACCATATTTCCTCCTAAATCATATTTTCATTTCACCTCTCCTTTCACCTAAATTCCAGTCCCCCACCACTATCAAATGTTTCCTTCCATGATATTTCCAATCATTTTGCCCATTTGATCAAATACGCCATCTACTTTTTCCACTCTATGACTGCTTGTGGGCATATCCACCTGGAATACCACTAGATTGGCTGGGTCTGCTTCTGTTCCTACAAATAATAATCCATCATTAACTAGCTAAATATACTTATCTCCAGGTTCCTATGAATCACTATGGCTACCATATGTTGACTCTCCGGCCCTCTGCTTTGTATTAATCAATAATTATCACTACCATATTGGCCACACCCTTCCCTCTTATTTTGCACAGGGCCCACCACGTCTATACTTCCTCTATCATCCTGTTCCCTAACTTCCCCGCCCTCAGCATCCCCCTAACGTTCAAAGCCCATATTTTCAAGATGGTATTCCTCATGTGTCTTCTTTTTTGATGCTATCCACTTTCACGTGATATGGTATCATTTGAGCACAGATTTAGGCATAAGACTAAAACAGATTGACTACAAGTCAACTGTCACTAATTTACACTACTTTGCTATCACACCAACAAAGTTATAATGACTTTATTATTGTACTTCATGGCAATTTTTCCCTCTCCTCATTACTGTCCTTAACACCAAAAGTTACCATTTACTTATAATGACAAGTCATTTTTTTTGACTTGGCACAAAATTTTGCACATCCTGATGGAACTAATTTTTCACTGAAAATGACAGCTAAGCTAAAATTTAGTTTCTTAGATGGTTAACTATGTAGATTTAAAAGGAATAAAAAGATATTGACCACAAACACCATAAAACTTACATTAATCCATAATTTATACTTATTTCCCTTATCTCCCGAAACAACCCGAGGAAATTTAACGGTACGTATTCACAGCCATTCATTCTTGAAGGAATAGGTACTTCAAAAGGTATGTTAAATCTTTACATAGAGGCCCTCACACCCCATTGTTTTTCTTTCTGGGCTTTATTCCTGCTTCAAACCTGGGAGACTCAAAGAGATCCATTTTGAAAAGCATATGCCTACCCTGAGAAGACCAGTAGAAACTGACCAAAATCCTAATGGATATCAACAATATTGCCCCACCAAGTTTAACTTAAGGTCCTGCTCTTCTCCCTCAAGTAATGTTAGTCCAAGAAGTACAAATTCAGCCCTTACCTGAGCTACCTGGCTGACCCAGCAATTGTGGATTCACAAAAAGTGACTGCACGTAAGCTCCCAGGGAGTTTACAATATCTTGGAATATGTTAGTGGCATGTGCTTTGAGGTCATAACATTCACAAAATGACTTAAGGAGTTCTGGCTGGACTGTCATTTTATGTAGCACCTCTAATGCCAATGACCGCTGCCAAACAGGTTTGTCTGGATCCAAAAATTTCACTATCAGTGACAAAAATATTTCACACTCCGTAACCTGGAATTGGAAAATATGTACAAATCAGAATGATACAGAATCATGAACAAGAATGTCCTTTCAAGATTTCAATGCAATGCAGGAGTTACAATCTAAATGAACATTTCTTGAGTGACACCGCTTAGGTCAAGTGACCAATGGGAATTAATGCACAGCAGGTTTTCATTCCAAGATTGCCAAGTTACTTAGAGAATAAAATTAATAAATATTCTTCAGATACTGAATCACTTCACGTTAAATAAATGACCACTCAGGAAAAGAGCAATTGTACATAGTCTAAACTACTGGAAGTAGACAGCGAACATTTTCACAAAATTTGACCATGCTGGGATATTGTCACAGAATTCAATGCTGATCTTTAAAGAAAAATTTGGATTTTCCTATGAATGCCGGTAATGTGGAATTTACAAAGTTAAAATGAGGAATTTCTAAAAAAAAAGTGGTTGATAAATGAAGTATATATCAATAAAATACTTTAAATACTAATATTTCCTACTTGTCAAAGCCATTGGTTGCCAGTTTTTTCAGAATATACTTCCTAAAATTAGGAGACTTGTTCAAATGAATAAATAAGCTATTTTCCCAACAAAAATATACTTCCAATTTATACATCGTACTAATGCTCACACTGCGTTTACGAAAATTCCCTATGTAATCTTTAAAAGAGATGAAACTGCTACACTAGCATTTCATACATTCACTTTTAGGGCTCTCACTACTATATAGTCCCCCCGAATTCACATCTGAAGCATTTCCCGCCCAAATACCGATTCGTAGAGATTAAACATTAAGTTCTGAGTACCCATATGAAGCACCCATGGATAGTCAGAACTGCAGGCTGACATTTCCCCTCATGAACAGAGTCCCACCTTTGGAAGTTCTATGGATAAGAAGTGGGTGTGTCACCAAATATCACCATCTGGCCTGTCTCCTCTTTCACTCTTGCCCTACTAAGCCATGTCCCCTTATGGCTTCTCCCTCACTTTTCACTCTCTACAGAGCCAGCCCCAAAAATATGGATCACTATGCTCATGGTCTTTTCCAACTCAAAAGGTCTTATTCATGAAGTGTGTGCCTCAGGGACAGTGTGAATGGTGTATTTTAAGTTGGAGTCCTTGAAAAGCAGCAGAAAAGAGTACACAGCATCAGAAAGGGGATCTTTGCCAACTGGAGGCTGCACCAATACAACACACACTGCCTTCCTCGTGATTGAGTACCTGGCCAGGTGCAAGGTGGCAACATTACCCTGGCTACTCTACAGCCCCAATGTGGCACTGCCATATTTTTTGTTCCCAAGAACTAAAAGGAGCCTGAAAGGAAACCATTTTGGAACAATGGATAACGTCCAAGAATACCCACAAAAGTTGCCAACTTTTTTGGATTGAAGTAACTTTTGAAGATTTTATTCTGAAACATTTCAGACATGTACGAGCAATCAAAATTACAATAAATGTTGCAATTTTGCATGGGTAACAGGAGAAAGAGTGTTAACTATGATCATATGTTTTTTAAAAAAAATTAACTTTACATACTCTCATTGCCCAAACCTGAGGAAGCTCGAGGATCAAATGTCACTTCATTTGCAATAAAAATGTAATGCACAACATGCCAATCAGTCTCTGAGACCATCTACACATTTTTTGCTTATCAAAATGACCGGTTGTACAGAACATCTATTTACCAACTTTGTATTTTGCATAGCTCACTTTTGAATTATTGTGAAGGTCAAACCAAATTAAATAAAAAGCTTGTATTTCTAAATCAGTAGGGCTACAAAGAAAAGAGATATAGAGAATAATACTTAGTCCCATTTTAGCTAGATTCACTAAACAAACAAGAAATAAATTTGATTCTAAAAGTTTATTATGCAGCCAACATTTTTGAAAAATTACAATTTTAACTAACAGAAAAATTGAAGAAAATGTGAAGCAGTAGATCTGAAAGACTAAAATTGACCTGAAAACTAACATTCAACTTTATTCCTTTTTGATACAATGCAAAATTGAAAAGTTTTTCTTAGGCTTGAATTTAAGCCAACAGTTGGTTTTTTCAATTGTAAATTGTGACAAAAAACATAGGCATATTCAGGAAAATAAGGTAATAAGGCAAATGGTAAAAATATAAATTATGTAAAGCATGTAAAATAATATTAACCTAGGCATCTCAAACTCATATTGGTGCTATAAAATAAATGGGCAGTAAATGTTTTTATCAATTTTGTGCAAATGGGAAAGCTGAATAAAGTACAACCAGATGTGTCAGAGGAGTCAATGAAAAGACCTGTAGGCATCCTTCAATGTAATGCATTAAGTGTTTCAAGGAAATGACAGAAAAATCTATATGCTCAGTAATCTGCTGAAGTTTACACATATTAAACCTGAAGATGGGTGAAGCAGCCTGAGAAGTCTGATTTGGGCCACTGAATGAACCTATCACCTCTTGGAACCAACTTAACAGGGTGGGAGGGAGAAGCTAAATGATTATGGAGTGCAGAATCACGCAGACCAAGGAATGTAGAAGACCAGATCATGAAGATTCAAATATTATGCTTAAAAAATAATAAGAGTAAATACACGGAAGATGTAAGAAGACATATTCTAGTGAACTTAATTCATTAGAGACAGGGATTACTGGGTAAGCAGTGATCCAAAAAAAATGCCAAGCATTGCCCCTGCAAAAAGCAACACAAGAAAAACACCATAAGATTACTATTGAGATTCTTATGAACATAAAAATGGCCATGTTGGATTGGTTGCATAAAAGTCTTTAGGTTTATGCTACTGATGGGTTTAAGAACTTAATTTATATCCTGTTACAGCAACTGCTTTCACATTTATATTTATGTGTAGTACATTACTTATGGTACAGCAACTATCTCTGGAGAATTGCTGGAGACATTCTGCAACTTTGGCTAACACCAAGCCAAACAGCCAAACAAGACCCATTATACCCATCCGCAAAGTAGTATTCACCCAACTTCTCTCCAGGGCAAAAATTACCAAAAAAAAAACATTTCAGGATTTACAGAAAAGTCCACTAAAAGGTATTTCATAAATTGACCATTGTTAAGCTCATGACTTCAATATAGACACCCACAACAGAAAATACACAACTGCATGATTTTCTGACTTAATATTTACCACAACCACAGTGAAAAAGCAGAGCCCATGCAACATAGTTCCCCAAGCTCTCTCTGCATTCTACTGGCTTTAAAAGCTCTAGCATTATATACTGCGTGTGACACATGTGCTCCATCAGCAACCTAGGAGCCACTATGGAGAATTTTGCAGGCATTTTTCGGTGACAACTGAATTAAAGTTAGTAATTTATTCATTTGACTGCACCTGAAAAATTTTGCAACCCCTTCCTTGGAAATCACATTCCAGTTGGGTCGGCCACCCCTTCATTTAATAAGTTTACATAGGGTCTTTCCCATACTTAGAAATGTGATGAAATTTCCAAAGGAGCCCACTTACGTTTTCTTATTTATTGCTACCTGATGGACTGCATGCAAGTCAAATTTCCCCAGCAACTGCCAGTCAAAATTTTCATAGTTTCCCTAAGAGCAATAGCAAAACTGGATCGGCACTTTCATTCCAGAATGACTAGCACGAAGAGAAATAATAAAAGAACTAAAAGAAGGTGAATGATATACACCACATAGTGATGGAAAATAAAATATTCATTGAACTTTCTTAACTGGTTGCAGGAAGGGGTTGGGATATCGAAAGCTTCTGGGCAGATAAGAGCCTTGGAACAAGGTGAAGCTCTTGAACAAGCGATAAGTAGCAGACCGTGGCTAATCAAAGGCATCAACAATTAATATATGCACCTAAATTAAAGTATTTTGAAAAGTTGAGGGATGACACCAATGGGGACTATTAGTGTTATCTTCACTTAGTAGATCTCTTGAAGAAATAAAAAACACAAAATTTATACCTGATCAGTGATACTCTTCCTCTGTGTTCATTAATTTTATGAATCAAGCAAATCAAGTGATTTAAAAAAATGGATAAAAGAAAACTCAGTGCTGATCACACATTACTTTCTAAAAGGCAAGTCACCTCAAGAGACGAAAATGCCATAAAATCGATAAACATTGTGGTGAATGCATGCCTTTGATTCAAAGGTTTATAAGTGGCTACAAAGTTTTTGGATCAGCACAAGTGTTGCAGACCATTCTGGATGGCCTGTTGACGCTTCTACTCCAGCAATCATCGACCAAATCAATTATATGGCAATGGATGATAGAAGATAGAAGGTGCGGGACATTAATGCCACAACGCATCTCCAAACCATGAGGAAGCAATACACAAGATGGGTTCTACGACCACTGACAGTTGTCTAAAAACAAAATTGAGTGACTTGTCCCAAGGCTGGTTTGCAGCCGTTTCAGCAAAATCCACAGGACTTTCATCATTATTTCATCACTGCGGACAAAGCATAGATACAACACTGCATCCAGGGAACAGTCCATGAAATAGGTGGCCAGTGGGGAGCCTGCACCAAAAAAGGCAAAGACTTCCTTCAGCTGCGAAGGCTATGACAACTACTTTTGTTTGGATTTTCAATGAATAATCTCTAATGGCTATTTGGGAAAGGGTTAAAATATAACAGGTTTCTATTATTAATGGTTATTAGATAATTTGAAAACTGAGCCATAGGAAAAACGCCCACGATTGGCCCACAAAGAAATCCCTTCCCATCATGACAATGTACACACTAAATCCAGCGCAGCTGCGGCCATAAAACTAAAAAAGGTGATGATTCCAACTCATTTCCGATCCCACCTATTCTCCAGATTTGGCTGCCTTTGACCACTCGATTTGGCAGGGAACTCTTCTCCATTACGAAGAGATGGCTGGCAGTAAGGGAATTTATTTAAACGAGGTGAATGCGAAAATTAATGCAGGCTTGGCAGGGCTGGAACAATCATACTATTTGGAAGGATCAACACATTGGAGAAGCACTGGACTAAATTTTGAGTCCTCACAAGGAGCTATACTGATAAATAAAAAGGCTTTTCCCAAAAAAATTTACTTCTTTTCATTTTTTCATCGAATTTCAAAAACAGCTTGGTAACTATGTAACAGTGCATAACAGGCGCCATAAATATATAATTTAATCAGTAATGGTCATGCTGCCTTGTGCTTATCTTAGATGACCATTAGCAAGACTCCAGAAAAGAAGAAAATCTACACGACTTTTGTCATGAAGCAAATTCACAACATAATGTCCACAGACTTTAGTCACACTGTATTTCATGTTACCGAGGGCTGTCATATTGTGGAGTGAATTTCCCCCATGTTGATGAAAGTTTCAGCAACGTAATGAGTCATGTGCTATGCCTGGCCTCTTTTTTTCTGGAGAAGATAACAGCCTGTACCATAATGCCTTTTTCACAGCAATAGTGCACTCAAATTTATGCAAATAAACCACACTATAAATCATTTGAGAGATTTACGGCTAGCTTAGTAGGCAGACACTGCCTTGCTTTAATAACCCATGTAATTTCAGGGAAAAGTATTTCCTTAACCTGTAACATGCCACTTGTCAGTGAAAAAGCCCCAAATGATAAAGTGAAAATTTAAAAGTAAGTAATTTTTTGAGAAAACATGACTACTTTGCAATTACACTTACCAAAAGACTGTGGTATTTCTGAATTAAAATGGACACTACTCGAAGAAGCCTCATACTAATTGGAAAATATGGCTTGTCCAAAGGCGTTGCTGGCTGAAGATTTGCAGGAACAGTATTACGGTATTTAATATTGGGTGAAAATAATTTGATAACAAGTGCACACACACGCTCCTTCAGTAAAAAACAGAATTCAGGATGCTGAAAAATAAACAAATAACACAGTATTAAAAAATATCATTTGTTATTTGAAAGCAAAGAAACTAAGCATCCTAAAAATGTATGGTATATTTACTTTTTCATCAACACTAATTCTACCAATACCCCTCTCTTACTGTTCCACAATTGATAAGAAAATTAAGGGCCACTGACACAGGTTACAACCATCGGCTTTGCAGCCTGCAGCACTTGAGTCAAAATTCTTTTGATTGAGCGCTCTTCAATAGTTGAGGAAATGCCATAAAAGTGGCCCACTAGTTTTTATTGTACATGGAAAATACACTACAGAGCACAGGCAAAAAGGAGTCCAGGAGTCCATACCTCAAAAAATACAGATGAAAAACTGGTCAAGACTGACTCCAGCAGTTCAAGCCCAAAGGTGCGTGTCATTTCAGTCATGCCAATGAGCCAATACGGCTGATCAGCATTCACCAGCTGAACTAAATCCTGTTCAAAATAAAAGGAGTCACGACATGAATATAAATTCAAGTCCACACAAAGCAATGCTCATGACAACCTGCTTACCCAATGTCCACCTAACCAAAACAAAACAATTTTCAATTTATCGTATTTTCAAATATTATCATTCAATTATGACGAATTCTGAATTTAATTTCCCCAAATTTATTTTCATTTGCTGCACTGAATTGCTCCTTAAGTTTTCACAGCTTTTTACCCTACTTCATTATATTTTTTTTATAATTTCATTTCATTGCAAAGGAAGAGCATCAATATTTTTGAGTGATGCATGAAACAATCACATTCTCTCGGCAGAAAATGCTACAAATTTTTTCGGAAGAGATGCAAGGGATGACAGCAATTCTCAAAATATTTTAGCCCTTACATCTCCCATTCATTGGATTTCCTCTGATTTATGTCCAAAAATAGACTTTTAGAACTTAAAACTAACATCAGCATTTAATTTCAATTATGTTTGCGTGGGCCTCAAATAAAAGCTCCCCAATTTTCAGATTTGTTTCTTAATACACTGGACATGGTCCTTAAAAGGTAATTGCATATCAAGGGACAATTGAAAGTACACTAAATGAACGCCATGTAATGTACCAGAGGCCTTGCCACTCCACCATTCAATACAAAAAACTGTACACTCGGCAGTTAAAAGATATCTTTAAACAGCATAAAAATGAGGGCATGCACATCCACAAAAATCACAGCTTGAGGCCGTATTTCATGCCTGAAGGTATATACAGAATAATTGATTTGAAAACCAGTAAAGACAGTCCCTTTAAAGGCCAAACTAATACCAATATTTTGATCAGTTAAAAAAAAGACCTAATATGAACCTTCAATGCTTTTGCCAGGTTTCATTCATTTCAGAGGCAACAAAAGATTTGCCCATTGACAATTGCACATCAATATTACAATAAAGTTTTCTACATGCCGAGCAATCTTTCATCGTATCATAGCGATTAGATTCAGCAATAATGTTGGCAGTGAGAAAGAACTTTTTATCAGTAACCAACTATATATATAAACTGTTCATCAATAACCAATAAAAACCATCAAGAGCTCTCCAAACAGAATTATTCCCAAATTACTACTTCATTTCTGTAAATAATGAGAAGATATGCACAATTAATCAATGCTATTGAAATTTATCAAAATTTTCTCAGGCAGATTTTGAAATGATGAGAGCCCAAATTCAAATTATAGAATGTTTTCACTAATAGTAATCATCATGATTTCTTTCAATTATTGTTCAAATGAAATGATCAACTAATCTGGTGATACCAAAAAAGTCCATTTGCAACAATGTAACTATTTTCTTTCAAACTTTTATAAATGAGAGAATAGGAGTTATCCGATGATGGCAATCTGTTTTTAAACAGTTGGCATAAATTAATTCAATTGGATAGCATACCAGTGTTCACAAAAACATCTCCACCTTGCCCAAAATGTGACGACCACCTAAGTTCTAACGTTAAAGATATTTAATGTACAACAGAACAAACATGTACAAAGACAACTCAACAACATTCACCTGAAACATCAAATATGCATCGGCAGCACATGGCCTCAATCCTTTTGGGGCGACATTACTTGGAATTTTAAGTTCTTCTAACTGGACATCACGTTGAACTGTATCCTTCTCGTGGAAATAGTTGTCTTCTGCAACTACCCGTTCAAATACGAGTGAAACAAGCTGCCTCACAGTTGCACCAGCTGTGTTGATAGTGGTTGAGTCCTTAGTGAAATGCAAACGAAAGCAAAGGACCAAATTCTGGAATACAAAGTGAAGTACGCATTGAGATGTAATTAGAACATGACAAAAAACTACTCACACTCAAGCAAATGGAGTTTACAAGGTAAATTTTGCAACTCTGAACTAACTGCTTCAAACAACCCTAATTTATCATCACCTCCTCAATCTTATAAACAAATCAAGATTTTCTTGTCCTTCAATGGCCTCAAGCTCCAAGGCAATTGCTTCCTGGCAAGATGACGATCAAAGCATTCAAGTAAAACATGGATCTCAACTTTGGGAAATATAACTCATTTTGCTCTGATTGATGATGCTTGCGGCCCTAATGCCCCTGGGGTGTCCTTCCTTTACGTCTTTTATGGGTTATATCAGCCGAGTGAATACAGAATCCAGGACAGAGGCATGGCTAAAAAATCGCAAACCTTGCATCGGCATGATGCACTTGGCTGCTAACTAAACAACCCAACAGAGAAAAATCATTCATCAAATGCTAACTCTTCAAATCTCCTGAACCAGTTGATGCTATGAAGGCTGTCCCTAAAGATGAAGTCTCCCTTGCCAGCAAAACTCTTGATTGCCATTCCTCCTTTAAATATTTTATAGTTGATGTGTTATCCCACATTAGATACATCTGCTTCAATGTTCCATTAATGAAATATCTAATGGCCCTCTCACTACTTGCTGTAACCTCCACTTGTGCTCATTTAACATCAGTTGTTCCACAATAAACCCACTTAATCACTTAAATTAAACCAGTCAACATATTAATATTATTGTGCAAATGCCTCACCAGTACTGCACACTTTTTTAACACTTCCAAACAGCACAAGCATATGCTCTTAAACTTGACCATATAAAAAATACAATTTAATTTTCCGGTTGAAAGAGTGTATAACGAACAATCATTAGAACCCCTGCAACAACAAATGTAGGTGAAATATGGCACATTTTGATCAGACATTCTACTCTTTAGTATATAAATGAAGACTAGAAGTACAGTTGTAAGGAGCTAATCAGGGAGGGCCTGTGACACCAAGATTAAAATCACTCTCTGGTTCACCAAACCTAACTATACACAGTCCATGAGATTTTACATACACCAGTTTCAATTGGGAAACCATAATCACTCATAAGGGACACTACCACCCCGAATGCCATATAGGCTTCACAACAGAGTTGCTAATTATAACCTTAAGTGCCTTTTTATAATCGTCACTGGTTACCATACACGAAACTAATTTTAGGGGCCGACATCTCCGAAAGGAGCTTAACTTGATGAGTTTTTCTTCGCTAAACAGTCTCAGATTAATGACTGACAGTTTATAAATATACCTTCAACTTACCCGCGCTAAAGTATCCCCATGCACTATTGTGTTCGTAGTTAGGAGTAAGGTGACTGTCTGCAAAACTTTTACCTCTTCCACGCCTGACTCCATTAGTATCCACAAGGTATCAGTTATGTAACGGGCTCCTTTTTGATCAACAGTTTGTTGCATCATGAGCCGCTGAATGATGCCCAAACATAACTGCAACAAAATCAGGAATGATGTCATGTTAAGGGTTAAACTAATCACAAGAACGCCCCCATTCATAGAGCACCACTCTCAGAACTTACTCGAACGATTTTAGTATCCTTGGTTTCACACCCTTGCACCAGTGGGTACAATATTTGGTTAACTATGTAAAACACAGGGGTTTGGGGATTGGCAGCGGCATTCCTTAATTTAACAATTCCTTCTTCGCACGACTGCCGATTTAAAAAGAAATAAGTGAAGAACAATTAAGACAGGATATGATTGATGGGCTACAACTAGTAAATTTCAACTGCCGCTCTATGATATCAATTGGAAAAATTTCATTCCCTAATATATTATGTATGCGGTTCCTTAAGGTGTACTCCGGTCTCATTGCAAGTACTTCCCACAGAAAAACAATGGGTCGTGTCAATTCACACTCATGACACAATCGCTACACTTAAGCTAATAGCATACATTTAGATATGATATAGGCTTTAATTTACAATACCAAAGGTTTAAAAACCGATAATCTTTCGTTTTACATTTAAACTAGCATCAGTTCGCGGAAGAAACAGCAGCCGTAAATGACAACACACAGAGAATCATCGCGAAAAGTTTGAATGAAACTAAGAACAACATACCTCCTTTATTTGAGGATACTTTTTCTTAGTTTCTAATGACACATTTTTTAAGTCGTTTTGCAATGCATCCAGAAATTTTTGAGCAACATCGCTCCCTGTCGTTCCGCCCACAAACGCCATCGTCTCTGAAGAATTTTCGGGTAATGTAACACCTTCTCCCTCCTTAAAAAATTACTTAATATGCTTAAAGGAGCTATGCCATTATACACTTTTAGGTTCGCAGGCAACAAATAAACATTCTTCCACATTCCAACCCCATAACGTAGGATTCGGGTGAGTTGGCACCATGGATAATAAACCTGTGCCAATGGTACAGTTGAGTACGTTGAGATCGTTGAGACACACAACGTTTAAATACGTAAACAGATTAACAGATGACGATCGCTTGATACGATCGCCGCGACTTTGCGGAGTACGCTAAAAACTAAGGGCCACCATTAGTTTTAGTATATATGCTAATAAAAAGAAGGCTTTTACAATAGAGGTCCTGCCTTTAAGTGACCGACTCAATAAATGGGTGTAATGTTTTAGTTATTGCACTAAAAGTTGGCAGTTGTCCATTAGCATCCCTAGGCAACGGTCCGAGTTGTGCGAACACCACTCTGGCGCTGAAACACCAGGTCAGAATAGTGAATTTGTTCAAGCCGAGACCGCTGCCGTTTCGATACGTCATTTGCTCATGCGCGGACAGCAAAACCGCCACAATCAAATGGACTTTGACGCAAGAGCATTGTTGGGGTGCGCTTTCCTAATCGATAGTTATCAGGACAAGGTAGTTGTAGTGATGAGGATGGATTTTTCTTCATCAAAAAGGGATGAAAATGATGAATTTTGTTATATTCGCTGTAATAGTTGCAAGTAAAGTACCTGTCGCACGTTCAGAAATCAACACTATTTCCTGCATACATGACTATGTCGGTAGAGTAATTCCGCAAGAGTCCTCGCAGAAGTTAAACTGAATTTATAGTAAACATTTTTATTTGCTTATTGTGCTATTATTGAGGACTGCGTATTAGCGTGGTATATCCAGTAAACGAAGCCTCTTCTCAAGTATTTATGAGGCAGATGAGCTAGAAAATTTTACGATATGCAATTGATTGAATTCACCTGGGTAATAAATAGGTTAAATTTACATACTAAAGGCCTAAGTTTTATGTGACCTTTGCAATTTAATCGATTTTTTGCGTCCATGCCCTTCATAAATAAATAACCAGAAAGATTTAAAAACATATTAATAAATCTTGGACTCATCAGAGAAAATTTGCATTAATGTGTACATACATTCATTATTTGATATCATTGGTTATGTTGACTAAATAAGAGCAAGTTATATATGTTTCAAAATCAACTGAGCTGTACTCCTTGCAGGTGAGAGATGAGGTAAGTTTGGCAGCGCTGATCCGAAATGTAATCAAGGAACTATGACAGTTCTTTTAGTCCGACGAATGGGGAGGGAAAGATTCAAGCGATCGAGACCACACAGCAAGAATGCATTACACCTTTTTCAAAGGATTATTGAAATGGTAAGAAGCACTTGTTGTGGCAAAGGTTGCGAAAGCCACATTTGTTTTTATAAACTGTGCGAATTTCCTAGACAGGGAAGTTTGAGCATAATTGCAGACCTATGTAAATATATATAGGTATATGTATAATCTAATTCACACATTCTGTAAAAGGAAGTTTCCATTTCAGCCCAAAGTTATTGCAGCTATGTACTTTATTTTATGAATTTCAAATGTATTTCTGTAAAATAGTTTATGCGTACTAAGAATATCTATATTGACAGCTTTAAGAAAACATATAAATGGCTACACCATACAATGCTAAAATGTTATTTGATTGACTATTATAGTTGTAATAAGGGTGGCATGGTTTAGCTAAAAATATTTGGACCCTATTAGTGAATAAAGAATAAGTATACATTTGCACATAAATTGCATGATAGAGGAAGGGTGAAGGGATAAAAATGTAGATGGGAGGGAAAGGGAAGTACAGCTTTCAGGGTCAATCGTTGGCTGTTGGGGTTTGTTATGGTAAGGGGGGATCCCCCTCTGTGGGGATCACTGGATATGAAAGAGTAGCATACATATAGGAGGTCGGAGTGGGAGGAATACAAAATATCATTAGCAAGTGCATCCTTGCCATGGACACAAAACTTCCTACTCGCTCCAATGCATCAAGTCTGTGGCCTTTACTTTCACAATGGAGAATTTCAATCTCAAAGTCACTTTTGTGGTCTTTTGAGTTTGATAAGGTGCTTTGCAAAAAGGGATATTATGTTCCTATCATCTACAAATCTTAGAAGCTCCCTAATTATTTCTTTGAATTTCCATCCCATTTGCCTAATTTATTTAGTGGAATATTCCAAGCTCTTCAATTCATTATTCAACTGCATTCCACTCTACTTGTCTTAGGGAACTTTGTCTTTAGCGTGTGAGATTAGGTTCTTAAGGCATGAATTTTTGTAAAAGGCAAATTTAATTTTATCTTTTGGTAATTTATTCATTGCTTTTTGAAAAATATTCCCTAGATAGAGAATTTGTTGCCATTTGGCAGTAGGATCTTTTATATATTCAGGGATCTAAATGTTGTTTACTGCTATTTTAGTAAGTTTCTTGCAATAAAGTTTATTTATTAGTTCTTCTTTATAGCCATTACTAACTGCTTTCGATTTAATTAAGTTAAGTTTCCTATTTATATTTGAATCTGACATAGGAATAGAGGCTAATTGGTGGTTCATTGCATGAAATGCCAGAAGCTTTTAGGCAAAGCAATGCCTTGAAATAGAAATAATTATTTGGTTCGCATGCATTTTCTTCCAAAAAATGGAGAACACCAATCCATCTTTGTCTTTGGAAAGGGATTGGTGGAGGAAATATGGGGAAACTTTTATCTCTTTTTCACATGTGAATTGCGCATTAGAGTGGAGAGAATTTATATGTACAAAAAACTTTCCTATCTGCCTTTTGAAACTGTCTATGCACAAAAAATGTCTATGCATCATCGATATATTTTAACCAATAAAATACAGTATTAATGAGAGTGTGAACTGAGGGAAACAAAACTATTTCAAAATGGTCCATATTAATATTGGCCAGGAATGATGTCAAGGTAAGTCCATGGCTAAATCAATGGGTTGTTGGAAATATGTACCATTAAAAATTAAATAATTTAGGGAAAAACTCATCTTTAGTAATTAACAGAGTTCACTAATAACAGGCACTGGGATGAATTTCCAGAAGATGATGTCCTTGGTGAGGATCGTAGCTGCCATGGGATGAACAGTGGCAAAAATGTCTTGGCATTAGCCAGGAAATCCTTGATCATTCAAATGATGACTGAAACTTTTAAACAACAATCATCACAGGCAATGGAACCTGCACCCATAGTTATGATACAGAAAACAAAGCCCAGGCTTCACAGTGGAAGGGACCATCTTCTCCATGACCCAAAAAAGCTTAGATGATCGAATGTGAAGGTGATGCTGATGTTATCTTCGATTGCAAAGGGAATATTTATTATTAATATGTCCTCAAAGAACAAAAAGTGAATGGGCAGCACTATATAAAGGTTATGACAAGGTTAAGACATGCCATGTTGTAAAAGATACCACTAATGTGGAAAAATAAGTCTTGGTGGTGGCAACATGACAATGCACTATTGCACACATCATTGGTTGTTAATGAGTTTTTGGCCAATAATAATAGTACATCAGTGATCCCCAGCCATCCTAATTCCTGGATTTTGCTCCAGTAGCCTTTTTCCTATTTCCTAATTTGAAATCCACCTTAAAAGGATGTCATATTGAAACTACTGAAGACATCTGATAAAATTGCCGTGCAAAATTAGAGGCTATCCCAAAAGAAGCTTGCTGGACAGCATTAGAAAGCTGAAAAAATTATTGGTAGAGTCGAATTGGCAGCCAAGGGCTGTATTTTGAAGGTATTAAGCATGCTTAATTATTTAGGTAGCTTATAGAATCAAGTATTTATTCAAACAGTCTCATCTATTTTGAACAGACCCTGTAATTTCCATTATCAACATCATCCTAACTTTCATTGTCATTCCCATTTTTAACTAAATCAGTCATCATCTGCCTTCTCTACTGTGGTTATTGATTTTCAAGGATTGTATGGGTACATTACTGCAGAAGCCTCACTTCTCTTGGTGCTGGGAATGACATCTGGCCCATCTGGTCAAGTCCCATAGGACCAGGACCCAATGTGAGAATAGTTTCCATTAAAACAATTTTTGGATAAATAATTTAGATGGCTTCCTGTAGACTTCTTTATTGGTGTTTTTAAATGAAATCATCATCCCACTCATATGCCTTTGCAACCACCTTTTTGAGGACAGACACTGTATGGAACACCTTCAAATTTCTCATACTCTTCAACCTATCTGGAATGGTTGAGCATATTGTTTTTCCTGTCAGAAAAGCTCTGGGGGTCATCAGAATCAACAAACCATTCCTGCCCATTAAGGTTGTAATAATTAGGTTAATAAATAGAATTTATTAGGTATTATCTTCCTCTCCTTTGAATATTGTCATTCAATTTCTTGAAATGTTCAAAGCATTTTACCAAATTTTCTTTGACTATCTCAATTTTTCACCATTCTTCCAATTTTGGATTTTTTTCATATGATTGAAATCACTCATGTTTCCTAATTATTCACAATCAGGTACCATTTTAGGTTTTTCTTTGAAGTGAGTTTCCACATGTACAATAAAACTTGTTTAGAGAGCCCAGAAAAAACTGTACAATGCAGGACAATGCCAATAGCAGAAAAAGGAAAATTTTTCTATGAAAAACGTTTCCATTTTACCTTGTCTTTCCATTGTAAAGCCAGATAATATTCCCAAGCAATCCATGATTTTAATGCTGAAAACATCATTCATCAAAATACTCCTTCACATGCACAATGCTTGAATAAATTTCAGTCAGCATTCAACCTTCTATCACAAAGAATTTTATGACTGCACAGTATTAACTTTTTTCCATTTTTAACAACACACACAACAACTGAAACAACAATTTCCTGCAGCAAACTGCTTGAAATTTCACATGGCATCTACTCACAGCCCTGCCCAAATGAGAGAAAAAAATCATGTTAGTAGTGATGATATACATGAGATTGACTAGAACAAGAACTTTTCAAGGCACCTTAAAGGGCATTATTACGCATATTAATAGTGTTGACCTCTTTTTCAAAATAAATATTATCTCTTCAGGAAGACATGATATCATTGCGATTGAAGAATAGGGCTAAAATATGTAAATGGTAGCTGAAAAATGAATGAAGGTAGGTTCAGGGCAGCAAAAAAATAGCAAGAGGCACGCATTGAATTTTGGGACTGTGGCAAATCCAGAGCATCATATGTGACAAATAAAAAGGCAATGATACTTATTGCAATGTTGTCCTGCCTGAAGAATGCTAAACCGGGAGAACACATTCTTCTATGGCTGGGATTGTTCCATAGCCCAGCTGGAAATTGTGACTCAGGAAAACCACATATTCTCAGACTCAGTATCTGTGATTCACTATTTCTCTTTTATGGCATATTTTGAGTTGATTCTGAAGATAATATAAGAAGGAAATATTAAACTGTTGAAACTCACTTGCTGATTATACTGCATTCTCCATTCTCACTTTTAAAGTGAATCAATTATAAAATGAATCAATTTTTCCCACATAAATTAATGTTGAATTTGATTATATATCTCATAACCAAAAATAATATATGCAAAAGGTTTATTCAAATTCAATTTTATACACTTAGAATGGCTCTTTATCTTCATCTTTTTTTCATGCGCGGGATAAACTAACCTGGAATACATTTTCAATTCATAGACTTGAAATAATTAATTTATGATGTATGATACATATCCAAACCTTTCCAATTAGAAATCCCTCGGGAGATATTTGTTTTTGGTAATACTGGAATATTTTGTTCAAAAATAACTTAAAAAAGATCAATCTCATTAAAGTTAAAACCTTTTATGGCAGGTCACCCTTAGAATTAAGTAACAAGCCTCAGTTACAAGCTTCTTCAATTCATGGTCTACTCTGTTTCAGGAATCATATACTAATGCATTCTAAACTCTCTATTGGATGTCTCATAGTCCAGCAAAACCCAATCACTTCACTAAGACTTTTGCCTTACCTTTACTGCAATCAACTATTGGATTATTATGTACTTAAATAACTTGAGTCATTTGGCAATTTTTACTTGCACAATAGGAAAAACAAGACCTCCTCTGAGTGCTGACAGCTAATATAGCATAAAGCACAGGATTGGATACCTTTCTTCTCAGTGACCTCCTTCTTTAGGATAGAGCTGGCTTGTATCCTCACTGAATGAAGAGAGCAGATGTATCTTTTGCCAATATTAATGACATTTTTTATTATTTTATATTTATTGTGTTATTGTCTTCTGTCAAATGTCATTTAGTAATTGGGTGAACTCATTAAAAATAAAATAATATTTTATAAAGGTTATGTATATAAGGGATCTTCATCAATATTACATGAATAAGTATTAATATAAGTATAATAAAATATTAAATAAGATTGTAGTCATTAAATTTTTTAATTTATTTTTTCCTTGAATTATGTGACTTATTTTACATGAGGATAAATATACTCTGGAGCACATAACTGAAAGAAAATAGGTTTCAAAGTTCAGGTAATAACTTCAAGCCCATTAAAAAAAACATGAACACAGTAATCAACCCAAAGGTCGGTTTGGTAGGTGATGGTAGAATTCACCCAATACTAAGCCTGACGGCGAGTGAAACTCACACATCAGGGTAGGGGGCCAGTTCCATTCCCTATGCCGGTTATGGTTTCCCAGAAGGATCTGGTACCCAAAATATCATATAGCTTGCGTGGAGCTGCAGGTGCCCAGAGTGCCTTGCCCAGGAAATGAACCCAGGCCCCTCCGGTCAGCAGTCCAACGCTCCACCCCCTGGACTACCACTACCCACCATTAGTGAAATTAATTAATGGTGGGTTGCAGTATCAATTAACCCACCATTTATAAAAAATAATGGCCAATAAATATTTTTGAAATAATTTAAACTATTTTGACATATTCATTGATGCATTTTTTCTATCTATTAAATAATTATAAATAAATTATATCTAGAGCAAAATTGTTTTTCAATTTACTTTATTTTCCTCTAAATGAAAATATTTTAAAATGTATTTGGTCCGTAAAATAATGTGACTTCCATTCTTTGGATTCACTTACTGCCCAGAAGAATGGAACTACTTCTGAAAAACTTGAGCATGAAATATATTTATTAAATGACTAAATTTTGACTAAATGAGCAATATTTTACCAACAGAAGAATAGTACAAACAATTAATGCTGTTTCAAAACTACTTTCCTTAAACCAAAGAAAAAATATCTTTCTTCATATTTAATGAAATAATATTAAATGTCCAAATTTCAGGTTTTGTAGATTTTATAGTATTTGTCAAATAAGCATCTAAAAATACCTGTAATTACATTTGATGCAAAAACTGTATCCACTTATAATGGATCAAAATCACTCTTTTCTATTATTTATATAAAAATAATTTTTATTACAGTTCCTTTCTTTGGGCCACATGAAGGCATTGGAGCTGGCTCTGAATTTACTGCTACCTGAATGGAATGATAGGAACATTGATTTTGGCATGAATATGCACAGATTAACCTTTGACACAATTTAACTGTGACTCATGTATGGTGATTGGTTGATTGCCTTTGTGGAGATTTACACCACATTCCATTACATCCTCTAGAGAGCTGGGTAAGGAATAAAATTCCGACAACTATACTTTCAGGTGGTCTTCTTTACCAATACTCTTGCTCAACATTGGGAGGGCTGCTGGTTATATATTGTGGAGTACCTATCCTGCAGACATAAAATCTACTAGATCATATCCATGTAGTTATATTATAATTATTAAATTAAAATCATTTTCAGTTAATAAAACAAGATTAGAAAAGGAATGGTATGGGTGAAAAATGAGGACTTCAAAAATGTTGAATGGAATAGTAATTCAGTTTAATGAAAGATTAATTAATTATTGGGTGGTAAGGGATTTAATTTTTGGGATGTAAAACAGGTTCCCACCCAAATAATCCCTCAAAAATATGCTACCAAAAATGTAAAATATTTGTAAAGCAGAAGAAGTGTCACAAAAGAATACTAATAGAGGAGTTATTTTCTTTAATTAATTTCTTGAGTTAATTTATTCTGATGGGATGAAAATGAAATTATGACAACATGCAAGGTTTGTAAAAAGTATCAGTTATAATTTTTTCCTGACATGTGTGAAGTGCTGAATTCAGACCATTGTTAAAGTATGTAAATTATTGCAGACAGTATTGATTTCAATAAGATGACAGTGCACACCATTACAACTGAAAATCTGCACTAAACTCATCCCAAAGATCTTGATAAATTAGCAATAGCAGAGTCAAGTGTCTGCTTGTAAAGACCTTCTGCAATGGCATTGCAATAATTTCTCAATCTCCTTACAGCCCTGACTTGGCACCAGCAGCTTAGCACATAAGTGCTGTCAAAGAAGCTTGCTTGCATACCCTTAAGGACCTTCCGGAATCTGTCTACCCAGGAGCCTTTGATTCTTGGAAAGCCTCGGCAAACGTGTGCCAATACTTATGGGATGTACTTTGAAGAATTTTAAGGCAGCTAACAATATTTTAACTAAATCTATTTTTCTGATACTTTTCCCAAAGCTTCATAAACAAAGCATGTTATACATAATAATCTGTAAATCTAACAAAAAAGTATCTATACAAGAACCAACACATATAAACATAATGGAATTTACCATGTAGCTTTAAATAGTACTCATGCAACAAATATCCAAAAAATATTTCATTTCATTTTATAGGTCTATTTGTAATAAGTGACATTTGAGAATTAATAACCATATTTTCCATCCTATTAATCACTCTACCTCTCCATGATGAGGTTCAAGTAAAATTTGGTTGATGGTTACTTTAAATTTTGAATTACACGGAATTCATACAGAACTCCCAGTGGTTAGCTGCTAACATCTTCTATGCCCAAATAGTGAGGTAACAATGAATTCAAGTTTCTTCAGCTAATGCTAGATTAAGTTTTGGCCAAAGGTCAGCTGATTTACTTGGTGCCTGTGGACAAGATCCTGAGGGAAAAAAATGATGTCAGTATCATAATTCATGAGCTTTGAAATGCTTCAGAGCTTTCTAAAATTTTTAATCGATAGATTTTCAAAGCAACAAAATATATCCTCATGCATGCCATGATTTTCATAGAATCCAGCTTCATTTCAAAATATTGCTTTATTTCTTGTTTTTATAAAAAACCACATTTTTTCCTATTTGGCTGACAAAATATCCCGTCAAATATTTAGAAAGTTTAGAGGCTACAATAATTTTTACATCAAATTGCATAGTGTGCCTAGCCCCCGCGTGAGCCGGTGGCCGACGCCTGCGGTGTCGGTCCCCCACCCCCATTGAGCCGTAATGGCCATGCTTGGGTGGGAACTAGTATCCGAGTCGAGTCACTTGTAAGCCTTGCGTGCCTGCTCACTGGGCAGTACAGTGAAAACGAGCATAGGTCGGCGGTACGAACTTCCGAGCACCCCAGTCGGGGAGTGTGGTTCAGGTCACACGTTGACTCCAGAGATAGTCCGGGGGTTCGTTCATTCCGAGTTCGTTCCTTGTAAGCCATTGAGGCCGGTTTTCTGGGGGAATGGCGGAACTAGGACCGTCGTACCGTCGTAGAACCCCACTGGGGCCTGCGGCCCTGGTGTTCGTCGTACCTATGACTCTCTTAAGGTAGCCAAATGCCTCGTCATCCAATTAGTGACGCGCATGAATTGATTAACGAGATTCCCACTGTCCCTATCTACTATCTAGCGAAACCACAGCCAAGGGAATGGGCTTGGAAGAATCAGCGGGGAAAGAAGACCCTGTTGAGCTTGACTCTAGTCTGGCACTGTAAGGAGACATGAGAGGTGTAGCATAAGTGGGACCTGTAGTTCCCTCGGGGACCGCAGTCGACGGTGAAATACCACTACTTTGATAGTTTCTTTACTTACTCGATTCGTCGGGACCGCGTCACGGTGTTCTCGTTCCAAGGGTGTCAGGGTCGCGGGCGATACTGGGACGCAGGCTGTCGCGGGACGGTCGTCCAGGCCGGGGGGTGACCTTCGGCCTGCGGCGTCGTCTGTCAAGAATTTTCTCCAGGATTATATACCAAAGAAAATCACCACCTTGAACTTGTATGCTACTATTTTATGAAATTTTATCAGGAATTGCATTTATCATATTTTTAGTTTTTCTGAATAATATCGTACTTTTTTAATTTAGTTTGTGAGCATTCATTTTTATTAAGAAATAAAGAAATATATTTTGGATGATTTAGAAATACTGGAGGATAACAAATAGTTTCAAATGACCATTACTCCCCTTCAGTTGAATGATCCACATGGTAATGTTTTCACCAATCCTACAAATATATCATCACTACTTTATAGTCATTTTAACAGTAAATAAATCAGATCTAATGCCTGAAAGAATAAAACTTCCTACAGGGTTCGTCCGGAAAATAAGTGTACTGAGCTCAGGAAAAAAAATTTATTACACTTTTACATATCTTAAGCTAATATTCCTCAAAATAGGACCCTTGTGAGTCGATACACTTGTTCCTGGAACGCTCCCGCGAAGGCATCATCGGGAACCTCTCGAAGACACGTCGTCACGGCCTCTTTGACGGCGTCCAAAGTCCCGTATCGCGTTCCTTTCAAACTCCTCTTTATCTTCGGGAACAGAAAGAAGTCCGGTGGCGCCAAGTCCGGGCTGTAGGGCGGGTGCGGCAGCGTTGCCACGCCGTGCTTGGCCAAGAAGTCCGACAAGACAAGCGCGGTGTGAGACGGCGCATTGTCGTGATGCAGCCGCCAGATGTTTTTGATCTGTAATTGCTCCCTAATAATCTCGTGCACTATTGTTTTTGGCACATTACACTGCTCTGCTATCATCCGAACACTAAGACGACGATCAGAGTTCAGTATATCGCGAACTTTTCGCACATTTTCGTTGGTGAGTGTCGTTGATGGGCGTCCAGGCCGTGGTTCGTCGTCAACCTCTTCTCTGCCCTCCACGAACATCTTGTGCCGCCGAAAGATCATGTTTCTGGACATGGCTGACTCCCCGTAAGCCTGGTTAATCATACCGACAGTTTCGGTAGACGATTTCCCAAGCTTTACCGCAAATTTGATGGAATAACGCTGCTCCAAAAACTTCGGCATCGCGTTCCGTGACGTGGGTCGAGCGTGGAGGTTCGCGATAACAGAGCTCCTCACTACACCACAGCTCAGAGCCGACTGCCTTTTTCAGCGTCGCTTGCCAACATACCCCCCTCCAATCGCAGCCCGTCAGAGCGGTGCTGGGCGCGCCTGGAGCGGCGGGAAAAAATCAGTACACTTATTTTCCGGACGAACCCTGTATAGTATCCCAAACAGTAATAGGTTTCATCTTATATCTTGCCAGGGAAAAGAGTTGGGGACTACAGTAAATAAACTATTTACAAGCTGCTGTCCTGGAGAAGATGAAGTCCTAAGTTCTGTGACTAAATTCTTTTGTCCTTTCATCAAAGAACCCATACTCTATTTAATTAATGAATTTCTATCCCAAGATATTTTCCTAAAACCTCTCAAGAGTTTGAAAGTTATTCCTATCTATAACAATAAAGGAAGCCATAACAACCCTAATAAATAAAGACCAATTGCTATGCAGTCAGTGTTCCCTAAAATATTTGAAAAAAAGATTTTGAAACAGACTTACAGTCAATTTCAGTAAAAAGAATTTATCAACAAGTTCTCAATATGTATTCATGAAAAACAGGTGTACCATTTGAGCCACATGTGAGGCCATAAATGTCATTTTGACCTCTCTTGATAGTAAGAAGGAGGTAACCAGCCTTTTCTTAGATTTAACCAAAGCCTTTGACTCAATTGATCATAGCATTCTTGCTAAAAATTACAGTGCCATGGAATAATAGGGGTACCAAGGCAGTGGATCAAGTTATATTGAAAACATTTTGGGAATACAGTCACTATAATAGTCAGTGGCTATGAATACTTTACCAAAAGCCAATCCAAAGCTATAGGAGTGCATCAGGGTTCCATTCTTGGGCCAGTACTTTTCTTAATTTATATTAACGATCTACACTCACTTTTAATTAGAGTAAGCGGGATTGAATGAATTCTATTTTCTGATGATACCAGCATATTAGTTTCTGCACCCTTCATCAATAATTGAACTTTAAAGAGTGATTCAGGAATGCAGCTTAGACTGGTGCTAAGAAAGTAGATTGAAACTGTACAATGAAAAATCCCAGGCCCCACATTTTCCTCTAATTCTATTCTAACCCAGTCCTTCATTACCAGACCGGATCCCCTATTGACTGGGCATTTGCCCTCAGTTTTAACGCTGCTTCGGTGTGACAACGTCCACCCCTTCAGCGGCAGTGTATGTGCAATTCGCACAGGGAAAACAATGGCGATCGAATGTGTAAGTGACGAACGTGTACCTTTCCAGTATTAGTGAAGGAGAAATTGAAAGAAAGACCTCTAGTGGGTTGGCAATTGGCCTTAACTTAAAGGAAGAACTAAAATTAGCTTAATTCTAAGGGCCGAGACATTTTGCCCAAAAACTCGTCAACAGGACGGAAAAACATTTATTAATCTAAAAACTTAAAATTAACTTAAGACTCTGGTCTAATTATTGTCTATATAAGATATTTTTTTTCTCTTTTGTTCTGTTTTTTTTTAAATATTGTTTTTTTTCCATTGGATACATATATTATTTTCTTTTTATCCTTTTTTTTTCTTTACTTTTCTTTTCAAAAGAAAACTCTTTTTTTTTAACATACAATGAAAACAAAATGGCAGTTACACAATGCCTTGAACATAAAACATTAACCCTAGTTCAAATACATTTTTAATTTTTGAAACATATAAGAAAGAAAGTCATAGGAAAGAATTCGGTAATGTTACCGAAATAGAATTTCTTTTGGCAGTCTGTAGCTCGGACGGCGTTTTCTATGTAGGGAGTAATCCCATATGTTTTTTGTAAACGTGTTTTGTGGAAGGGACCTCTCGAGTCGTTCAGCTTGCGCTCGAATGAATTCGTGTATTTTAGGTATTTTGTGTGCGTTTCTGATCTCTTGTATTGGGACGAGTTTACTCTGGTTTGTGAGGTAGCGAAGTATTTTATTCTGGAATGTTTCTAAGCGTATTCTGTCTGTTTTTGTCGGGTTCCCGAAAATTTCGCAACCGTACAGCATCCTGGGACGGATATATGAAAGGTACAATCTGATTTTAGTTTGGTGCGTGAGGCGCGATTTGGAGCACAAGAGTGGAGACAGAAGTGCTCTTGTGCCCTGAGCAATATGTAAGGCATGCTGTACGTGCGTGGCCCATGTCAGTCTGTAGTCGAAGTGTATCCCTAAGAATTTGGTGAGAATTTCGTCGGAATACGCACGGATTGAAAGGTTAAAGGTTTTTTGGGAGATAGTTTCGTTTCCTCCGAAAGTCGACAACAACACTTTTTTCGGCATTTATTGTGACCTTGGAGTCTACGGTCCACTTTTCAAGTAAAGAGAGGTGGTTTTGTATTTTTCGGAAGGCACACGTGCCGCTCCAAGATCTCGCCGCGATAGCAGTATCGTCGGCGAACATGAAAGTTTGAGTTTGTGGAGAAGAAGGAAGATCATTGACATAGCAGTTGAAGAGAGTAGGAGATAATATGGCGCCCTGCGGGACGCCACAGTTTATCTGTTTCCCGGCTGACAGAGCTCCGTTTTCGGCGACATGTATGACTCGTGAAGCGAGAAAACTTTGAAACATCTTGATGAGATGTAATGGCACCCCGATTTTAATTAATTTCAGAAGCAATCCATCATGCCAGACTTGATCGAATGCCTTGGCCACATCCAAGAACAACACTGCAATGTGTTGGTTGTTCTGCATGCCGTGGCTGATAAACTCCGCCAGTCTGAGTATTTGAAGGGAAGTAGAATGTCCTTCCCGGAATCCCATTTGTTCTGGCCTAATTACGTCATTGGTCCGTAGGAAGAGGTCTAGACGGGCTTTTAAAATTGATTCAAACAGCTTAGAGATAGATGAAAGTAAGGAAATAGGTTTAAAGGAATTGCCGGGTCTTTGTCTGGCTTGGGAAGCAGGCACACTTTTGCTATTTTCCAGGAATCTGGAAAGTAGCAAGAGGAAAGACAGTTATTAAATAAGCCCAGTAGGTGACGAACGGCCGGCAGTGGCGCGTTCTTCAATTGCCTGTTTGAAATGTCATCAATACCCGGGGCTTTTTTCGGGTTTAAGTACTTTATTGTCATTCTAAGCTCCGTCTCAGTGATCGGTTGGAACGGAGGAGTCGGAAGGAGACCTAAGCTACTTACAGCAGCCTCGGCCTCTTCGTCCTCCTGCGTCCTCGGCCAGTAGGTTTTAAGAGTCATGGTTAACATTGTATAGCATATATAAACAGTATAAAATATACAAACTCCGATGTAGATTTTTAGTAGTGTAGTGGCTGTGGTGCGTATGTATTAGCTTTCCGATCTCTGAAAATTCCCACCCTTAACCACCATCTTTAATTTCCCTCCCAGGATTCCCTGATCCACACTTCCCCTCCCCGCCCATACCCCTTTCCACTCGCATGAATATTTTCAGTCTTACTTGAAGAAGGTCTCGGAGAAGGCCGACAGCTCAAACAATTTACCGCATGAGTGTCCTATTAAATTTTGCTATTTTATTTCTGTTCTATTGTGACGTCCCAGTGTTGTCCTGCTCGTGTGAGTGTTTCCGGATAATCCATATATATATATATATATTTATATTTATATATATATATATATATATATATGTATATATATAAATAAATAAATATATATGTATAAATAAATAAATATATATATATATATATATATATATGAATATATAAATGTGTGTGTGTATATATATATTATTGTTATTATTATTATTAGGTAATCTACCGGTTAACGTAGGTTTTTGGGTGGACAAAATTACTAATTCAACAATTCATGACCCCAAGTAAAACACAACATCCCCCCCTACCTCAGGTCCCTCTTCAGCTCTGAGTACTTTCTTCCTCCCTTCATCCGGTCCAACATCCCTATTCTGTTCCTTCCCTTTCCTCGTTTTCCTAACATTCTCCCATCAATTGCAGTCTTCAACATCCCGCTGCCGGTCAATATCCCCTTCAGGCACTTTTCCTGTCTCCATGGGATTGCCTTTTTATTTCTAGAAAACAGCATAACCATTGTATAATTAAATTCATTCTCATCCCCAAATCTGTCGGACTCAATTTCCAATTCACTCAGCAATGCTTGCAACCCCTTGGCTGACTTGGATGACAAACTAAAGCTTGGTCATCAGCAAACCTAACTGATTTTACGAATTCCCCGCCCACTTTCATTCCTACCTCCAGTTCTTCCCATGCCTCTTTGATCATTGCCTCTGCATACAGGTTGAACAGCAACGGTGACAATGGGCAACCCTGCCTTACACCCCTTCCTAACACTGCCCAGCCGGACTCCCCGTTTCCAACCGACACCTGAGCAGTCTGAGACATGAACAGGGTGTGGATTAGCCTCCTTTCCCTCCCATCTATTCCTATTTTTTGCAGAATACTCATTAGTTATTCCCAATTCACTCTATCAAACGCTTTTTCGAAATCTACGAAACAGGCAAATAACTCCTGGTTGTGCTCTATATTCCTCTCGATTAATAATCTCATTATTGCAATGGCATCACGCGTGCCTCTCCTCTTCCTAAACCCAAACTGATCATCGCCTAAGTAAACATTTGCCCTTCTCTCTATCCTTTTGTTTATGATCCTGAGCACAACCTTGGCTGCGTGGGATATCAAACTTAGCGTCCTGTAGTCCTCACATGATTTAGCCTTTAAATGTTTCGGAATGGGAACTAAAAGCAATCTCACAAAGTCTTCCGGCCAGATTCCTTCCTCATAAATACTACGAATTAGCCCATATAGCCTCTTCCTCCTACATTTCCCTAAACATTTCAATAGTTCCGCGGGAATGTTATCCACCCCAACGGCCTTATTTAGTTTCATCTCCCTTAATGCCCTTTCTACCTCATCGTCGAGTATGCCTGGACTTAAGCTTACTCCCTCTACGTCATGTTACTTTTCTGTGTCTAACTTTATTGGTCTAAGCTCTTTACTATACAGTTCTTCTATATATTCCTTCCATCACTCTTGGATCTTCCCTGCGTCAACTATTACCTTACCCGTTGATCTCCCTTTCTTACTTCCCGATAAAGATTTAACCTTGCTGTACAGCGCACCGATAATACCCTTCCTCTGTAGACTTTCCATATCCTCGCACTACGTCTTCCACCATGCTTCTTTTGCTTTATTTGTTGTCCGCCTCAATTTATTGTTTAATTCTTTGTACTTAATTTTGCCTAACTCCGTGTGTACATTATTCCATTTTCGCCGGTGCATCTTTGTAATCATCTCATCCGTGATCCATGGTTTCCTAGTCCTTTCGGAGTTAAATGTTCCAATAGTGTCTTTTGCGGCTTAGGACAACCCTTTCTTGATACTTTCCCATATTTCTTCGATAGTACTTAGCTCTTTACCATCCTCCATGATTTCCTCTGCCGCCTGTTGGTACTCTTTCCTTTTGAAATCATTTGCTGCTTCTACATTTCATTTTCTAACTCGCCGCCCCTGATTTATCTTTTTGAAACGGTTACTACATTTCATAACAACTAAATTGTGGTCAGAGTCCGCATCCGCTCCCGGGAAGCTGTGCGAATTTATCACACTGTTCCTAAACCTGTGTCTAACCAGAGTATAGTCTAGCTGATGCCTTTCTGAGTCATCTGGCATTTTCCATGTATACCTGCGTCTTTTGTGGTGTCTGAACCAAGTTTTGGTGATAACTAACCCCTGTCTCCTGCAGAACTCAACTGCTTTCTCCCCGCGGTCATTCCTCGTGCCTAAACCGTAGTCCCCCACCTCATCACCATCTCTTCCCTCGCCTACCGTCGCATTCCAATCCCCCATCACTATCAAATGTTTCCCTGCAGGAACACACGCGATTATGTCCTCTAACTGATCGCATATCCTATCGACCTCTTCTTCCTTATGGTTGCTCGGTGGCATGTATACCAGAATAATAACCAAGTTCGTCGGTTCTGCTTTTGTGTCTATTAGTAAGTATCTCTCCGTTGTTTGCTCAATGTTAACTACGCTTCTTCCTACCTCTTCATTTAATACTATGGCACCCCTCGTTGGT
This sequence comes from Hetaerina americana, assembly GCF_022747635.1. Taxonomy (NCBI): domain Eukaryota; kingdom Metazoa; phylum Arthropoda; class Insecta; order Odonata; family Calopterygidae; genus Hetaerina; species Hetaerina americana. The sequence goes on along the minus strand of NW_027286292.1, from coordinate 1,139,584 downwards.
TCTCGTCCCCGCCGGTGTATATTATTCTATACTGATTACTCCAGTAATCCCCGCTATCTTTCCATCTTACCTCCCATAGACCTAAAATATCTATATTTCCCCTTTCCATCTCCCGCTTTATATTCTTCCATTTCCCCTTCCTCAATATTGTCCTAACATTCTACGTTCCTATTCTAACTAATGTGGTCTTCTTCTTCTGAGTCTTCTATCCTGCTGCTGCTGGTTTTCCCTTGCAAGGGTTTCGCAGGATGAGGACCGCGGAAGCCTTGCCTCCCCCGCTGCCGGGCATGGCACACGGCCGATTGGGCCGAGCCCCGTAGTTGCCAGGACTCAAAATCTCTGTATTGTCCATCATCTAAATCTTGTGAATGATAATTGAGGTGGTTTCCCGTTGCCTTCCTCAATAGTGTTTTTAATGTGACACCATCACTTACTGGCCGCCCCACTGGGGTCAGACGCCATTGCAGCCGCCTCACTGAGGAACAGACGCTGCGCGAACTACCTTTCTTCTGGCTCCTTACCTTCGACCTATCTGGCATGGGTGACCCTACCAGGAGCAAATATTATTACTCCGGCCAGCCCAGCTCTAGGGGTCACCACCACGGCCAGGTTGAAGTCCGGGGAGGGGATATATATATACATATAAATATATATATATATATGTGTATGAAGAACATAGGGTTTGGGGAGATCATATATATATATATATATATATATATATATATATAAATATATACAAACATATATATATATATATTTATAAATATATACAAACATATATATATATATTTATAAATATATACAAACATATATATATATATATATATATATATATATATATATATATATATATATGTGTGTGTGTGTGTGTGTTATTGTGTGTTTGTATATGTAATTTCAATGTCCCATCTTTCGACTCGAGCACATATAGTTTTGAAACGGGGGATAAAGACAAATATATCTGCGAATCGCTATTGAATTCTTTTATGTTGAACTCCTTGAATCAACTTACCATTTCACTAACTATGGGTGGTAAAATCTTATTTTTTTAACAGCAAATATTCCCGAAAAAGTCTTGACTATAGAAACTATAAAAGGAATTAATGACTACAGGGCAGTAAATGCTAAGTTTTTGCTACATGGGGTACGAAATAAAAAGCCTAAAAGAAAACATTTCCTTTAATGCTCAAGGTTAATGGAAGACGCATCGTTATCCCTGAAGAAATCATGTAACCTTTTTAATGCCTTGCACTTGGCTCGAGATCTGCGGTCTACGGTCAATCCTGGGGATGAGGCTGCGCGATGGAGAGCATCGCATCAACCCCCTCGACTCAACCCACCCGCTTTACGCCTGAGTTCAATTCCCCGAAGGAATCCAGAAAATTTTCAGATCCACAGTCCGCGGCATCGTCCGCGCCAAAATGAGCCACGACCCGCATCCTGGAACACTTAATGCACGCAACCGCCGCTTTAATCACCTGCGTTGCATGGGGAACGCCGCCACTATAGATGCACCAGGCCGTTACGCGCTGGGTCACACCCTCGTGGTCTCTTTCACGAAATGGGTCCATTTATCGTCTTACTTTAATTTTTCATACCAGTAGAAACCCCCTTCCCTACTTTCACGGTTTCTCCAGGGTTTGTTATCTTAGGAGCAGGAGTAGGAGCTGCAGATACAGCATCTGATACCTGTTGGAAAAGGGAATGAGGTTTGCCTGCACATCTCTCATCCCTCGCCGTAGCGTTAAACTTTACCCGCTATTGCGCCACACAACCTTCATATCAACCGGTTTCTGGAATGACACCTCTCCCACAAATATAGTCGGAATCCGGGCAGCCTTTCGATTACTCCGCCGCATGTTGCATTCGGGCGAACCCGTGCGGCCGCATTGCCGCGGCGAGTTTTCGGCTCTCTACCAAGAGTCTATCTCTTCTGCGAAAGAGGAGCTTTCCCGCCAACCTTAGATGGAAGCTCAGTAACGATAACCTGCAACGCGGATTCATCATGTCATCCAGAATGGGAAAGAAGAGGCGGACGTATCGGCTGTGTGCTCCGTGCCGTGAGAGTTTTGGGTTGGGTTAACATTTTAATAGTGAATAATTTATTCGTCAGAATTTTAAGAAATGTTCTGTGTGCTTTGGTGAAAGTATCCTGCTACTATTTTGTGCTAGTAAAGTGTCTATCCTTATTTTTGCAAGCTCGGTAGAGTTACAGGAATTTGGTAGGAATCTGTTTTGGATCTGTGTGAATTTGGTGCCCATCAGAGATTTATTTTCGAAAACTGGAACACAAGGTTCTAACCGAAAGTTCCCTTTTTATGACTGCGCTGTCATTGCTTAAGTCGATTATTTTAACGATTAATCCTTGATTATTTATGAACGAGCACCTTTAGTGTGATTTTATTTATGTGACGCGGAACATTGTAACCGTTACCTTCAGGCATGATTGACAACCCACTCTCTTCAACTGGGGATGCGTACCTTTCACGCATAAGTAACGAATCCAGTACTGTAAGTGATACCTTTCGCTGCATAGTTGGTAACGAGAAAATTAGTTCATCAAAGAAAGGTGAAATTACGAAAGAAATTAAAAAGCTCGTAAATTTGTTGTCTCAGGCGTAACTTTGTGGAATTTGCATAACATATTGAAATATAATGAAATAATTGACTTTGTAATTCCACACACTTCATTTAAAAACACGACCCAGGTTTCGACGTTGAACGTCATCATCAATAAATTTGTTCAGGAAATTAATGGACACGGATCAAAGGACGTTAGGTAAACTAGAAGCCAATGAGATCCATATCAGAAATAATTATGACTATTTAGGGGTATTATTTGAGAGAAATTAGATTCATGCCTCCCCAAATCATTAGGAACCTAGTTATTTCCCAGCATTACAGCCACCCAGAAAAGAGAGAAAAACGATAAAGTAACACTTCCAGGCGGGAAAAAATACCGCACAATACCGCACAGAAGTTGTGATCTACCCATTCGAGGACAACATAATCTTAGACACCCGTGAGAATATTATGGAGATCATGAAGTTAATAGACCCCAGTATTTCAGGAAAAAAATAAAAAAATCAGTTGGATAAAAGATAAAGTGATAACTGAGAATCCTGACGTGGAAAAAAGTTGTAACAGTTCCCTTGCATTAGGGAAAACAAACTAAAAATACAGAAAGAGGAAAAGAATAAACCGAGAATGTGCTTAATGGGCGTCAAAACATCTGTTACCGATGAAAACCTAGTCAACTGCATCAAAAAACAAAATAGCCTCACCGAGACTGCCCAAAACACTTTTTTAGTTTGGAAAACCAGAGAGTGATGGAATAAACTGTGTCATAGAAGTTGATCACATTTTTAGAAAAATTCTAAATAGCCTTAAATGAATATATATTGGCTACAACTCACATAGGATCAGTTTACTCACATTAGGCTCACAAATTGTTACAAATGCCAAAAGTTTGGTCATATTTTCAAAGCTTGTAATGCCTCTACCTCAGTATGTCAGCATTGCTCTGGAGACCATATTCTAAGGACTGCACAAATTTAGATTACACACCCACTTGTGCCAATTGCCAGCTGGAGTAAATTGAAGATACATCCCAAAAAGCAAACAACTATGCATGCAGTGTCTACCAGAGACGACTTCGGAATTTAATTGAGACCATCGACTATGGAATCGACTGAAAACTGCTTTAATATAGCTCAAATAAATCTCCATCGGGCTAAAACACCAACTGATTAAATCAGAGTGATAAGGGAGTAACTATCCGTCGACATATTCCTGGTCCTCATAGGTGCATGCGCAAACCAACCAAGAACCACTGGATCCTTCCGGGACAAGAAATGAAGACGAAGATCATTCCTGCAAGACCCATATCAAGAGCCTTTGCCACAATAATTGTGTTCAACGAAGACTTGGATCTTTTAGAAAAAGGCTGCTTCATTGACGAGTACATAGCGGTAGGTCAAACTGATAATACTTAATCCTTGTAAGTGCCTACATCCCACCAAGCCAAGATATCCCACCATTCCTAACCCAAATCCAAGCTATAGTTTAAAACCTTAAACAAAAACATATCATTGTATCCATGGACTCAAATGCGAAGAGCGGAACCTGATACAACCAACTTCAGAGAAAACAAACTTGAAGACCTCTTGTCATCATCCAACTTATTTATATTAAATGAACCCGGCGAACCGCTCAGCTTACAGCTTAAACGGATGCTCTAACATCGACTTAACTCTGATCACCGCATCATTACTAGAAGAAGTCAGAGCATGAAAGGTCATAGGAAACCAGATCACTACTGACCACAGACTAATCACCTTTAATATTATAAACAATAAAAACACACCAAATACTAAGATTAGATTCAACTTTGGAAGCACAAATAGGGAAAATTCAATGGAAAATTCTTAAATAAATAAGCTATTATCAATAGAGATTTACTCTGAACCCCAAAAATTGAGCATTTTGACCTCCGCATAGACAGATCAACCACAGCAATTACAGAAACCATGAACGAAAACATACCAAAATACACTAAAACAGAAAAGTAAAAACCCTGGTGGACCGTGAAGCTGGAACACTTGAAAATGAAGGTCAATAAACTTCGTTCCAAATATCAGGAGTAGGGGGAAAATGTTTGTCCTGGCGCAGGTTTGACCTTGACATTCCAACCCGGAACTATCGGTCGCAGAGAAAAACAAATGACGTCACGTGAAAGAGGGGGGCATTTGTCCTTCACAGGCAATATAATTGCATCACGTCAACCCAACCCACGCAGGAAAAATCATCCTGGCGCAAGTTTCACCTTGAAACTCAAACCCGGATACATCAACAACTATCGGTCGCAGAGAAAAACAAATAACGTCACGTGAAAGAGGGGGGGGCATTTTTCCTTCATATGCAATCTAGTTGTACGACGTCAACACAACCCATGCAGGAAAAATCATGACCCAAGGCCATCGCCTCTTATATCTCCAGAACTATCGATTGTAGAGTACGACAAACGGTGCCAAGTGAAAGAAGAGGTAATTATACTTCAGATTAATGCCTTAAAGTGTCCCCTTTAAATTGAAAAATATATAGATTTCATCAATTATCTCGTTTATTTCCTATCAAATACCCTAGTGCTGCAAATTACAATTGGCGGATAAAAACATAGGATACACACCATCACCTCTGTCCTATCGATAACCATTCCAGCATCCAGTATAGGACCCGCCTTCTAGAAAATCCAAGATGGCGTGTTTCAGGAACGGCTTCTCGTATCTACTACCCTAGTGCTGCCATATCCCATTTGCAGTTACCAAGATCTTAACAAGTGAGGTTGCAACGTGACTCCTCCTCCCACTTATGTATATAACTAACCTCTTCCGAAAAGAAGCTCATTCTCCGTCAACATGAGCGTGAAAATTGACTTTTTATGTGCTCGCTTGGGTGACGCATATCTGCGCATGAAGCGAATAGAAGATGAGGATGCGTACTCAATATGCATCCCGAGAGAAAGAATTGAAAATACCGATTTTATGCTATCAGTTTCTTTCCTAACTACGTACTACTGTGTGTTCCGACACCAGAACCGTGAGTTTGATGTCGTCGGGCAAAAAGTGAAATTTTCCGGCTTTCAAGATGGAAGTGGGAGAGTCGTGAGATTCAACATCACCCAGGCATCTGACATCTCCGATCCTGAGAAGCGTCTAAAGGCCGAGGAGCAGCTTCCCTTCATTTGGCTGGACGTGTACGAAGCACATCGCCCGCAATCGAGAGTAAATGGAGGAAAATATGTTCTAGAGCGTCGAGGAAGAACTGAGTTTGACGGTGGATCGCAATTTGTTAGCAAAGGAGATCGCGTGGAAGTTGACGGAGTGAAGCCAGTTTGCTACACGGACCATAAAGAATCGAAAGTGCGATACTGTACCACGGACCATATCCGAGGCACCCGCCTGAGAGTGATCAAATTTGTACTCAAATTTGAAGATGAAATGTTTGTATATTAAAGTAAATAAAAGTTTATTATTGAACATTTTTTTTATTACTCATTTTATGGGATATAAGGTTAGAAATAAAACACGGATACGGGTTTTACATAATTTATTAAAGCATACATACATTTTTTTACTGGTTTTCATTACAATTATAATAATTTTTGCATTTTTTATTTACAAATTTTATTTTGAATACACCATTCAGCCAACTTGAAACAGTTTTTTCTTGCACATTGTGTGGTATTCTGGTGTGCAGGTAACAAGCATCCCTCATGTGTAGTTAATTTCTTGAGCGAGGGACAGCCGTACAGTTCGAGATTAGCAACACAAATTCCCTCGGGAAGAAGACCGTTTAAGAAAGATGCCTTTTGTACACCCTTGGTATATAAATATTTATATGGCCTCGTATAATTGGATAATACACTCTCCAAATCAGAATAATCCACGTCTCCAGAATATTCCGTCAAGCCGTGATAATTGTTACGCAGCCAAGTCGCCTCTTTAGTATAAAGAATTCTCGCCGGCGATTTAAATAGCCACGTATTACAACATTTGTTCTGGACAGCGATGATTGCCAATTCCTTGACAATAAATTTTCCATCGCTGGTCATAAATCCTTGAAATTCGATAATGGCACTCATCGCGATGTATGTCCAACTTACAAGGTTTTTACACCCAATGCCAGGGGTTGAACTTACATCAAGACCTTTTAACTTACAGAACTTTCATTCGTGCCAGAGGTTAAAAAGTCTTACATTCACATACAGGAAGTCAAATACTTTTAGCCATCAGCCGAATCATACGCAATGAGTACCTTCTCCAATTCAAGCCTCTGTATATCGCAATTTGCAATATTATTTGCTAATTTATTCGCGAGAAACTGTTTTATTTTTTGACGACTATCCAAAAGCCTCTGGAGAAATAGATTTATCAGTTTGAAGAGTTGTATTAGAGCCCCCCACTCATCACCATTCAAGTTGACGGTGTTTTTCGTTAAAATGCTTTTCACAACCAAATGTCTCTTCCCAAAGTAATTTGCATATGCCAAGCAGGGTGACGTTAACACACCTTTTTCTCCCTTATAAAAGTACAAGTTTACAGTCTCTATCGAATTCGAGATGCTTTCCCATTCACTTTGTGAAAATGTTACACTTTTTTTACCGTTAAATTGAACCACTGATTCAAAGTCACTTCCGTAACCAATGCACACGCTCTTTGTCTTTGCCTCATTCAAATAATACACCGTTTGAAGAAGTAAATTGTTCAAAAGTCGAGGCGGAGAGCAAGTCGAATGTCCAGCAGGTCTCTTTCTCTTCACCGGTGGTGACTGGAGAACCGCATCCACTGACGGCTGCATCACGACTGAAGTCTAGCGTGTATTAAAATTGCTTAAGAGATCGGCGATGGAAGAGGGGATGGGGAACAGTCATCTGGGCAGGGCTCAACCTCAGCCTTGAGGCGGTTGTATTGGAACCACTGCGTCAGCGAGTGCGCGTTTCTGAGGGCACAAACGCTACTGCGCAATTTATGACAGGGATTCAGGCAGGAAAATGAGGGGAAGGTGCATTTCTCAGGATGGGGGCAGGCCAGCTCCTTTTCCATGCAAATGAACGTGCGCCCCGTGAGATCGGAGAGAAATTCACACTCTGCTTCGCTAAATGCGTAAAGCCCCGTGGCGCCCTCTATGATGGCTTCCAAAGCTGGGGCCAACTCGATGTGTGAGATGAAGCCGTGCTCAAACGAGGTCTCCTCGTTGCAATGCAGTGGATCTTGAAATCGAAGCTTCTTTCCTCCAGCTGTGAGCTTTCCATGACGACGAAAGCTGCCCCAGAAGAGACGATTGCTATCCAAATCGACGGCTGCCATCTCCGTAACTCCCCCCTTTGAAAAGCACACGGCCACGATGATCTGCATCCTTTGGCTTTCTCTTCCGCAATGGATGTTTTCCTCACCAATTCGTCCTATTTATTCTGGAACAGCACCGTTGAGCTCTAGGGTGACATCTGACGCGTCGTAGTTGGTTGAAGGTTAGACGGAACAGCTTCAAGGCTCGGCAGTCGTTGAGATGGGGGATGGTTTTGTGGAATTGGTTGAGGAATTTGTGTAGTTTTTGTCCTAAAGATTTACTCGCGGTATAGAGACAGCAGTATTCACCGCAAATATCCGAATGAAAGCTTTGAATTTGTACGCGATTTTGAGTGACTGTGAATGGTTTTAAAAATTGGCGTACGTTCGCTACGAAGGGAGGCAGACCATAAGAATCAAAATACTCGGCTGAATGATTGTCCAAGTATATCCCCACCCAGTGAGAACCCGGTAAATTAGAAGGATCTAAATTAACTATGTAAACTCCATTTTGAGGTGATTTTGGTAACCTATCAGAAGCATAGACTCCGCGGAATATTTTAAATTGTCTTAATAACGTATCTATCTGCACGCTATCCATGACTAAAAGTTTGCGATAATGTTCCTGTCTTTATCTATTACCAATGTAGCGTCATACTCAGCAAAAAGCAGACACGTGACTGTTTTTGTCAACTCTCGCTCGAATTTAGCCTCTATTCTCACCACACCTCTGTCTCCTAAACTTATATGATCCTCATTCCCAGAATTGTCGGGGGTTAGATCAAAGACTAGCATGAAATAACCGTGTCCGAACATCTCGTACGTGATTTGATTACCTCTGTCAGCGTGCTTTATTCCAGTACCCGAAAATAATGTATCGTACGCACGTGCCCAATATTTTTTCCCGTAGAAATTACACTCCAAACCTTCCGAAGGAATCTGAACACCGTTTACAAACATTGAAAAATTCTCCAATGAATAATGAGATAAGGCGAACGGATTCCTCATCACACTGCCCGCATATGATTCATTATCTACCATTGCAAAAACGATTGTGTTAGGTATCCGTCCAACAATAGCATTATCGATATTCAAGGTTCGACCTCCGGCAGGTATAGTAAAAGTCTTTAGTTCAGTTCTTTTGTAATGATATTTCGCATTTTTCCCACTTTGTAATATTTTACTATGCGCCACCAATATGGACGGATTGATTTCAAACTGTTGCACGGAAAGAGTAGCGTCGAGAATTTTCAAAACTCCTTCTTCTCCCTCCATGAGATAGAAGGAGGGAGGTGCAAGCATCAACCTAATTCCAACATCGACTCGATCCAGCAATAGTTGCGACTGATTGAACACGTCCACGTGCAATTTACCAAATAGTTCCACCTCGGTGCTATTCTTGAACCATGATTTTCGTTTCGTGTACCCTGCATTGGAAGAATCCGTCTTATCGATATCATTTCCCGTATCTAATTCCCAGCCTACATTACGCAGGTGCGTTCTGCTCGCATCGACCCCATAGTTTAACGCGTTTTCGAAAAAGCTCCTATAGTGGTAATTATCCTCGGATGGTGTGACAAGAGTTCCATTGAAATATACATTACACTGTTCAAAGAGAGAATGGAGAAGATTGTTGACGACTCCCGGCTGATTGGTATCACTATCGGTAAAGTCAGTTAAATTCTTTTTACAGAGTTTCACTTTAAGTCTCAGATAAACGCTATTCAAGTCCTTGTACGCATCTCCAGAATCTTTTATTAGAAATTCGATAACGGATCTATTATCCAACGAAGAGATGGGTTTATATGATATAAGTCGCTTCGAGAGAATGTTCGTCTGTATCGGAGGATTGGGTTGGAATATGTCCAGCGAACTCAGCATGTGCTCACTCATTATGAAAAAATATCACTCAGCGCGACCTTTCCTCGTTTCCGCCTTCTACTCGAATGCTGTTTTTTCTTACCACCAACGGGTTTTATTTTATTTAGCCTTGGACGTTTAACGAACCTCAATCGTCCACCAGTCATACCTTTCAACTTATCCTCGGCCTTGCGTTTCAAGTTCTGCCCCGCCTCGTTTATTCTACTGCGCAGTATATCCTTTACCGGTTTAGTCCCAAGGTCCGCGAGAGCCGCCGCTCCCGCACTCGCTGCTTCCTTACCCACACTTTTCAGTCCGCTGAATAGTAATGGCTTAGCAAAACGCCACAGACCTGCGAGAAAACTTCCAATACCTCGTCCCTTTTGTACCCTGTACGAAGCTCTATACAATGGCCCAATCTCTCCCCCCACCTGCTTCGCATAATAACTGTAATATCGGTCCACCACCGATGCCATCTCGACGCAGAATGATAAACTAACGTGAATTAGTTCTTTTTTATAAAGTGTAACACTATTATAGAGCTTTGCTCACCACTACGAAAAGATATGGGCTCACCGAGTTTATCACTCAGTAGAATTTCGATGCTTTCGATATGGTTCTTCTCAAAGGGGAAATAATATATCGGATTGAATGTCTGATATTCACCAATTTTAGTATTCAAGATGCGTACGCATCGACTGAGCGAATCACCCACAAATTGCGGTTTGATTATATCTGTGTAGACATATATGTTGGAAGAGGAGTTTGCTATGATTCCTTTTACCACATCGCTTTTGTTTATTGCATGTGCTTCCTTCGCTGCTAGTATGGATATTATACCTGATATGTCTCCACGAATGTAATTTCTACTAATCGTACTAAAATCTGACAGAGTAGTAATAAATAAATCTCGAAAGGAATTATACGTGCCCGGAAGTAAAGTGTAAGTAACGTTTTTAGCATTAATTAACACGCCAGGTTCTATACGCTCACTCAATCCTGATACGTTTTCAGCGAATGGAAGATCATCATTATTCGCATTAAAGATTTCCGTTTGTACTGCTATACGTTTCGCTTTATCTAGTTCGAGGAATGGTTTGACAAATGCCTTACCTAGTGATTCGTATGCGCCAGTAGGTACCACAAAGAACGAACCATCTTTTAATGTAATTTTAACGTCGCTAGATTCATACTTTGGTCCTCCTCCTATTTCTCCGCGAACTAATCCCTTTTCATTTCGCGTTCTATTATCTTTAGAAGACGCTTCTTCTTCCTCCAAAGTTCCAGCATCTCCAATTTCCTCTCTAACTTCACCAGAAAGAATATGAATAGATGGAAGGGAAATTTCCGCCAGACCTACGTACCAATCATCATTCATCAAATCGATACGATGACTCAATTTTGTTTTGTAGTTAGCTATCGTATTTCTCGGATAGAAATCCCTCGAACTGTCGCTAGGTAGTGTAAGATAAAATTCGTTCATAATGTACGCACGGAGGATGCAGGAATCCAAGAATTAAATGAGGATGGGTATCCTTCCCACTTGACAAAGTATTCCAATTTAGGTCCACTCCCTTTACGTTTCAAAACTTTTTCTATCCTATATTCCGTCTCGGAGGACACATTCACCTTGACTAGTTCTTCCACATAGAAACTACCCTTTATATCCTCACCGTTAAGGTCCTTCAATTTATATGTCGGTATTGACCTCGATCGATCCACGTCCGCGATTTTGAATATTTCACTAGTATAGTTTGGAGTGTATCCTTTGGTAAATGGAAGTCGCTCCTTACTGATTCTCACATAATCATTCGCGTTCAATTTAAAATCCTTGCTAGTAAGTGGTTTCCTCATGTGACTAGCGATTGAAAATGCATTTTTTGCATTCACTTTGGAGGGTGCGATACCTGTGCTAGAATGAACGCAATTGTTATAACTACTAATGAGTTTTGGGAGCACATCGACATATTTGTAGGTTGTGTATTTCGTGAAATACTTGTACATTTTAGACTTTAGCGTGCGATTGAAACGTTCAACGAGGCTAGCCTTAATGTCCGGATTATTTGTGGTGTAAAACTTTACCCCTCGATTCGAGAGAAAAGTTTTAAATTTACTATTAACAAATTCACCCCCTTTATCGCTCTGAATTTTCAATGGTTTGCGTTCGCGAAATATAGCCTTAAATACTTCAATTATCTCCTCCGGCCTCTTTGTCCTCAAAGCTTTCGCCCACGCAAAACGAGAGAATAGGTCTATTATAGTCATAATGTAACAGCACCCGTTGTTGTATTTTTTCAATCTTCTCAAATCATTCAAATCGCACTGCCAGCACTCAACAATGTAAGTTACGTTATAGTGATTTCTGGGGAACCTTTTCCTCACCGGTTTGTGTCGTGTATATGCCTCTTGAGATTCTAACCACTCACGAATCACCTTTCGGCCTATTCCCGTAGCTTTATATAATTTTTCAACCGATGAAAACCCGGCAGGGTGCTCTGGGCTATTATATATGTTCTCAATCACGTCGTGTCCCAATCCGGACCGTATGTCTTCGGTTTTCTTACGCGCTCGCTTTTTCTCGGAATTTTTCTTGGAGACGGTAGCTGTTGTTTTCTTTCTCGCGATAGGTTTCGTTTTTTTCTCGTTGACGTTACGCTTTCCATTCCCCCTAGCCTTTCGTGTATGCGTCCCCATGTCGAGTCTAAATCTTTATTCAACCTTTTCACTTCTGCCAGAGTTTTTCTCAATGCGGGGATTTCCTCTCTCTCGTCAGCAACTCGTGACCTCGTTGGTGTTTCTACCAAGGACTTGACTATTGGAACGTGTACGGGGGAGTTTATATCTGAGACGGCGTCAAGGTATTTATCGAGTATTCTTTTATACAAATGCCACTTATCAATATCCTTTATACTTTTCTTAACCAACACACCTTTCATTTCCTTGTCCAATGTACTCAACCTAGACTTTACACGACTTCGATCAAAAACTTCCGGAGTCACGACTAGCATCTTACGCAGGCTCATTTTCCCAGCAGGCTACCGATGACACCGCTTAAAATTGATCCCAGCAATAAGGGTAAAAAACCACCTTTTTGTACGAGCAGCGCACGTTTCTTCTTCACACTCGCCCCCCGCACAGCTAACTTTCTCAACGTGTTACGATGCTTGGATAGTTTTTGTTTTAACCTATTATCTATCTTATGGTTCCCGTTAAGTGTATTCAAACAACAATCGCAAATGGCTTTGATCAACTCGTCGTCCGAGGTTTTAACAATCGCAGTGCGAAGTTTTGGTTTTGCTGATTTTAAGACGTGGAGCAAATGTTTATTGTTCTTCAATCTTTTCATCGTGTAGGGACATGTAAACTACAGTTGCCCCGTCTTTAGGAAATATTTTCGTTCTAAAACGAAACCTCTCGTCTGAGTCCTGACCAAGATCCAGAACCAAATAACCGAATGGTTGTTGTGTAACTTGTTTATATACCCTCTCCAATTCCCCCGATTTTTCCGGATACACCTGCCTAGCCAAGTGACCAAATTGCGACCAATCTCTAGGATTCTTAAAGACAACGATATACTTGGAATTTAGCGAGATGTTTCTCGCTTGCGGGTTTTGATAAAAAATATTCTGCGTAATTAGGAAAACCGAAATGTTAAAGTGATGGCTTCCTCTAGTGAAATGTTTAGAGACGTCTTTGCTATAGGCCCCTTCGCTCATTAAATCATCAATCACGTACAACGTTGGCACACCACCAAATTCTTCGAAAGGCGGTATTTCGGTTCGAAATTGAACGGGTATTCTAATGCTTGGTTCACTTCCAGGAGCACAGCACCATACTATTTCACGTGTCGGGCTATTCACCATATAATCTAAATTTTCCAAAAACTGCGTGACAAATGTGGTTTTCCCGCAGCCTGAGGGACCCGCGCAAATACAGGTAAACGGATGCTTCCAGGCTAACGTCATGGTTAACACTGAAATTTAGATTAAAAATATCTTTCTTTTATAATTTCAATCGCCGTTAAAAGCATCATTATGCGTTCGTTTTCGTGGAATTTTATAGTGACCCCACGCAAACGTTTTTATCCCGTCTTCACAAAGGTATCGCTTATCGTTGGATGCATTCAGCGTGACTTTATTCATCTCCATGGTGTAAATATTATGCATTTTACTCCGTATCACGTTCATTTTTCGAAATACCACCGAGTTCTCTCGGAGACATTGTACATAGTCGTTAAATTTTAAACCTTTTTCCTTAACAACTTTCGTTATTAATTTTGCTTTCTTCTTTTCTTTACCTCCCTCTACCTTGAACGAATAAAGTTTACTACGTAATCCGACAAAATGTGTCATTAGGTTTCCATCGCATTCGTCCTTGAATTTACCAATTACTTTTTTATTTTGTTCAGAAAAGCAAAAGTGATCCTTTGGATAATTCGACGTGTCAAATGCATCTAGGTTCCCCAGAAAATCCCTATACACATCATCCGTTTTTATTTCATATATGAAGCTATCAGTATCGGTGTAGGCGAGGGATATATTTTCCCCGTATTTCGGAAGCATTGTTCTATAATGAAAGTTATACATTAAAGTCTTACTCAAGTCCAAGACACAGAAACCTATATATATAGGTTTATTAATTTTTATGACTGCCTTCCGCATGTGAATGGCAACTAAACACTCGTGAAAAATCGTCCTATCCAGAAATGTTGACTTATTAATTAGTTTTTGTAGTCTTTTTTCGTTTACCACTAATTCCATATTCATACGTTTCCTCACGTTCTCCATTGTTTTCCCAAATACTGCATTGTTCATCAGTTTATAGAAATCCTTCTCAAAATCATTGACTGCCATTTTTCTTTTCTCAGTGTTCAAATCAATATAGGTCTTTAACCAAGGTGATTGACTAAACCTGATTACTCTATGCACCTTCTTCAGCACCAGTCCTAGTTCTAAAGCTTGTTTCAAGTTTACGTAATGAATTACATATTTACTCTTATTTTCGAGAGTTGTTAGCAGTTTTTTATGTTTACCGCCAGGTGGTGTCTTGTTTTCCGGGCAAAGAGGGAGATCTGAATGTGTATCGTGTAGCCTATGTGGGTGCTCATAATCAACTTCGAGAATATATCCAGTTTCACTGTCTTCGGGAACATTTTCAACGTTTAAATCATCAATTTCTGCCTGTGTTAACCATCGAAATTTACCGTAGGGAAGGGGTCTCGAAAGGGCCCACCCATAGAGATTGTTAGCGTCTAGATATGTCAAATAGGTTGGACCTGAATCTGGGTCATGACTTGACATGTATCTATTGTTCGATTCGCAGTACCTTTTACAGCATTGTGAAATTCCTCCTCGGATGCCGTTTTCAATCATTAGTATCATGTCGTAGTCAGTCAAAAGCTCTAGTTCTATTTCAGTGTATTTGAGCATTGCATCAAAAGTTAAACCTGGAGCAGTATAATACCACGCAGGATCTAGTTTATACGCGCTGTAGCATACGTCTCGAAAATTTTCAAAAACATCAGCTAAAAGGGTCACGTCGCTTTTCAGATAGACATCGCTGTAATCGCCGAGTGTTTCACATTCAAATGCGTCCCAAACATTTTCTGCATGCTGATAATCTTCGTCAGATACATATTCATCGGTCAGTCTGTTGTAAAAATTATCCTTTTCCGGGAGCAAGGTTTCATCGAGTTTATTCAACGAATCAGTGTAATCATAGGGATAAACCCCCTTTCGTGTAACTAAATTTGTCTTTTCACCGAATATTGTGCTTGTGCATTTAAACTCTGTTAAATTGGCAACCAATGAAGCTAGAGAGGTAGGCATGAATCTAAACGTGTCAACAAACCGAATTTTGAAATTTTCCGTGATAGACTTAGAAAAAGATATATATTTTTCTTCAGAATTTGGAATTATAAATATTTCCCTGTCATCATAGTTAAGCTCTCGTACGATGAAATGCCCATCATATGATGAGAGGTTATGAATAAAGATTGGAAGGAAATTCGGCATTTTATATTGAATGTTACAAAAATAGTGCGCAGGTCCTCTATACTTTCCTGTCAAATGATCATGGTCTCTAACTTTATTCTCGTTCAATTCTTTACCACAAATGTGACATGCGTTTGCAGTTTCAAAATCTGAGTCTTCCTCTGGAGTGAGAGGATTCATTGGAATAATATTTTTGTAAAGTTTACAAACTTTTTCAGCCTCTTCTTTCATCCGTAAAATGAATACCCTAGCAGCATTGGGACCTCGGTACAGGTATGGGTCCTCGCATCCCTCAGGTCCCACTACGATGTAACTAAAGCTGAATGGGGTATGTCTCTGCATTAAATTAGTATAAGATGAGTAAGGATAAGGCTCGCAGGTACTAATATTTTCCAGAAGACATTCAAAGTCAGCGTAAATGACAAAAGGTACCCGAAAAGAATAATTTAAGTTTGTGAATTGTAAACTTTTATTGTCCTCGTCAGGTAGAATGATTTTACTCGGCTCGCCTGTACCTTTACATAGCTGTTGATGCTCTTCTAGCCTGTGCTCACTCTGGTAATGTGTGAGGCAGCGTTTGCAAGTGAATATTCTATTAGAATGCTTCGTAATTTGGGAGTGAATCAATTTATCAAAATTCCTAATCCAACAATAGTGAGCGGTTGTTTCGTTGCTAATGTAAAGGAGGTCGCGATGATCCTCGAGCTCATGATCTACAATTTTTAGTGGGTACACGAGGTTCTTATCTGTCAGACCAAAAACGTTGATTGAAATATTATTGACACGTTCGAATTTTGGAATATCTTTCAGCTCCACCGGGTACGCGATGCAGTCCCAATTGTAACCCATATGGCATGCTCGTGTCTTATACTGGGAAACTCTTTGAGGATCCTTATCGATATTTTTGGCCCAAATGGCATACTTAAAGCAGTATTGATCATTATTTCTGATATTGATAACGGATTTAGTATTCCTAATTTTTATAGGCAGCTCAATGAATTTTGATCCTCGAAATGGCGTGTACTTGTTTATTCGCAGTTCTAAACCTAGCACATTTGATAAGGCCCATCCTGAACCTTTAGCTTGAAATTCGGACTTTTCTTTTAAAAGTTTAGAAAATGTCTCATTGATTACTTCCTCAATTTCATCTGCTAACAATAACCTGCGATTGTTGGTTTTGAAGGAAGCGTTCATTTCATCCCTCTCACCCTTTTTGAATTTGCAAATTAAAACAAGATTGAATTTAATGGCACTATTTTCCACTATTTGATCACTTATCTTTTCGATCATCTGAGTTTTGATGTTATTGAGAAATGAGATCACGTCCTGTTCACCATCTTCCACGGGAGTAATCCAAAATGTTTTCAGTCTGGAACGAATAGCTGATTCAATTTCATTGAATCCCCTCCCTATTTGCTCGTTGATTTTAATCCGGTGCGCGTTGGTATTCTCATGAGGCATAGCCTCGTCAATGTCATAGAAGATTTCACAGTAAGTGCAAAATTTTCTTCCCTTTGCCTTATCCAGCGCATTTTTCATTCGATTATACGTCCCCATATCAGAAATGTTATCGTCATCAAACACTATTTTCATATATATGTCACTTAATGCCTGTTCTAATTCTTCCGAATTGTGATAGCTACCAGCATTGTAATTTTCTAGAATTTCTTGGATAGAGGGCATGATTAAAGGTTCTTTGAGCTGTTGCTGAAATAAAATAAAAAAATGATACGTATGAAAAAATACATTTTCATCTCATTACATTAAGTGCAGGATCTTATGGTAGAAAAACCTCGTAACGAATATCATCTACTTCATAACCCCGTTCGAACAGAAACTCGTATTCTTCTGCAATAGTATATTGCTCAATATGATTAAACGTAGTGCGAGGTATTGAATCGGATAAATGGTACAAGATTATGTCAACTTTACTCTGCAAACAATGTCTAAATGAGATACCCGGTGATTGTCTCTTCTCCGTCTTAACGAATGCGCTTTGAACAATATATTTTGATAACTTTAATAATGATATTTTATATAGTGAATTTACGTTAGACATTGCTGTATATATATTACTACTACTGATTTGTTAACAAACTATGCAATCCTATTGATAAAATCAATTATGTATGTATTTCTTTTAGGTATTGCATATACCCTAAGAAATTAATGCGATTATTAATGATATGTACTTACTCCTGACGTCAATGAATACAGCTGATGATTCGGGAGGTGAAATCGGTCCGTAATAGCTCTCTAAGCTGCTCTGGAGGAAATGGAAACTTAACTCTCAGAAGTGGAGTTTTATAGAAATAAAAGCTAATTCCCTCAGCGGAACACCCGTGCAAGAAGGCCACCTAGTTAGAATCAAGTAATGTCATCATCTGTGCATGTGCTGGTCTGGATGTGGATGGAATTAACTAGTTCAGCCATTTGAATTATCCACCGACGCAACCTAAGCATGTGCCAAGGTTTGCGGAGTTGGCAGCTTCTACTGAAAAAATGCAATGCTCAATTCCGAACATCCGCGCAAGAAGGTTACCTAGTTGAAATCAAGTAATTTCATCATCTACGCATGTGCTTGGATGGAATTGACTAGTTCAGGTATTTCCTTTCAATTATCCTTCGACGCAACCTGAGCATGTGCCAAGGTCTTTGGAGTTGGCAGCTTCTAATGAAAAAATGCAATGCTCAATGCCGAACATCCGAGGACATGCAAGGAGTTGTTATTGAAAGAGATTAAGGAGGATGAGGAATCTCTCAAGGATGTTGGGATATGTTCAACGAGTGAGGTCAGCGGAGTGAAAAAAAACCCACTCCACTATCCGATCTTGCTTAATGCAACCTCCTCCTCTAACTTCCTAGTTTTAGCACGTAGCATGATGCTCTACAGAAGCGTTCCTGTATATAAACCCTCAGCTTTGAGTCTCCATCATTCAACACCTGGCAGAGATCTACTACCATCGCTATTATCCGCTCTCCTCTGATCATCGCCGCTCATTGCCGAATTGCCGAATTGCACCATATTCCAGTCTTGTCACCACTCCTGCACCAAAAATCATCATCATGGAGGCTACTACTTCTGCTTCTGGGTAATTATGACTTAGAGATAATTAACATTATTTTAAATGTTATTTGAATATGGTTGAGGAGGGGTCTTAAATATATATATTTATCATATTAAAATTTTCAGAATTTCCATCATCATTAGGAAACTACACCCGTTTGCAAGTACCCCTATGCCATGCTATGAATGCCCTGCTGGATATGATATTAGTGCTGTCCAGTGGGATATAATTCCTAAGCGGGGGCGGGCTTTAATACCTTGCGGATTCTCCCTTGAAATCCCCAAAGGATTTTACGGGAGACTCGCATCCCGCTCTAGTCTTTCGCTGAGGTATGGGATAGAAGTTGGGGCGGGTGTAATTGATCGTGATTATAGAGGGGAAATTAAGGTTCTCCTCCATAACCATAGTGATGAGGATTTTTTGGTGAGAAGAGGAGCTAGAATATGTCAAATCATCCTTGAAAGAATCGCTACAGATGTTTCATTTGTAGTGTCTGATGACGTTACCTCTAATAGTAACCGAGGACAGGGTGGTTTTGGCAGTTCTAATCACCCTCCAGTTAATTGATGTGAGTAACGATTAATATATATATATAAACATATGATTTATTGTATACAAAGTTTTCGTTTTTACCTTTGTAGGATGGAGTCCACCCCCTCAACCACGACGCTTAACTGCACCCCCACTGTCAGCGTCACCACCTCCACCTCAACGTCACCCGAAGCGTTGACCTCTTCATCAACTTCTGTGGTAGCTTTTTTAACTGGTTATATCAAATTTTAATAATGCTCGAAGTGTAATTAATATCTACTGACGGTACCTATTTTTATTCTGGTAGGCTAGCATCCGGGAAAGATTCTTTCGGTTGCAGGAGGAGGGGTCATTTCTGAAGAAGGAGGACTTGGAGGAGGAAACCCGCTACCGGGTGGAGAAGGTGGAGAAGATGACCACCCGATTCGGGGAGGGGGTGGTGGCGACAATCTTTTTTCGGGGCAGGGAAAAGAAAATTTTTCTCCCCCGAATGTTTACAATGACGATGGGGGAGGTTATGATATACAATTATAGTCAAGAAAAGTTTTTTATATTAAAAAAAAATAATCAAATAAAAATTATTTGAAACAAAATGTTCGTTTTAATATATATTATGAATTTCAACAATTTTGTATCCCTATTCCTTAGAGAAAACATTATATATTTGGTCCACCTATTTGGTATATCAAAGTTTTAGAAATTGGGAATGTTATACCCTCATGTCTGGTATCGTATAGAATTGTAAAAATGGTACCTCAATTAGGGATTTTTCCATACCCTTAGTTTTCCATTGGTAAACACTTATAATTTTACGGGTAATTCCATGCGGAATAGATAACTAAATTTTCCCTGATAAACTTTCAAATTTAAACCATATTTTTATCTAGAGGGTTTTTTTGTAAACGCCACCGCCTAATTCTTATCCTTTCTTTTAGGAATAGTGACCTACCTATTTGGTATATCAAACTTTTAGAAATTGGGAATAGTAAACACTTATGCTCGATATCATATAGCATTTAGAAAAGGGTACCTCAATCGCAAATTTTACTATACCCTTATTACCCTAGGGTAAACCCTAATATTTTTACGGGTAATTCCACGCGGAATCGGTAGCCAGCTGTTTTCTGATAAACATTCAAATTTAAATCATATTTTTATCTCTTCAAACAACGGAGTTATTGAGCATAATTCCCGAAAATTTCGGCTTTTTTGGCCATAGGGCAAAAACCGCTGGTCCGATCGGTCTGAAAGTTCTGGAAAATACTCAGTACGTTAGTACTGAGTACCCCCACGCTGCTCAACCCGCTAAGGGGTACATAGGGGGTGTCCTTTCGACAATGATATTCCCGTACCCTGAAAACCCTTGGATACCCTGGAAAGGGTTTCCGGTTTTCTCGCCGGGATTCGAAGGCGGGCATCGAGAGTGACCCATCTTCACATTTGCTCGCTTCTAGAGCGTATAGAAAAAATGAAAAAAATCCGAAAAGCCAATTTGGCTAACGGGTCATACTTACCCCACAGCTTTTGGTGTTAGCCCCACGGAGGAAGTTCTCATCTGGAACCCTACACGATGATTAGGTGGGCCTATAGACCGGGAATATTTCCCGATCTGCTGGCGACTTCCCGCCGATCCGTCCCATTTATATACTGCGTAGAAGGTGTAGTGGAAAGGGAAAAAGCTAGGGGTGAGGGATGGGCGTTTCCCGGTTAACGCAATTCTACTCTCTCTTCATGATCCCCGCTTTAAATGTCAATTTCCGAATAGGAGAAGGAGACTGATTAATAGGTATAGAATGAGAGAATAACAAAGCGGAATTGAAGAGAAATAGCGGGATTTTCAAAAATTAGGTCTTGAGAACTTTAATTAATTTTTTACGGGCTTATTTAAAGTGCTATCGAAAAAATGATGAGGAACTTTTTTACATATAATCACGTTGTCGTTTGATTATTTTCGTTAATTTGTTGTTGTCGTTATTATTCAACGAGATATTTGATGAAATCTATATATTTTTCAATTTAAAGGGGACACTTTAAGGCATTAATCTGAAGTATAATTACCTCTTCTTTCACTTGGCACCGTTTGTCGTACTCTACAATCGATAGTTCTGGAGATATAAGAGGCGATGGCCTTGGGTCATGATTTTTCCTGCATGGGTTGTGTTGACGTCGTACAACTAGATTGCATATGAAGGAAAAATGCCCCCCCCCTCTTTCACGTGACGTTATTTGTTTTTCTCTGCGACCGATAGTTGTTGATGTATCCGGGTTTGAGTTTCAAGGTGAAACTTGCGTCAGGATGATTTTTCCTGCGTGGGTTGGGTTGACGTGATGCAATTTTATTGCCTGTGAAGGACAAATGCCCCCCCTCTTTCACGTGACGTCATTTGTTTTTCTCTGCGACCGATAGTTCCGGGTTGGAATGTCAAGGTCAAACCTGCGCCAGGACAAACATTTTCCCCCTACTATCAGGAAGGTCTGATGGAAGACAAATATATCCTTAGAAGCATTTGCAAAGTCAAACTAAAGGAATATGAACTTAAAGTGAAAGAGTCTAAAAACAAATCATGGGAGAATTTCAGCTCCCGAAACCTCAAACCAAATGCCTAGGGACTCATTTATAAATTGTTCTCGGGAAAAATGAAGCTACTGACCATCCTTGGGACCACCCTCAGGGACGTCGTAAGTATTCTTTTGTTGGAGGAAAAAATCATGCTCTCCCTCGACACTGCTTCCGGACGACACATTCAACTACAAGGAACACGAAGATATCAAGAAGGAATACAAAAATGAATCCCTGAGTCTGAAAAACTTGATCCTTTCTCGGAAGAATTTCTCCAATATTTGGTCAGACTAAACCGAAAAAAGCACCTGGGCATGACCAAATCCACGGCCTTGTTATCAAAAAACTTGTAACGACCATAACAAATTTTCCAACAAAAATTTACAACGACTGTCTGCTGATATTATACTTCCCCGTCACTTGGAAATTAGGAGCCCTGCATGCAATTTTAAATCAGAAGAAAAAGGCAATGCAGATCCCATCTCTTTTCGTCTTATCACACTCCTCCATGGCCTATGGAAAATATTTGAAAGGTTAATTAAAGAGATAAAAAAATTCGCGAGGACACGCTATATCATCCTAATCAGTAGGGCTTCAGGGAAAACCGAAGTACATAAGAAGCAATGAAAACACCCTTAAGTAACTTAAATAATAAAAGTAAATATACATAAGTGATTTTTATTGACATAAAAAGTGTATTGGACTTTTGTGTGAAGGCCTTCTGGCCTTCAGGAACTTAAAACACTAGAAATTCCTACATACCTAATTAGAATCTTTTCAAATAATTTTACAAATAGAGAGGTCGTACACAAAATGAAAACCATTTCAACAAATAAAATAATCTCCAGGGGCTGCCCACAAGGTTATGTTTGGGCCCATTAATATGGAACCTTATTATTAACCAGGTCTTACAGAAAGAATTCCTTTATCTATTGAAGCTAACAATGGGCAATAGTTAATAAATTGGTAATTTTAACAACCAAGATAGAATACATGGTCGTTGGAAATAAAATGTCTAGGAACCCCACTGTTAAAATCTACAAAAGCAATATCCAACGCACATAAACTTATAAGTAATTGGGAATCGTGCTGGACGAAAAAGTAACTTATCTAACCCACATTAGTTTCATAATCTGTAAAAACAAAAACATTTTATAACTGCCCGCAGATAAAGCAAAATTAATTTTGGAACAGACTTCATTCAATGGATAAACAAAGTGGTAGCAATACTCATTGTTATTTAAGGCTGCTCCACGTGGGGTCATAAGATTAACTACAGCAAAATCGAAAGAAAAGTTAGAGAAGCACAAAAACCGTGCCTCTTGGCAATTAGCTAAGGTTATTCGACAATGAGCACGAACGCACTATGTTTAATTACTGGACAACTACCTCTATCATACAAGGTCATCGAGAGAATTGGCATAATTGAAGTCAAATCCGGGCAAGGCACTACATACTTCAATTCCGAGATCGAATACAATGCCGCTGTAAGCAAAAAAAAACAATTTGAAAAATTTGCTAGTGGAATAGAAACTGGCAGAATTCCGATAAGGTCTTCACACTAAAGAAATATTCCCAGGCATCATTGAAAGGCTGAAGCTAAAATTTAAACTAACTAACAAAGCGACGAAAATCCTAACCGGCCACGGACATTTTGGACATTACCTCAATAAAATAGTAATATCAAGGACTAATTTATGTAGCAACTGTCTAACAGAAGACACCGTTAAGCATAAAATAGAAGAGTGCTTACAGTATGAAAAACCCAAGTATGAAATTTGGCACAGCACAGCTTATAAGAAAACCGATATACGTGAGATTGTGCTATTATGCCTTAAGCATAACTAAGGATACAATACATTTAGATAATTGCAGAAAAAAATGCATGAACTCCTTTCTAATAAATGACATTTATTAAGTTACATTCATTGCCGGTTAACCCATTGCATTTATATACACGACTTGTTAAATGCCAAAATAAAATAAATGTAGAGCTTGTTTATTGTGTAAATAAAATTGTATATAATTGTTATTTTAAGTTAACGTGCATAAATGACATTGTAAATCTTAAAAGTTTCCTAATTCAGCTATTAATTGTATTGAATTATTGTGTTGTGTGTTAAATTTTAATGTTTTTTATGTAATGCGGGGGAGCTAAAGCGAAAGTAGGAATCCCTTTATAAAATGTAGTTTGCTTATACCATATAAATGTTTGCAAGAAATAATCAAGAAAGGTTTGGAAGGAGGAGGCAACGCCTCCTTTCAAGCTCTTTTCTTTTATTACATGCAACGAAGCAATACGGACCCCTAGAGCCACGATACGAACTCATTTGCAGACATCCTAATTCTATCGAAAATGCAAAATTTTTAAATAACGAATTTGTTGAAACATAGAAAGTTAGAAATGAAATAAAAATAAAATTACAGGATAAAAAATTTGTGGGATTGTTTTCAAAGTTATTAATTGTTAAAATTCAGATTGGTGCATTTATATTTGTGTATATACTCTATATCCCATTGTTACATTCAATAAGATCTCTACTGGTGCGTTCGGTAAGAATTAATGGTTTCACCAGTTCGAACATTCATTGTTGATGCAACACAGAATCCAGCTTTAGCAAGGATGTGAACGAAGATTGTACCGAACTGCAACAGTACACATATTGCGCAGCTCCTGACAACAATACCCATATCGTTGTCACTTGTTGCGTATAGATGTCAAATTCGTATTCGAATTTATAAAATGAAGGATGTGTAACGTATCGTGTGACTACGGCGTGCTAATGACCATCAGGGCAGCTCAGGCAAAATCAGTATATGACTCGACTTCAAAGCTCACGGCGTTTCGCATGTAGCACACGCATGCGAGGTTTTAGTTCGGCGACAGTCCCACATTCCCACAGTCGACGGTGGGCAAGGGTAGGCCGGGATAGGATTTGAATTGCGCATGCGTAACTTCAAAATCCAGCGCACGGGCTAGGCGGGCAAAATAGAGCCGAGTCCATAACTTGGGTTGAATTGGGTCTTACCCATGAATTAGGCGAGTTGGCCAAGCTTAGGTGGATATTTGGCCACCTGTGTACGACTCCTGCGCGGGAGCTTCTCTAGTCTTGGAACAGAGCTCAAAGCACCTCTCAATAGTCGATTGCTTGAATTTTTTATGAATTTCCTCAAGACCTACCCTACCCTAAATTTCAAGTCAAAGCGCAATGTGTGTTCAGAAGCGATCGCATGGCCAGCTTAAGACATTAACACATATTTCGTACTGCGTTTGACGTCCCACTTGGGTAGGAAAATATAAGGGTAGGCTGAAAACTAATGCACACATGCTTGTAGACTACAAACAAAAGGACATTCAGAAGCTATCCTGGTGGTATGTGAAAGGAACATTCCCCCTCAACACACTTACGCAGGTTTGAGGTTGTTACATTCATTCAGTGTATTTTGAGAAGCGGAAGTATGGATACGTATTCTAGTGCTATGTCAACGCCAGGTAACTTTTCTTTTTCTCTAATCCAGGACTTGACAGCTGTCTTCACCTCATCATCTGAGGTCTCTTGAGTTGAGGAAAAAAATAAAAATCACAAGAACAGGGAATAAGGAGGGTGTAGAAACGATTCAAATTTCAGGTTTCGCAGATCATCTCCGGTTGCGCGCCAGAAGTGTGGATGAGCATATTCATGCTGCATGATTATTGGCGCTAAGCTGCATTTAACACGAAAAATTCAACGTCGGATGTGTTCAACAATCTGTATCTACTGAGAAGAATTTACCGTTGCCCCTCGTTCCAGAAAATCGATCACATAAACTCGGTTAGGATCCCAAAACACAATCAATAGAAGTTTCATCAACAATTATTGCTCTTTCAGACGCGAAACTACGAAATTTTACCACCCATCGATTAACAGTTGACCTATCAACAGCATTGACAACACAAACAGCCTTTAAGTGACAATGAATCTTTGTAGAAGTCACTTATGCAGCAGTTAAAAATTCGACAGCAGCAGTCTCTTTAACTTGCTTTGACATAGCACCATAACACGTCTCCATAGTTCCGTACCGTATATCCTATCAACCTCTTCCTCCTTATGATTGCTCGGTGGTTATACCTGATCAATGACCAAGTTCGTCGGTTTTTCTTCTACCTCTTATATGTGTGTGTGTATATGTGTATATATATGTATGGCCAGACATATATACATATATCCCTTCCCGGAGTACAACCTTGACGTGGTGGAAGGGCTTGTACGTTCCGATGACCCCTAGAGCTGTGCTGGCAGGAGTAATAATAATTGCTCCTGGTAGGGTCACCGATGCCAGAGAGGCCAAAGGTTAGGATCCAGACGAAAGGTAGTACACGCAGCGTCTGTTCCTCAGTAAGGCGGCTGCAACGGCGTCTGACCCCAGTGGGGCGGCCAGTATGTTATGGTGTAAGGTTAAAAACACTATTGAGGAAGGCAACGGGAAACCACCTCAATTATCATTCCCAAGATTTAAATGATGGACTATACAGAGATTTTGAGTCCTGGTAACTACGGGGCTCGGCCCAATCGGCCGTGTCCCGTGCCCGGCAGCGGAGGAGGCAAGGCTTCCGCGGTCCTCAACCTGCGAAACCCTTGCAAGGGAAAACCAGAAGCAGCAGGACAGAAGACGAAGGAGAAGAAGACCACATAAGTTAGAATAAAAACGTGGAATTATAGGACAATGATGAGGACAGGGAAATGGAAGAATGTAAAGCGGGAGATGGAAAGGGGAAATATAGATATTTTAGGTCTTTGGGAGGTGAGATGGAAAGATAGCGGGGGTTACTGGAGTGATCAGTATGGAATAATGTAGAGCGGCGGGGACGAGAACCAACGAGGGTTTGCCATAGTATTAAATGAAGAGGTAGGAAGAAGCGTTGTCAACATTGAGAAAATAACGGATAGATTCTTACTAGTAGAGACAAAAGCAGAACCGACGAACTTGGTTATTATTCAGGTATACATGCCACCGCACAACCATAAGGAAGAAGAAGTCGACAGGATATACGATCAGTTAGTAGAGGAAGTTTGTAGATAAGTTTGTAGAGGAAGGGTGAAATTGGTGCACTGTACAGCAAAGTTAAATATTTATTGGGAAGTAAGACAGGAAGATCTATGCTAATAGCTAGAGAAAAGGCGCGTAAGATAAAGGTTGACGCAGGGAAGGTCCAAGAGAGATGGAAAGAGTATGTGGAAGAACTGTATGATAAAGAACTTAGACCAACAAAGTTAGACATTGAAAAAGAACATGACGTAGGAAGATAGATTAAGTCCAGGCATACTCTTCGAGGAGATAGAAAGGGCATTAAGGGAGATGAAGCTAAATAAGGCCGTGGGGGTGGATAACATTCCTGCGGAACTACTGCAATGTATAGGAAAATGTAGGAGGAAGAGTATTTGTGGGCTGATCCGTGGTATTTATGAGGAAGGAATCTGGCCGGAAGACTTTGTGAGATTGCTTTTAGTTCCCATTCCGAAACATTTAAAGGCTAAATCATGTGAGGACTACAGGAACATAAGTTTGATATCCCACGCAGGTAAAATTGTTCTAAGGATCATAAACAAAAACATATAGAGAGTAGAGCAAACGATTTCTCAGGGGATGATCAGTTTGGGTTTAGGAGGGGCATAGGTACGCGTGATGCCATTGTAGTAATGAGATTATTAATTGAGAGGAATATAGAATACAACCAGGAGGTAACTGCCTGTTTCGTAGATTTCGAAAAAGCATTTGATTGAGTGAATTGGGAATAACTAATGAGTATATTGAAGAAAATAGGAATAGATTGGGGGGAAAAGAGGCTAACCTGCAACCTGTACATGTCTCAGACTGCTCGATTGCGGGTGGGGAACGGGAAGTCCGGATGGACAGTGTTAGGAAGGGGTGTAAGGCAGGGTTGCCCAGTTTTACCGTTGCTGTTTAACCTGTATGCCGAGAAAATGATTAAAGAGGCATGGGAAGAACTGGAGGTAAGAATGAAAGTGGGCGTGGAATTCGTAAAATCAGTTAAGTTTGCTGATGACCAAGCTTTAGTTTGTCATCCAAGTCAGCCAAGGGGTTGCAAGCATTGCTAAGGGAATTGGAAATTGAGTGCGACAGATTTGGGGATTAGAGTGAATTTAATTATACAAAGGTTATGCTGTTTTCTAGAAATAAAAAGCCTAAGGTAAAAATTAAACTAGGAGGCAAAAACTAGAGCAGGTAGAACAGTTTACGTATCTCGGAAGTGTTTTGTACCATCACGGTCAAAGTAGCAGGGACGTAAGGATAAGAATTGCGCTGGGCAAAGAGGCTTTTACAAGGAGGAAGGAGTTGATGAATGGGACGTTGAGTAAGGATGCTAAGAAAAGACACGTAAAAACTTTGATATAGAGCGTAACTTTGGTATGGAGCGTACGGCGCGGAAACGTGGTCGGTGAAGCAGGAGGATAGACGTAAACTGGAGGCTTTTGAATTGTGGGTGTGCAGAAGAATGGAGAAGGTGAAATGGACAGAGAAGAAAACTAATGACGAGTAGTACTAAGTACTTGTTGTGGTGGGCGAAGAGGGGTTTGTTGGGAGAAATCCTATGGAGGCCGGAAAAGTGCATGAAGGGGGTATTGATCGGCAGTGGGATTGTGAAGACTGTAATAGAGGGGAGAATGTTAGGCAAACGAGGAATGGGAACAGATAAGGTTTGTTAGACGGGATGAAGGGAGGAAGAAAGTACTTAGAGATGAAGAGGGACCTGATGTAGAATTGGAGACTTGATTATGTGTTTTGTTAGAAGTTCCAAAATATTTATTTATTAGCTGTGTCCATCCAAAAACCTACCTTAACCGGTAGATTACCTAATAATATAAATAAATAAATAAATAAATAAATAAATAAATAAATAAATAAATAAATAAATAAATAAATAAATAAATAAATAAATAAATAAATAAATAAATAAATAAATAAATAAATAAATAAATAAATAAATAAATTAATAAATAAATAAATTAATAAATTAATAAATTAATAAATTAATAAATTAATAAATTAATAAATAAATAAATAAATAAATAAATAAATAAATATATATATATATATATATATATATATATATATATATATATATATATATATATATATATATATATATATATATATGTATATATATATATTTGCGTCGAGGTAGTCCAGTGGGTAGAGCGTTGGACTGCTGACTGGAGGGTCCCGGGTTCGATTCTCTGGTAAGGCACTCTTGGCACCTGCAGCTCCACCCAAGAAAAAGTGATTTTTCGGGTACCAGGTCTTCCTGGGAAACCATAACCGGCACAGGGAAAGGAACTGGCCCCCCCTTCCGATGAGTGAATTTTCACACGCCGTATATGGCTTAGTACTAAGTGATTTCTACCATCACCTACTAAACCGATCTTCGCGTTGATTACTGTGTTTATGGCTATATATAGTATATAACCATATATAGATAAATATATATATATATATATATATATATATATATATATATATATATATATATATATATATATATATATATATATATATATATGTATATATATTTTTTTAAGGTAATCTACCGGTTAAGGTAGGTTTTTGGATGGACACAACTACCAAACAAACATTTTATTACTCCTAACAAAACACAAAATCCATCATCCTACTCTATCAGGTCACTCTTCATCTCTGAGTACTTTCTTCCTCCCTTCATCCCGACCAACATCCCTATCCTGTTCCTTCCCTTTCCTCGTTTGCCCAACATTCTACCCTCTATCACAGTCTTCAACATCCCACTGCCGGTCAACACCCCCTTCATCCACTTTTCCTGCCTCCATAGGATTGCTCCCAACAAACCCCTCTCTTCGCCCAACATACCAGGTACTTCCTCATTTGTTTTCCTCTCTGTCCATTTCACCTTCTCAATTCTTCTCCACACCCATATTTCCCATATTTCAAAAGCCTCTAATCTACGTCCATCCTCCTGCTTCAATGACCACGTTTCCGCGCCGTACATAGCTACGCTCCATATCAAAGTTTTGACGAGTCTTTTCTTAACATCCTTACTGAACGTCCCCGTCATCAACTCCTTCCTCCTTGTAAAAGCCTCTTTGCTTAGCGCAATTCTCCTCCTTACGTCTCTACTACTTTGACCGTGTTGGTCCAAAACACTGCCGAGATACGTGAACTGTTCTACCTACTCTAGTTTTTTCCCTCCTATTTTAATGTTAAGCTTAGCCTTTTTCTTTCTCGAGAATCGCATAACCTTTGTTTTATTAATATTGATTCTCATCCCATACCTGTCGCACTGAATTTCCAATTTACTCAGCAAGGCTTGCAGCCCCTTGGCTGACTGACAAACTAAGGCTTGGTCATCAGCAAACCTAACTGATTTTAAGAATCCCCCGCCCAGTTTAATTCCTACCTCGAGTTCTTCCCATGCCTCTTTGATCGTTTACTCTGTATACAGGTTGAACAGCAACGGTGATAATGGGCAACCCTGCCTTACACCCCTTCCTAACACTGCCCATCCTGACTCCCCGTTTCCCACCCGCACCTGAGCAGCCTGAGACATGTACAGGTTGCGGATTAGCCTCCTTTCCCTCCAATCTATTCCTATTTTCTGCAATATACTCATTAGTTTTTCCCAATTCACTCTATCAAACGCTTTTTCGAAATCTACGAAACAGGCAAATACCTCCTGGTTGTGTTCTATATTCCCCTCGATTAATAATCTCATTACTGCAATGGCATCACGCGTACCTCTCCCCTTCCTAAACCCAAACTGATCATCCCCTAAGTAATCATCAGTACTCCTTCCATCTCTCTTCGATCTTTCCTGCGTCAACCATTACCTTACCCGCCTTATCTCTAACTGTTAGCATAGCTCTTCCTTTCTTACTTCCCGATAACGATTTAACTTTGCTGTACAGCGCACCGATTTCACCCTTCGTCTGCAGACTTTCCATGTCCTCGCACTGCGTCTTCCGCCATTCTTCTTTTGCTTTATTTGTTGCCCGCCTCAACTTATTGTTCAATTCTTTGTACTTCATTTTGCCTAATTCTGTATTCATATTCTTCCATTTTCGCCGCTCATTTATCTTTGTAATCATCTCATCCGTGATCCATGGTTTCCTAGTCCTTTTAGCGTTAACGGTTCCAATAGTGACTTTTGCGGCTTTAGAAAACCCTTCCTTGATCATTTCCCATTTTTCTTCGGTAGTACTAAGCCCTTTACCATCCTCCGAAATTTTCACTACCGCCTGTTTGTATTCCTTCCTTTTCAACCCATTTAATGCTTCTACATTCCATTTTCTAACTCGCCGCCCCTGCCTTATCTTTTTGAAACTTACGCTACATTTCATAACAACTAAATTGTGGTCAAAGTCCGCATCCGCTCCCGGGAAGCTATGGGAATTTATCACACTCTTCCTAAACCTGTGTCTAACCAGGATATAATCTAGCTGATATCTTCCTGAGTCGCCTGGCATTTTCCATGTATACCTGCGTCTTTTGAGGTGCCTAAACCAAGTGTTGGTGATGACTAACGCCTGTCTCCTGCAGAACTCAACTGCTTTCTCCCCGCGGTCATTACTCGTGTCCAAACCGTAGTCCCCCACCTCATCATCATCTATTCCTTCGCCTACCGTCGCATTCCAATCCCCCATCACTATCAAATGTTTCCCTGCAGGAACACACGCGATCATGTCCTCTAACTGATCGTATATACTATCGACCTCTTCTTCCTTATGGTTGCTCGGTGGCATTTATACCTGAATAATAACTAAGTTCGTCGGTTCTGATTTTATCTCTACTAGTAGTATTCTATCCGTTACCTGCTCTATGTTGACTACGCTTCTTCCTACCTCTTCATTGAATACTATGGCAACCCCTCGTTGGCTCTCGTCCCCACCGCTGTATATTATTCTATACTTATCACTCCAGTAATCCCCGCTATCTGTACATCTCACCTCGCATAGACCTAAAATATCTATATTTCCTATTTCCATCTCTCGCTTAATATTTCCCAATATCCCTGTCCTCATCATTGTCCTAACATTCCACGTTCCTATTCTAACTAATTTGGTCTTCTTCTCCTGCGTCTTCTGTCCTGCTGCTGCTGGTTTTCCCTTGCAAGGGTGTCGTGGGCTGACGACTGCGGAAGCCTTGCCTCCCCCGCTCCGGGCACGACACACGGCCGATTGGGCCGAGCCCCGTGGTTGCCAGGACTCAAAATATCGCTATTGTCCATCATAATTTTTCTTGGGAATGATATTTGAGGTGGTTTTCCTTTGCCTTCCTCAATAGTGTTTTTAACGTGACACCATCACTTACTGGCCTACCTATCACTGGGGTCAGACGCCATTGCAGCCGCCTCACTGAGGAGCAGACGCTGCGTGGACTACCTTTCGTCTGGCTCCTAACCTTCGACCTATTTTTTGAGGTACAGGTGGCGAGTGGTTGGGAGTTGGTACTGAGTGAGGGGGAGAGTCTTAAAAGATAACAGCATTTGCAGCGTGGGCGGTTGCATGGTGCGGATATGGGCGGGGGAGAGACGGGGAGCTTGAATTTGGATTTGTGGACTTAAAGATGTCTCGCAGGTTCGACGGGCGTTCAAACGAAACAGAGGGACAGTGTGGGAATAAAAGTGATGCGGACTGAGTGTTTTTGATAATTGGGAAGAGGTCACGGATTAGATGTTTAATTCTGTGTGTTCCGGGGAAGAAAGTGGTGATAAGATTAGGGCATTTTGGGCGGTTTGGCTTGGGGAGGGGAGTGTATTGGGTTGACGGTTTGAGGATTTTACTGTTTAGCAGTAAACTGTTTACCTCAAAAAATATTATATATCGCCTCTCCTGTAACTTCTGCCCTGCCTTCTACGTGGGCGAATGCACGACCGCACTCTCCCTCCGCATGAATAACCACCGATATTCCACCAAATCTCCCACCTTTCTTAATTATCCCATCCCTACTCACACCGCTTCCCACAACCAATCTTTTGACGACTGCTTCTCTGTTTCGGTGATTGAAATCCTTCCCAAATCTGCGAGTATAATAGAGGTGAGAACCCGCGAGATGGCGCATATCTCGGTGGCCCAATCATTCAAACCGCCCGGGATGAACCAAGCCCACTGAATGCATCAATTGGCTGCCTACATATCCCCCCCACCACCTTGTTCATTTCCTATTGGTCCCTTTACCTCTCCTTCCCCCACCTCTCCCCCGCACATCCTCTCCGCTCTTCCCCGAGAACGGCATTCTGAAGACGACAGCCGTGCTGTCGAAACGTAAAATAACAAATTGTGAGTGTCCTTTATTTGTGTCTCTATATTCTAAAAATCTACATCTGTGTTTTTATATATTTATATATATATATATATATATATATATATATATATATATATATATATATATATATATATATAAATATATATATAAATATATATATATATATATATATATGTATAACTAAGCCGTAAATCGTGTTAGTTGCACCAATTAAACTCGAAAACGGCTGAACCGATTTAAATAATGTTTTGTTTTTCGAATCGATTTAGTCCAGAATAGCAGAATAACGATTAACATATCGCAAAAGTATCGCATCGTAAAATATCGTATGGTAAAATATTCTATGGTAAAATATCTTATTGCATCGTCAATTTTAATGAAATTTGGTTTTTTGGATTTGCCCCAGCCCAGAATAACAGAATGACCATTAAACTATCGTTAAATTGTCGTAAAAATATCGTATCGCAATATCGTATTGTAAATTACCGTTTCGCTTCATCGAATAAATTTCAACGCCGGAACCAAGGTGACGTGACTCCTGGTCGTCCGAATGTGTGTTCTACTGATGCTCCTAGCCGTATTAATACAGTCCATTCGCAGAATGATGAATACTTCTTTTTACGGATGTTTCTGGTGTATGTTCGAGGACCAACATCGTTCGAATCACTACAACTGTTAATTGTGTTGTGTGCCCAACATTTCGTGCCGCATACCAAGTGCTCAACTTGCTTGAAAACGATAATTATTGAGACACGACAATGGCTGAAGCAACTATTTCTGCATCTCCAAGTCAGATACGCGCATTATTTTCTATCATCCCCCCGACGTGCTCCCCATCAAATCCACATGACTTGTGGAACAAATACAAGGAGAACATGTCAGAAGACATTTTACTTCGAATTCGTGTAATTTAGAGAAATCTCAATATTGAGGTAAATGAGAAGCTGCATAAACAGGCTTTGGTATTAATTGAGGACATGTGTCACCTCATGTACGGCAGTTTATTAGTGAATATAGGAATACCAGCGCCAGACAGTGAAATGAACGACGCGTTTACTCGAGAATTAAAACGTGAACGTGAATATGATCTACATGAATCAGACAAATCAGCTCAAACGAATATACCCCCGCTGAACCCCCAACAGAAGGAAGTATATGATACATTAATGAAGGCAACTGATGATGCAAATGGTGGCTTATTTTTCCTGGATGCCCCTGGTGGAACGGAGAAGGCATTCCTCATATGATTGATTTTGAACACTGTCCGTGCGAGATCGAACGTTGCGGGAGCAGTTGTTTCTTTTGACATAGCGGCCACATAGTTTGAAGGATGCCTAACGGCTCATTCATTGTTAAAGTTGTCGTTAAACCTAAAAAAGTCTGAACAAGTGACATGTTAAATTTCGCAGCAGCTAACGAATGCAGAATTGCTCACAAACGCACATTGAAAGCACTTCACAGGACTTTGGAAGATCTGCGCAATGGCTTGAGATACTTTGAAAGCGCAATGACTTTACTCACTGGCGATTTCCGCCATACACAAGTAGTCATTCCGAGATCGACTGCTGCTGATGAAATAAACGCTCTCCTCAAATTATCAAACCTGCGGCGCTATGTAAAGAAACTTTAACTGACGACATTTTTTATATTCGGTTTTCGGTATGTCCATCAGTGCTTCCTGCGATTTTTCCATTACTTCCTCTCGGCTGCTAAAACGCGTTCCCCGTAATGGTTTTTTAACTCGATTGAACAGAAAGAAGTCACAGGGAGCCAAATCAGGTGAATTCGGTGGCTGTTGGATGGTATTTGTTGCATTTTTCGTCAAAAAATTACGAATAATGATAGCACTGTGCGACGGTGCGTTATCATGGTGCAAAATCCACGAGTTTTCTGCCCACATTTCTGGTCTCTTTCGGCGAATTGCTTCACGCAAACGTCTCATAACGCCCAAATAATACTCTTTGTTTACTGTCTGGCCTTCTGGCAAAAATTCATGATGCACTACACCGTTGTAATCCATGAAAACCGTCAGCATTGCCTTCTTTTTTGACTGAAAACGACGTGGTTTTTTTGGTCTCGGCTCATTTGGTGAACGCCATTCACTTGCCTGATGTCTGGATTGCGTGTCGTACTCATAAACCCACGTCTCGTCTCCAGTAATGATCCTTTTGATGAATGTGGGATCGGATTCAGCCTCGCAAATCATGTCTTTTGCGACGTCAACACGGTCTCTTTTTTGCATGAAATTGAGGTCTTTTGGCACCAACTTTGCTGCTACACGACGGAAACCCAAATCATTAACCACAATGTCTTGGGCGGATCCATAGGCAATGTTCAAGTCCTCCGCTATTTCTCTGATGGTTAATTTGCGGTTATTGACCAACATTTCTTTTACTTTATCAATTTTTTCACCGACTTTCCATGTCGATGGTCTGCCACTGCGTTCATCATCTTCGATTGACTCACGACCACTTCTGAACCGCTCGTGCCACTGGTAAACGACCGTTTTTTTTAGAGAATCGTTGCCGAAACACTTTTCCAACATTTCCAACGTCCGTGCGCCACTAAATCCGTTTCTTACGCAAAATTTAATACAAGTTCGTTGTTGCAAATTTAAATCCATTTCTGAAATTGTAAAAAATCGCCAACACACACAGAGATAGATGTACTCTTGGCTACGTAACTTTTGCAAATGTCAAGTTATGACACTAAGATTTAAAGGGAATATCAACAACAGATGTACCAATTTAA
The DNA here is from genome assembly GCF_022747635.1 of Hetaerina americana. Classification (NCBI taxonomy): domain Eukaryota; kingdom Metazoa; phylum Arthropoda; class Insecta; order Odonata; family Calopterygidae; genus Hetaerina; species Hetaerina americana. The sequence goes on along the minus strand of NW_027286292.1, from coordinate 1,103,679 downwards.
CAAAAAAAACAGAACTCAAATCGGAACGATGGGAGCGCCATACGGTGGTTATTCCGGGAACTTTTTGATCAAGGTAGTATATGCACATATATATATACACGTATATATACATATATATATATGTTTGCCTGCACACACACACACATATATATATATATATATATATATATATATATATATATATATATATATATATATATATATATATATATACGGATATATATATATACTCATATATACAGAAACAGATATAAGGAAAAGGGATAGGAACACATATAAAGGACGAACACAATAGAGGTGGGGAAGGCGGAATCGAACGGATCACAAGAGTAAAAATATTTCCTCAACCGGGACTCGAACACCGGATCTTTCCACTTGCCGGGCGGATGCTCTTAACCACTTGAGCTATCGAGGATAGTCAATTTACCCTGAGATCCTTGGGTCTAATATGTCGCCAAGCATATATATATATATATATATGCGTACATATATATGTGTGTGTGTGTGTGCGTGGGCCACGGTAGTCCAGAGGATAGAGCGCTGGACTGCTGACCGTAGGGGCCGGGTTCGTTTCCCGGGAAGGACATGCTATGTACCTGCAGCTCCACCCAAGCTATGTTATTTTTCCGATGCCAGGTCTTCCTGGGAAACCATAACCGGCACAGGGAAAGGAACTGGCCCCCCAACCCTGATGTGTGAATTTAACACGCCGTCGGGCTTAGTACCGGGTGAACTCTACCATTACCTACCGAACCGACCATCCGACCATGGATTTTGCGTAAAATTTAGCAGCAGTGGACGCAGACGAAAACATAGAAACACACAAAGAAGGAAAAAGAAGATAGACACAAAAAAGGGGGAAGGAAACTCACTAGTTTTCTGAAACCTATTGAATTTCTTTTCTTTTGTCTGTTTTTTCTGTGTCCGCAAGTGCTAACTATTATAAATTTATTGTATATATATGCATATATATATATATATTTATATATATATATATATACTACCTTGATCAAAAATTTCCCGGAATTTATTCAGAAAATTAAAAATACAAGTTTATTCATCTAAATCTATATTGTCCCCTTCAAAGTAATCCCCATCGACTGCAACACACTTATGCCAGCGCTTGATCCAATCCTCGAAACATTTTTTATATTCGGTTTTCGGTATGTCCATCAGTGCTTCCTGCGATTTTTCCATTACTTCCTCTCGGCTGCTAAAACGCGTTCCCCGTAATGGTTTTTTAACTCGATTGAACAGAAAGAAGTCACAGGGAGCCAAATCAGGTGAATTCGGTGGCTGTTGGATGGTATTTGTTGCATTTTTCGTCAAAAAATTACGAATAATGATAGCACTGTGCGACGGTGCGTTATCATGGTGCAAAATCCACGAGTTTTCTGCCCACATTTCTGGTCTCTTTCGGCGAATTGCTTCACGCAAACGTCTCATAACGCCCAAATAATACTCTTTGTTTACTGTCTGGCCTTCTGGCAAAAATTCATGATGCACTACACCGTTGTAATCCATGAAAACCGTCAGCATTGCCTTCTTTTTTGACTGAAAACGACGTGGTTTTTTTGGTCTCGGCTCATTTGGTGAACGCCATTCACTTGCCTGATGTCTGGATTGCGTGTCGTACTCATAAACCCACGTCTCGTCTCCAGTAATGATCCTTTTGATGAATGTGGGATCGGATTCAGCCTCGCAAATCATGTCTTTTGCGACGTCAACACGGTCTCTTTTTTGCATGAAATTGAGGTCTTTTGGCACCAACTTTGCTGCTACACGACGGAAACCCAAATCATTAACCACAATGTCTTGGGCGGATCCATAGGCAATGTTCAAGTCCTCCGCTATTTCTCTGATGGTTAATTTGCGGTTATTGACCAATATTTCTTTTACTTTATCAATTTTTTCACCGACTTTCGATGTCGATGGTCTGCCACTGCGTTCATCATCTTCGATTGACTCACGACCACTTCTGAACCGCTCGTGCCACTGGTAAACGACCGTTTTTTTTAGAGAATCGTTGCCGAAACACTTTTCCAACATTTCCAACGTCCGTGCGCCACTAAATCCGTATTTTACGCAAAATTTAATACAAGTTCGTTGTTGCAAATTTAAATCCATTTCTGCAATTGTAAAAAATCGCCAACACACACAGAGATAGATGTACTCTTGGTTACGTAACTTTTGCAAATGTCAAGTTATGACACTAAGATTTAAAGGGAATATCAACAACAGATGTACCAATTTAACAAAAAAAACAGAACTCAAATCGGAACGATGGGAGCGCCACACGGTGGTTATTCCGGGAACTTTTTGATCAAGGTAGTATGTATATATTTATATATCCCTCCCCGGACTACAACCTTGACGTGGTGGAAGGGCTTGTGCGTTCCGATGACCCCTAGAGCTGTGCTGGCGGGAGTAATAATTATTGCTCCTGGTAGGGTCACCCATGCCAGATAGGTCGAAGGTTAGGAGCCAGACGAAAGGTAGTCCACGCAGCGTCTGTTCCTCAGTGAGGCGGCTGCAATGGCGTCTGACCCCAGTGAGGCGGCCAGTAAGTGATGGTGTCACGTTAAAAACACTATTGAGGAAGGCAACGGGAAACCACCTCAATTATCATTCCCTAGAAAAATATGATGGACAATAGAGATATATTGAATCCTGGCAACTACGGGGCTCGGCCCAATCGGCCGTGTGTCGTGCCCGGCAGCGGGGGAGGCAAGGCTTCCGCGATCATCGTCCCCACGAAACCCTTGCAAGGGAAAACCAGCAGCAGCAGGACAGAATACGCAGGAGAAGAAGCCGAAATTAGTTAGAATAAGAACGTGGAATGTTAGGACAATGATGAGGACAGGGAAATTGGAGAATGTTAAGCGAGAGATGGAAAGGGGAAATATAGATATTTTAGGTCTATGCGAGGTGAGATGGAAAGATAGCGGGGATTACTGGAGTGATAAGTATAGAATAGTATAAATCGTATAATCAGTTAGGTTTGCTGATGACCAAGCCTTAGTTTGTCAGTCAGCCAAGGGGCTGCAAGCCTTGCTGAGTGAATTGGAAATTCAATGCGACAGGTATGGGATGAGAATCAATATTAATAAAACAAAGGTTATGCGATTCTCGAGAAAGAAAAAGGCCAAGCTTAACATTAAAATAGGAGGGCAAAAACTAGAGCAGGTAGAGTAGTTTACGTATCTCGGTAGTGTTTTGGACCAACACGGTCAAAGTAGTAGGGACGAAAGGAGAAGAATTGCGCTAGGCAAAGAGGCTTTCACAAAGAGGAGGGAGTTGATGACGGGGACTTTGAGTAAGGATGTTAAGAAAAGACTCATAAAAACTTTGATATGGAGCGTAGCTATGTACGGTGCGGAAACGTGGTCATTGAAGCAGGAGGATAGACGTAGATTGGAGGCTTTTGAAATGTGGGTGTGGAGAAGAATGGAGAAGGTGAAATGGACAGAGAAGAAAACAAATGAGGAAGTACTTGGTATGGTGGGAGAAGAGAGGGGTTTATTGGGAGAAATCCTGTGGAGGCAGGAAAAGTGGATGAAGGGGGTATTGACCGGCAGTGGGATGTTGAAGACTGTGATAGAGGGTAGAATGTTGGGCAAAAGAGGAAAGGGAAGGAACAGGATAGGGATGTTGGACGGGATGAAGGGAGGAAGAAAGTACTCAGAGATGAAGAGGGACCTGATATAGAGTATGATGATGGATTTTGTGTTTTGTTAGGAGTAAGGAAATATTTGTTTGGTAGTTGTGTCCATCCAAAAACCTACCTTAACCGGTAGATTACCTTAAAAAAATATTTATATATATATGTGTGTGTGTGTATATCTATATATATATATGTATATGTACCTCCTCGGAATACAACCTTGACGTGGTGGAAGGGCTTGTGCGTTCCGATGACCCCTAGAGCTGTGCTGACGGGAGTAATAATTATTGCTCCTGGTATGGTCACCCCATGCCAAATAGGACGAAGGTTAGGAGCCAGACGAAAGGTAGTCATTGCAGCGTCTGTCCCTCAGTGAGGCGGCTGCAACGGCGTCTGATCCCAGAGGGCCGGCCAATAAGTGATGGTGTCACGTTAAAAACACTATTGAGGAAGGAACGGGAAACTACCTAAATTATCATTCCCAACATTAACATGATGGACCATACACAGATTTTGAGTCCTGGTAACTACGGGGCTCGGCCCAATCAGCTGTGTGTCGTGCCCGGCAGCGGGGGAAGCAAGGCTTCCGCGGTCCTCAACCTGCGAAACCCTTGCAAGGGAAAACCAGAAGCAGCAGGACAGAAGACGAAGGAGAAGAAGACCACATAAGTTAGAATAAAAACGTGGAATTATAGGACAATGATGAGGACAGGGAAATGGAAGAATGTAAAGCGGGAGATGGAAAGGGGAAATATAGATATTTTAGGTCTTTGGGAGGTGAGATGGAAAGATAGCGGGGGTTACTGGAGTGATCAGTATGGAATAATGTAGAGCGGCGGGGACGAGAACCAACGAGGGTTTGCCATAGTATTAAATGAAGAGGTAGGAAGAAGCGTTGTCAACATTGAGAAAATAACGGATAGATTCTTACTAGTAGAGACAAAAGCAGAACCGACGAACTTGGTTATTATTCAGGTATACATGCCACCGAGCAACCATAAGGAAGAAGAGGTCGATAGGATATACGATCAGTTAGAGGACATGATCGCGTGTGTTCCTGCAGGGAAACATTTGATAGTGATGGGGGATTGGAATGCGACAGTAGGCGAAGGAAGAGATGGTTATGAGGTGGGGGACTACGGTTTAGGCACGAGGAATGACCGCGGGGAGAAAGCAGTTGAGTTCTGCAGGAGACAGGGGTTAGTTATCACCAAAACTTGGTTCAGACACCACAAAAGACGCAGGTATACATGGAAAATGCCAGGTGACTCGGGAAGATATCAGCTAGATTATATCCTGGTTAGACACAGGTTTAGGAAGCGTGTGATAAATTCCCACAGCTTCCCGGGAGCGGATGCGGACTCAGACCACAATTTAGTTGTTATGAAATGTAGCGTACGTTTTAAAAAGATAAGGCAGGGGCGGCGAGTTAGAAAATGGAATGTAGAAGCATTAAATGGGTTGAAAAGGAAGGAATACAAACAGGCGGTAGAGAAAATCATGGAGGATGGTAAAGGGCTTAGTACTATCGAAGAAAAATGGGAAATGATCAAGAAGAGGTTGTCTAAAGCCGCAAAAGACGCTATTGGAACCGTTAACGCTAAAAGGACTAGGAAACCATGGATCACGGATGAGATGATTACAGAGATGGATGAGCGGAGAAAATGGAAGAATATGAATACAGAATTAGGCAAAATGAAGTACAAAGAATTGAACAATAAGTTGAGGCGGGCAACAAATAAAGCAAAAGAAGCATGATGGGAGACGCAGTGCGAGGATATGGAAAGTCTGCAGAGGAAGGGTGAAATCGGGGCGCTGTAAAGCAAAGTTAAATCGTTATCGGGAAGTAAGAAAGGATGAGCTATGCTAACAGTTAGAGATAAGGCGGGTAAGGTAATAGTTGACGCAGGAAAGATCCAAGAGAGATGGAAGGAGTATATAGAAGAACTGTATGGTAAAGCACTCAGACCAACAAAATTAGGCATTGGAAAAGAAAATGACGTAGAGGAGGACAGCTTAGGTCCAGGCATACTAGACAATGAGATAGAAAGGGCATTAAGGGAGATGAAACTAAATAAGGCCGTGGGGGTAGATAACATTCCCGTGGAACTTTTGAAATGCTTGGGAAAATGTGGGAGGAAGAGGCTATATGGGCTGATCCGTAGTATTTATGAGGAGGGAATCTGGCCGGAAGACTTTGTGAGATCAGTTTTAGTTCCTATTCCGAAAAAGGTAAAGGCCACGTCATGGGAGGACTATAGGACAATTAGTTTGATATCCCACGCAGCTAAAGTTGTTCTCAGTAGTAGTAGTTTTTAGGGGAGGCGACCGACAGCTAAGGTCATTTGCGCCATAGGGGATGGACTAGAAAGGATGAAGGGTGGAGAGAAACCCGGCGTCGGCATTAGCCTACTCTTTACGAAAGGCGCCAAGGGGTCCGCAGCTTAACGTCCCATCCGACGGACGCCGTACTCACTCAAAGTGCCCTCCACAAAGCACCTCAAGTAGGGATCGAGATACCTCTGAAAAATATTCAACACCGCCGGGATTTGAACCCGCGCCCTCAGGGTGGGAAGCCAGTACGTTGTTCTCAGGATCATAAACAAAAGGATAGAGGGTAGGGCAAATGATTACTTAGGGGATGATCAGTTTGGGTTTAGGAAGGGGAGAGGTACGCGTGATGCCATTGCAGTAATGAGATTATTAATCGAGAGGAATATAGAACACAACCAGGTGGTATTTGCCTGTTTCGTAGATTTCGAAAAAGCGTTTGATAGGGTGAATTGGGAAAAACTAATGAGTATATTGCAGAAAATAGGAATAGATTGGAGGGAAAGGAGGCTAATCCGCAAAATCCGTGATGAGGTGGGGACTACGGTTTAGGCCCAAGGAATGACTGCGGGGAGAGAGCAGTTGAGTTCTGCAAGAGACGGGGGTTAGTCATTACCAACACTTGGTGTAGACACCACAAAAGACGCAGGTATACATGGAAAATGCCAGGTGACTCAGGAAGATATCAGCTAGATTATATCCCGGTTAGACACAGGTTTAGGAACAGTGTGATAAATTCGCCCAGCTTCCCGGGAGCGGATGCGGACTCTGACCACAATTTAGTTGTTATGAAATGTAGTAGCCGTTTCAAAAAGATAAGGCAGGGGCGGCGGGTTGGGAAACGGAATGTAGGAGTAAACTAAATGATTTGAAAAGGAAGGAGTAAAAACAGGCGGTAGAGGAAATCATGGAGTGTGGTAAAGTGCTAATTACAATCGAAGAAATATGGGAAAGCATCAAGAAAGGGTTGTCCTAAGCCGCAAAAAAAACTTTTGGACCCTTTAACGCTAAAAGGACTAGGAAACCATGGATCACGGATGAGATGACTACGAAGATGGATGTGAGGGGAAAAAGGAAGGATGTACACACGGAGTTAGGCAAAATGAAGTACAAAGAGTTAAACATGAATTTGAGGCGGGCAACGAATAAAGCAAAAGAAGCATGGTGGAAGACGAAAAGTGAGGATATGGAAAGTTTGTAAAGGAAGGGTGAAATTGGTGCACTGTACAGCAAAGTTAAATCTTTATTGAGAAATAAGAAAGGAAGATCTATGCTAACAGCTAGAGAAAAGGCGCGTAAGATAAAGGTTGACGCAGGGAAGGTCCAAGAGAGATGGAAAGAGTATGTGGAAAAACTGTATGCTAAAGAACTTAGACCAACAAAGTTAGACATTGAAAAAGCACATGACGTAGAGAAAGATACATTAAGTCCAGGCATACTCTTCGAGGAGATAGAAAGGGCATTAAGGGAAATGAAGCTAAATAAGGCTGTGGGGATGATAACAATCCTGCGGAACTACTGAAATGTATGGGAAAATGTGGGAGGAAGAGGCTATATGGGCTGATCCGTAGTATTTATGAGGAAGGAATCTGGCCGGAAGACTTTGTGAGATCCGTTTTAGTTCCTATTCCGAAAAAGGTAAATGCTACATCATGTCAGGACTATAGGACGATAAGTTTGATATCCCAAGCAGCTTAAGTTGTTCTCAGGATCATAAACAAAAGGATAGAGAGTAGGGCAAATGATTACTTAGGGGATGATCAGTTTGGGTTTAGGAAGGGGAGAGGTACGCGTGATGCCATTGCAGTAATGAGATTATTAATCGAGAGGAATATAGAACACAACCAGGAGGTATTTTCCTGTTTCGTAGATTTCGAAAAAGCGTTTGATAGAGTAAATTGGGAAAAACTAATGAGTATATTGCAGAAAATTGGAATAGATTGGAGGGAAAGGAGGCTAATCCGCAACCTGTACATGTCTCAGACTGCTCAGGTGCTAGTGGGAAACGGGGAGTCAGGATGGGCAGTGTTAGGAAGGGGTGTAAGGCAGGGCTGCCCATTATCACCATTGCTGTTCAACCTGTATGCAGAGGAAATGATCAAAGAGGCATTGGAAGAACTGGGGGTAGGCATGAAGGTGGGCGGGGAATTCGTAAAATCAGTTAGATTTGCTGATGACCAAGCTTTAGTTTGTCAGTCAGCCAAGGGGTTGCCAGCATTGCTGAGTGAATTGGAAATTCAGTGCGACAGGTATGGGATGAGAATCAATATTAATAAAACAAAGGTTAAGCGATTTTCTAGAAAGAAAAAGGCTAAGCTTAACATTAAAATAGAAGGGCAAAAACTAGAGCAGGTAGAACAGTTTACGTATCTCGGTAGTGTTTTGGACCAACACGGTCAAAGAAGTAGGGCGTAAGGAGGAGAATTGCACTAGGCAAAGAGGCTTTCACAAGGAGGAGGGAGTTGATGACAGGGAAGTTGAGTAAGGATGTTAAGAAAAGACTCTTAGAAACTCTGATATGGAGCTTAGTTATGTACGGCGCGGAAACGTGGTCATTGAATCAGGAGGAAAAACGTAGACTGGAGGCTTTTGAAATGTGGGTGTGGAGAAGACTGGAGAAGGTAAATTGGACAGAGAAGAAAATAAACGAGGAAGTACTTGGTATGGTGGGCAAAGAGAGGGGTTTGTTGGGAGCAATCCAATGGTGGCAGGAAAAGTGGCTGAAGGGGGTATTGACCGGCAGCGGGATGTTGAAGACTGTAATTCAGGGGAGAATGTCTGGCAAACAAGGAAAGGGATGGAACAGGATAGGGAAGTTGGACGGGATGAAGGGAGGAAGAAAGTACCCAGAGCTGAAGAGGGACCTAATGTAGAGTAGGATGTTGTGTTTTGCTGGGGGTCACAAATTATTTATTTAGTAATTACGTCCATCCAAACACCTACCTTAACCCGTAGATTAACTAATAATAATATGTATATATATATATATATATATATATATATATATATATATATATATACATACATATACATATATATGTATACGCACACACACAAAGGGCTCCTCGGAACTTTGTGGATATTTTCCGCATCGCCAAATCTACAGAAACAATGCGAAACGAAACACATCAGTAGACGAGGGACCCAATTCCTTGGCAGCCGTCTTGTTCCTCAACTGACTGTCTGAGTCCAGCAATTGTCGAACACGATCCACATATTTATCGGTTTAGCTGAATGACGGTTACCCTGAGCGTTGTTCGCGGGAACCTTTTCTCGGTCCTATTCGAAGGCCTTTAACCCCCTTGAAACTTGTGAGTAGGAGCGAGTAGTCCCCGTAAGCCTCACTAATCATTCTGTTAATTTCCTCAAGAGATTTATTTCAATTTAGCACCAAACTTAGGAATCGCGTAACGTTGCTCAATCGTACATTCCATTTTTTTCGTAACACGTTCGGCGCGGTAGGGTTTGCAATAACGGACGCTAAGCGGAGTCCACAGATTGATGAGTAGAAATTTCGGTTTCACGGCTAAATTTAGCGTCCGCCCTCACAATTCATTGATTCACTACACCAATAGGATCGATCCTACTCCAACCAATATCAGGGCCGAGGGAAATTTAATTTAATTAATTTTGAAAGCCCAATTGCATTTGGGTATATATATATAAATATATATATATAAATATATATATATATTTATATATATATATATATATATATATATATATATATATATATATATATATCCCTACCCGGAATACAACCTTGACGTGGTGGAAGGGCTTGTGCGTTCCGATGACCCCTAGAGCTGTACTGGCGGGAGTAATAAAAATTGCTCCTGGTAGGGTCACCCATGCCAGATAGGTCGAAGGTTAGGAGCCAGACGAAAGGTAGTCCACGCAGCGTCTGCTCCTCAGTGAGGCGGCTGCAATGGCGTCTGACCCCAGTGGGAAGGCCAGTAAGTGATGGTGTCACGTTAAAAACACTATTGAGGAAGGCAACGGGAAACCACCTCAATTATCATTCCCAAGAACAATGTGATGGACAATAGAGATATTTTGAGTCCTGGCAACCACGGGGCTCGGCCAAATCGGCCGTGTGTCGTGCCCGGCAGCGGGGGAGGCAAGGCTTCCGCGGTCCTCAACCTGCGAAACCCTTGCAAGGGAAAACCAGAAGCAGCAGGACAGAAGACGAAGGAGAAGAAGACCACATTAGTTAGAATAAAAACGTGGAATTATAGGACAATGATGAGGACAGGGAAATGGAAGAATGTAAAGCGGGAGATGGAAAGGGGAAATATAGATATTTTAGGTCTTTGGGAGGTGAGATGGAAAGATAGCGGGGGTTACTGGAGTGATCAGTATGGAATAATGTAGAGCGGCGGGGACGAGAACCAACGAGGGTTTGCCATAGTATTAAATGAAGAGGTAGGAAGAAGCGTTGTCAACATTGAGAAAATAACGGATAGATTCTTACTAGTAGAGACAAAAGCAGAACCGACGAACTTGGTTATTATTCAGGTATACATGCCACCGAGCAACCATAAGGAAGAAGAGGTCGATAGGATATACGATCAGTTAGAGGACATGATCACGTGTGTTCCTGCAGGGAAACATTTGATAGTGATGGGGGATTGGAATGCGACAGTAGGCGAAGGAAGAGATGGTTATGAGGTGGGGGACTACGGTTTAGGCACGAGGAATGACCGCGGGGAGAAAGCAGTTGAGTTCTGCAGGAGACAGGGGTTAGTTATCACCAAAACTTGGTTCAGACACCACAAAAGACGCAGGTATACATAGAAAATGCCAGGTGACTCGGGAAGATATCAGCTAGATTATATCCTGGTTAGACACAGGTTTAGGAACCGTGTGATAAATTCCCACAGCTTCCCGGGAGCGGATGCGGACTCAGACCACAATTTAGTTGTTATGAAATGTAGCGTACGTTTTAAAAAGATAAGGCAGGGGCGGCGAGTTAGAAAATGGAATGTAGAAGCATTAAATTGGTTGAAAAGGAAGGAATACAAACAGGCGGTAGAGAAAATCATGGAGGATGGTAAAGGGCTTAGTACTATCGAAGAAAAATGGGAAATGATCAAGAAGGGGTTGTCTAAAGCCGCAAAAGACGCTATTGGAACCGTTAACGCTAAAAGGACTAGGAAACCATGGATCACGGATGAGATGATTACAGAGATGGATGAGCGGAGAAAATGGAAGAATATGAATACAGAATTAGGCAAAATGAAGTACAAAGAATTGAACAATAAGTTGAGGCGGGCAACAAATAAAGCAAAAGAAGCATGATGGGAGACGCAGTGCGAGGATATGGAAAGTCTGCAGAGGAAGGGTGAAATCGGGGCGCTGTAAAGCAAAGTTAAATCGTTATCGGGAAGTAAGAAAGGATGAGCTATGCTAACAGTTAGAGATAAGGCGGGTAAGGTAATAGTTGACGCAGGAAAGATCCAAGAGAGATGGAAGGAGTATATAGAAGAACTGTATGGTAAAGCACTCAGACCAACAAAATTAGGCATTGGAAAAGAAAATGACGTAGAGGAGGACAGCTTAGGCCCAGGCATACTAGACAATGAGATAGAAAGGGCATTAAGGGAGATGAAACTAAATAAGGCCGTGGGGGTAGATAACATTCCCGTGGAACTTTTGAAATGCTTGGGAAAATGTGGGAGGAAGAGGCTATATGGGCTGATCCGTAGTATTTATGAGGAGGGAATCTGGCCGGAAGACTTTGTGAGATCAGTTTTAGTTCCTATTCCGAAAAAGGTAAAGGCCACGTCATGGGAGGACTATAGGACAATTAGTTTGATATCCCACGCAGCTAAAGTTGTTCTCAGGATCATAAACAAAAGGATAGAGGGTAGGGCAAATGATTACTTAGGGGATGATCAGTTTGGGTTTAGGAAGGGGAGAGGTACGCGTGATGCCATTGCAGTAATGAGATTATTAATCGAGAGGAATATAGAACACAACCAGGTGGTATTTGCCTGTTTCGTAGATTTCGAAAAAGCGTTTGATAGGGTGAATTGGGAAAAACTAATGAGTATATTGCAGAAAATAGGAATAGATTGGAGGGAAAGGAGGCTAATCCGCAAAATCCGTGATGAGGTGGGGACTACGGTTTAGGCCCAAGGAATGACTGCGGGGAGAGAGCAGTTGAGTTCTGCAAGAGACGGGGGTTAGTCATTACCAACACTTGGTGTAGACACCACAAAAGACGCAGGTATACATGGAAAATGCCAGGTGACTCAGGAAGATATCAGCTAGATTATATCCCGGTTAGACACAGGTTTAGGAACAGTGTGATAAATTCGCCCAGCTTCCCGGGAGCGGATGCGGACTCTGACCACAATTTAGTTGTTATGAAATGTAGTAGCCGTTTCAAAAAGATAAGGCAGGGGCGGCGGGTTGGGAAACGGAATGTAGGAGTAAACTAAATGATTTGAAAAGAAAGGAATACAAACAGGCGGTAGAGGAAATCATGGAGGACGGTAAAGAGCTAAGTACTATTGAAGAAAAATGGGAATGTATCAAAAAAGGGTGGTCTAAAGCGGCAAAAGACACTATTGGAACCGTTAACGCTAAAAGGACTCGTAAACCATGGATCACGGATGAGATGATTACAAAAATGGATGAGCGGCGAAAATGGAAGAATATAAATACAGAATTAGGTAAAATGAAGTACAAAGAATTGAACAATAAATTGAGGCGGGCAACAAATAAAGCAAAGGAAGCATGGTGGAAGACGCAGTGCGAGAATATGGAAAGTCTGCAGAGGAAGGGGGAAATCGGTGCGCTTTACAGCATAGTTAAACCTTTATCGGAAAGTAAGAAAGGGAGATCAACGATAGCAGTTAGAGATAAGGCCGGTAAGGTAATAGTTGACGCAGGAAAGATCCAAGAGAGATGGAAGGAATATGTAGAAGAACTGTATAGTAAAGAGCTTACACCAACAAAGTTAGACATTGAAAAGGAACATGACGTAGAGGAAGATAGCTTAGGTCCAGGCATACTAGACAATGAGATAGAAAGGGCATTAAGGGAGATGAAACTAAATAAGGCCGTGGGGGTAGATAACATTCCCGTGGAACTTTTGAAATGCTTGGGAAAATGTGGGAGGAAGAGGCTATATGGGCTGATCCGTAGTATTTATGAGGAGGGAATCTGGCTGGAAGACTTTGTGAGATCAGTTTTAGTTCCTATTCCGAAAAAGGTAACCGCCAAGTCATGTGAGGACTATAGGACAATTAGTTTGATATCCCACGCAGCTAAGGTTGTTCTCAGGATCATAAACAAAAGGATAGAGAGTAGGGCAAATGATTACTTAGGGGATGATCAGTTTGGGTTTAGGAAGGGGAGATGTACGCGTGATGCCATTGCAGTAATGAGATTATTAATCGAGAGGAATATAGAACACAACCAGGAGGTATTTGCCTGTTTCGTAGATTTCGAAAAAGCGTTTGATAGAGTAAATTGGGAAAAACTAATGAGTATATTGCGGAAAATAGGAATAGATTGGAGGGAAAGGAGGCTACTCCGCAACCTGTACATGTCTCAGACTGCTCAGGTGAGGGTGGGAAAGGGGGAGTCAGGATGGGCAGTGTTAGGAAGGGGTGTAAGGCAGGGTTGCCCATTATCACCGTTGCTGTTCAACCTGTACGCAGAAGAAATGACCAAAGAGGCATGGGAAGAACTCGAGGTAGGAATGAAAGTGGGCGGGGAATTCGTAAAATCAGTTAGGTTTGCTGATGACCAAGCTTTAGTTTGTCAGTCAGCCAAGGGGCTGCAAGCATTGCTTAGTGAATTGGAAATTCAGTGCGACAGGTATGGGATGAGAATCAATATTAATAAAACAAAGGTTATGCGATTTTCTAGAAAGAAAAAGGCCAAGCTTAACATTAAAATAGGAGGGAAAAGCTAGAGCAGGTAGAACAGTTTACGTATCTCGGTAGTGTTTTGGACCAACACGGTCAAATTAGTAGGGACGTAAGGAGAAGAATTGCGCTAGGCAAAGAGGCTTTCACAAGGAGGAGGGAGTTGATGACAGGGACTTTGAGTAAGGATGTTAAGAAAAGACTCGTAAAAACTTTGATATGGAGCGTAGCTATGTACGGAGCGGAAACGTGGTCATTGAAGCAGGAGGATAGACGTAGATTGGAGGCTTTTGAAATGTGGGTGTGGAGAAGAATGGAGAAGGTGAAATGGACAGAGAAGAAAACAAATGAGGAAGTAGTTGGTATGGTGGGCGAAGAGAGGGGTTTGTTGGGAGCAATCCAATGGTGGCAGGAAAAGTGGCTGAAGGGGGTATTGACCGGCAGCGGGATGTTGAAGACTGTAATTCAGGGGAGAATGTCTGGCAAACAAGGAAAGGGATGGAACAGGATAGGGAAGTTGGACGGGATGAAGGGAGGAAGAAAGTACCCAGAGCTGAAGAGGGACCTGATATAGAGTAGGATGATTGATTTTGTGTTTTGTTAGGAGTAATAAAATATTTGTTTGGTAGTTGTGTCCGTCCAAAAACCTACCTTAACCGGTAGATCACTTAAAAAAAAAAATATATATATATATATATATTTATATATAAATATTTATATATATTTTAACTATATATTAATATATATTTTATATATATATATATATATATATATATATATATATATATATATATATATATATATATATATATATATATATATTAAAATATATACTTATATATATTTACATATATATATATTAATATATATATTAATATATATATTAATATATTTATATTAATTTATATATTTATATATATTTACATATATATATATTAATATATATATACATAAATGACTATAACTATATAGTAGATTGGAAAAGGCGTTCATTAAATACATCTTGGTAGGGAGATAAGCAAGGTCTGTTCTGGGACACGCGCCATCTTCGTTCGTTATGGCCAAATGTTTCCTATAGCTCCTAAGAAAAAGCTGCCTTTCCCATTCTGAGAAATGAACCTCCGGATCATCTATTGCTCCTTAATCCTTAGATAGATTCACACTGGAACAGCTGCCACAAACTCCATTGTACTTGCCGGTATTTTGGAACGGCCGCAAATTAGACAGAAATTATTTAATATTCTCCTAAGGTTTTCAAAATCACTTGTAGGCCTTTTTCGATTTGCTGATTCGATGCTCTATCCATTAAGCTTAATTAATTACACATATAGGTTTAATTTTATACTAATATATACATATATACCACCTTCATTATCATTCCCAAGATTAAAATGATGGACGACTTCATAGAAGTAAAAAATAAGGAATTCGGTGGTGGAAATTGTCTTGTTTGCTGAAGGCTACTCCTATTTGGGAGAAATGAGTCAGGGTAAGTGCGGGTTTCCGACATTACAGCATATTGATATGAATATTATTACCAGCCTCCTTTAAGGAACTTTTAGTCTAAAATTGATGAAATATTTTGCCAGGCACGTGGAAACTAGCCTAAAGATTTTACTAAATAGCAAGATGTATGCCTTGTAAGAGTATCAGTATAGTTTCATGTTGAAGACTAGTAGCTTTTGATACGGCTACAAAACTAGATTAAACGCGGAAAGAGAAGACTTAAAGAATGATTAAGGGATAGGATTATGGATTGAACAAAAATAAGGACAGGAGACCATGTGGGTGTGGTTTCACCACTCATCATCAGAGGTTTTGTGGAAAACTCCCATGTTCAATCTAGATGAAACGAGGAAATAAAATACGAAATTCCTTCAACCAAGGAAAACAAAAAAGTCGTATTTGGTTATTTAGTTTGTAAATAATTCAATTATTTTAAATACTTAACTTAAAGTGCAATAGCTTTGTAGTGAACGTTTTCATAAAGAAGGGAGCAACGGTCAATGCTTCTCTTTCTGCTAACTCTCAAGGTTGAAATACAACTTCGCCCGGGTGACATCACCTCATCGGAATGCTGGCCTTGAAAGATAAACCCGTTCGGGGTTTGTGGGCTGCTAGAAATATTGCATGAAGAACCACCTGTCTAGAAATGCCATATACTCTTCACGCGGAGGGGTCACGGAAAGAAATTTGGTTATTAAAAATTATTTTGGGTGATAAAATATTTTGGATATTAAATTTGTTTTAATATTTTCTTCATTCATTGTTTCTTTACTGCCTGCCACACATTTGTTGACTTTGATTATCTTCGGATATTTAGGTAGATGAAGGATTATACTTGCTCTAGTTGCAATCTTTGAATTGTGATATCTGCATTCAGCTTTTGTCTTCCATACCAGAATTTCCGTTTTTTTCTTGTTGATACTCATATTATATTCCCTAAGTACTTGGTCCATACCACTTAGAGTTTTTTGCAGGTCCTCTCGTATCTCTGCTACTACTTCGACGTCGTCTGCCAACCATAGCATGTTAATGTCCTCGTAGTTAACCTTGACTTCATTGATGCCCGATTTTTGTATTTCCTTTATTCGCTATTGTCATGCGTTGAATAGTGCTGGTGAGAGATTGCATCCTTGACTAACTTGGTTTATTTTTGCTTCTATTTTTTTCATTTTTCGTGTGCAATTTTGTAACTTGATTATTGGAGATGTTATGGATAATTATACTTTATACTTTAATTATACTTTACAAAGAAATAAATGGAAAAAGTTTAATCACTCACTTTTAAAGAATATTCAGCTTTGGGTCTTCACTTAAGCCTTCTTCAGGTTAAACGACGAAGGCCTAATTATTGGGTAAAAACTTCAAATGCCTTGATTTTTATGGTTCTTTTACGTATTTGCTCTTCATTAATATTTTTCCGTGTCTGTTGCCGTGTAATTTTATGTACTGTTGTGAGTGTTCTTTCTGCTTCATATAAATAAATATATATATATATATATATATATATATATATATATATATATATATATATATATATATATATATATATATATATATATTATACATATATATATAATTATATATATAATTATATATATAAACACTCTTTTCGGCGGAGGTATGCGGAAAAGCCATCTAAGAAAATTAAAAGTATATGTTCTTTATTTATAACATTAATTTATAACATTAAATTATTTTTTACGGTTTGATTGAAATGTATAGGGAGACGTGCCAAAAAGAAAAGATCAACTGATCTCCGTTCTCTCTCAGCTGCAACTCTTAGGCTTAAAATAGCCCGTCTACCGAGTGACATCACCGCATCCGGACGTTGACCTTGGAAGAATACACTGCTCGGGGGCCATGGAGGGCTCATAAGGTTGCATAAAGAAACTTGTCTGGAAATAATTTACTCTTCATGTGAGGAGGTCATGTGTTACACGTTAATCCAATAGAAATAATCACTACAATTATCTCAATATTACACAGTTTAAAGGTTCGTCACTTTTTCCTTCAATGGCGTGTAAGCCTGATTTAATTATTTCATACCTCGTTAGGTGCTGTTATCCTGTATTAGTGAAATAGTGGTTTAAAGATACCCATCTTTTGCTTATTAAACAGGGTGCTCTTAGACATGAAAATCAACCACCTATATTCTGTCACCTTGACCTCATTCTTCCCTTCATCCAAATTTCTCATTTTCACTTGTCCTTGCTCCCACCCGCCTAAACCGAAAGACTTGTTGACGAAAAAAAAATTAAATGCTCCACGTAGAATAGTGATAGGTCCTATCCCTATCAATTCACCCTAGCGTATGACCTCATTCATCATCATATTATGCATGGAAACAATGTGTATTTTTTCGCGTCAAGACTTAACCCCTTAAAATCGCAGTCGAATTTTTATATAAACATGATATGGTCGTATTTTTCTTTCCGTAGCTGGTTTGAGAGCTTCTGTGCGTCTAGTCTACTCTAAGAATGAGACAGTATATAGCTACTTTTTGCTTTAGAATATGCCCTTCAATATTCGTACACGAATGCAGTGATGTTTATTCAAAATATTTAAGAATAGTTATGTGGTTTATTTTTTATATCATCTGAAATGCTTCCGCACCGATATTATTATTAGTGGTTATTTTTGATAATCTAATAAAATGAAATTATGTTTCCCTTTTATAGAGAATCAATTTATTTTTACGTTTGAATAAAGTAAGTCCCGAGTACCTAAAACGCCCAATTGTATTCAATATATACCATGAGTTTGTTCATTTCCTTCGATTTAAAAATATTGAAACCATATTTACGGTGAATTTTTACCATACAGCTACCATTTTTATGACTTTCAAATAAACTAATTACAAACATTGAATAGATATTATCGAAAATTACAAGCAAAGGTTTGCGTTAATATTGAAGGTTTTCTTGACGGGTACTAAATATAACACTTTCTGCCTCTTTTAACCAATGTTTGACGATGGAAAAATTAAACATCAAATTTTTATTTATCAAAAGGTAACCAAATCCCTACGTCTTTAAATTGCCATTAACTTGAACAAAATTTGGCGAGCTCTTTGTAGCATCTCTTTAAAATTTACTATAGGAGACAGAAATGGCTTGAGAGGTCTTGCCTCCCGAGGATAAGGACACGAGCACCATCGCGTGAAAGAATTTGTGAGCGTCTCCACAATGAAGTTCCTCACAGCACTTGATACCACAATCCACCACCTAACTCTTAAGCGCTGTTTTTACACCCACCAAAATTATAAAGGACATTAAAGATCTAAATTGACAAACATAATCGTAGGTTAATGTTTTTTTTATATTTGGAAATATTTTATGCTAAATTTATTCCAATTAAGCGTATTTTTTCATATAAAATAATTTTTAGGGAAATATTTTACGTGAACCTATGCTTTTACTCGCTTTTCTTCTCTCATTTGTTCTAAATACTCGGTGTCACGTCTATAATTGACAAGGCCGCAATATTTTTGCTACCAAGAATACTGGAAAACCACTTCTTCCCCGAAGGGAATAACTAGACCACTTTATCAACAGAAATATCCATTTATTTAAAAGCGGAGTTTTAACATCGACATTTTCCAGAGAACACGCTGTCTTCTTTGAAACTTTCCGGAGAACACGGGGTCGTTGACGCCATTGTTCAGGAAGTCGCAGTCCAGTCTCAGAAGTCCAGGGAAACGCAGACGAGCAAATTCCTTACCCGCGGCCGGCCGTTGTACTTCGTTCTTGCACCCGGGCATTATCATTTTAGAAATTTTCATAAGGTATTTTTTTCATATCATTCGAAAATTGAACAAATGTAATAATATATATTTTGGAAATTTATTTTTTTAATAAGTAGATACTACGTTTCATACGGGAAATGTATGCGGAATTGAAAATAATGGAAGTGCAAGGATCTAAAAAATTGGTTATTTATTCCATTATATAGATGTTATGGTATTTTTACCTTGTGTTGTTCATATCTCAGGCGTAATGTGTGAAGTCATGTTTTATCATAGCTTAATTCGCTTTAGCGGCTAAATTTCAGATCATTTCGACGAATTCCAGAAGAGGTAGTGTTGGTTCTATTAAAAAAATTAAATAATCACCATTAAGTTGCTCCAAAATATGGACGCATAAATGAATTCACATACCTAATACATTTTAAACATAGGTGATAATTTTTTTCGATTGGGTGTGATGTATTGTTTTTAAGAAAATATTTTCATAATGTACCATACCTTAATTAGTGCATGGCATATTGATTGTTGGTCTACGCTATATTCTAATATGTATTTACTTTCTTGAATATCCATACTTATACTTACCCTTGTTGAAATTATTTCTCGCATTCAGCCAAATATTGAAAATGAAAATAATGTTCACATATTATGACTTTGAATAATTAATTGATGTATACTTATATCAATTAATTATTCAAAGTCATAATAAATGAACATTGTTTTATAATATATAATAATATTGTTATAGTATATAATATATAAGTGAACATATATACATATATATATATATATAATATGGGCTTTGTGACAAGTTAGTTCTTGTACTACAAAAGCATGAAATAATATTTATTTTACAATTATTTATCTTATAATTTTTTTAATTCTTTTAATGGTTCCATTGGTCAAAGCATGCGGAGAAGAATAAAATTTGCATGGACTTTGAATATTCATATATTTCTTTTAATGTATTTGAGTTCATCTTAAAAATTTCATTGTTTTAGTTCCACGTTGGCATTTAATTTTATCACCATCGACCATCCCTCACGTCCGTCCGAGGAAAAATATTTGTTGGCATCACGCCGTCAGCATTTCTTAGCGAAGGAAATTCTCAGTAATGATGTAACGTGTATGGCCTCACCCATGTTTATTTTAGTTGTTTTCAGTTAAGAAATTTCTGCGTAATGGAGCGGCTTATTATTGTTCCGTCTGTTATATAGCTTACTTATAATTTCGTTGATCAAGCAGGATTTCAATTGGTCAACTGTATTGGAAATGTATATGAAAATTTTGTTATTCATCTTTTATTGACCTGAATGTTTAGGAAAACA
This sequence comes from Hetaerina americana, assembly GCF_022747635.1. NCBI lineage: Eukaryota > Metazoa > Arthropoda > Insecta > Odonata > Calopterygidae > Hetaerina > Hetaerina americana. The sequence goes on along the minus strand of NW_027286292.1, from coordinate 1,083,222 downwards.
ATTTTTAATGAAATTTAAATTATTTTAAACTCATGAAAATACTTTTAATGTCTACTTGCAAAGACCGACTGGAATAGCTGCACACACCATGGAAGCCAAAGATGACGAGTACTCACACGCGGCCATAGCTGAAAATTCGATGTCCAATTCGGATGTCCATAACCAGGCAAATTTGTCCCAGGCAGGCGTAAGCAACATGACGCCCCCTCGTCCAAGGTCGGAAAGGAGAAGGCCACCATCTACTGCAAATTACTACAGCAGTAGCTCCAGGGCTCCAGGGCGCCATAATCCTGGAATAAACTATCTTGTACCCGGAACTTATCAAATGTATAATGGACCAAATGGCCACGGCACACAAACGGTAGGCGAAATCTTAGAAATCACCACCCTATTTATAGTAATGAAGTTATTTTTAATAAAAACTATTGGTTTTCATTAATCTGTATTTCTTTCAAAATAAGTTTTCACAAAAGACAAAATATCATACATTTTACGATACAACGGGGCATTATTTTATGACAAATATTTTGACATAGCTCATTCCTAGTAGATATTAGTACAAAACAGAGTACAGCGATTCTTCTTGATCATAGTTGCACTTTCTTTTGAATCATTCTATTACAAGAAATTGCTAGTATACTTGGATTTTTCAAAATGTCTAAGGACGTCCAATTTATACCTCTTATTCACTCAATATCTGATGAGTATTAGTATATGTACTACCAAATGAATCATTTAAAAGTATTTCCTTGAAGTTAGTCTACGAAAAATGTAGTATCCGCAAGAAATGGAAGATAAGATGCGTTAATTCTTAACAAAACCATAGTTATTGGATAGAATGTGTAAATTTTTTATCATTAATAAATAAAAGTTTAATTATTTATAATATGAGTATAAAGAATTGTTATATCAATCTTACTTTTGAGTGATTTTTTCTTTTAATGTGCTCATCTTCTAAGCTCTATTAGAAGATTGATTTCTAAAAATGAACATTCTTGCCACTGATAATGCCTTAATTAATTTAATTACTGTTTGCTAACGGGTATAATAAGTATTTTCAATAATATTTCTTGTCGAATGTAACTTTTAGGAAAGCTTAATACAAAGAGACTATGCCTTGGATAGGACGCTCCATAAATTGGATTTATATCCAACAGCAGAAAGTATTCCTACTTATTGGTGACGTCAGTATTTTGCACAATATCTTGCACAATCATTCCAGTGTCCTCAACCAACATCAAATTGCGTCATTTCGAGGAAAAATTAATGGATTACGTGTTGTCAGTCAGTTAAGAAATTCCTTGTTCGTGCAGCCACATACTCCGCCTCGATATGGTCTAGTTCATTAAAGGGAATTAAAATGAGGGCGCAGCGTGATAATGCAGCGTAATTGTCATTATTTATTTCGAATATCAGGAAATAAGATGAATGCCTAAAATGATCAATAACATGTTGAAGATTAAAAACCATTTAGGCATAAATGCCTTATAACATGAAATGGAAGAACACCATTTAAAACGGACATGCTATATATGCATGCACACGAAAGCACACACATGCAAGGACACACTCATTCGAATACATGGTAAGCAGGTATGCGTTTAAATACATGAAAACGATAGAAACATGCGCGCACACACACACACACACACACATATATATTTTTTTTGAGTGAGCAAGTAGATCCTCTATTAACATGCATATATATATATATATATATAGTTTTCGAGTGAGCATATCTATATATATATATATATACACACTCATTCAAAAAGTCACCATACTCTAGTCTTCATGGATCCAGGAAAGAATACCAAAAGTTTCGTGGAGGAATTAAGATCTAATTAAAATAAATTTTAGTCATTTTGAGAATCACTAAGGAATTTTTCATGTGTGATGTACGGAAGCACGTAAATGTTTTAGTCAAGTTGGTTAATATGCACAGAAATTTGGGCTTAGTACAAGTTTAAATTTACTCCTAATTAATACGTTCTGGTAAATATGAGTCCTACTAAGCAAACTTTAGTTAATAACTTTTCCTATGCTTTTTTTCTGTTGTTATATTTTTCGAACGTGCTTAGAATACAATTAGCATTAACCTACAAAGGCAATAAACCGGTTGAGACATGATTGAATGGACGTTACCACCAAATAAATTTCTTGTTTCTGCTAACGAAATAAAATACATTGTCCTACGCTAGTAAAATTAGTTCAAAATTATTATTAAATTAAGCGATGCATTCTATTTCTAGGAAACAACTACAGTTGCTGGGAGTTCTATTAGAAATATGGAAGGAAGATGCTTACCCGCCGAGCAACCCGGAGGGCCCATGTCTAATAGAAATCTCCGCGAGCTTCTATTAAGTTCTCCGTCTGCGTCATGTGACCGGGGTTGCCGTCCACCTAGATCCAAAAGCGCGAGGCCACCTTCTGCTGCGGTTCACAACGGGAGAAGTCACCACCGCCAGCAGAACCCTAGAGTAAACTGTAGTAGAAATAGAATATATTCTAGATAAAATGCACCAAAAAACCAGTGCTCAAGAATGGTACAAGGAATCTAAGGAATATCCTTTTTATTCATAATGGTTCCTTTTTTCCAATATTAGTTTCAAAATAATTTTTTGTTATGAGGCTTTTTTGGCAAAGGAGGTAGTATAGTTATTCGTGAAATCATAGGCATATGATACTAACAGGTATTCATTGATGACCAAACGTTGAATGGTGTTTAACACAATCGATCATTAACTTGAGGAACTTAGAAATATGTTATCTTAATATATATATATATATATATATATATATATATATATATATATATATATATATATATATATATATATATATATATCTATATATATATATATCTATTTATATATATAGACACATATATATAGGTTAAAAATTAGTTGTGGTATGTTTATGAGGCTTCAGTAATTATCAAAATGTTTATAAAGGTATTTTAAAAATGTACCTATAAAACAAATTCCCAACTATGATAAATAATATGCGTTTAATTAGAGATACCGACTAGAGTTGTTCGGGTAGCCTTGAAAACAAAGAATATCGAAGGGATATTGGAACAAATCGGTGCATATTCCACGCTTATTTTGCATGTTCATGACCTTATAATTTCATTTCAGGAAGGCCCAAGCAACTGGGAGGCAAATCCTTCGAGATTCGCCAGCGCGAGACGGCCTTCTGCCGTAAATAACTACAGTAACATTTCCAGCCGAGACAGTGTTCCAAGAACAAACAATTATATACAAGAAACAAGTGATGGATATAATGGACCAATGTGCGTCAGTAAAAAAATGGTAAACGCATTTTAATAAGTATTCTTATTAACCGAATAGTTTTATTTATGAAATATTTGTATTTGAGATTTTGTCAATTGCTATGCCTAAAAACGTTTTGATTTATAAAGTTTTACATAAATATTATATTTGTAAATATTTTCTTCTCTTAGAAGTACCCAACAGATTTTCCTCTGTAATATTTTCATGCATATTCTAAAATGATTTTTTAAAAAAATAACGGGTCTTACGAATAGTCCAACGATTTTAAAGTTCTTATTTTAGGATCTTGCATGATGTTCTCTGCACCGAATTTGATGAATACATCCTGAATGTTTATCTGAAGAAAAAATTTCGGAATTCTTGGAATATAATAGGTGGTAATTCTTATCCTAAACCGAATATTATTAAAAGGAATATGCAGATATTATTCGGTAATATTTTGCATTGTAAAGGTAATACTTTGTAAAATTACCCCAATTAACTGGATTAAAATTAAAAATAACGATGTACATAACCATGTGTTTTAAGAAATTTCTATATAACTGTAATACTTGCTTATTACCTGCCAGTAATGAGTTAGTGAAATAAAATGATTGCCTATATGTTCAGATATTGGCATTGCACTATTGACACTATTGTCTATTAAATACACGGTCTTAACAGACATTGAATTACCATACAGAAATGCATTGGCGTCATTGGAGTGTAGCTGCTGATGGTTAAGGTCGCTGTAATTATGGCATTACTAAGTGAGTAGGGACAACCGTTTTTGGTGAAGGATCCCCAAGGGTGTATGTCAAGTAGGGATCAAGGAACCACTGAAAAATATTTGTGGTCCTTAAAATTGAAACCTTCCAAGATTATCTTTGCGCAAATTAATTGCATATTCATGCCTTAATTGCACCATTTATTATGGACTAGAACCCAATATTACACTGACGATTGTGTTAAATTCATGCGTCGCTTGGCTATACACAATAATTACCCTGGCTTTATTTATATTTGTCAAGCAATTATTTGGTTTGAAAACTGATCGGGTGATATAATGCTTCAGTAATTATTCAAAATGCTTTCATACCATTTATATTTACACAGCGTCACAAAAATAAAACCATTCTGTAAACTATCGCATTTTCTATTGGCAGAGATTGGCTCCAGTTGGTGGGTTTCCCATGATATCAACTGAAAATCAGCACAAACTTGTGAACAAAGATGGAGAGCGTAATTCTCTTGAGAGTTCAAATGTCCATCCATACACAGCACGGAGAGTCACAATGAGCTACCCGCATCCTCCTCCAAGATTTTCCAGCGTGCCACCAGCCATTGTTGAAAATAAAGGGAGCAGCAGCTATGTCCGGGAGAAAATACCTGGAACAAGCTATCCCGTTGACAGACGTAATGTCAGAGAAAACGCTTTCATCGACACAGAAATGGTAACTGAATTATAAAATTTGTTTAAAAGTGTTTTTCCTAAAATTTTAATGGTACTTGATCTTATATTTATTTCCTTAAGTGGTAAATATTTTATTATATATTTATTTCCTTCAGTGGTGGGTATTTGGTCATGTTAATTGTGACACTAAATTTCAAACTGCATGTATTATTTAAAATTTTGCGAAAGTAATTGTGAATATATTTGTTTATGCCATGATCAATACTTGTTTTTACCAGGTATTTAGTTAAGTTACATTTCATTCAAATACCAGAAATCTTCTTCCAATATTTTTAATCTATTACCCTGGGGAATAAATATCTTGGTCTACGCTTTCAAACAATTACTTTCACTTTCATTTTTGAGTAGTATATTGAGAGAAAAGTCCTAAGGGCTATTCTGTACGGGATGCAAAAATATATGATAAGTAGGGTTTTGCTTAATAGCCCGAAATCGGCAATTACATATTTTTTCTTATTAATTGACTAATAGTTTAATATCTTGATAATTTGGCAGAGCAAAATGCTTTCAGGAAATTGTTGGATCCTTATAACAATTATTATTTGCATATTCCGTATCCATGGAAGCTACTAGGGTGAATGAATTTAAAAAATGGGTATGATGTGTTACTTTCTTTAGCAGCAAACACATGGAAAAATAACTTTAAATAATTAATTAGCATAAAATACTTTACTCTTACTCATACCAAAGTCGATTGAAAATAAAAAATATATTTTATTTTTAATAAAATATAAAATCCCAAAGTAAGAAATTATTATATTTTTCACAATCTACCTTTCCTCACTAATTGTTTTGCATTCTGTTAGTGGAAAAAATTAGTCGCAATAATTAAATATTTATTCGTATATTTTCGGGTTTAAATGTGTGCCCAGAAGGCTTTGGCAATTGTAAACACATGGTCATTGCATTCGTCGTTGGATTTCTACCATAAACATATTATAAAATTGACAGGTTGTAACAGAATTAAAATTGAGAAATAACATTAGTGTCTAAAAGTAATAGCTGCTAATGTTGGTATACGTACTCGAAGTATTAATGGCACCGTTAAGCGAACGAAAAAGACGCTTACGGTGATGAATACCTTTCATTAATTATTGACTAATGTGAATATTTTTGGCGTCTCAAAAATGCCATAAAATGTACTCAACAGAGCTTTGTTGTTTGTGTAATAACAAGGCTTTTATTTCTGAACATGGATTTTTTAAAATGTTGAGGTCCTTATTTCCATATTAAAATGCGCTAAAATGTGTGCTTATATCTCCAATTTAAAAGTTTAATGAGTGTGACATAATTATTTATACTATTTCTATTATAGATTGGAGATTGATTTAATTATTAAAAATATATTTGTTTCATTTTTCTCATGATTTAGTATGTACCTTTATGAGGATCATAAAATAAATAACAAAGTTTTTAACAATTGAAGTTATACTACGTTAACAGAATAGAAAATATTTTTTTAATGATGCTATTTTATTGGAATAAAATATGATCCGTAGACGGTGGAAAACGATAAAAAATGATAGTCTATTGCGTCATACGTTATTTACATTATTTTTTGACTTCTTAAAAATGATGGAGGTGAAGGCATAGCAGGAATGACCTAATTTATACTATTTCTTATTCGATCCTACTTTTTGTACCATATTGTTCGTACTATAAAAAAGGTTTTAGTTTATTGCTCATAATCGATAAATTTGGTACATCAGTAATAACGTTTAAACGTATGTATACTTAAATGAAATAACTGCTTTAAAAAGAGACGTTTGTTGCGGAATAGATTTCGAATGAAAACAACTCTTATCAGTATTTAAAAAAATAATTTTTAGATGGCAACTCTTGAGATTCATATATCTCGCTTAAATCAGGGTGTGAGATAATTTCTGAGCAGTAATAATGTTAGGGGGAATAAATAGACTAGGCGAATTCCATCTCATATCACCTTGGACCAGAACATTTCAAAACGTTCCTGATATAAAGGGGATATGTAGTACAAATTTTCTATTAAGTATTTTGTGTAAAGTTGTTTTTCAAATATAAAGTTCATAACATAAATTTGAATGAGTTTGAAAGAATTTGAAATTTGAAAGAATTACTTTTTCAACCTAATGGGAATCTTTTAAAAAAACTTTGTTTTCGAAATTATTCTATCAAAGTAAATTGTAGAAGTTTTTTATTGAAAGTATAAATATCAAATTCTTTAACTATTAATTATATGAAATTAAAGGTCTTAGTTTGAACTGTTCCCAATATGCGAAGAAAAGAATTTCACATAGGACAATGCAAGGTAATTGCAATTTCCAGAATTAATCGAGCAGTCCAAATAACTTTCTCTTAAATTACGTTTGTTTTTATTCGTAGCTCATTTCAAGGGGACGTTTCTTATTGCTTCACAAGTGAACAAAGCTTCCGCTTAGGCACCATTGTAATTTTTAAATGTCTCAGAAAGGACTTGATATATTCAAGTCGCGTAAATGAAACTATTTTCCAGTTTCAAAGCTGTGTCCCAGTACACTCATCCACTTGGTCAAGTGAAAGTTCATGCCTCTGATATTACCTAAAAAATAGATTCTTTCAGGTCTGCCAATTATCTGTATGCTTCCGCTACTATTTCTTTTTTTGAAAATAATCTTCTCTTACCAAAAATAATTTTGAGTTTAAGGAAGTGAAGAAAATCTTATGGAACAAAATAGCGTGAAAGCGGTGATTAAAAAAGTACGGATCTAAAGTCAAGACTTTTGAAATAGCAACGACACCATGTGGGGAGGAACATTAACTTAATGAAAGATTTTGGTCTTTTTTCGCGGATATTATGTGGTGATTGATCCAAATGTGAGCGCAGTATTTTCCAGAATTTGCCTAGAATATAATCCTCCCAATAACCTTGCAAGTAGAAAATAATCCATCCGGAGTAAATGGTAAATAAACATGTTTCCAAAGTTTTGGATTTTTCTCTTGGTATAGTAGTGGACCCAAGTTCTATTAATGATTACAAAAGAGCGCAGAATATCGTGTTAGCTACTCTTAAAACGGGTCATAAATTAATCGAATATTTTCCGATCCCGTGTTAATCGTAACGGCAACCATGTAATAGATAACTTTGTCATATCCAAATCTTCTGTTAAAATTTGGAATGCCCATTGAAATAATATTTCTATGCTTCCGCAATTTCTCACTATTTTTTATTATTATAAGTCGTCCTCACCTCAGATCTCTTTCGTTAGCACAAACGTGTAAAATGTTTATTAATAAAAGATTATCTGTATCAATGCGGGAACCTCGTTCAAAAAACGTCGCCATCTGGTGGTCATTCCGCAAACCGTTACAACTACATTTAATAATGGGATTCAGATCAATTACAATCACATGTTACGCGAAAAATATCAATCTATTATATCCTGCTTTACTTATTTTATCGTAGAACTATTTATACATATTTATGGTCACAAGTCTCTATATGTACTTATATCCGTATACTCACCACAACTTCAATCAGGTGTACATAAAATTTATAAATAAAATATTAACCCTGTTATTAAATATATAATTGTTAATTAAATATTTAACCAAAAGGTTAAAACTTTACTCCAATAACATTAATCGGATGAAAAATTAACGGATGAATAAGGCAACTTAATTTATTTTTTAAAATAAAAAACTGGTTTTTTTCAGGTCACGACTACTACTGGGTATCCCATGGAAGCACAAGAACAATTGGCCCCATCCGTGAAAATCGATGGAAGTCCCTCTCCTTATGTGAATGTACAAGGCCACACTAATTCTTCCCAGGCAAGCAAAAGCAATAAAATACTCTCTCCACAAAAATTCAAAACCTCGAGGTGGCCTTCTGCCACAAATAAGGACAGTAGCCTTTCCAATAGTAACCATATTTCAGGAAAAAATAATCCTGTAAACGGACTTAATTACGGAGTAAATGGACCGAAATACGTCCGCAAAAAATGACAAACGTGATCTAATAATTACCGTTTTTAAACTAATTTTTTCCGTCTATTAATATTCTTAACTGTAGTTTTTATAGATATTCCTCAAAAAGTATTGCTTTTAAATATTTTCCTAAATATTGCATTTGCAAATTATTTTTGGTAAAATATCCTTAGTTGTATTTATTAACATGTATTCAAGAAAGGAAAGACAATTGCAATTTCTTAAAATTAGGGTCCAGAATCTTTGTGAAAAAGTGTTGAGAATAGAATCGGCACAGAAAATTAATTGGCCAACCTCATGCAATACATACTCCCAGTTTTGTTCAAAATCTTGGTGAATATTTTTAGTTTATATGGTAATCTTTGATGTAAAACATCCTTAATTATGTCCATGTGTCTGTAGCATTTCACTGTCTTGCAAGTGCTATTCAATAAATGATCTCAATAGGGATTTTCCTGAGATTCACTATGCACTGAAAAATTTCACAAACCACTTTTTGTAATCAATTTATGGACTTTATTTCTTCAAATTGTCAGTCCTATTTCCTAAAAATAAAAACAATTCCGATGATGAATAAATTTTCCTCTAAATATGCTGCAACATCCTATACATATTATAGAATGCAAAATTTTTTGCATTTGATCTTATTGCACTGTCACTGACTTTTCTAAGTAACCCCTCGCTTTGAGTCCTAATAAAAAACAAAGCCATAACATTGATATAACGCATTAAATTATTATGAAATACTAAATGTAATGATGGATTTTTCTTGAAATAAATGGGCATTACATGTTTTAATTTTGTATTAAACTTTATTCAAGTATTTAATTTTTCGGTGTAATATTAGCCGAGGAAACTATTTGCTGAATTTAAGATTTTGGCAGATATTTTTGTAGGGAATTCAAAAACATCGAACCATATACACGTCCTACAAAAATTATAACCCATGTGTAAGTAGTAACACTCTGTAGTCTCAGAAGATTAATTAAAACGCATTATTAGGCAATAAAAGGGATGAATTGTCAGGAGTAACCACGACCATATTTCATTTGTATTTTAATATCCAAATTTTTTCTGCCTCACATTCAATTTTCAAAATATTCGAGGCTAGTCAAGGATGCTTTTGTCTCTGAATTGAAAACCCAAAATACAAGAGACAGAAATTGAAAGAACAACATGGTCAGATTGACATTTCAAGAGTATCTCTTGACATATTGATTCAATACTCATATCATCATTATGCAATAGAAAAAGAACAGAATCTCGATGTCACTTTGAAGAATCGTTGACTTTCAAACGTCATTTGGCTATACCTATATATTTATTAGCTTTATTCATACTTATCAAGCCAGTCTTCGGTTTTAAAACTGCCGTAGGGATTTATGGAGCTTCTGTAAATTGTTATAAGCTGAAACTCTAATTTATAGAAACTCAGCTTCACAAAAATTGAGCCATTTTTTAATAGCGTGCTTTCTGTTGGCAGGCTCTGACTACAGCCGGCAGGTTTCCTTTGAAGTCGAATGAAAATCAGCACCAACTTGTGAACAAAGATGATGAGTGCCATTCTTTAATTTCCAATGTCCAGCCAGATACTACACAGGAAAACACAATGAAATACCCGCCTCCTCCTCCAAGATTTCCAAGCGTGCTGCCATTAATTGATGGGAATAATGTGAGAAGGAACTCATTCCGAGAAAATATCGCTGGAAATAGCCATGATGATGACAGATGTTATTTAGAAGATAATGAATTCGTCGAAAGAGAACTGGTAAAGAAAATGAAAATTATTATTGAAAAATACCCCGATATGTATTAATTGTATTTGATTTTAGAAATTTGTAAATTAATCGACATCTTGTCTTTTTTGTGTGTTTTATTACCATTTGTCAATTATTTTAAAATAAGTTTTTATGTTCTACTTTTAATTACATTTTTGGCCCAATAATCGGCTTAGCATTATATGTTTTTAAAATATTACTCCGAATGTTTTCAACATTGTAGTAATTGTTAAATTAATCTGTCATTTCTTCACCTAAGTTCAATGTAAATAAACAGGTTTAGACAATATTGGTCATTATATTTATTTATGCGACGGCCATATTTGTTTCTGCTATGTGTTTAATGTAGGATACATTTCAATTTATACAACAGCAGTCATTTATTCCAACATTTATAATGTAGGTTAGCTTGGGATATGAATTTGGAGGGCTACAATTCTAATTATTTCCGTTCATAATCATTATTGGGCTTGGAATTTGAGAAGACAGTTTTCTGATTGTATTCTTTGTGGGCAAAAATAAAAAATATTATATTGCAGATGTCCCCGAAATCGGTCATAACCAATACATGCCTTTAAATGCGATTATATTTTTATACAGTTAAGATGATACAGATTACCATGTGTTTATGAAATTATAATTCACCTATGATAATGATTTCCAACTATTAACAGGTTATTGAAAATTAGTATGTATCTAAATGAAGATATAGGCATTAAACTTTAATTAAAATATTGGTAGGTAACTTAAAAAAGGGTTAAAAACCTTATCGTATATTTAATGCATAAAATGCAATACTTTTTCTCATATTAAAATCATTTAAAACTAAAAAACCTAATTATTTTTAACTTAAACTTCCACCTACACAAGAAATATTATCAGCGATCAACATAATTTCTTCGTAGTAATAAGGTTTGCCACATATTATTTTACAAGGTTTAGATTTGTGGAATAAATTTAGTTACAGCAGTTCCCTGGTTTCGCGGGTATTTTCCTGTTTATCTGCTTCTTCTTAGAAGATACAGTCAAACTAACTTCACATAGTTATTGTATTTTTCGTTGCCTTTCATCGAGAAATATGATCACTACGTTATTAGCCAGTAAATTACCATAGAGAAAACCCGTTAAAGCTAATGGAGAAGCGCAGCCCTCCTGTGCATAGTCGAAGTAGTTACGACATGTGATTAGGAGTAGCCGTTAACGGTGAGGGACATTCAAGGAAGTGGAAGCTTGTACGTTAGCCACCCCATCATTCCGATTTCTTCCGACATAATCTGAGATTATTTACTGTATACTCATACCCTTATTCCACACATTATAGAGAAATGGAAACCCAAAAATACTAATAAATATGGGTGAATTCTACAAGATATTAGGCTATATTAGGTTAGGTGTTACATTTGTTTTATTTGTATTTTTAAGCTTTTTTCGTTATAAAAACTACAGTAGAGCCTAGTGGATTATTTTTAATTAGCCTGAATGCTTTGAAACCAATTTATGTTAACCAAGCTTCACAAGAATTAAGCAAATTAAGTTAAGTTGTATGTTTTCTGTTAGGAGATACTGGCTGCAGCTGGTGCGTTGCCTATGAAAACAAATGAGAATCAGCGCCAACATGAGGAAAACGTTGAGTATAATACTCTTGAGAGTTCCAATGCTCATCCATACACCACACAGAGAACCACAATGGACAACCCACCTCCTCCTCCAAGATTCCCAAGCGTGCCGCCATCCTTTGCCGGAAATAATGAGAGAAGCAACTCACTCCAAGAAAATATCGCTGGAAATAGCCATCCTATGGACGGACGTTTTGCCAGAGAAAACGAATTAAACGAAACGGAACGGGTAACCTAAATCATAATTATTGTTGAAAAATGCTTTCCTTAATTTTTGTTGTATTTGAGTTTTAATGATTTTATGCAATTGGTAAATAATGGATATATGGTCTTGTAACTGAATATTTACGTATTATTTATTACAACGTGTCAAGAATATGTAAAATAGTTTCTATTTTCTACTTTTAATTAAATACGTTGTCTAAAATATTTGGCGTACCGTGTTAAGTTGTACTCGATTGAGCATTCATTTTAAACATTTCCCTAAATTTTAAAAATATTGTTGTCTTTGTTAAATGACCGGTCTTAATATTTTTCCAACACTTATCTTTTACTTTCAATTGCCTTGAATGTTAATCTCTTCACCGAATTTGGTAAAACACTCCTCTTCGTTAGTTAGAAAAATTCGATTCGATATGTGGAAGATAATAGGCGTTAATTCTTGTCCCGAGCTCCATATCATTAAAAATGAAATGGAGACCTTATAGGTGAATAAATACATAGACCATTATTTGTTCTTGCTATGTGTTTGTAGACAAGAAGTTTCAATTAAAAATAGACTTTCCCTCCTATATTTTTAATCTAAGCAACCCTGGGTTATGAATTTGGAGATATTAACTTTGGATACTTGTATTTTAAGGCATATATTGAGTTGTATCTTTAGTAGAAAGTTGCCGGATATTATTCATTGCGGGCCCACAAAATGATATCATTAGTAGAATTTCACAAAAGCGCCCGAAATCGGCAATAAACAATGTGGTCCGATCATTTGGATTACAATTATGTTATAATGATTCAGATTACCATGTGTTTATGAAATAATGTCATACCCGTGACCATCTTATCTATACCAATGTATCAATGAAATCTAATATTTGCTAAAATGTACTGTTATAAGTATTGCTTATTCATTGTGACTTTCGCATGGAACTTTTACCGCGAATAAAATATTTTTGAGTATATCGTGTATTTAAAATACTGTATCTTTTCATAGAGTAAAGTCTGTGATAAAGAGCAAAATATTTTTAAAGGATGGCATTTTTGATCTCAATGTCGGTTTAAAAGGCTATATTTTATAAAATTTCTTTGTTCGAAATGTTAAACTATATCCTCGTAAAAACGGGGAAAACTTCTCTTATTTAGTGCATAAAATACAGTACTTTTACCCATTCTTATATATGCATGTATATATATATATATATATATATATATATATATATATATATATATGTGTGTGTGTGTGTGTGTGTGTGTGTGATACCTTAAATTTCTTTTTGGGTAGCATTTTTTCCACACATAATTTCACAGACTTAAGTTTATGTTAAAAAATTAGGTACATCGGATCCCCTGGTTTTGCGAGTATTTTCACGCTTAAATGTTTTTCCTCAAACGTTAGAGTTAAACTAAGTTCCCAGAGCCATTGCATTTGCCTAAGTTATTAGAGATAAAAAATCACGGCCTTAACAGATGCTTAAATAAAATCCGGAAATTACATTTGCGTCAATAGAAAGTAGTAACAGACGCTAATGTACACAGTCGAAGTTATTAAGACATCGTTAAGGGAATCGAAACAGGTGTCATAGGTGAGGAATAGACACCATAATTTCATGTTAGAGTTTTATACATGACTGCAATGTACTAACAATTTTATTTAATTCAGTTTTTAGTTTTAGTTCAGTTTAATTTCCAATATGAAATTATTTTACCTTATAATTTATGCTCCCTTCTTTACATTATATTTTTATTTTGTGTCGAATTAAACGAAGTCTGTCACGAAAGTAAGAGAACTTAATTTTTTCCCGGATAGTTCCACATGAGGTTATTTCTTTGGCTGCGTTTAAGGGATGGGAAACTAAGGTAAGGCTTTAAGGTTTGCCTCCCAGCCTTTGAAAAGAACACATTGCTCAGTTGTAAAACATCTGTATCGTAAATTCTTTACGTTCTGTCATGAACTATTATGGGAACTATGCTGCGCCGTCAAATGTTGCTTGAAACTTTCCAAAAAATCTATTCATAGCCTCACCATGATGACTTACAGCTATAAAATATCGTGCAAATCACATGTTTTTGAGTGTAACAAATTCTTCCCGGATGGGAGAGTGAAAGTTAAATACACCAAACGTTAAAAATGCTCTTCAACCTGAAAAATTAACGAAAATTTGTCTTAGTAAATGCCTTTTATGGGGAAGGCAGGTTATATTTTGAATGTTTTTAAAAATACTTTGCATCCAACAAAGTGACGTGCAACGACTTTTGACCGTAAACATAGCCATGAGAAAGGTGTGTGTGAAAGTGATATGCTTTCGGGCGAACAAAAAGAAAATAGCGCGCATCTCAGCTAAGAGCTTTTTTATGTGAGTGAGGATCCAAATTTTGTAGACAAAGCCCCAACAAGAATCTTTCTCTTCCAACACCACAAATTCCATTCTAAAAGGAAATCACCCCGACCAGTTGGAAGTGTCACAACAGTCCGTGACGAGGGAGCTTAGCAGCATTCCGGTCACCGCAATCTTGAAAAAGGGGATAGGGAGGATCCCCACGCTCGAGGGGAGGACAACCTAGTTGCAGCAGTGTGTGGACGCCTAGGGATGCTACAACAAAGAATTCTGAGTGAATGTATTAACTCTAGCCATCAACCAATACTATTTTTTTACAATTTGGTCCCACTACTTGCTAGAAAGACCTTTTATGCCGGATTTTTCGTCATGATTGTGCTTTGTTTTCCTAGATACGCTATTCTTTTTGTATGTAATAGTGTAAAAAGTGGTTATTGTGGTACCAATAGATAAATGTGAATGAAGATTCCGTATACTAAAAGCTATATGAAATTAATAAACTTCTACCAATTTATTTTTATTTATTACAAAAATAAAATTTTTAGGATGAACCATTAAGAGGCTCATGATTCCAATGATGATTTTTAGTCAACTTTGTCCCCGTTTCGCAGACAAAAAAATGCATACATGACAGTGTATATTAAAATAGGATATTAAAATTTTGTTTCAAAATCAATATTAATTTACATACCTTTACACAAATTCAATATTTTGTTTAAATGACTGCCTTTTTATTTCAGGGACCCACAGCATTTGGGTACAATTTTGATCCAAGGTGTCACCAAAATTTACCCATTAATGTTGGTGCGAAGCCCAAATATTTTGTGAATGCCGTTGAACAAGAAAACGTTACCCAGTCTGACTCAGGCGAAACTACGTTGTGCCCTGAGAGATGCCAAAGTGTGATGCCATCTTCATTTGCAAATAAGGACTGCGCCAAGTTAGATCAAATTCCCGGAAAAAACGACTCTACGATCACACCTAATTACAGCAACGATGAACCAATATACCTGGGAATCAAAACGGTAGGTGTATAAAACAAGCCCTCATAATATATATGATGTTATCAATAATTTATAAACGAATAAAATTTTAAATTATCTGAAAGTGTTGAAGTTGAAATTATCTGAAAGAAAGGCAATTATCTTTATATATTTTATCTAGTTATATATCTGATCATATATTAGTGTAAAACAAATGTATGAAATTTTTAATTACTATCGGTCACCAATCATGGAAATAGTTTTAAGCGTGTGACCTCTTTTCTTACAATTTATTTGCACATAACATATCAATGTAACACTTTACAAAGTCAATCGTTTAAGTTTCTCTCTAAACTTTGTTTTGTTGTTTCCTTTAATGGTAATCTCTCGTTAAATAACGTGGCTCAGAAATATTCAACTCGTATGTCTTCTTCGTTCAAGTGTCTCGCATCTCACCATTCAAATGTTCGGTACGACCTCATTGAAATGATGCATTGTATGACAAAAACATGTGTATATATATATATATATATATATATATATATATATATATATATATATATATATATATATATATATACATATAAGATTTAATATAATAGGTTCACAAATACTTACAAATTGTATATTGCCCTTTACACATACATGCTCACATTGTGCTTAAATTGTCAATTCGTAGTGGAATTCTTCGTAGAAGGTGCATGAATTAGAAGCGAATTGACGGCTTGAACGAAGGAAAAGAATGGGTTTGCATGTAACAAACCTGAAATTTGTGTACCCGAATCGTTGGGCTGGTGATAGATAGAGTGCATATAAACAGGAAGGGATCCCTGGTTATGTCCAATCTGTTTAAAACTGTCGCACTGAAGCTCATTGAGCAGGGAAAGCTGTAATGGACACAAGGGGTTGACCTCGCAATACCGAAGTAAGAAATGGTAAGGGCTTAATAGTTCTGCAGGTTAAGTGCCGAAGTATTCTAAATAAAGTATGTCATTTCGAGACGTTAGTGGATGCATGTAATCCGGATATTGTGATAAGCACGGAGTTGTGGCTAAGTGATCACATTATATCGAACTTGATTTTTCCTAAAAATTTGGCAGTTTAACGAAGGGATAGGAATTGCCGAGGAGAGATTTTCATTTGTGAAGATTAAAACTAAATAAATACATTGGAATGGGTATGAAATGATTGTGAGATGATGTGTGTCCCTGTCAAAGGTAGGAATGGAAGGAAAACTTTTAAAATAGTTCCTATGCAGAGAAGCCCCAACGAAGGGATGTACGCAGTCGAGGTATTAGCAGGCATATGCTCGGCTAACCCAAAGGATTATATCCTCATAGTGGGGGACTTGAACCTTCCAGGCATTCAATGGTCGGCAGACGAAGTCATGGTAGCGGGTGGAAGGGCCAATGCAATCGTGAATCGTCTCATAAACGAGGAGGGTTTCGTACAGGAGTTGGAAAAACCAACGCGCGGGGGAAACATCCTCGACTTCATACTTGTGAGACCAAAGTAGTGGGTTGGAGAAGTCAAGGTCCTTCCGGGAATAAGTGACCTTTCAGCTGTGCCTATGTATATAAACTGGGAGAGGGCTCAGTATAAGGGGATAGTAAACAAAAAGACAGTGTGGCAATATGAACGTGGTGATAGGGAAGGGCTGTAGACCTTTTAAAGGGAAAATTATTTGGAATGGGTAAGTGGTGGGCAGCATGTAGAAGAAATTTGGAAATTTTTGGGGAATAATGGAGGAGGGATTACATAACTTTGTCCCGAAAACAAAATCTTAAAAAAATACTGACCCAGAGTTCTACACCCGCAAAATTAGATACTTAAAGAAAAAACTGAGAGTGATTCACAAAAAACGGAACGAAAGCTCGGAATGGCTCATTATTTACAAAAAATTAGTTCGTGAATTGAATAGGGAAAAGAAAAAAGCTAAAGAAAGTTTCCTGCGGCATAATCGGAAAACATAATGCAAATAAATTTTATAAGTACCTCCGGAGGAGGAAAGACGACAGGGAAAACATAACAGCTTAAAAAAGAGGATGGAACAAATCGTAGACGACAAGGAAAAGGCTAAAGCGTTAAATAATTGGCATGCAAGTGTATTTAAGATGATGGGAACCAAAATGGATTCTGTAGATACATCTCTAAGTCCACAAGGAGGTGAAAATTATTAAATACCAAAAGTATTAAAATGATGAGCGTAGAAATTAATTAAAATTATTAAAATGAGGGCAAATAAATCAAAAAGGCAAGTTGGTATCTGAATTGACTTGCATAAATTGGGTGGTAGTGTAGTTTTAATTCATATAAATCAATTATTCAACGTTACCGTAAACAATAATGGCCCGCCAAATGCTTGGAAGGAGGCATATCTTACACCAATTTTCAAAGGAGGAGAAAAGACACTTGTTGATAAGTATAAACCGGTAAGCTTGGTGTCAGTTGTATGCAAGCTATTAAAAAAGATACTGGCTGATTATTTCTGGGATTTTTGGCAGAGTGAGAAATGGTTGTACAGTCGCCAATATGGTTTTAGAAAATCGCACTCTTGCGAAACTCAGCTATTAGAGTTCGACTCTATGGATACGATAACAGAAGTGGATGCCGTGATGGTCGACCTGTGACCTGTGAGCCTTTGACAAAGGTGACCAAAATCGCTTAATACTTAAGATGGGCCAATTGCCACTTCACATACATAGAAGAGTTAAAAATCTCTTGGGTTAAAAATTTCATGGAAGGTCGAACACAAAGGGTCAAATTAGGAGAAGTGTATTATGAAAAAACGTGGGTAACATTGGGAGTCCCACAAGAAGCTCGCTCCCAGTAATGATGATTTCCCAGTAAATATTAATTCTCAGAGAAGGTTTTTTGCAGGCGACTGTATTATTTACAGGAAAGCCGAAAATGACAATGACTGCAAGATACTGCAAAGGGACTTTAATAAAATGGCGGATTGGGTGACAAATAATGGGATAGATATTAATTTTACCTAGTTATAGTAACAAGGTGAATGGAAAGAATAGGGACTATAAATTCTCAGAAAATGTAATTCCTAGAAGTGATATCTGCAAATAGTTATGTGTATATTTAACCAAGGATTTAGGGTGGGGGCTAAACGTGGAGTATATTTTTAGGAAAGCTTTCAAAACTCTTCATTAGGTGATGAGAAACCCCAAAGGGAGCGTTAGAGTAACTAAGGAAAAGGGAAATAAGATCCTCTTAAAACCAATTTTAGAGTATGCTTGTCTTGTATGGAACCCTCTTGAAGAAGGGCATATCAAAAGACTGGAAATTTACAAAAAAAAGGCTGCCTATGTACTGGTGAAGCATATGAGGATGGAGAGTGTGTCTGACATATTAAAAACTCTGGGCTGGAAACCTCTACAAAGTAGAAGTAAAATAAGCAGACTTTGTGGAATAGTCCGCATTCTGAAGTAAGAGAAAGCTTGGACAGATCTTAGGAAAGAGGCGGGGAACCCAAATTTTATAGGGAGAAATGAGCACAAATTCAAGGTACAATGCCGGGCACAAAGAAAGAATAATTTTTTTTTCTAAATAAAACAATTGTTGATTGGAGCACCTTGCCTGCAAAACTATTCGAACCCTTTCCTAACAGAGTGCATACTATTAAAAAAAGATTTAAGGAATTAATGGAACAATTTGATTTATATGTGGTGTAAAATTAAATGTAAGAGCTTCATTTTTTATTTTTTCTTGCTAATTGATTGATGTTAATGAAATGGGTTTTTTCTTGTTTTGTGATATAAGAGATTCGTGTTTGGAAGTTTCCTTTAAGTGTACTTTGGTTTTACTGACTGATTTTATCTATTATCTTTGTGAATACTTGGGACTTGTGTGTCACCTGACACTGCATATATGCACATGTTGATTTAAATAACAATAATAATATACGTAAAGGCATTAATAAAATGTTCTGAAGTATGCATTTTCAAGGTTATTTTGATTAAAGACAGCCAAAAATTACACCTCAATTAAATTTCAGTTGTCTTGCTTTCTATAAAATGTAGAGACCTACTGCTGTTTCTGTATCTGCAATGGAAAAAAACCAAGCAATGGGATCATCTGTGAACACAGAAGAAAATTCAATGCCTATTGGAATAGCCTCCAACCATCCACATGGGTATCAGTCTAATTCAAGTAATCAGGCACTCTATCCTCAGGTACCCACGAACAACGACAACAGTATCTCCAGCATTGACTACATTTCCGAAACAAACGGCCCTTTGCATGACATAGATAACGAAATACTGTACCTGTGCACAAAAACGGTAAAATTAAATATGGAGTCAGTATTGTATTCTGAATATTTTAAATTATTTTTGAACAAATAATTATTAGTTTTATTATATGTTTCAGAGATGAAAAATACAATATATCGTTTCTTATAATTCGTAATCAGAGTATCAGCACTCCAGTATTTTCTTTAATTGTGATAGCTTCTGATAAATCAACAATTTCAATGTTGCAACTTTATATTTACATAAATATTATTAGTTTACATATATATATAGTATATATATATATATATATATATATATATATATATATATATATATATATATGTGTGTGTGTGTGTGTGTGTGTGTGTGTTTGTGTGTGTGTATACATACATAAATATATACACGTAGATATTATTATACCTATATATATAAATTTACATAAGAGTTATTTTTACACAATATTTCATTCTTCAAAATGTTTACAAAGTAATTTCCATTACCGCACTTAAATGAACGTTAAATGTCTTACCTTTTATATTTAGATAGCAGCTTCTGACGTTGAGTTCCCCATTGGAAATGAGGATGAACCCTGTTTAACCGTAAACATAGATAATAGTTCCTCGACTCCTCAAAGTGTCGAAGAGAATTCATATTTGTTGCAGTCTGATTCAATTGACGGAGAGCTTCCTCCTCTGATAATGGCAAGTGTGATTGCCAATTCTACCGCAAATAACTACATCAACACCAATGAACTCACACCTGCAGCATATGATACTACAAATGGGCATTACGGAAGAGTTAATGGGCCACAGTGCAACGACATAAACACGGTAAACACAATCGAAAAAGTATTTTTCCATTTAAATTCGTTACATTTTTTATACAAATTATTTCTGTAGCCCTGTTATACGCATTCATTTCTAGGTTTTGGTGGTTTAAATATTTAAAATTGAATTTTCCGAAGAGTATGATAGTTTATTATTTTCCTTCTGCTGAAATTTTCTTATACATACGTAATGGTCAAAAGATATATAATTTTTTGTTTAGTTAAAATATACGTTTTCTCAGAATTTTTTGTTTCAAAGGGTCTTGTAAGTGCACCTCCCCTAGCAATTTTCTATGTACCTCTTCAATATTTTTCTGAACATAAAGAAGCATTCGCGATTCAAGGATGCCAGGCGTTGTACCTAAATGAAAAACAAAACATTAAAAATAATATATGTTAAAAAATTGGGTGATTGTATGCATTTATATTAAATATATTCCTTTGTTTTTCCTACGCGTTTGTAGCTTAAAGTGTCATGTCAAAGCCGCGAGTGATTTTTTCAAATATAAGTATCTAAGGATCTTATTAATTTTTTTATGACTTTTTAAAGGTATTTTCGAAAGGATCGTTTGGGTTATCTCCTGTATCGAGTATTGCCGGATCCTAGTTCCTTAAGGATCCTGAAAATATTACCGGTAGTATAATTCTGCACCAACGCCCAAATTTAGCATTAACATATTACCCGCGATTAGTTGAATTAATTGATCTTTTACCTCGTGTTTTAAAACATCTATATAAATTTCCATGAATATGGAAATTAATGTTTGCTTAGGAATATCGAATTCGTAAACTATAAATTTGACTCTAGTTACAGATATAGGCATTATTTATCAAGTGTAATTTCCTTAGGGAACTAAATGACAAACAAAAATATTTTCATGTATATATGACACGATTTCAGGCTTCACTCCAAGCTTGTGTTTTACTACTGAAATAGAAGCATAACACCTTCTAAAATAGAAGAGAAATTTTCTTTGGACAGGAAATTATTTTTGACCCAAAGTACTATTGTTGCATTAACTACCCATCATTGTTTTACTGTTTAATAATTGCGGATAAAAATAAGCTAAGGCAACACCCTGAATTCGCATGTATTTTTCTGTTGAAATATGCATTGTAAGGCGATAGAAGCAACTTATGGTCACCGAGTAATTCAGCTGTAGATACTTCTAAGCGATGAAATGATATCACGACCTTGAATACCAAACTCTCAGATAATGTGCAGAAATGCCTTTGATGACTATTGTAGAGTAGCTGCTTATGTCATTTCATATCATTGGTGTAATCAAAGTATCAGTAAACTTGTAGTAACAGGCTATTACTAAGTAATAATATTTATTTGTGTGTGTTCTTTTGATTTTATTGGATTGTTTCATTATATATTCTTACCAGAACGACGTTTCGCATTTTTGTTTAAAATTTGGTTTCGGTTTATTTCACTCTAATCTTCAAACTGATTTTTACCTACTTTTGAAATTGACGGTAATTTTCCTTTACACATGTTTAGCTGGGATTTTCTTGGTTACGCAGTTAAATTTAGAATTCCACATTGCGAGATATTGTCTAACGTTTGCATTGGCCATTGATAAATGTTTAGCCTTAAACTAGGTCATTACTTGATGATTTATGACTGAAAATTATTAACATTGAAGATTATGATTCAAACTAAAATTACCTATTTTAACAGAGAAAATTCAAAATAATTCCAATTTTATCACAATACAAATGTATTGCAATCAAATATTTACTCGTAAATATTGTCAATAAGAAACTAATATGTACAGTCAATGTGCGCAATTAGTAAATATGCCTACCCCCAGAATCTATCTAAAAATCATCAGAATAAAATTATGATATTAATTTTCAATCGTTCTAAATGAAATAATCCCTCTTTGCCATTATGGCCTATATTAGCCCGCCATATACTTTTTCTGTTCGAATCCTTGATATACATCTGGGAACTTGCAACTATTCCCATGCAGCTCGAAATGTTGTCCATTCCTACTTCCTGAAAAATATTTGTTGAACAAAAATAAGGAAATTTTTACACTGGGCGCAGGTTGATTTTCAAACTCAGTCGACCGTAGTACTAGCTTAAGTTTACCCTGAATTATTAAGATAACCTTAAGTTTCACGACGGTGGTGGAAGATCATGGTTTTTTATTTGGTAAAATGTTATCAAACAAATTCTGATTAACCTCATTCAACAGAAATTCAAAAATATCGTTATATGTCCTGCTTTTAATTTGTAGATGCAGACTCCAGCAGATGGGTATACCACAAAAACGAGTGATGACACGTGCTCTTTTGTTGGCATAGCTGGAAGTTCCACATCTTTTGGAACTGTCCAAAACGAAACAAATTTGTCTCATGAAGGCCCAAGCAACAGGGAGTCCCAAAGTGTGATGCCGCCTTCTGATCCAAATATTCCCGATACCAGCTCCAGCCACGGCCCCATTTCTGGAGGAAACGATCCTGCAAGAGGACCATTTAGTGGAGACATAGGCACAAAACCGGTAAGCAGAATCATAGCAGTCCATATGTTAATCAATGTGGTTTTATTTATTAAAAATTACCAATTGTTTTTAATAGGAATGCTTTAAGGAATTTTTAATTTTTAAATATTTCATTTAATACATTTAATTGGACGATTTAACGCGAATTTCTCTTGATGTGTTTTGAACGAGTATGAAATGAAAACAAGAAATTTACATGTATTGGTCAAATTCTTGCACAAGATCTGAGGAATTGAATAAAATGGCCTTTTCCTT
Organism: Hetaerina americana; assembly: GCF_022747635.1. NCBI lineage: Eukaryota > Metazoa > Arthropoda > Insecta > Odonata > Calopterygidae > Hetaerina > Hetaerina americana. The sequence goes on along the minus strand of NW_027286292.1, from coordinate 1,059,752 downwards.
CAGAAACTTCGGAATAAAAATTTCAAGATACCGCTTTTAGTAGTTCTAAATCGCGCTTCCTTTTTAAATCTTCAATTAGTCGAACCTGTATTTCTCTTTCATCTTAGTTTCTAGCATGTACATCTACTGACTAAATTTTATCAGTATCACCCAAATATCAGTGTTAACAGTTAATAGCTTTAGTTAGTAAAGTTAGCAGTTAAGAGCTTTGTTCCAGTAGAGTGCCCACAGATACTTTATTTATTAATACCTAAAATGGCATTGTATATTCGTCAAAGTTTGTTGCATATTAAGTAAGGCAATTGCAATATATACTGGTTTTGAAAAATAAATACATGAAATTGAATTTAGAATTTGAAGACTTTGTAATGTAAGTAAACATTTTCAGGTCTGATATATTTAAACATAGTTAAATACATTTTCCAGCATACGTAAAGTAAATTAAAAGGTAAAATTAAATTACATTGAAAGGAAAGCTTGTTTCCATAAAATTAAATGGTTTAAGAAAGTCTAAATTAAAAGATATTTTTTATTTTAAAGGATTTTGTAGATTTTAAAGGTTTCTTTTTGATGAGGTTAAGATGTGACTTTCTTTGCAAACTTTAATTAATTGTTCATGTCTTTCCAAGTACACCCTCAGTTTTGTTTAAGTGCCTTGTTATTCTACGACACTGTTTTTATTTATAGCTTTAATGCGAGATGCATTTTTAATTTTTCTTCTTGAATTTACATTATTAATAAAAATTTCCACCATGTTACCAGTTTTTGATCTTAAATTCCTTATATGTAGTTTTCTAGCTTTCTAGGCTGTTACAAATGGTGTCCACATTTTATTTTAGAAGAACAGATAGAATTTTGATTATTCAATTGAAGTTTCCTCATAGGTCTGTAGTAAACTAATAGGAATAGAGAGTAATTGCCATCTAACTTGAATAATATATTGATTATTGTAATTTTACTGTAATTGCTGTTAGAGATTTCATCACTTAAACCATTTTAATATGTTTGATATATCATTTGACTAGTCAAGTAGATATTTGACCTCATAGAAAATGTAGCCGTTTCTTGAGATATTTCTGAATATTTTCTGTTTTTTCCAATTAATCCAGCGTAATGGTCTCCACAGGTTTTTTCCCCACAAATTTAAGCTGCAGTAATATTTTTTGCTGTATTAGGATCTGATTGAATTTAGAATGTCCAATGAATGGTATTAGAATTTTATCTTTGAATTGTTGCAGCATGGCTAATGGGGTTTTATTAATTTTCATTAGTTCATGAGTGTGATAAGCTCATCTTGGCATGTGAGGTGAGAAATTTTAGGCTTTATTTTTATAAATGCCTGTAGTAGTTCATGTCTTTGAGTGTTATGACACATCTTCCGAATGTTGTACTCATTTCATTTGTAAAATTTCATTTAAAAATTTATTTTATTTCTCCTCTTCATTAATTATTTTGACTTGTCTACATTAGTTATACCCCATTTATTTTTGATAAATGCACTTGGAAAAGGTGATGTCGGTGATAGTTGATCATCTTGTATCAGTTGCTGTAGTAAATTTGGGATACATAGTGATCGGGCTAGTGCAAAAATTTATTAATATTCTAGTTAGCATCCAAAAGTGAAACAAAGGTAACGGCTAACGGAGATAAGACGAAGCTCTACAAAAGGTAGAATATTCCTTAATGGCTGGATGCTGCCAACCTACAGGATATTTTTATTAATAAGGGTTTCTATCAGTGCTGTTTCTATAAAAAGGAATATGTTTTGTTAATACTCGTGATCATGTAACAATGAAAAATATTGACGAATATATTGTATAATATTTTGTTATATTTATTTAAAATACATTCATAAAAATTGAAGAACCCAGGAAATAAACATCCACTCATAAAGTGTCATTCTTTAGTCTTCAAAATTATGTAAATGTATATATAACTGAGCAGAGGGCATCCTATGGTCCTTTAATAGCCATGACATTCATTCCCATTGCAAGAGTATAATCTGCAAAATAAATTCAATCTCTGAAACCAAAACAAAAGGGGAATTTGTAGAATGCCAAAAGATAAGATTGAATTGAAATTCCTTAAATTATTTTTAATGTAAGATTTTTTTTATAATTTCTATTATAAAGGAATTTTTCTACATACTATGCCATTTCTAGCTACATTTTCAACAATATTTTCTATATTTATTCCTTTCCTAGGAGATAATGCTCCTGATAAAATCAGTAATACAGCAAGTAAATGACTACCAAGCACGGGGTGAAAAAGTAACTGCTACAGACTTAACCTTGGGTCTCTTCATCATCTTAGAGAGCCACATGCGCACAGATAAATTTCCACCCGAGGTGATTCATTTTGCAACAACATTCTACTGTAAACTTCAATCTGAAGGGAATGAGAAGGAAGCAATCAAAGTGTATGAAAAGGCCTATGAACTAAACGTATCAATCAATAGTTTGGATTCCTATTTTCTGCTCTCCGCTCTTGGCTCTTTTTATCCAATAGAGACTATGCATTTTAAATGCTCTATTAATGCCCTTTATTATCTTCATTCTCTGTTCATGTCCCAGGTCAAAAATAATGACCTACTTATAGTGAGAAAGTTGAGGGTCACCTCTAACTTGATTAAAACCCATGACAAATCAACAAGGGCTATGATCATATTGACAAAAACAAGCCAGCTTGTTTGCAATCTTTTTTAATTCTAAATGAATATTCCAAAAATTAAACTCATGGTGAAAATTTTTGTGGCATAATGCAAGCCTGCAAATCTTAAAAACTTAAGAAAACATTCATAATGCACAATTGTAATAATTTTTTATTGTGCAGTGAATGTAGAAATTAAAATTTAAAAATTATTATAATTGGTTTTTAAAATTGTTTGAATAAGAATATGTTTTCAAGTCAACTGTTTTGCAGCATTTGCACTTTGATTTTCAATAAATGATATTTTCCAAGCCAAATAGACCAATTTATAATCAATTATAAAATATTTCAAAATGAATTTCAAAATTTTTCCTCATGAATGAATGAAGTGAATTTATGATAGAGGCTGGTTAGATATATTCTAATGTTGAATGGAACTAGAATAGTTAAAAAGCAGAATAATAAATAGCAATTTTAAGTTTATAATACAAGTAGATAGTAGTAGTATAATTGATAGCAATTTTAAGTTTGAAATACAAGTAGAATTAATAAAAAATAAATATTAGATTTTTTATTAAACATTTAATTTTTTAATACATCTTAATAGCTTATTTTCAAGTTGGTTTGATTAAATGTAGTTATTTGAGTGAAACATTACTCTAATTCAAAGATTGTATAAAAGTACTCTTAAAGATTATTAAACTTCTAATATTTAAAAAACTAAAAACTAATGTAGAAACTTAACTAAAATAAAACATGTTCATTTGATTTTCTTTTGAGTGGCAATAAATATAAGAAGCATTTGAAAGGGCATTTTAATTTATTATATTAACCTGTTGCCTTGACCTTACACATTACGAATTAAGTTCAGAGTAAACATACATTTCGATTGTTCAACTGCATACCAATAATGGAGATGATAAGAGTAATTATATATCAGCAACAAATATATACTTATTATTTTAGATGCTGAAAATTAATAATCATGAAATTATGGTAACAAGCAAACATGATGAAATCATACAGTTTACTGGATTCATTTATTTGACTTATATTATTGGAATCTTTCCTTGGTAAGAATCTCTACCACGGAAAAGATGAGGTGTACTGTTTTTTTTTCTATTATATACTAGAACTAATTTTTCAGTTTGGTAAACATATCAACATATTTCTATTTAAAACAGTCTTTAAAATGATTTAATTTCATTTTCTATTGAATAAAATAGCATTTTAAGAGTTATTTTTTAGGGAAATCCAACAATAATTATGCCAAGCTTTTTCATGAAGCTAATTGAATTTCACTCATTCAAAACAATCTCATATTTTATCTACCATACTCATGCTAAAACGAATATATCTTCTTAAATTTGGTAAGATAACATACCTTCCTATTCTGATGCATAAACCTTGAATTCCAAAAAGGTACCATACCTTAGATCACTGATTTCATACAAACTCATGAGAAGATGGAGTATTACAAAATTATAATTGATTATGAAATTAAGCTCTACTTAATAAACATTAATTTGTAGGCATTCATTACTGACATGGGTCATATAATTCAAAAACCTCAAGGAAAACAAGTTTTTGCAGCATTAAATTAAAAAATATTCTCCGATATAATTTTGATATTTTAATGGCTGTTGCCATTAAAAATATTAATATTAATCGCCATTTTATATTTATAAATTTATTCATTTAGCTGATTGCAAAACTCATTCCAACATCCAATTGCAAGTCCAATACAATTAGGGCTTAAAGCAATGACTTCATCATCCTGTACTGATGCAAGGGGATCTTTTGATAAAAAAGCATGTTCCATGTCTGTATAATCCATGATTAGTGACAGATGTTTTTAGAACTTTTCTATATTTCATAGATGATTTTTTAACATGCACTCTATTTGCCATTAATCTGAATATATTATTTCTGGCATTTTTAACATAATTTTTACATTTTGACTACAGATTCATATTCAAAATCAGAATTTTTGATATTTTTGGCTACAAACATTTTTCATATTTCAACAAATCAATGTTATTCCGAAACTGCTTGCCTCAGTAGTCAAGTGGATAAATTAAAAAAAATAATTAAAATGTCAAAATAGGAACAACATTTCCATTCAGTTTACTTTAAGTTCTGAAAATTAAGCTCTAAATAGTGAGCTACTTTTGTATTATGAGATGTGATTTCTTGGGAAATTAATCTTCTGTCAACCATTGATTAGTGTCAAATCATTTGTTTTAATTTTCTTTTTAATCAGAAAATATTTTGATTCATTACCAAAGACATTGTAAAAAACAGTGAAATATTAGCTTGATAAAAATGAAAAAGAGACTCCTTGTTGTTCCATTTTCTATAATTTAATATTAGGGTCCTAAAAACCATGTTTTGATTCATATTTTACCGGGATACATTACTAACATCCTTGTTTACTGTAGCAACAAATAACTTTTTTCCTCACATAGACCACTTTGGAATACAAAATTCTTCTTACATTAAATTCTTCTTACAGCAATACTTAAAAAAACTAACATTGCTCAAATATTGCCAATGCATGTACAATATTTTAGCTGTGCTTTTTTATTTACTTTAATTTTGTGTCATCCTAATATTTGAAAATCTTAAAAGATATAATTTGTGTGCATTAGATCTTATTAAAATTCTCTGGTACTGACCTTGCAATGAATTATAAAATTGTTATAATTAGCTGATTATTGATATATTGGAATTCTCCAGGATAAATATAGGGTTGCACCCAAAAGTGGTAGGACTGATTTTCTCTGGCGCGAACGGAGCGGTTTAGGGGGGTCTGCCTGGCAGTGTAAGGTGGAGGGGGCTCTTATCAACAGACCTACCCCAACCTCAGTCGCATGCGGGCTGTCGTTGAGTGAGGACACCGTTTTTAGTGAAGCAAGTTTTTTGTCCGCGTCGAAAAACAAAGTGAATCTGAATTTAGAGCAACGTTATTCCGTGAAGTTTTGTGCGAAACTCGGGAAGACGGAAACTGAGACCCTCGATATAATCAAGCAGGCTTATGGGGACACTGCCTTAAGCCGTTCCACAGTATTTGAGTGGCGCAAGTTTTTTAAAGAGGGTAGGGAGCTCGTTGAAGACAACCATCGCTCCGGACGGCCGTCGACGGCAAGAACCGACACGAATGTGGACAGAGTGAGGACACTGCTGAACACAGACCGACGCTTAACCAGTGAAGAAATTGCAGACCAGTTGGGTCTGTCTGCATCCAATATCCAACGCATTGTTTCACAGGATTTGGCCATGCGCAAGGTGTGCGCCAAGATGGTGCCGAAAATTCTTAGTGTCGACCAACAGCTTCTGGCCAAATACGGCGTTGCCACGTTGCCGCACCCGCCCTATTCTCCCGATCTGGCACCACCGGACTTCTTCTTCTTCCCCCTGATGAAAAGACAGCTCAAGGAACGACGTTTTGACTCGACAAAGGCCGTTCAAGAGGCTTCGACGAGGGTCATCAACGGTATCCCCAAAGAAAATTTCCAGCGGGTGTACGGGGAATGGAAGCAACGTTATACTGTGTGTGTAGCAGCTCAATGAGCATACTTTGAAGATTTTTAAGTCGTAAAATTCTTGTAAAAAAATCAGTCCTACCACTTTTGGGTGCGACCCTGTACACTCAGAAAGGCAGAATGGGTACTGGTAGGTCTACCATTTAAGTTATGGTTTCTGTCATATGCAATCAGAAATCATAACTTTCTCTTTGTAGATTAAGATGATTAGGTAGAGAAGGCTGTCTGTTTCTAGTTTACTGCAGTTACATTATATCATTATTATTTGCCTTATTTTTTGCGTTATCGCAGCCTCTACATTCAAGCAGTCAAAATTATGAAGAAGCCATGAAACGAAATGCACATATGCAGTCCAAGAGCAAACTCGCACCATGCAAATTTCATAAAAACTGATTCCGAGTTAACTCCAAGCACCTTCAAATTGATTTTAGACAGAAATATAATAAAATCATACTAATATGAACAACTATTAAAGAATATTCCAATTTTGAAAATGAATAGTTTTTTGGTTCAATGTCATTATTTTGCAAATAATGTTGTGTATAAATATAAAGGAACATGGTATCTTCTCAGAAATGGATTATTTAAATGGTGATAACTCTCAAAATTATAACCCCAGATAGGGTTAGAGCCTGTCCAGACTAGCAAATATAAAACTTAATGAAAGGTTTTAAACCAAAGAAAAAGTTAAAAACTTCTTTGATACATAATCAAAGGCATTTTGGGTTATAACATATAGCTTAACATGTGTGCATGAAAAGTAAAAAATTCTCACTTGAAAATATTAAACTCGTATTTAACAGGTCTCTCCCAAAAACCTTATTCTCCAAGAAACATTGGGGTCAGATATGAGATTATAGCATCTGACCAAAACCTCAAAGTTAGGTAAGATAAAGAGATTGACAGCTATTCCCATGATTGATATTGATGACAAGAAGGCCAAGTAATCCACCTAGCTAAAATTCCTAAAAGGATAGTTGTAACTATTTTTTCGCAGCTGCTGAAAATAAATTAGAGTTTTGTGGGATATGGTAAACTGGTTAAACTAAAAGAAAGTAAGGAATTTAATGAAAAGTTAATGCTAAAAAATGAAATTTTGACCAAATTCCCAATCCAGAATCTGTAGCTAACTTTATAAATACTTCTTACATATCCTAAACTTAAAAGAGGCCCAGTTCTTAGTGGATCATGCTGAATTTCCAATTCATATCATGCACTGACCTTGTTTCTATTTTCCCAATAACAGCAAAAGAATTAATTATTCTAATAAGTAATTTTAGAAGGCATTCTGTTCGAATTGATGATTATTGAGTCACAGAATATGATTAATTTCGAAACCCTTCGTCCATATTATAAATGAGTTTTTCACGAAAGGGAGTTTTCAGATTTGGTTAAAATATCTAATATTAAAGCTGTTTAAAAAGGAGAACAGGGTGCACATTGAAAACATTGACCAATACTGCTGTAATCTAATTTCTCAAAAATTATTGATCATTTCATTAAAGAAACACTGATCTCTTTTAGGAACACATTTGAGGTTTTAAATTCTCCAAAATATATTTTTCCATGCTAGAAGCAGTACCAAATCTGCCTCAGCTTGTTTTATCGATCCAATTGTGTCAGGATTACATGATAATGAATTCAATGTGGGAATTATTAATGACTTTGACTGTGAACATTGAAAAAATTAGAACATTGTGGAAAACAAGGAATAGGAAACATATGATTTCAATCCAATAGTACTCCAGCGTTAAATGAAGCTGTTCTTCATTTACTAAAGAATTAGTACTATTCACTGAGCTACTAGGATGAATATTAGTTGCTCTAAAGTTCTTAATTTATATAAAATATGTAACAACTTATTAAAGCGTGATAAGTAATTCTTTCAGAGGATGATATTTGTTTAATACTAAATAACAAGTAGAGCCTATAGCCGAAGTATGATATAAATAATTCCCTTGCACTCTTTGGAGACAAACTCTTTTGTTTCAACAAAGGTATGCAGTATACAAGAAAAAAACCTGGATCTTTATATCAATGATATTTTCTGAAAAGAGTTAGCACTAGCAATGTTTTAGGTTTAACAATTTATTAAATCTCAAACTGGAATGAATATACAAGACATTTATGGAGTAAATATTACTGAATTCCTTTGTCCTAAGAAACCTGACAAAGAACAAACAACATTCACTTTAAAAAACCTACTTCAGTCATTTCCAAACTCAAATGAGTTATTGGACTATCTTTTGAGGCTTTGCTATGGGTGTTAAAGTATTCATTGTGCAAAAATAATTATTAGATATATGGACAACATTCCAAAAAAGGCATTGTGTTGACCTCATCTAATAGCACCTGAAATCTTAACTGTAACATGTTTGTACATGCTCTTATATCACACCTGTATGTTCAAAAAAAGATGTGTATTTAAAAAAATAAGAGTATCTATTGTTATTCCATAAGAAAAATAAAGAAGAATCATAAAATAAAAAATTCCACTTCTTTGTTTCAAAAAGTACACCTTAACGCCTGTATTAAAATCTATGATCATTTACACATTGGTATAAAAACAAAAACATATCAGATAATTAAACTTGGGTTCAATTCTTTTTTCATCAAGAGTTATTTTCATGACCTCAATAAGTATTTTTCCATAGGGTAGGAAAGGCGGAAACCATTTATTTTTATATTTTTGGGTTTTATTTCATAGGTTTTGTTTTACCATTGTAAAAGATCGATATGAAATAATAATAAATAAATAAAATTCAATGGGATGGTAATTGCTTTTAAATTATACGATTAATATAAATTTGACCTAGTTTTATGGATGACTTTCTTTAAAAACATTCTCAACAGATAAAGATTGGAAAAAACATTGCAATACAGCATATTAATTATCCTATTTCAAATATAAATATCATAAGAATATTATAGTAATATTAACTACGTTATTATAGTTAATATAAAATAAAATAATAAAAATTATACTTTAATGGGCATGAATATATTGTTTGAACTTTAATATAAACATTTTTGTAGCCAAATCCTATACTACAATATTATACATGTAAATTTACATATATATATATATCATATATTACTACTCATTTATTTGTTTATAAAATGCCATGTTCTATGAAATATGCATGTAAACACCTACCTTGAAATTTATATGGACATATTTATTACTGCTGCATACAGATAAGGAGATTATTCATTACGTCGTATAATAAATATTTCCTAATAAGTGTGTGTATATAAGTGTACATTACTGTTCTCAAATATATTTTGTAATTCCAACTTCAAAACATACATTATATACATGCATTCACATTTATGGTTATAAATACACTATCACACTAAATACATATGAAACTATGTAGGAAATACGTAAAAAAGGGTTGCAATAAAAATAAAGGAACATTTCGAAGCATTTTTAAATAATTTCAATGAAAAATCTGAACTTGTACAATATAAGCTTACAGATAATAGAAAAAATAATGGTTATTTTAATTTCCTTAACCTTATACTTCTCTTGTAAATGTGAGAATTAATCATAACTAACCATAAACTACTTTTCAATGTGGAAATCATAAAGTTTACGACATTAATTTAGTTAAATCAATATTATAATTTATTATATATAAATTTCATTAAAGGGAATTAATTTTAATAACAAAAATTTATATTTTCACGAAGGAATGTCATAAAAATTTACTGACGTTTTTGATGATATTCCACAGCATTTATTTCATTATAAGAAAGGAGTTGTCTGGCAATGTTAAAATATTCTACATATTCCTATGGAGAATAATCCTGACGATTACTAATTTTCATTTATAATCAAGCTCACTAACCATGTGGGGAAATATTAGTAATATCTAACAGTACGGAATTGAAGAGCATTTGACAAGTATTTCAATGAACCTTTCATTTAGTTCTAGTAAAGTATTGATTCTTTAAATATTATCATGTACATTTTAAGTTCCACTAATTTCCATGCTTTCCAGGTTTTTTTAAATCTTTGTATCTAAGTTTTTACGGCTGCCATACAAATGGACAATCGGGGTGATTTTCTGATTTTACGTACCATTATTGTTTATTAATTGCACACCTATGGTCATGACTTTTTGGCCATATAAAAACTGTAAAAGAGAGTAAAATACAGTTAACAAGCTTTTCATTTTAAGTGGTAAGCCGAAATGAATATTTTTAGTAATCGGATCCCGAATTAATTGTGAATAGAGCTTCTCAATGTATTGACCACGACTTTGTAGTATTGGACAATATTTAAAATATATATAAAGAATGAAGTGATTACGTACTCCTTGATTTATTTCATCCTAATAACGAAATATTTACGTCCAAAGACTATTGTTTGTGCTCAATCTTTTGTGCACGTAATTCAGGTGAACACCAGATAAAGTTAAATGTTAGCAAATAAAACAGTTTCTGGCATCACTTGGTGGAAATTTTTCATATTGAACTTAAAATTAAACCACTTGGATTTTCCACGTAAAAACTTTTATTTACTAACTAGATTTCGTAGTGGTATAACATAATCAGGTATAAATACAATCAAACACAGTAAATATAGCTCTGTACGGAGCGGAAGAGAGGGAGGAGAGAAAGTATTGGTTGAGGTAGGAAGAGGGGATGGAGGAGGAGAATTGGTATAATTGATAAATTAGTAGTTTGGGAGAAGGAATTAATACATTGTTGAAATATATATATATATATATATATATATATATATATAAAATAAAAATTGTTGAAAAAACTTTTGCTTGGCGTCGATTATTTGAAAAAGGAGTGGGGGAATGGGTAATGCGAACGGCACTGGGTAATTGGTGATTTAGTAGCAGGCTGGGAGGGTTTACTACATTACTGAAAAGGTTTTGCTTGGTGTCAGTTACCTAGGTTATAAATACAAGTTTTTTATGTGGAACAGCCAAGTGATTTAATTTTAAGTTCAATATTAGCAAATATTAATGACAAAATGTCCTACAAACACATTGTATACTACATAAAGTCATTTAAAAGAATATTAAAAGTGCTTACTCTTTTCGGCTGACATTTGTTTTGGACTCAATGTTAGCAGAATATAGAACATTCTTTAATGCTATTGCACTGAATTCCCACCCAGAGGTTCTGGGTTCAAATCCGGGCGGTGTTGAATATTTTTCAGTCGTATCTCGATCCCTACTTGAGGTGCTTTGCGGAGGGCACTTTGAGTGAGTACGCCGTCCATCGGATGGGACGTTAAGCTGCGGGCCCCTTGGCGCCATTCGTTAAGAGTAAGTTAATGCCGACGCCGGGTTTCTCTCCACCCTTCATCCTTTCCTGTCCATCCCCTATGGCGCAAATAACCTCAGCTTTTGGTCGCCTCCCCTTAAATACTACTACTTGTATCGTAAAGAAGTAACAAACGATACAGAATGGACGTACGTAAACCCGCAATCACTCATAAGTAATTTATAATTTCGCCAGAAGTGACGTTGTTTGTATTGTATCACGCGAGCGGGGAAGAACTTGTTGGTTATATTTTCAATTGATATTATGCTACTGTGAGAAAAACTCATGGCACCCTATGCCGTGCACAATTTCACATAAAATATTCCCGCAATATTTTTAAACACAACTCATATCAAGGGTCTTTACCTTGTGTTTGAAAAAATATTAATTCATAGGAACCACGTAGACTGAAACTTTTGCGAATAATTTTCATCGTGTGTATCAGTCTGAAACATGTCCCAATTAGAAGAGTTTAATCACTGAATGAACATTCATGCCATGCAAATTGAGAAAAGGAAACGGCAATCCTTAAATATCTACCAACAGAATTAGAAAGCTCTTTTTTCTAAACTTTTAATTTATTAAATTTTTCTAAGAGAATTGAAACTGTTGATAGTAATTCTCTTTCAGATCAACGATCTTTATGATAAGGCGAGATTGATGAAGCCACTGAAATGGCTTTGGGCATGTTGTCTCTTCTAGAACCAAATATCTGCGCAGAAATTAATCTTAGGGTCGTAATGAAATTAATTTGCTTATCTTACCTAAAACTTAAAAATAAGTGACATTCAAAAATCTGCAATTGGAATTCGTGTTTTCTATTACAGATTGTAAATCATTAAAATTCTATGACAACACACCAAGTCACCGTATTTAACCAAACTGCTTTGGTCCCAGGCCTGTATACATGTCATACTTAAAAGATAAATGTGTAGAAAGAAATAAACTATTAAAATAGAAAATAAATTGCAAGTAAAGGAAAAATACTCGTTGATTTTATTTGCTTTACCACCTATTGGAAATACAAAAATTAGCATGTATCTTTAATCACAATGTATTTTTCCATTCACAAATCATAAATTTCTTACTTCTTAATTAATTTGAATCAAGATCATAACCTATTGTATTCCGCCGTATTAATGCCGTTAAAGGGAAATCACGTAAATAACTAAATTTATATTTTTATGTAGGAATGTCATTAAACTTATACTAAGAAAACTTAGTGATATGCCACATCATTTGTTCCTTATAAGCAAGATTTTTAATATTATTTTGTTCAAAATGCCTACATATCCAATGAAGAATAATCCTGATGAATGTTTAAATTTGATGTATTATCAAACTCACTGACTGATACCCCATGATAGATTTGCTATAGCTGATGCAATTCAAACTGCTGGGACAAATAAATAATCCCATAAATCTTGCACTCCTATTAGAAGGTATATATATATCCTTAAAGTTCGGATGCAATGTACCTTTCTATCCTCATTTACCATTTCTGGCATTAAAGGTAAGCCTGAACATTCTGAACATCAGGATAAAATTGAATATTCCTACATTAAAATTTCTCTCGACATAAATGCCTGGAACAGAACACATTGATTACGTTTTTGAATAGATAGACACTAACACAGGTCAACTGATTTTACTTACCTCAGTTTAAGTTTTTGGAATCTTAACAATACAAAATGTTTTAAAATGGGCTCTCAGACGTGAGATTTCACTTTTCTGCCCAAATAAAGTTTGAAAAAAAACTATTTAGATGTTCAACTTTCTTAATGCCGCATCAACCCCCGTTCTATATTTCATGAATTTTGATAAAAAATACCCTGCTTTTCGATATCAAAATATTCAATCCTGATCACAAAAATTAATATAGCAGTTGATATTTAATTCGCTATTTCTCAATTTTTGGGATATTCAAAGGATATCATATTTGGTGGAATCAAACTTCTTCACAAGTATTCTGAATAATGTGAGCCTGAAGTTGACTGGTTACAGTTATCTGTAAAGTTGAAGACTTTAAAAATATCCGATAAATAGTCAGATTTAGAGAAATATTTAGATTCAAAGTATACTTTTAGTTCTTCAGATGTAACTCTTTGTTCTTCCTCTTTATTTAGTGTTTTACTCTTCTTGTAGAGTGCAGTAATTTCATCCTTCCTTTGTAAGCTTTCCCTCTTCTCATTGTTAACCGTTTAATGCAGTTCTGTGTGTTTTTGAATACTTGACATTATTTTACGTTCATATTCCTCTGTCTATAATATCTATGTAATTAGACAGTTTAGTGAACATTTTTGGATAAAACACACAAAGGAAAACAGCTACTTCGTACCGTTCTTCAGATTGTTGACCCTTAGTAATACCTTGTTATATATTTTAAGTCTTTCATGAATGCATGAGTAGAAATGTATAGAAGTATAGGCAGTTATCCTAAAACCTTGGCGATTACAAGGTTAAGGTATGTTACTTTACACAACAAACTCATTATTGCACCACTTCTTCAATAACTGCAGTGAAAGTTTATATTTATACAAAAGATGCAATTTATCTTAATATGATAGAAATGTCTCTCGTTATTGGCTACCTGTGGCATGGGTAAAAAATTATTATCCATGCTGTCACAGCTGGAAATGCAATCGTTATTTTTGTCAGAAGGTGACCATGCACTTTGGAATCCTTGGGGAGGGTTCTCGGAGTATAACTAGTTTAAGATGCAGTCAAATGCTGGATGCGACGGTCATGGGATTGGTCAACTGTAGGTTCTTGTCTTCCTTTGTTTCTATGGTGGCCCAGAAAACTGGATTCGGTCTGTAAATAGAAAGCATATAATATAAAATAATTCGAAATTACATTGAAGTAGGTCATTAACAAATGGTTAGCAAGTATTCGGATTCCTGCGGGGCCCAAGGTTTACTTGGAAGTTGTGGTACCCGAGGATTGACAGTTTGGATAAAGATAAGGTTTCCTAGAAGCGCCCCCAGAATTTTAACTATAGATTCCCGGTCAGGAGGCCAGTACTCTAATCACTAGACTTCCAGGTCCTCATATATATTGCATGCGAAACAAATTATGCAAGGAAATAGGAAAGTGGTACATGGATCTCCTGAAAATGTTTATATCCGTTCTGATAATGTAATCAAATCTAATATTTAACTTCTAAAGGAAATAAAATGACATCCAGGTTGGAGTGAGTATAAAGAAGGCAAAACTTAACCGTAAATAAGTCCCTTTTTCTATGAAGAGTGAACCGTGGAAGATAAAAACTACCACTTTTGAGTTTTCTTACAAACAATATGCGTCACCTAAACGGTGATCAATACGACTCAAAACCCAATTAAATCCATATAAAGCACTAGATAAATAACGTATTAGATAGATAAAGTGCTCTTCCTATTCTTCAAATTCACATATATTTCCATCGTGGAGCTTTGACATAATCAGAAACAGTTTGCCAAAAATACACACAGTTATATTTATTCTATCGCTAAATAAATGAGAATGAGTTGAAAAATAAAAAATACAACTCACTTCCTCAAACATTTAATATTCGACGGTTCCCGAGAAATATTTTCTTCAACAAACAAATGGCGGCCGTGCTTAGCAGCGAAAATCGTATGCTCGACTGCGTTTTCTCTCAACAATGGCAATAAAGACTTCGTGTTCTCTGAGCAGACCCGACGTTTAAACTCTGGTTTCGAACGAACAGGTATTTCTGGAGGTTTAGTATGAGGCTCGTTCTCACTATAAAAAAAAGGTGATTTGGCCACAAGCGTGGAGTTTGGAATGTTTTGATGACTGTCATAAATACGCATCGCCGTAATTATCGGAAAAACGACGTACGAATAAAAAGTTAGAGGAGAGGGCCAGAAGATTTTTTAAATGAAAAATCTCGTTTTGTGGAATTATCCATTGGCAAAAATTAAGAAAGGACATTATTTTATGAACGTATCTATCAGTTAGGATCTTTTACGAACGAAAGAAAACTTATCCTGCGTATGCATGCCGCGCTAATAGGAAAGACGGTCGATTGCGGTATCAAATGCGATGAGTCGCATCGAGGAGGAGCTTCTGAATTTAATCACGAGATGGCTTTGGTGCTCCTAACCGCGAGTGGTAAATTTGCACCAACTTCTGCAAAACCTCTCGAAACGTGAATTTTATGGCGAGATTTCATGAAAATGTCAAAATTCAATGTAATAAAGGAATTTAATGTAATTAAAACGTTAGCAGTAAACAGTGGTTATTCAGAACACCTAATTAATAAACACTAACGGAATAAACTCACAAAAATAGCCTTTAGCCACATTTACAACCCCGAACATTTAAAAGATCCCCCTGCCAAATAGAGAAAAATACTCTATCTAGGGACTACTTCTCAAAACGTAATTAAAAGTTTTCCTAAAGAAAAAATTAAATGTGCCTTTTACAGTGGTTCATGCCTTATCTCTCACACTAAAGACCCCAAACCGCGAGGAGTTGAGTGCATGAGTTACTCAGAATGAAGCACTCAGAATGTAACACAACGTATATTGGGCAAACAGGACGGAAATTTAAAGAAAAAATTAAAGAACACCAACCATGTGTAAAAAATAAGAGAATAACATCCCTCTTTGCAAAGCACCTCATCGAATTTGAACAAAAAAGTGACTTATTGGCTAAAATTATTCATTTTGAAAATAAAGGGCCGAGGATCGATGCTTTGGAGCAGTTAGAAATTTTGAAATGCCTCCGTTACAAAGATAAACTTGCCAACGAAATTTTGTATCCCTCCCACTCCCCACTCCTAGACCAACCACTCTTTTTAGTCAACCGTTGATACCGTGGATTATTAACTTTACAGAGAAAACAAGATGTCTTTTTTCCATCTGAATGGCAAGAATCTCTCTGAAAATGAACGGTAGGAATCTCTCTGACTCAATGAAAACACGTCAGGTCACTTGGTGATTCAAAGCTATCTATGAATAAACTGCTTCTGTCCCAGGCCAGTAAAAATTTAATACTGAAAATATAAGAATATAACAGGAAAAAGGCAGACAATTAATGACAAATAAATTAATAAATATCGGTTATTTTGATTTGCTTTATCATACACAACTATTGGAAATACAATAATTATCATATATCATTGACCATAATGTACTTTTCAATGTAAAAATCAAAAAATCAATATAACTTATTTAATTTGAATCAACATCATAGTTTATTTATACTTAATGCCTTCAAAGGGAAATAATGAAAATAACTAAATTCATATTTTAATGAAGGAATGTCGTGAAACTTACATTAAAAGAACAGACACTTCATTTGCTTTATTATAACCAATGTGTCTTGTATCACTTTCAAAAAGTCTACATATGCAACGAAGAATCATCTTGACAAATGTATAAATTTGATAGATAGTCAACCTCACTAAAGATTTGAGGAATATTTTTAGTAGTGTGCATTAATAAATTTGTGGGACTTAATACCGTAATACTATTGTAACAAATATATGATCCCACATAGCTTCCACTCCTACTATAAGATGTGCATTCCTAAAAGCTGGGAGGCAAAATTCCTTCCTATCCTTACCAATTCTGGCATGAAAAGGTAATAATAATAAACAATAAACAATTTTTATTGCTCTGGGAGCAAATTCCCTTGGGGCAGAATACAGGTTACATGAGGTTTTGAAACCTATGGAGTGAAACAGGTTTACATAATCCATAGAATAAGGTAATTAAACCAGTCACAAAACATAATTTAACATCAGTTGAACGAAACATATAGTACAATACATACATACAAATACAAAGAACAATAGTTAAATATTTAGCCTGATAGAACAGTAATAAGGTCATTTTGGTAGTGTGGTAGACAGATATTCAAACATTTTCCTGTTGAATTGGGATGTGTTCCTGGATAATTTTACTTTATTAGGCAAAGAGTTCCATAGTTTACAGGATGAAATACTGAATGACTTTTCATATATAGCCGTGCGGTATTTGGGAAGATGGAATGTTTTTGTAATGCGGGTTGATCTCTTTGTCGTAAGTGAATGGAATATAAAATTTTCATATAAATATGAAGGGGTTTTTGAATTCAGAACTTTAAATAATTGTGAGGCCTTTTGAAGCATTCTCCTCTGTTCGGGTTTTAACCAATTCAACATTTTATAGTAAGGAGTTACACGTTCATTAAAACGCATATTAAAAATGAATCGTAGACAAGAATTTTGGAGCCTTTGTAATTTGGTACTTAGCTCCTTATTCACATCAGCGTAGACAACTGAGCAATAGTCGAGATGTGGTAATACTAACGTTTGAACAAGCTTCTGGCGTAACGTTATAGGGATTAGGTGTCTGAAATGCTTCATTGTGTAAAGAGTTTTGAAAAATTATTAGAAATGGCATTTACTTGCTCGCGCCAGGTTAAGGTGCTGCTTAGATAAACTCCTAAGCTTTTCACTGTATTTGAGTAGTCAATTTGCATATTTAAAACACTTATTTTAGGGAGATCACTTGCGAGTAGCATATGTACGAAGTCTCGTACATTGGCGGTGCTTCCAAAGATTATCCACTTGGTCTTTTTGGGATTTAGATTTAGCCGATTTTCAGTCAGCCATTCAGAGATAAGTTGGATATCCTTGTTGACCAAGTCAATGGCATGGTTAAATTCAGAGGGGTAGGACTCAAGATATATCTGTAGATCGTCAGCATAAAAGTGATGTTTACAATGAGTTATTATGGTAGCTAGTTCTTTTATAAAAATAGTAAATAATAAAGGCCCAAGAATTGACCCCTGTGGAACTCCACATAGGACAGGTTGGAAAACAGACACATTCCCGTCTTCATCTTTAACAGCTTGCTGACGATTAGACAGATAGGAGCGAAACCAGCGAAGGACAGAGTAAGAGAACTTGAGTTTGCTCATACGTTCCAGTAGTATGCCGTGGTCTACTGAATCAAAAGCCTTGCTCAAATCGAATTGGACTAAAACTGTTACCTTTTTTGCGTCTATGGATCTGCGTATATCATCAGTTACCTTTATCAAAGCCGACTGAGTGCTATAGAGCTTACAAAAGCCCGACTGATACTCATCGAAGAGATTGTGCCGCGTAAGATGCTCCACTGTACCGTATGAACGATTCGCTCGAGAGGTTTGGAAATGGAGCAAAGAAGTGCAATAGGTCGGTAGTCAGACATTTCTTTCGGAGTTGTTATTTTCATTATCGGCCGAACTAGGGCAGATTTCCACAGGGTAGGGAATATAGAGTAATTGAGTGAACAGTTATAGATGTTTCGTGTCATAGGCATTACTACTGGGAGAATAACGTTCAGCATTCTTGCACTGATTCCATCGACGCCTGTTGAATTTGATTTTAAACTTTTCACTTGTGTTATCAGCATTTCGGGTGTATAGTGGGGGAAATAAAGCCTTCCATCGTCAAAGTCAGAGAATAATGCATGATCTGATGAAGTGAGATTATTTTGGGTTTGAGTAGAATGGTTACCATCCTCGACATCATTTTCATCCTTGAAAGCAGACGTGAGAAAGTAGCTATTTAAATCATCCCAGGGGAAGTTCATTTTGAATGGGGGACGTCTAGGCTTTCCAAGTCCGAGGTGCCTCAGCTCCTGCCAAGTGGACTTTATGTCCCATTTATCGGAAAAGCACGAAACATAGTATTTTTGTTTAGCGGTTCGGATTCGGTGCTGCACTTGATTGCGAGCCACTTTGTATTGTTCGTGAAGGCTCGGGAGTTGAGTTCTTCTGAAATTACGGCGAAGACGATCCCTAACGGCCATGAGGTTCCTAATTTCGGAGGTTAACCATGGAGCTGGATGACGTTTTGGCTGAATAACTTTTTTTGGCGCATGTGTATCAAAGAGTTGCATGAGTATTGTATTGAAGATATTAATTTTTTTATCCACCAGATGGGTTTTGAAAAGTTCACTTAGATTAGTTTCAAGTGAGTCTGCAGCAAATTTGGACAAATCAAAATTCTTGAAATCACGAAAACACATAATTAGGTTTATAAGTTTGCTGTTTAAATCTATATTTAATGAAAACTAGGTCGTGTTCAGACAAAAAAGAGACAGGGAGCTGTCCATACTCTTCAACCTTGGACATGTCGTCGACAATAAAGAGGTCTAGGAGGGTACTGCTATTCACAAGATTATGGGTGGGCTGGTAGGGAATGAGGAATAGGTTACAACTAAATATTAGGTCACTGAGATAGGTGCTATTGTGCGTTTTCTTCATGATGTCAATGTTAAAGTCACCACACAGAATCACGCCTTTGTAGCTAGGAAGAAGACGGATCAGAGAAGGCTCAAAGTCTTCAGACATATGGCCTGTTTTGGGGGGTCTGTACACGACACAAAAAAATATTTTACCCTCCTTTCCAGCTATTTCAATGAACATATATTCTGGCCTGAAGGGGGAGCCATCAGACTTTAACAGCAATTTAAATGATAAGCTCTCGTGCAAGTACAGACAAACACCACCACCAACTCTTCCTGGTCTGTCATTTCGCAAAATGTTGTAATTACTTAGTTTGACGGATTCCGAAGAGATGTTTTCGTTAAGCCAACTTTCAGAAACAGCAATGACATGATAATTTTGAGCAGAAAAGTAGTCCCGGAACTCATCAAGGTGTCTGAATAATGACTGTGCGTTTACATGGCACATTTTTAACATTTCTGTGGAGTTAGGCATTTATGTGAAATTACTGAGATCTTCGAAACAGGTAATCACACTTCGTTCCCCCCCCGTCACTTATTCTCGTGTAAATCCTTCCTCCTCGTATCCAAAGATATTTGAATTTTCCTGCTCTTTTGAGTTCCCTGGCTTTAGCGTAAAGTTTCCTATTGAACTGTGTGAGGGCCTCGTTTATGTATATCGTCTGATTGGGGACGTTATTAAACCCAATGTAACGTGTACTAAGGTCGCGTTTAACTCTCCGCCGGCTAAGGAACTCGCTAACCATTCCTTGCCTCAAAAATCGAAGCATAATGAATGATGGGGGGCCGATCAGAGTCACTACGAGTTTTCACACGATAGACGTAATCGATGTCCGATGTATCCACTTGAAATCCTATTGCCAGGCCTATCTGATGGATGAAAGCACTAAGTATTTCACCTTCTTTGATTGGAACCCCCTGGATCTCAACTACATTTCTCTTGGTTTCTTGCTCTAGTTCTTGCTCTTACTGTTCCTGTTCACAACTAATTGCTTAAGGTAAGCAATTAGTTGTGAAGATCAGGAGAAAAATGGGCATTCCAACATTAAAATTGTTCTTGGAATGAATGGCTTCAACTCATGCCTAGATTAGAACACGATATTAAGTTTTTGATCAGATAGTTACTGACACATACTGATGTTACTCACCTGAGAGTATGGAAGTATATCTGTATATTACAAATGTTTTCAAATTTCTATATAATGGGCTCTCAGATGTGAGACTCCATTTTCATGTCCTGATACTGTTTCATACAAACTATTCTTTCATCGTTCAACTTTCTTAATGCCAATTTGAATACTTTTAAATATTTCATGGATTTTGACTTTAAAATACCCTGCTTTTCTAAATCACAATTTTTGATCCTGATAAGAAAAATTAGAAGGGCAGTTGTAAAACAATTTGCTATTTCTGATTATTTCAATTCCAAATAAATTGGATATCAATTCTCGTGAAATCCACCTTTTGACAATGATATACCTGTAGATAGATCTATGTCAGCCGGAAACTGACTAGTCACACTTAGCTGTGAAGTTGATGACTTAGAAAAAGATCCAATTTAAAAGTCAGATTTAGAATAAAATATGAATGCAAATTATACTTTTAGCTCTTAAAATGTAACTCTTTGTTTATCCTTATGATTCCCTTAATTTTTTATCGCTATGTAAAATGATTGGTGCACAAGATTGTTCTTCTTACTTTCTGCCAGTGTTTTAAATATCTTCTAGAGTGCAATTATGTCATCCATCCTTCGTAAACTTTTCATTTCCTCATTTTTTCTCTTCTACCTTAGTAATGTCTCTTTTTTATTTTAAAATATTATATCTTTATATTTTCCTCCACCTAACACCGTGTTTTTAGGATATTAAGTGTGATAAGGCCTGTTAAAACTGTGTGCATGGTGATGTATCCCCAGCTTTAAATTCTGATGTTTAAAATTGGGAGAATATAACCTTCTGGTTAAAATAATGAGAACTTTTTATTACATTTTTGACTGAGGTCTTTCTCAAGATATGGTTAAAAACTGATATGTATTGAGACAAATATCAGGCGCAAAAGCACTTGCATCTAATTTTCGAATTTGCACGCTGACTTGGAGAGATTAGAAATATCCATCTCTAGAATGGTTAATTCTCTTTTACATCAATGCATAAATTATTATTTTTTCCTAGCATTTGCTGAGAAAGGTTACAACATAGTGTTTTGGATTTGTAAATGCTTTTAGATAGAAGTACGATATGACTAAAAGAAATCTTAAACATTAGGTTTCGAAGTATTTAATGTATTACAACATCTAATATAATCAAATGGAGAGTTAAAAATATTAAAAGATTTTATTTGTCTGAAAGTTATTGCAATTTTTAATTGTTGATGTCTGCCTTATTTTTTTAAATATAGGAATTGGTAAAATTAAAATTTACCATTATTTATAATTATTTCATCTCTTTTGCATCAATTCATAAATTATTATTTTTTCCTAGCATGTTCCAGGAAGGTGACTTGTTAAGTCCAATTAACGTTAAATAAGTTAAAAAATGGCTGTTCAAAAACGGATTCTATATGTCCACAGAGAATACGAGAGGCGTTTTTTTCCTTTGACTTTGTGGACACCATGTTCCACCAGCCTGAACGGCAGGAATTTAATATTCTTTGAGTCTCTTTGGAATCATTTTTCTGGGAATGATCCAAAATAACAGATTATAGTGTAGGTAGAATATGTGTATTCCGCGAGTGGGGCCATATGGCAAAATATAATGATAAAAACTGAAAATACTACAATAAAAGAAGATCGGACCGAAAGAGCAGAGTTGTATCCAGGCAGAAGCGACTGCGTAGTGAAAGGAGGAGTATTGGCATCGAAACAAAATACAAGCCCCAAAAAAAGAGCGTGTGTGTCGTTACAGACACAAAATATGATCGGAAAGCCTAATAGCACGAGAAGAGGAGATCACGAAACCTGAGAGCGGGGGTATATCTCACCCCTACGTTGTATATGTGCATCTATTTGACAAATAGAGAGCGGTTTGTAGACAACAAATGATGGAAAAGTGCAAGATTGACAAAGTAAAATCACCCGAAAGAATGGAATGTCCTTGGATGAAAAAGTACAATCGCAAAGCGCAAGAACATGAGAATGAACGAGAATAAGCAGTAATGAGAGCTAGGATTATGAAAGGTGGAAAAACTGTAGTTCAAGAAACCCGCCATCTTGGAATAGCCATAACAGGTTTACGTAATAGGACAGGTAAGTACTTTTTTATTATTTACTGTTAATTGTTTCCTTTCATTTGCGGTACTGGCTAACCTTGTGTATGTATTAAGGGCTACCATCTAGGATTTTCAAGGCTCGTTTCAGGAATGAGTGCTCCGATGGGAGAGCAAGTGAAGCGAACTATGGAAAAAAGTAAGAGTGTAAGGTTATCTCATAGTTTTCACGAATTTTAATTCCCCGTTAATTGAATCAAAGGCATGACTTCTTCCATAAACTTTTCGTTTGCGAATGCCATGATATTTTCTTCGCCTCACTGTGAATACTCGTTTAATATTGATTTCTGCAGTCCACCGATAGGCGTCATCATCGTCGCTCTGGCTTTCTCTTTCGGGTAAATGAATTTATCATTGCGCGAACAGGTAATATTTAAGGTAGGATCTAACCTTGCAGTCCTCTTCATTAAAGACGGCTTGCAAAGAAGCTCCTGAACAAGTTCAAGAGTTGGATTCACGCTGTCCTCAACAGATGTATGTGGGGGAACGATGACTTTCTCCTGGAAAATAATAAGATGAGCGTTCTGACACCGTCATTGACCTGAAACGGAAAGCCAGGTTGGCTCTGACAGTGCTGATGAATTACCGTTGATTTAATCTCCATTAACATTTTAAGGATGCAAAAGTCATAGTAAAGTGAAAATGGCGAAGATATCCTCCTCTTATTCGGCGAGGTTTGTGTGGAGCAGGCATCGATGATGGAAGCGTTGATGATGTCAAAGCAGCAACCTTAGGAGAAGGATATGATGACCTCGCACGAGATGAAGGAGGTAGTTTTAAATAGGAAACTATGCCGGTTGATGACAGTTGTGATGTTACATCCACCAGTACGGAAGAAGCGGATGATTTTGGTGACGTAGCAGGCGGAGAAAGATCTTCATCAGCTCTGTCATACGTCACGGTGGTCGAAGAAAGGACACTAAGTCTCCTCAGCAACGACATCTTCGCCGGCGGCGAGGTATACAACCACAAGGGGGGAGAACACGGTGTGTCAGGTGACTGATTAGACCGAATTGTGGATGCTCGGCATTCACGCAGACTCTCGCTCGTCTCTGCAGCTGTGAACTCCCCTCGCAGTGAGGCACATAAAGGGTTGGCCGGAACGGCGTGGCAAATATCTGGCTTAAGCTGATATGGCGATGGAAGAGAATCTTCGCAGACGATCGCCGATATAATTCCAATCGTCATGCATCCCCTCAATGATCGCATAATAGTACCGAGATAGAAACAATGCCAGAGATCTACCACCATTCATTAAGGATGATCGATCAACTCACCCCTCGACAGTCTCTGCCCAAGTAGAGACGACTTCCCACATAAACAGCATTATATAAATGAAAGACTACATGCTGAATGTTAATCATGTATCTTCCCGTACTCGTACGCTCAGTGGGAAAAGATAATGGATGTGAGCTGAAAAATATATAATTCAATACATTGTGAAGTCGATGGATGGATGGATGCACGTTATGGTAAATAATAATGAACGACTGGTAATTTCGTTCTTTGCAACTGCACGTGTTGATGCGTCATATGGTATAAGACGCTGGATGTGAGCTGATGAATACTAAATGACGACCATTATGGAAGACGATTAATGCGTTCAACTGCACGTCTTCACGAATATTAATGAACGTCTATGACATTTGAAATACGTGACTGCACGTATTGATTTGTCCGGTAGGACAAAGGAAGGAGGTTTGCTGATGACACTAATGGCGTTCATTGTGAAAAGGGATGAATATGCGGATCTGCGAATGGATATTAATAAACTTTTGGCTGTACATGTTGATACTTCCAGCGGTACGAGAGGAGGTATGTGCCCTGATAAATATTAAATTACGTCCAAATGGAAAAAACAATGCATGTGCCCAAATGCAGGTGATGATAAATATTATTGAACGTCGGGGAGATTGTTTTTTTTTCAAATAAACCTATTGATACGTCCAACAGGTCAATACGACGGATGAGCGCTTTTAAATACTAAACACGTCCATTGTAAAACACGATGGAAGTGCGCAACTGCATGCGTTGATGCGTCTGCAGAGATCTGAGTGGGTGATAGGAAGGAGCAAGGAGGTGGGTTGGTTCTCATAAATTAAGCTTGAATGTGAAAATACAAACATTGCTCTGCGTAGGCACATATCTGCAGTCTTAAAGAGAGACGAACTTACGTGGCACATCTGACCTCAGCTGTCGGTCACCGCCCAGAAAAAATACTAATAACAAACTCCAGTAGAAGTACGTACGCATGACCGAAATTTACATATAAGATGGGTCCTTTTCCGATGACATCAAGAACATAATACGAACCCCAACGTATTACGGGCGGAGGGATCACGAATATAAGATTAGAGAGATAGACTTCACCACTGACAGGTTAAAATGGTCATTTTTTCCAAGAACAATAAGAAACCAGAATGCTTGTAATAGAAATCCCCCACTAGTCGGCTCGACATAACAATTATTAACCTACAAGGTAGCGACTACGCATGGTTACACTTATTTATATATATTTTTTGCAGGTTCCCCACCTTTCCCCATCCATTTGAAAAACCCTAAACCCCTCATCCCTTACCCTTTCCTCCTGGTGCTGCACCCCCTGCCACACACCTTTTTGGTGGCTCGCAGGGTATTGATGTAGATGTAGATACAATTGTCTTTTCTTCCCAGCTACATTGTAACCTTTGTACCCTTCCAACCTCCCTCTCTTACAAACCCCCCTCCTTTGATCAGGAGATATATATACCAAGTTTGCTTCAATGATTTGAATCTTAAATAAATTTAATATTACAGGAAAATATTCGTTTACAGGTTTACACTGGCATAACCCACGGGTTAAACCAGTTTTGGCTCCACTAGCGATGTGACATGATGATGATGCTCAGTGTTGAAACCTGAGTAATGCTTTTTAATAAAGTGTGTTGAATTACAAAATAAATTATTTCATTTCATTTCAATACTTTTCATTCACTACAAAAATTGAATTACATCTCATTATTGTTTACATGATTTTTATTTATGTTGCAATTAGAACAAAAATACTCTTTCATTCAGTTTTTTATTCATTTTAATTTAAAATCATACCCGACACAAGATAATCTAACAAATAAAGTAATGCATACCATTTGGTTTGATATGCTTTACCATACAAAATTATTTGAATATGCAAGAATTGACATGTATCATTGACCACAATGTACTTTTCAATATAGATAAAATGAAGTTAATGTAACTTAATCAATTTGAGGCAAGATCATAAGTATTCAATTAAACTTATTAGAACATAAAAAAATTATGAAGGGCTAGTATAAGTTATAATGTGAGTGGGTTGTGGCTGCCTTGATCAACAAACCTTCAAAGTCCGTCATTTTTAATATTGTACTCGTAATTCTGGTAGGATCTACACATAACATGTTATTAGAGAATGAAATAGAAAATTACTTTTTTTATTTCCTGTATCTCCATCACATATTCTACATTTTTAATCACTTTTTAATTCAGCTTAATTTGACGGAAATATTTTGCAAGAAGAAATAAATTCATATTTTGCTGGCAGGGATATAATTTACTATACAAAGTTATCTATCTATGGCCCATTTTTGAGAAAAATAAAAAAATCCATTTTACATGTGAATTTTGAATAACTTTAATATTGCAGGAAAACATTTGTTAACATTTTTACTCAGGCATGACCCACTGATTGATCATACTAATTTTAGCTCCCCTAACGATTTGACCCACTGGAGGGTCACACTGTCATGAGTTCCATTGTAGAAATTTGAAGGCAGTAGCTGGCAAGATATTGAAGTAAATACCACCAGATAAATACCTTTAAAATCAGTTCTCAGTATGGCGTTTTACCATGTAATTGCAATCAAAAAGGTCTCTGTTTACATCCAAGTAATTGTGATAGAATCTCTTCATGGACGAACTAGTCACATTTTGCCATTCGAAACGACTCATTAATCCCTCCAGCCAAGCCCAAATGATCTTGCATAAATTTGAAAATGGTCAGTAAAGGATGGATCCTATATCTTTGCAGATGTTTTCGTTGCTTGAATATTGTACTTATTTGTTGGAATTGTGTACGATTTTAAGTAAAATATCACTAGCTGTGTTTTAAACATGTTTTTGTAGAAGGTAAGACATTTATATTATGAGTTAAAACTTCGGTCACATATCTGAGGAAGTATCATGAAATTCACAATATCCCAACAATGTCTGCACCAAAAAATGTACCCAAATTTGTAGTCCATAATTGCAATTTGTCTGCATTTCCCAACAATATTTCCTTCAATGGTAATAATCGGTAAACATGGCGGTTCAGGATTTGTTGAACTTCAATTCTTGGCGAGCCACTTTGGCTACCCTTAGCTCCACCCAAGCTGTGTGGTTTTCCAGGTACTGGATCTTCCTGGGCAACAATAATCGGAACAGGAAAAGGCACTGGCCCCACTACTTTGATTTGTGTATTTCATAAGTTATTGGGCTTAGTGCTGAGTGAACTTTCCTATCCAAAATCTTTCTGGTTGATTACTATGATCCTGGTTACATATTTTTTGCACCCAGCTACTTGCATGTGCATTTTTCTTACAATACTTATAACCTAGCTTACTCCTTGATAGTGTTTAGAATGTAATCAATTTTAAATGATTATTTTTGAACCGATCTTGTGGGTTATTTGGTAATTCTTACGACGTCTGATGCTATTTTTTTAATGGTATCCAAAAATATAATGGGTAACAGTATTCCGTGTAATCGCATAACATTTGATAAAGTGTCCCCTTTCAAATTTATGAGTTATTTTTCATAAGTCTTATACCTCATATTTTATGATTAGCATTTCATAACATGCATAGGAATATGTTTGGCCAGTTCTTTTTCATGAAAAGATGGATATGATAATGGTAAATATCAATCGTATCTACCTTATTTTAGTAAAAAATACAAAAATAAATCTTAAGTAAGAAAACCAAACCAATTGTGCAGCCATTTATGTGAATGGTCATCAATCAATCAACAATGGGAATTAGGCATTTTGGAAAAAATGTATTCCTTTATGTCCAAATTATTTTGGGGTAAACCCGGCTTGGTGAGGAGTTTTTAATATAATATATCCTTGTGAAATGAGGATCCTTCAACATTTTCTTTATTATTGGGATCGAAAAAAACACGTGTGAAACCATATCTGGCAAATATGGAAGCTGAGAAATTATTGCATGGTTGATTTTTGCCAAAAGGTTTATTAATGAGTACAGGTTCTTTATCATAGTGGTGTATAAGTTATTTATAATTTCAGCAGAAGTGATATTTTTGGTATTGTATCACGCAAAGTATTGTTTGTATTCATCTGTGTGATTGGCGGGTCACTGACATAGGAGGGATCCTTGTAAACCCCGAGTGTGTGTGTAAATGCGATTCACAAAGGTCTAACACAACGGAGTGATTGAATAATTGCTTACGGAAAGAGTGGCTATCGCACTGACTTCCCACCCAGAGAGCGTGGATTCAAATCCGGGCGGTGATGAATATTTTTCAGTCGTATCTCGATCCCTACTTGGGGTGCTTTGCGGAGGGCACTTTGAGTGAGTACGCCGTCCATCGGATGGGACGTTAAGCTGCGGGCCCCTTGGCGCCATTCGTTAAGAGTAGGCTAATACCGACGCCGGGTTTCTCTCCACCCTTCATCCTTTCCTGTTCATCCCCTATGGCGCAAATGACCTCAGCTTTTGGTCGCCTCCCCCCAAATACTACTACTATCGTAAAGAAGTAACAAACGATACAGAATGGACGTACGTAAACACGCAACACACTCAGGAGTATCAGATCTTTGTGAATCGCATACACTCACTCCTTCAGGGTTTACAAGGATTCCTCCTATGTCAGGGACCCGTCAATCACACAAACAAAAAATAAGGAAGCAGGAATCGAGGATAGGTAAGTGCCTAGAGAAAATCTGACACCAGATCTTTCGCCTGCCAAGCAGGCCTCTTAAGAGAAGAATGAATATACCATTATGGGGGTTTGAAAGAATGTGTCATTGGGAAGGGGAAAAGGGGGGGGCAGTAAACTCGTCATTGGACGACTGAGAGGGGGTGGGGGGAATAGACGGTCCAATGGGAATATTGTATGTTTCGACGGGTGGGGAAGGAAGACGATAGCGAACTGTAACGGTGGATAATGGGGAGGGGAAGTTTTGGCAGTTGGTTTGCTCATTGGAAAAGGGGGAAGAAAATGGGGGTGGGTGGGAGCTCGGAGCTAATGGGATGGTGGTGCCTCTCTATTTGAAAAGGCAATTGGAAGGGTTCCAATTTTAGGGGAAAGCGCAAGGCATGGTTAGTGAAGAGGGGAGGGGAAATTGGAGGCGGGAAGGGGAATTTGAGAGTCAACTGCGTCAGCAGAGGGAAGAAAAGCTAGATGCAATTGGCCCTTGGTCGCTGTTCACGATTCATAATAGCCTAGCATGTAGTCTAGGGCATGTTTAAGGGGTTTTATGTCGTCAATTGTGATGTTATGTCCTTCAGAGAGATTGTGTTGGGCAATGGAGGATTTCTGGAAGTTCCGTGGCCTGAAACAAGCGGCATGTTCTTCAAAACGTGTGACAAGGTTTCTTCCGGTCAGTCCTATGTACGAAGAATTGCACAGTGGGCATGAAATTTGGTATATACCAGATCTGAGAATGGGTTCTATGGGGTCTTTAGGGTTTCCAAGTAATTGTTTTAGTTTGTTATTGGATGAGAACGAGGGTTTGTAGTTATGTTTCTTGAAAATGGTTTCTAACCCTTTGGTGGTTTGTGGGTGGAAGGGAAGTTTAATTCATTTCTTTTCATTTGGTTGGGATAGCGTGATAGGTAGGGACTGCTGGTTCTGATTAGTCTCGTTTGTTGATGTTTCTTGAGTATTTTGTCAATAAGTTGTGCGATGTAGCCGTTGGATATTACGGTCTGTTTTATGAAGTTTAGTTCTTTTTTAAAGTCTGCTTTGCTCAAGGGTATATTTAGAAGACGGTGTATTAAAGAATGGATGGCGGCGTGTTTGTGGGTGCAGTGATCAAATGAAGACTGATGAATGCGTGCGTTTGTGTGCGTTGGTTTGCGGTAAATATTAAACGAAAGCTGATTATTGCTTCTGACGACAAGCGGGTCCAAGAAGGGGAGCGACTTGTGATGCTCAACTTCGAATGTGAATTTAATAGATGGGTACTGGCAATTTAAGTATTTAAGGAAGTTGTCAACGGAGTTGGTGTTTCTGTCAAAATTTTCAAAAATATCGTCTACATACCTGTACCAGGTGTATATTCAAATTTCCTTCGGCACTCTTGCTCAAAATTCGACATAAATAAATTAGCTAGGAAGTGGGAGAGAGATTTGCTCATGGTAGTGTCAAAACTTTGTTTGAATAAGTGGTTATTGAAGGTGAAGAAATTTCGGTTCATGATTAAGTTAGTTAAAACGACGTATTAATTTATCATTTCTTTCGAAATTGGTTTGGATGACAGCCATTCTTCAAGGAACTTAAATGTTTCGGGGATAGGAAAACTAGAGAAGAGTGATTGTAGGTCGAAGGAAACCAGAATTTCGGTGTCTTTCAGGTTGATGTTTTGAATTTTATTGATGAAGTCAGTAGTGTTTCTGCTGCAGGAACTGTTTTGGAAATCGAGATTCAAAAACTCTTGGGTTAACCATTTTCATAAATGGTAGGTGGAGGAGTTTATAGCTGAGACAATCCTTCTGGTGGATTTTAGGAAGACCATACAGTCGGGGAAGGGTGGGGTTGGAAACGTGGAGAGGTAAGCAACCAGCTATCGCTATGCCTTTGCGTCCTAAATCATGCGGTTAAAAGGGTTTTTGGAGACATTAGTATTAGGGCCAATTTCAATAAGTTTGGTCATTTTTTGATGGTACGCGTGCCCAGAATTACACAACAGTTGCCTTAGTCTGACTTTAGGTAAAAGCAATTTTTAGATTTAAGATATACCCCCGCTCTCAGGTTTCGCGGTCTTCTTTTCTCGTGGTCTTCGGTTTTCCGATCATCGGTTGTCTATACGACACACACGCTCTTCTGTTTTGGGCTTGTATTTTGCTTCGATGCTGTTACTCCTTTCATTATGCAATCGCCTTTGGCATTGATACAGTACCGCTCTAGTGGTCCGCTCTTCTTTTCTTGTAATATTATCAGTTTTTGTTATTATATGGTGCCTTATGGCCCCACTCGCGTAATACACTAGTCTGTCGTTTTGGATCATTCCCAGAAAACGGATTCCAAAGAGACTCCATGAATATTAGATTCCTGCCGTTCAGACTGGTGCAACATGGTGCCCACTAAGTCGGTGAAGAAAAACGTCTCTCGTTTTCTGTGGACATAAAGAATCCGTTCTTAAGCTACCGTTTCCTAATTTATTTAAGACCACTTGGACTTGGCTAGAGGCATTAACGAGTCGTTTTCACTTGCAAAACATGGCTAGTTCCTCCATGAAGAGATGCTATCACCAATGTATGATGTAATCCGAAACATTTTGATTGCAATGACATTCACCATACTCAGAACTGGTTTCTGAAGTATTTATCTGGCTGTAGGCACTTCAATATGGCTTACCATACAACGACTGCCCTCAGGTATCTAATATGGAACCCATGACATTGTAACGTACCAGTGGTCACATCGCTTGCGGAGACAAAACTGGTTTAAGCAATCTGTGGGTCATGCCGGTGTAACCCTGTAAATGAATATTTTCCTGGAATATTAAATTTATTTAAGATTGACATGTCAAATGGAATTTGTTTATTTTTGTCAGTTTGTATGCATTAAAGCTCCTACTTTAATAGATGTGAACGGGTGATATTATATGTACAGGTAAGTATTTATTAGGAAACATGAGGTAACATAGTATCTTTGAGCATTGATAATGATAAAATAGAGAAAATGAGTTGTTGAGCATTGGGAAGGAACTCCACATTTTGGTTGAATTTCTGAGTCTATATACCATATCTTCCTTGTTATCAAACGGTGACTTAAATTTATATTTTTTCACCTATCAAGTGATTGGAGAAGATTCTGCAGAATCTATTCATAAAAAAGAACTGGCCAAACGTATTCCATTTTGCTGATTCATCAGCACAGATTGAAAACATTATACTTCAGATTCTAAGCACTCTTTGGGTGGGCCACATCTATTCCTCAAGCAAAAATTTATTTGGAAGAAATATTTCTATCGCCTTAAACGGCTACCCTTAATTTTCTTCCGGATACTCACTATGGTATCATTGGATGCCTATCCAAACCCAAATACTTCTCTCTGATCTTCCCATGATCCTCTGGAGAGACACGTGAGAGGGTAAGTGCAGTGTTTTTAGTGACAGTTGAGACTGGTCCATGATGGTGTGATTTTAGCATTAAGTTTAGTTCTTTGGGTGGAATAATATAAAAATAACTGGATTACCAAAATCGAAATTCATACATATATGACATTTGTTACTCTTCACTGTGCGTTCCCTGATTGATTCTGCAACAAATCACAAAATCTTGAAAAAAAATTCTTTTAGGTACTTGATAGCAAAGCGAAAGTATTTAAGAATATACCATATTCTGCCAACAGTGACTCGTATATATATGTCGGAAAGAAAACCGGAAAGAAAGTGAGAATTTCCCAAAAAATCAACTTTCAACCCTTAAATGATACACACAAACACGTTACGAAGTGCTTCAACTTCCTCTTACTCAGATTAGAGGAGCTGGCTTGGCAATACCCGTCACCGCCGAAAGGGTTTAGGCGGTCGGGAGGACAGGTAAGTGGAGGGGAGGAATGTGGCTGACGGTAAGATAAGGTTCGTGATAGCACGGGGAGTCGGGGGATCATATCGTCACTCTCCGCCCCATGGAGGCAGCACAAGAATGGAGTCGTGGATGCCCTTATTTAGTACTATGAGTGAACGACAAATGACATCATCAGGTGGAAATATGTGTGATGGGAGGTTAACTGGACGAGCCTGAAAACTACGTGATATTAAAAAATGAGTTTGGGTCGTTTTGGAAACTAACGCCGTAAAATCAATCTTTCAATTAGGCAGATAAAATATGAGAAATATGTGTATACACAATAAAATGCCGACTCCAAATACATTCGTATGCATTTTATAACAAAGAATTCTTATTGCATAAATGAATTTATGTTTTAAACATGCCTTCATTGTTATTTCCCGTTATAATATCACTTAAAAATATCATTTTGCAAAAATTATATATAACACTCAATCGAATTTAATCTCATAACTAAAAATTGTGAAATTATTTTCTGCTCGCAAACTTGAAAGAATGGCTCGGGGGTCAAAGATTTTCCAACTGTGAAGAAGTGATGTCGGCAGTTCTTTTTATAAAAAGGGCATCGAACTTATTGAACGTCGCTGGTAAAAGTGAATAGAGCTGAAAGGAGATTATGTTAAAAAATAAATACATTTTTCCACATCTTTTGTTTTCTTTGTTGAGTTGGGTACTTCAGGGATTACCCTCGTAGCACACATAATGCTACCTCGACTATCTTTGACAAGCTGCATACTGTCATTTGATCAGCCTGCAGTGATAGTCTTTACAAAGCGGTTGAAACCATACTTGTTACAGAAAGGTTTCCATGGCATCAGTGGTTACTATAAAATGTGTAAATATATATTCACATAGGGTTTTTTAATATTATACTGCCATCTTTATCATAACATGCATGTATGTCCTGCTCTTTCAACTATGATCTCTGAAAGAATTAAATACTGCTAAAATTATTATGAAAATTAGGATGAGAGCCAAGATGTATCATACGGACACTCACACATAAAAATGCAAAAAAATATTTCAGTAATTTAAAAATTTTCAAAATGCACTTACAAAAAAATGTATTCATATTAATGTTACTTTTGAAAGACTCTTTGCTGATCGATATATATTTAAATGTACCATTATCTAAATCTATGGCCTAAACTCAACTCAGTCAATATTGATAGTCACAGTAGGTCATGTAAGATTATTGTCCAAAAGTATACCATTTTATCCAATAGTATCCATTTGCATACTACAAATATTTGCACGGGAAATATTTTTAAATACATTCAATGTGAAAACATGCATAGTTTATTAATTCAGAGTACCATCACCCCTTTTCACTGGGAAAAAAGCTATATTAGTATTTTACAACTTTCTGAGCTGGTGCACGCCCCCGTTGAAATTATGCCAGATTAGTAGCCGTTGGTTATTTCGTAAAAATACGCAGCACCCTTTTTCTCATCCGAAAGACTTCGCTGCATTGCTCATACCACAAAGCACTAGCGAACATAAACCAAAACGCAGGCACACGAAAAAGAAACTCACTCGTTTTCCGAATTTTCAGTGGCGTTTCCACCTTTCTTAAGGGTTTCCTTCTCTCCCTTGAGAAAGGTGGAAGCGCTACCGAAAATTCGGAATACATATTTCTTTTTTGTCTTTTTGCATTTTTGTTCGCTGGTACTATTTTGGTATACATTAGGTATATATTAAAATATTTATCAAATTATTTATAACATCACAAAATTATTTGTTATTGCCATTAAAATTACAATTATTGAAATATTTTTAAACACATTCTTAACGATATTGAGCAGCTGAGGATGTATACTTACGTCTAAACGGCTTAGTGTGGTAGAATTGTCAATAGGCGCAGAGCAACGTAAGTCTGGGGGGCTGATATTTACTGTTTAAAGCTTCACCGATGAAAAAAGGACAAACATTATTTTTAGCCAATATTTCACCTAATTTTTTTCTTCAGTTATAATACATACATTTTTATAAAATAAAATTTCGGGAATGCTGCCAAAATATTAAACATTTTGCGAATAAATTGGCAAGGAATTACTTTGTCATTGACACCACAGATTCATATTCAGCACTCTCAAAAACGATACTAAACGAAATTTTATGAAAATCGTGAAATTATTTATACTATAGCCACCTTTCAGGCGATATTGACCACCCCGCTCCGTCCGCTGAATAGGAGCGGTCGCCAGTGCTAGCTCGAGGGATAAAGTACTTCAGGAGTCTGCTCCAGTGGATCTTCGACGCAAGAGCCGAGCAAAACCCCGGCATCTCCGACATCCCTACGCAGATCCCCAGAACCTTGGCACTCGCCACCGGATCAAAAAGTTTTTCCGGAGTTTTATTTTCCATTATACAGGGTCCGTACAATAAGTATCGTGACTGGTTCGCTGTGGCCTCAACGGAGCGGTGGATGGGGGTCCGACCGGTCGGCTCGGTAGAGGGGTCCCCTACCACTCAGGTGCACTTATATAGTTCAGTCGCCTCCGGGCATGCGTTGAGACACGAGGTGGATTTTTGTGGCGTGTGATGGTTTGTGATGTCGTCGCGCCAGCATGGAGCGCACCATCGAGCAACGCTACGCTGTGAAGTTTTGCGTCAAACTCGTGAAATCCGTGTCGGAGACCCTTGAACTCATTAAACAGGCTTCTGGGGATGCCTTAAGCCGCACAAAAGTTTTTTCCTTAAATATTTTGTGCCACTCAAAAACTAAATAGTGGCACAAAGATAACTACAACAAAAGACAAACTAAGAGTGGCAAAAAATATTTAAGGAAGGCCGGGAGCTCGTCAAAGACGAACACCGCGTAGGACGCCCTACAACCGCTTAAACCGATGCTCAGGTGGCCAAAGTGAAAAAAGTTTTGGACTCTGGCAGGCGTTTAGCCATTGCCCTTATCAGTGAGGAGACCGGCCTTTCAGTCGGAACCGTCCACGCCATTGTAACAGGGATCTTGCGATGAGGAAAGTTTGCGCGAAGCTGATGCCGAAAGTCTTGAGCGAGGAACAAAAACTGTCGCGGGTGGAAATTTTGCAAGAAATTTTGGACTGCGTCCAGGAAGATGAAGATTTTCTCGACAACGCTTTTACCTCAATGGATAGCTCAAAAGGAGCTATCCTTCGAACTGCCTCCATCGAGGCGGTTCAAGCGGCGACGACAAAGGCTCTTAACAGTATTCCGGAAACAGACTTCCAGCGGGCTTTTGAGGAGTGGTAGACCGCCGAGCTAAATGTATCGATGCAGGAGGAATGTATTTTTAAGATTACTAAGTAATTATAATGATAACTGCTATAAACGTTGATTTTTGGAACCAGTCCCGATACCAATTGTACGAACCCTGTATTCTTTTCCTCGCTAACTTTGGAGCATTCACGGGAATATTCAGGATTTTCCCTCGCAATGGACGCAGAAGGAAGGGTTCGGCGTCACAATTCGTCCCGTCACTTTTATACTTACCGCAACTTGGACAGGTTGGCTTGCTCTCGCATCGAATGACCGGAGCGTTGGCAAGGGAAAGAGCGCATTAGTTTCGGGATGAATGGTCTCACTGGGACGCGTTCGTGACCTATAAAAACATTTTTATGGAAGCTGGTCTAAGGAGAATCCGAGGTCAATTGTATGTGTCATCCAGCCGCTCTTCTACGTTGTCAATCAACGTGCGCCGATGAATCCCTGGGAAGTCATATCTTTTTTCATCTCTTCGATGTCGACGTGCAGCAGGTCGTAGTGCAAAATGACACACCTACTTGTGTAGGTCATACAGGTATGAGCTCCGACATGCACTGGAAAAATATGTAGCATCGTGATCGCCAATAGTCTGTCACTTCGTTTCCAATTTGCCATTTCAATTAGGAGGGTGCCATCGCGCAACTTGTTGACCGACATCAGTCCTCCAGGTGTTGGACTACGAGAGCAATCCCAGAAGTACCCGACCTAACAGAGAAAACACATTTTGGAAAAAAATGTTTTTATTTATCAACATAATCTCCTTTCAGCTCTATACACTTTTCCCAGCGATGTTCAATAAGTTCGATGCCCTTTTTATAATAAGAACTCTCTTGCCATCAAAATAGCCATTAACTGCCGACATCACTTCTTCACACTTGGAAAATCTTTGACCACCGAGCCATTTTTTCAAGTTTGCGAACAGAAAATCCGAGGGGGCGAAATCTGGCGAATTGGGTGCATGAGGTGGCAATTCAAACTTTAACTCGTGAATGTTGGCCATTGCAGTAACAGATTTGTGAGCTAATACATTGTCTTGATGAAACAACACTTTCTTCTAAGCCAAATGCAGCCACTTTTGCTTGATTCCTTCGCTCAAACGTTACAATGAGTTCGCACAATACTCGCAGTTGATAGTTTTTCCTTTTTCAAGATAGTCAATGTAAATTATCCCACACGCATCCCAAAAAACCGACGCCATGACCTTGCCTGCATATGAAATGGTCTTCGCCTTCTTTGGAGACGGTTTTCCCTTTTGAATCCATTGTTTTGATTATTCTTTCGTCTCGGGTGTGAAGTAACGGACCCATGTTACATCCATTATTATGAAACGGCACAAAACTTCTGCTTTGTTGCTGTGAAACTTTGCTAAACACTCAACCGAAACATCTTCACGACACTGGTTTTGCTCGAGTGTGAGCAAACGCGGCACCCATCTTGCACGCAGCTTTCTCATTTTCAAATTTTCAGTAAGTATGCATTGTACCACACTTTTTGAAATGCCTACTATGTCTGTTAGCTCGCGCACTTTCAGTCGACGATCATCCAATATCACTTTGTAGACTTTCTTCACCGTTTCGGGAGTCGTCACCTCATTTGGACGACCAATGCGATGCTCGTCTTGACAGCTCGTATGGCCTCGTTTAAACTCGGCTACCCAATATTTTCCTGTTGTAAACGAAGGAGCAGACACACAGATTAGAATCCAGTCCAGCTTTTACATTGGTTGGGCTGAGGCCTTTCAAATAAAAGTATTGTATCACAAAACGATGACCAATTTTCTCAATTTTAAAAAATCACTGGAAGCGTTCACTATTGATGGCTGCCAAACAAATACTAATCAACGTCGGCGTCTTCAAACTTGAAACATATGCTTAATAGATTGCATACTTTCTAATAGAGTTATATGTTTTACACAACTACTGCCATCTCGAAGTCATGCCAGGTCATTCTGGGACCATCCTCGAAGACAGAACTTTTATATTAGGAATGAAAACCCATTTGTACATGTTTCCCCTTCCTTCAAACACCATATTACTCAAATTCCAAAGAAACTGCGGGAGATGCCGCAACAGTAACTTTTAACGGAGTCATCCGCTAATGTGCATTTCAATGCAACAGTTTCAGTGTAAAAATCATTCGCCTTGACTGGGATCCCAGTCAAGGCGAATGATTTTTACACTCTGAAACTGTTGCATTGAGACCATATTACTCATTATTTATTACTAGCATTAACGCTAGGTTCTGAGACGAAGGCTAGCATTAGCTTTTGTCTCGAAAAAATCCCACGAGGCATTTTTTGTCGTCGTATCGTATGCATCCTGAAGGGCCTCAAAATGGGCACATATGACATCTTACCATCTTTTGTCATTCATCCCCATCAAATACGCGCCCGCTGCAGACAATGGTGTCATTTCTGGAGTGACCTAAACAGGTATTTTTTTCATTTATTTGTCTATATACCCCACTTTGGCAACTATGCCACCTATATATGCTCCTCTGCCCACTAGTCTCTCCTAAATAGGTCATATTTTCAAATTTTGGTTCAATCCTCCCCCTTGCATCAGTCTGATATCCAAATATGCCACACACTGGGGTCATTTTCGGAGTGACCAAGGCATGCTAAATTTTCCCTATTTATTGTAATACCCCCCCCTTTGGCAACTTCACCTTCTAATTAATTTTACCTCTTCAAAAAATGGCGTGGTTTTCAGAGTGACCGAAACATGTCACGATTTCATGATTTTGTCTCCCCTTTGGCTTCTAAGCCATCCTTCTATGCCTCTCTACTCACGTGATACGAGGGCGGTTCAACAAGTACCCGTGTTAGAAATGAAGAAACCATTTTTTCAAAGACATTTTTTTTTATTTTTCAACATGGTCCCCTTTTTAGAAAGATAGACTTCTCCCAACGTTATGGCCATTTTTTTTAACCCCTCCAAAATATAGGATTTGTCGAACTCTCCAAAATACGCATCTGTCTCGGAAATAACTTCCTCGTTGGAGCTAAATTTTTTCCTGAGAGCCACATCTTCATGTTAGGGAATAAGAAAAAGTCGCAGGGAGCCAGATCGGGTGAATACGGGGGGTGCAACAGCAATTCATAACGTAGTTTATGCAGTTTGGCGGCGACAACTCCTGATGAATGTGCTGGTGCGTTATCGTGGTGAAACAGCACCTTCTTTTTCGCCAAATGCGGCCATGTCTCCTTCATTTTTTTGTCACAGCGGTCCAAACACTCGCTGTAGTATTTCCCAGTGATCGTTCTTCCTTTTCCTAAAAAATCCATGAGGATGACGCCATTTGCATCCCAAAAAACCATCGCCATGACCTTTCCGGCCGATCGGACCATCTTCGCCTTCTTTGGAGCAGATTCACCGGGAGAAATCCATTGTTTTGATTGTTGCTTAGTTTCTGGTGGGTAATGATGGACCCAGGTTTCATCAACAGTGATAACTCGATGCAAAAACAAATTCGGATCTCGCTTAAATTGCTGCAAATACTGCTTCGAAGTTGACAGCCGGATCAGCTTGTTGCCCACCGTGAGCAATCGCGGCACCCATCGGGCCAACAATTTTTTCATCGCCAACTTATCATGTAAAATAGTAATTTCCGTTCCGGTCGACACACCCACGGCCTCTGCTACTTCGCGCACTTTCGTTCGTCGATCAGCGATAATCATGGCGTGGACTTTTTGAATGATTTCCTTGGATACCACGTTTGCCGGGCGTCCTGGTCGCTCCTCATCAAAAAGAGATGTTCGCTGACGTTTAAATTCTTTGAACCAATATCTAACTGTGGTCATACATGGCGAAGCGTCCCTATAAACAGCGTTCAACTTTACTTTTGCCTCCTCGCATTTCTTCCCATCCAAAAACGAAAAGCGAGTTAGGGAATGATACTGCTCTTTTTCCATCTTAGCGAAAATCACGAAACACGTCCTACTTGAAGGACTGCCAAATCCAAACTAACCTTTAAATCAGTCTGAAATTTGTTTCACCGTCGTTTGATAGATGGCAGCACACAATGATAACATAAACTTCCCTCATGAACGCCCTTTGTCATCAAGCATGGGTACTTATTGAACCGCCCTCATATTTCCGCATTGACCTAAACCTGTCAGTTTCATTAAGTTGTCTCCTACTTTGGCATCAATGCTATCCAATTATGCTAATGTTGTCCAATTATGGGATTGTATTAACCATCTGTTGTAACACTCCATCTTAAAGAAGAATAATCTTACACCAGATAATTTTCACTAATGAATGTGCTTATTGTTGTATTCAAAACCAAATGCTACACTTCTGTAATTTTATCATATAAAATGTAAAACTTTAATTTTTTGTACGGTTATATTTGTATAATGGAACATCAATGATATCAAAGTTCTCCAGAAAAATAGAATAAACAATGAAAAGCAATTCTTCAAACTTATCCATTGGGAACAGGTAACACATTTTTTTAAATTTAAAGTGCACATAAATGTGCAGAAATGCACACTGAATGTCCATGTTTATCTTCAAAATTTTCCACTGCGGCAAGATAACATAAAAACCTTTCTGTTTACCATATGTAAAAGAGTACAAAGGTTAAATGCATATAAGAGTACAAGGCAATTGTTTCACAGAGCCGAATTCATTCAGGTCATGGTGTTCCAAAAGCATGTTGTGACACATTCTTTAACAGCAAAGAAACACTCACCTGAGCGACATTCACTTCAATCCTTTCCTTTACGTCAGCTCCAGAGCTCACAAAATAGACACAACATTCCTTGGGACATGACTCACAAAGTTTAAAACGCACAAATGTTCCTCCAACTTTTAGTAAATATACTTGATCAAAACCAATGTTTTACATTTCTATTTCTATCAGTATATTGTTCACCACAAATTGAATGGAATTTATTTTATTAAATTTCTTATAGCTGAATGTTCAGCAAATATATTTAAAGATACTTTCCCAAAAATAAATACTCTAGGAGAAAACTTCAATATCAGTTCACAATAGGAATATTTAGGACCCATTCCTACAATGGCTTCAAATAGGTTCCTTTTGGGATATATTGTGACTCACAGTAGGAAAATCAAATGTTCCCTTAGTTCTGGGAGATAAAACTACGGAATAAATTATGTGATTCTGTCAGACCATGCCGCCCTTAATACTTGGCTTAGAGCTCAGTTTAAGTATGTTACACTAGCTCAGTACACAGTCAACAACACCACACTATGTTGACATCTGCAGAGAATTTTTGAATCAGCAGCATTATGCTTGGCTGGTAAGCAAATTGACCTCTATAGAATTTTCTCTAAAGTAAATACAATAAGCAAATAAACTTCCGCGTATACATGTTTCAAGGTCCAAGGGTGAAAAAGTGATTACTTAATGCACTTTAACATTTATTATAAGTGTGAGCCTCATCAAAAAAGGGCCTAAAAATCAATCACTAATCCTGTTGTATGTCATCATTAACTAAATTGCATATTTTTCAATTCAAATGATAAAAAAATTCACTGAAATGAAAGCTTGATACTAAGAGAGGAACGAACAATATGTCTATGTCATTCAATTAAGTGCCAAGCATTGGTCAATGCTAACCCTAAGCATGTACAGGGATGATTTTTTTTTTATTTGAATCTAAGATTCAAATGAAAATACAGCAATTTAAGACATCAAGTGGAAATATTGACATAAGTAAGACTAGACGTCATATAACTACATGAATTGCAAAGAAATCAACCCAAATAAACTGAATAAAATCAGGAAAAGGTATAGCAAATGAAACATTTAATATTTATGGCTTGCATTAGCAATAATTGATCCAACATGGACGGTAAGACAAGCAGTAAAGAGAGGTTACTTAGATATCCTGGAGATCCACATTCATCACTTCAACCTTTCCCAGATTCTTAAGATTTTCTAAATCCCAGACTCAAGATTTTCCAAAATGGCACGTTGGGAACACACTGTACTTCTGCAAACACTCATTAATTTCCACATTACCCTGACAATGTGTAAGGTAAATAGGTTTCTTGAAAAAACATGCTTTAAAAAAGCATGCACATGTTATGGTCACTGCTTAAATATTTGTTCGTAATACATGCACTATATACAAATAGTAGAAAGACAAAAACTGCATAAGTTTCTTGAGACATTGAACTGCAGGTATCAAATGACTGTTAATCCTATAGATGCACTGTGATGAAAACCACAATTCTTTTTGATCATTCAATCCTCTCATGATCATAGTTTTCCCATGGCACTTAGAATTATTTTCACATCACCACAACTCATTTTTGAGTAAAATATGTGCTTTAAAAGTGAGCAAATGTATGGAGAGAAGGCCGGTGATCACCTGAAAAGCAACAAGTTTTTTCTATCATAGAAGTTTACAGTTACTTATTTAAATATTACTATCTCACAAAAATACTTGAAATTTTCTAAATAATTTTAATGCTAGAGGCAACAAGGGTGCCTGGGGAGAACATGAAGAAGCTCTTCACTTTCACCCCTTGCCAACTTCCTCTGCCAATGCTGCAGAATCAACAAGGAGCACTTCAAAGAAAGCATTGATAAACCAATGAATTCTATCTGGGTTCTCAGCCGGGTCAAGCTCTCAATTTCTGCCAATGTTTCAATGGTCAAGTTGTCCATCATGTCTTCAGGGCTGTATGCCATGACAATATAATTTGGCTGGTTACCCTCTAATTGGGCAAGGTTGAGGTGATTTAAGATTGGCTCACTGTGTCCTGCAGATTTTTCAGGCTGACCAAGCCTGTTTGTGTGTCTCTGGTGTTCCTTGATACAAGCAGCAATTGTCCCTATCACATATACTTGGTCACATTGGCAATATATCTGGTAGACTCCATGTGTCATGAGTCCACAGGAGACTTTCGCCCTAACGAGTCTGTCTCTCAAGTTTCAAGCAAGGCTTGAGGTAGGTGTCAATGTCATACTTCTTCAGAATTCTGGATATCTTGCCGGAGACCGTGAATACAAATGGTAGACCTGCTCTAGCAACCAGTTTTCGCATTCCTCTCCAGTGGCAGTCCCATAACATTTGAAGGAGCTTTCAAAGGCCATTGAGATTTAGCCATTGTGTTGCCTGTGCCCATCCAAAACGTACACTAACCTGTACCAAGAATAATACTAATTCCCTTTCTATCTTTGGCCTATTATCTTTAACATTTGGTTCCTTTAAGGATGCTAGGAAGGGGATGCTGAAAACTTTGATACCGAGCTTAGTTATGTACAGCACAGAGACATGGTCATTGTAGCAGGATGGAGAAGGTAAAGTGGACAGAAAGGAAAACAAACGTGGAGGTGCTGGACATGGTAGGGGAGGAGAGGTGATCGTTGGGAGAAATCATAAGAAGGGAAAACGAGGAAGGGGCAGGAATAGGATATGGATGATGGATGGAATTAAGGGAGGAGGGAGGTATATGGAGATGAAGAGGGGCTTGTAGCAGAGTAGGATGTTGGATTGTTTTCTTTAGGAGAGAAAAGATATTGTTTTGGTAGTTGTGTTCATCCAAAACCTACCTCACCAAGTAGATTACCAATAATTGTAATAATACCTTTATATTTATTTTTTTCAGAACCCCTTCTTCTCCTAATACTACTTTACCTAGAGCATATTTCATAGTCTAAATGGAATTTCATTTCTTATATCCTGAGTTCCTTCACCTTCCTTTATAGTGAGCCCATTTCAACCAGCCTCTGCAAACTCTACAAATCCTCACACAGTACTTTCTGTCATTTTTCACTCCACTGCTTTCCAAGATAGTTTTCCCCCGAATGATTACCTCCCTCATCTCAGAAGAAATTTTTGGGCAACACCTATGGCAGTAAACTTGCTTATCTTATTTAAAAAATTAAAAAACTGCAAATTCATTTACAGAATTATGAAAATTAAGTCGCTTCTGAGGTAACTTTTCAAACAATGTATTCATCATGATATAATAGTGCCTGAGCAAACAAGTTGCATTAAGAAATTATTGAAATAATGCATTTAGAGGAATTTAAATACCTTAACATGTATTGAAATCATACTGAATTTGTATTTCATGAGGCTGCAATAATGCTTACCGCAATCACCGCTTCTTTGTACAAAACTTCATCTTTAACTAACCTGTTTTCCGTCAACATTATGAATGTGAGACCTGAAAATAGTGCCAAACCAAAAATTGGCAATATGTTAAACCACAATGTGACTGCTGGTTGGCATACCACAGGATGATTGGATCTCACATCCACCATTACTTTCATCATATCCAATTTCTTGAAATGACAGTTCAAATGGTATTAGAAGGGGTTTGAATGACATATACATTGGATGTCTGGCCAAAAATATCACCAAAATTGCAGTAGGTTTATGCAGAATTTTCCAGAATGATTTCATATGACACACAGTATATGAGTCAATAAAATGAATGGCCTATATTATTCCAGAGCAAACAAAAAAACCTCTCTGTCAGGACATGATTTTACTGAACATACCTGTGAGATCATTCGGCATCCTTATCTAGACCACATGGCCTTCTAAATTCCTGTCCAACTTCATGAAGCCACTTGTTTGAAACTGAAATAAAAC
Source organism: Hetaerina americana (assembly GCF_022747635.1). Classification (NCBI taxonomy): domain Eukaryota; kingdom Metazoa; phylum Arthropoda; class Insecta; order Odonata; family Calopterygidae; genus Hetaerina; species Hetaerina americana. The sequence goes on along the minus strand of NW_027286292.1, from coordinate 1,015,122 downwards.
ATGAGGCATGAAATTATATGATATAAGCAAAGAGACTAAGAGAATTTAAACAAATGATAGTCTTTCCACTTACAGCCTTCATTACTGAGCATGGCTTTTTATACATATTACAGAGTACACTCGGGAGACACTACTATTATATTACTGAACAAATAAATAAAATAAACTTATTGATAACTGTGGAAAATTTTCATCTAGGTATGGCATAGCCCTCTGTGGACTATTTGGAAAAGGTACAGAATACAGCATTAATTCAAATCTAAGACACACCTTTTTAATTTATTCTCCTCCTTAAAAGTCGGAGTGGGTCTTAGATTTGCAGATTAAGAGCAGATGTCAGAATGGGCAAGAGACAGCATATGCAGCCCACACAATTGCACAGCATTACTCCCGGATGTCGCGGCGCTGTGCCAGTATACGTGAGGGTTTATTACAAGGAAGCGTAACGGAAATGAAAGATACCTCTCAGTAATTAATTACAAAAGGAACTTGAGTTAAAGGACAGCAACAGAAAAACTGGTACAAGGTAACCTCATTGTTTAGGTTGCTATTATTCATTGTTTCGATTCAATGTTTGGTAATCCCCTTCATCCTCTTCAATCTTCTTCGTCTGAAGTGCTGGATGCTTTGCTCCCACTCAGCATCTGAACAGAAAAACAGGTGCATGCAAACGCATGTTGTGAGGCTGGAGGAAGGAACAGACTGAGTTATAACCTACAGGTATTGAAAATACACGTACTTTCATCATCCTCTTCAGCAAAGACATCATCTTCATCATCCTCCTCCCAAAAGACATCATTTTCTGTGCAGTCCATCTTGTTGCTGACACAGCACTTCTTGAAAGTATTCACAATCATTCCCTCGGAAATGGTTCTCCAAGCCGCAGAAATCCATCGTGTGACTTTGTTAGAAGAAGCTTGTTTGATGTGTCCTGCAGCAGGTAACTCATGCTCAGATGCAAACAACCATGAAATGTAATGTTCTCAGAGTTGGTCCTTGAATGGCTTATTGACGCCAACATCCATCAGTTGCAAAATGGATGCGATTCCCCCAGTAATGACCACAAGGTCTGACTTCATCCTTCAGATTTTATGTATCACGGCATCGGTAAGATGGCCCCAGAAAGAGCCCAGTACAAGCATTGAGGGCTGATTCAAACAGGCACCTGGGGTTTAACCAGTCAATCATTAATTCTTCTGTCATCCCACCTTTTCCTTGGGCCCAAATGATGACATCTTTTGGGAACACCTCTGCTTTTGGGATCATTTTTCTTTTTACGATGAGAAATGGGGGCAATTTGCGACAGTCAGATGTAGCAGCCAATATCACCGTCATTCCTAGTTTTTCATATCCTGTTGTCTTCAGAAGAACTTTTTTGGCCCCCTTTCTCTCAAGCATGTAATTTGGCAGCATATCTCAGCATATTTCCATTTTGTCTGCATTATCCATCCGCCCCAGCATGAATTCTCTTTCCTTTGAAGATCAAGTCCTTGTTTTTGGTAAGTGACCAATGTATTAAGTCCACCGAGATCTTCTGACCAATAAATGTTCTACGTCACAATGCCTGTTCGTCTCATGAATCGTTCTGCCCATCCTCAAACTGGAACGAAATTGTGTGCGAGAGATGCCCAAAGATCTTGCTTTGCTGTTGGCTTCCTGTCGCAGTAGGTCTCACAAAAAGTTTGCCTTTCCATCTCGTGTTGAAATATTCCAACACTGCCTCATCAACTTTACTGAATCATCCATGTTTCGGCCCAGTGAACTTCTTTCGCCAAGACTTGCATGCAAAAATAGCAGTCTTTTTCTAACGTAATTGTCTTCCACTACACTCCTTTACCCCAAATCTAGTACCTGCTCTTCTATTCTCACTTTCTTCCACGCAAAAGATAACTTGCCTTTTAAACTTAGCGGTGCACAATTCTCACCAACCCCGGCCAGGTCTTGATTCTTCACCCATGCTCGATCACACTGCTCTCAGGAAGCTATCTCAAAGAATAACTTAAGAGTCCAACATTATACTGACCAACAAATCCGTGGCATCACTTACTTGAAAAGTACTAAGGTAAACATATTCTCACCCTTTTCCCTTCCTTTGTACATGTTTTGCACGCGTTCAAATGCCCTACCCAAATTCTGAGAAAGGAACACTCACTTATCCCTGCTAATCCCCTGAAACATGGGTTACCACTCAATGCTAACCAAGGAATCCCTAAGAGTCAATGCCTGTTTCAGCCCAAAATATGCTGTGACTTAGAATCGCCTGTTAACTTTTTTTTAATTTAGGATGTAAAAAATTGGATGAATCTGAAATTCGCAGGTGTCTTAGATTCAATAAAATACGGTAACTCAATACCACCCTTGAATGAGTCTGCAACCTCAATCAGGTTCCAACTGAGAAATAAGGACAAAAGAAAAAGGATTTGTGCTGAGACTACATTTCCCATTAAGATCAAACTATACATTGATCAAGATCAGGACAGCATTACTGACAAAGCCTTAAAATGATTTTGCTGAGAGAGTGAATCCAGGCTCTTTTACAGAGCTAATGAGTTCCTGCCAGCAATTTCTTAGCTCCTGAGAGTTGTCAACAATAACTTGTATTCATTTTAGAAACATTTGCAAATCTTGCTATTATACCATAGTTACTGTTCACTAATTTAGGGAAATAATTTGGGTTCTGTTAAGCAAATTTTATAAATTCAATGTCTGAGCCACTTAACCTTTCAAAGAATTTCTGTAAGGCCACAGTTTTGAATGTAGAGAACGTGGCCCAGTGGAAGAAGCCTGATATGATGAGCAATGCTGTAACTACAGTCCACTTCCCCATGATTCACATGCAAAATAATCGTGCAGCCAATCCACAGCTCCCACAATAGCCAGTTGACATTGTAAGTTAGGCCAGTCACCAGATAAATGTACTTCGGCCGTAACTTGGATTGGGAAAAGCATGGTTCAGTGGCCGAAGTCTTTAAACCGATCCAAAGAGGATATTTGAACAAATAACATCAATAATGATGGTATAAAGGAAATGAAACAGGACTCTTTCACAACTTCCTTCCTCATCAAAAAGTCACCATAATCCTCCAAAGGACTATTATTAAGAGGAGGATCGTTATAAATGAGGCCTTTTCATGTCAATAGGAGAAAACCACAAAGTGATGGCAAACAGCAGCTCACCCCATTTGGAACCAGTGAGAACAGGACATGCTGCATGCCGAGTGAGATAATCCCCTTCACCACTTGGATGCAGATTGAACCAAAAGGCAGCCGAGCCCTTTTTCGGCCATAAAGACACCCTTATTGCAGGGAAGACAGTGGCTCCACCCTGATGAACGTCACTCATCTGAAACCAACAAGACAACAGTAATCACTAAATATACAAATAAAAACATGAGTCAAAAAAAGAGTGCAAGCACAAAATCTTAGGCTTGTTAGATCAATGACTGAAGTTTACACATTGTTCTAAAATGTTCATTTATTTGTTTTTGAATCAACCATTTCATGCTTATAGAGTAAATAAAAGTTTCGGACGTGACTCAGTGGAAAATCTTCATAATGAAATTGAAAATAAACAACTTATAGAGTTGTTGGTTTTTAAAAACTTTGATCAGGATTCCTAAATGGTCCTTCGAAATGATTTTCATGATATCATACTGAATTAATGGTCTGGGTAGCAAAAAGTTGCTTAATGAGCAATTTTTTGCATTATGAGTGTCATAGAGAGAGGCCTGCTACTCCAGTTTGCGTTGAGTACTCATTCCCCTGGCATATTACAGACAGAAGTGGTCATACGTTTATTAATATTTGGTTTTACATTCTCGACCTGACAATGAAAGACTGCGATTTACAGTTAGTACATGATTTTATTTTCCTACATAATCTCCCTTGACTCCAATACAACACTTGCTCCAGCATTTCTCCAACATCAGTATTCCTAGCCTGAAATGAGAGTCTGGAAGGCTGTATCCATCTACGGCCCTCTCAACTTCTTCATTGGACGTGAAGTGCTTCCCAGAAATTAATTTCTTCAAGTTTGGGAACCGATGGAAGTCTAAGGGTGCTAAATCAGGAGAATAGGGGGATGAGCAAGCAAATGGTACCCCAAATCTTGTCGTTTTCCCATCACCAATGCAACTTTGTGAGCAGGTGTGTTATCCAGGTGAAAGATGATTTTTTTCTTCTTCAAGCCAAGGTCTCTTTTCGCAAATTTTAGCATCCAGCTGGTCAAGAAGGTTGGAGTAATATTTGCCTGTAATTGTTCTACCTTTTTCAAGGTTATCAGTGAGCAGGATCCCTTTCTCATTCCAAAACACACTGGCTATGACCTTTCTGGATCATCTTTGCTTTCTTTGGCACAAAACCACCAGCTTACACCCACTGCTTCAACTGTTCATTTGTGCATTTGCTTTTGATTAGCATTTAGCATGCGCAGCACCCACCTTGCGTGGAGCTTTTGCATCCCTAATTCTTTGTGCAAGATGTTTCATACCCTTAATTCCAATATCCCCATGGCCTTGGCTATCTCTCATTCACCTTCATTTGCCTATCACCCAACACGATATCCTGCACCTTTTCGATGGTTTCCAGTGTGGCGGCAGTTTTTGGCCATGCTTCATGAGTGCCATCTTTGTGGGATGTGGGACCACGATTAAAAAAATATGCTGGGAAGAGGGGGAGGGATTGAGATGGTCCGGGGGCTAATGCACTGGCTTCCCACCCAAAAGGCCAGGGTTCAAATCCCTGTGGTGTTGAATATTTTTCAGAGGTATCTCGATCCCTGCTTGAGGTGCTTTTTGGAGGGAACTTTGAGTGAGTACGCCATCCGTTGGATGGGACGTTAGGCCGCGGACCCCTTGGCGCCCTTCGTAAAGAGTAGGCTAATGCTGATGCTGGGTTTCTCTCCACCCTTTATCCTTTCCTGTCCATCCCCTATGGTGCAAATGACCTCAGCTGTTGGTCACCTCCCCTAAATACTACTACTACTACTGGGAAGAGGGGGACAGGATCACGGAAAAGAGAGGATGCTATTCACAACTACACTAAAAATGCCAAATAACCATGCCCATTCACAGCAGACTAAATGGGAGGTCTAGATGCTTGTACAACCACCTCAACTCCTTAATCAACACACACAGCAATGCACTAGGAAATGATGAACAAGTTAAACAACATGAAGGAAATGGAGAATGGATGATTATGCAGTACTCACATAGAACAGAATGGTGGCAATCCTATTTCCAGTGCCAAGAGATTTAAAGGCATTCTTCTCTTCTCTCTAAAAGAGAAAAAAAATTTTCATTAGCATGAGGTTAAAATAAAATTCACCAAAATTTTCAAATCTTCCTCAATAATGGCTCTGCATGAGAGAAACATGTTACAAAATAGTAATCAATTTCTAGCATGAAAAAAGAAATACGAGGGTCATCCGGAAAGTAGTACCCGTTCGTGAAATAAAGACACAAAAGTAAATATTAACAAACATAAAAAATTTTATTTGAAAGAGGATACTTTAAACTACTTCTCAACATAATCTCCAAGCAAATTAAGGCATTTGTCATAACGTGTGACAAGTTTCTGTATTCCTGCTGCATAGTCCTTCGCCGCCAGCTCATTGAGATACGCGAGGGACCCATCTTGCACAAATTTTTGCATAATGCAGATGGTGTTTAACAATTTCATGAACAATTGTTCGAGAAACATTGGGAAAATGCTCACAGATGTCATCAATTGTGACGCGCCGATCGTTCCTCACGAATTCGTCAACTGAGCTCACCAGTTGGTCTGTAATGACAGACGGTCTCCCCGAACGCTCATCGTCGTGTGTGTTCCCCCTCCCCATGTTGAAGTTGCGACACCACCGCCGAACAGACGACTCGTCCATTACATTGTCTCCATACACCTCCTTTAATTGGCGATGAATATCACATGGGCGAACGTTTCTTGCATTGAGGAATTTAATCACTGCCCTCACTTCACAACTGGCGGCGTTCTCAATTTTTTTAAACATTGTAAACAATCGCAGAAACAACACAGGCAATGCTAGCGTCACGCAACTTGGCTCAGAGAAGGCAGACAAGCCACTGAAGCTATCTGACCTCGTCCAGCGGCTACTCGCGTCGTCAGCACTTCATGCGGCACGAACGGGTACTACTTTCCGGATGACCCTCGTAGTTATAAATTGCATTGATCAAAAGCTGATCATTACAATCAATAAAATGAATAGCAAAAATATATAATATGCCATCAAATTTAAAAATAAAATTAATTAAATCAGTCTTCCAGAATATCCCTTGGAGTGGATGGAAAAGTTGTACGAAGCATGGACTAACAACAAAATTATGTTTCACAAGACTGATGAGATATGATCAGCAGAATTTTAATTTATAGGTTTCAGTGGCGTTTGCTCGGCATGAGCATCTTCCAAGCCAGTTGATTGAAGCCAGAAGATATGGCCAAGCCATATCTTTTGACCGCAAAGTCAACATACGGTTGGATAGTTAACTGGTTGTCGAGAATGACACCAATTAATTGATGCGTAGAAGCTTTCAGTATAATTTGTTGCTGAAAGAAAAGACGAATGTGGGGCATGCGTTGTTGTCAGCAGGAAAAATGAATAGTGTGCTTTTGTCAGGATTGATTTGTATTTTCCACGTCCGTGTCCACCGGTGGAGTTTTTTAAGGCGTGTGGTAAGTCATCTGATGTTTGCGGAGCATGTTCGAGATGTGGCAGCAATGGCTGTGTCATCAGCATACATGGAAAGGGAAGTGTGAGGTGTAGTAAAGGAGTGCAGGGTCCGGCCATTTGCATTCGTCTAGGAACAATTACAAATTGTGTGATGAATATTCCAATGTCGTATGCACAAGCCATTCTTACGTGGTGAAAACAGCCGCAAAAGATCGCTACTAGTCAAAGAATACCTATCCTATCAACCTATCAGCCTAGCCGATGTGCTGGTAGATGGAGCATATATTCAGGTCACCCAGTATGGTATGGACTATATTACCGAGAGCTTCAATTCAAGAAAGGATAAGAACATCAAGAAGGGAAAGCAGAAGATTGCGGTGAACTAAAACAGCAACTCCTCCGCCATGTGTATTATGGTCAAATCGATGGGTAAATAAATGAGGCAAATGGAATGAGAGGAGGGGTTTGAGCAATGTTACCCATAAAATTATGAGGTCAATATGTTGCTGAGAGGCATAGTGAAAAAGTTCATGTTTTTTGTTTGCAATGCCATGGCAATTCCATGCAAGGACTTGAAGGGTATCACCCGTGTAAGTATCTGCTGTATTAGACATTGATGCGGAGAAATTTTTTTCATTCAATGGTGGGAGCCTTTGGCATCTCCACCATTATTTTGCAAAACCATTACAAAAGTTCCCGGGCTTCCGCAGGAGGAGGAGGCTGGATAGGAGAGGGCTGAGAGATGGGAGGTGGAGGGGAGTGGCACGCATGAGTAAGGGGACGGTTGGGGAGCTTGAAGCTGGGAAAAGGGTGACTGGGGAAGGGGAGTTAACTCAGCTGGTGAGTTCCCTGCCTCGGCAAAGGAGCAGGAGAGGGGGGAGCGTTAGCTGCCTGAGAAAAGCAAGATGCCATTACCTTTCTCCGCTCAAACTGCAGTCTCTTTGCTACCTTGTGAACGCAACCCTGATAATTAGCCGGATGCATGTCACCACACAGAAAGCATTTTGCGGCCTCAGCCCGAGCTTTGGTGCATGCATTGCTGTGGTGGTCACCACGGCAGCGGACACAATTTGGGTTAAGAAAGCCGTGGTTCTTGGTGTTACCGACGGGTCAGCAATGGTGGAATTGAACGGGTTCGTTTTGTTTCTTAAAATAGTCGCAGATACACAGAGACCTGTGAGAGAAGTGATTGCGAGGAAAGCCTCGCTATCAATATTGTTTTCCACAACAATGTTTGCCTTGATGGAAAGGAAACAAACTATGCAAATTTCACTTAAATAGAGATTTATTCACGACCCGGGTTTCAAACACTTAATGTCATCTTCAGGTGATAGTGGACCTGAAGATGACATTAAGTGTTTGAAACCCGGGTCGTGAATAAATCTCTATTCAAGTGAAATTTGCATAGTTTGTTTCCTTTCCATCATGGATAAATTTCACAGGGTTAACCCTAATACCGTTCGGTTTGTTAATGTTTGCCTTGTCTTTCCATTGTCAAGAAGAATGAATTTACATTCCCAGGTAATTATGGAAAAGTTAACACACATAAATCAGAACTCCCTCACCGTTCAACTTATGCAAACGCTTTTCCAACTTAAAGATTGTTTGAAGAAAATAAAATCATTTTTAATTCAGTAGTGTCGGTAGAGTTCACTCACTATTAGGCCCAACAGCATGTGAAATTAACATATAAGCAGGGTAGAGAGGCCAGTTCCTTTCCCTGTGCCAGTTATGGTTTCCCAGGAAGATCTGTTATCTGAAAAATCATACAGCTTGGGTGGAGCTAAGGGTGCCCAGAGAGGCTTGCTCAGGAATCAATCCCGGGCCCTCCAGTCGGCAGTCCAACACTATAGCCCTGGACTACCATGATCCACTCCTTGTGATTAATACAATTTTTCCGATTTTTCCATCCATTTTTGCAAAGGTGGAAAAAATTTCTACACAAACTCAGAGCTGTGTTTAATTGAACGGCGAAAGGTTTTGTGAGAAAGCTTTTGTCGATCACATAGCCAAGAAAAAATTAATGATTGGGGAAGGAAGAGTATTGACATAGGATTGCTGATACTGATTCAAGGTTGTCATTTAACATCCTATAAAATAATATGGTGAAGATCATTAATAATTTATTTGTTACATTTTTAAACTATATACATTTGCCCACCTTCAAGGAGAGTATGGGATTCTCATGGCAAATGAATCCAATGGAAATGATAATGAGAAAATATGGATATTAAAAAAATGATGAATTTAAAACATTAAATCCTATTGGCAACTTTAGATTTTGTGATGAAAATTAAAAACTTTTAAAAATTCTGAGGTATCACAAACTTGGACTTTTTTAAAAATTGTACTGAAGTTCAAAAGTTTATATTCAACATCTTTATGACAGTAATTTTATTAAAATTTTTGAGGTGCCGGGAAGAGAGAATATCACCGACAAATCCACAAGAGAGATTATCAATTTACTGCGCTTAGAACATTTCACACTGACAAAGATAGAGCACCAAAAGGATTTATCTCCATTAAAACAGTTTCTCTCTGTATGAAATGAGGGTGACCAACTCTATTCCCATCCAACATTCTCTACATCTGTAAGTTTATCATACATGTAAGTACTATAATCGATTTTCACCTGTAACTAGTTACTTTAAAAATACAATTGATCCTTGCAACTGATAACAAATTATAAAGCAATAGTAAAGGCTCAGACTACATTCTGAAGAGACATTCACCATTCAACGTTCAGTTATTTCTGGCACTCCTCCCATCCCTGTGTATTTCTAAGCGTAACAGTATTATTAAAAGAGCCACAACTAAGGCAAGGAATTCTTTCCAAGCAAATGGCCACAACTTACCCGAGCAAAATCAAAATGAGGCTCATAGTGTCCACCAATCCCATAATTAACAACTTGCAGTTCTTCAGCAGTTTCTACAGTCAAGGATGATAAATCTTCTACTCGTTGGTTCACTCTAGCAATTTTTGGGTCATCTTCAGCCTTTAACCAAGCCGATTTACTGATACGGTAGTTAGCTGTTTCCAATTCACCTGTCTTGTAATTTTGAACAGTGGCACGACGAAACTTAAAAAAAAAAATTAAATTGGATAAAAGATATATTACAGCAAAATTTACATCAACTATGCCTGAACTAATTGGTTAATAAAACATCATCTGCATGAAATGTACAACTTTTTTATGCTAGGCTATTAATATATTTTAATTTTCTTCAAATATTTGTGGCAAGATACTTGGGCCCAAGAAAAAACTTATGAAAGCCTTTATTTTCTGATTTAAACATGCAAATAAATCAAAATATGAGCCCATGAATTCACAAATAGCAAATTTAATGTTATGACCACAATAAAAACATTAATGAAGTACATTTTTTTGACACTAAGATAGACTCAACTTTTGGCTTTACCACTGATTTTTTTGCAG